>NW_019173682.1:0-597459 GCF_001646965.1 Fonsecaea nubica
CCCACCCCTCAGACCACCTCCCCTCAACTCACCTCAACCACCATCAACACCTCAAACTCTACCCGCGCCTCTCAGGATGCATCGAACATATTCTATGCGCCAGTCGCGCGCCCCTACAGCTTCTCAGATTGAGAATCCTCCGCCGCCGCCGTCTTCCACGAAAAGTGGGCGCCTGTTCGGCCGAGGCAACTTTGGTAATACAATGACCCTGGAAACTGGTGGCTATACACTGCAGCGACCAGCGCTGACACAAAGAAAACAGGACATGCTTTCCGAAAGGGCACCGCCGGCGCCTTTGGGCCAGACCTCGCCAAGAAGCTTTCCCAGCTCGTCAAGATGGAGAAGAATGTCATGCGCAGTATGGAACTGGTGGGTCGGGAACGAATGGAGGTCGCTGTAAGTTGCCCGGCTGCGTTGTGAGTCTTTGAGGTGTTCCCGTCTGACCGATTGACCCAACAGCAACAACTGTCCCTCTGGGGAGAAGGCTGCGACGAGGACGTCAGCGATGTGACGGACAAGCTCGGTGTTTTGATCTATGAGATTGGCGAACTGGAAGACCAGTTCGTGGACCGCTACGATCAATACCGTGTGACCATCAAGTCGATCCGCAACATCGAAGCCTCAGTCCAGCCATCGCGAGACCGCAAGCAGAAGATCACGGACCAGATTGCGCAGCTCAAGTACAAGGAACCCAACAGCCCTCGAATTGTTGTCCTCGAGCAGGAACTCGTCCGAGCTGAAGCCGAATCATTGGTCGCCGAGGCCCAGCTCTCCAACATTACCCGCGAAAAGCTCAAGGCCGCCTTCAATTACCAGTTTGATGCGATTCGCGAACATTGCGAGAAAGTCGCCATCATTGCTGGCTACGGAAAACACCTGTTGAGTCTCATCGATGACACTCCGGTCACCCCCGGCGAGACGCGCAATGCGTACGACGGATATGAAGCTTCCAAGGCTATCATTCAGGACTGCGAGGATGCCCTGACCAACTGGGTGTCATCCACGGCCCAAGTCAGCGCGAAGCTTTCCACCCGATCACGAACTCTGAGCCAGAGAAGGAAGGCCAGCTCTCACAAAGGCGAGGGAGTCGATCTCGCTGGTCAAGACCCCCCAATGAAGAACGATCGCGATGGCTGGGTGCCTGCAGGCCAACACGGCGAGTATGAGCAAGAAGAAGAGGAGGAGGAAGAGGAAGAGGAAGAAGAGGAAAGACCACAACAGACCAATGGTGAGTTTCTGGAATCTTGGTGCTTTGATGCGCCGGCTCATATCAAAAATTGGGTCGTGGGAGCCAGGTCGCTAACCTCGGATGCAATAACAGGGCAACACGCCGTGGCCGCTTAGGAGCTGATGGCCATCTCAAACCACCACGAGCCACATTGCGAACGAATCTGGCATGATAAAAGTGTCACGACGATGACGATGAAGATGACGGGGAATGTGGCTGAGAGGTTTTAAGTGGATAAGATAGCTTCGTGAGGCACCTACTCCGTATTGGATGGCGCAGCAGGAATTCCGGAGTCGATACACGGGCGAGTGGACACAAGCAGACGAATCGTGTCATCGGAGGAATTTGCGCTCCTTTTGTCTGTGTCTTTTTGAATCCGCGATGATACACCGTCATGGGCGAAATCGTGTGGGGATGCCAGACTTAAGGAAAAGGGAGTCGATGCATGTCAATGTTTGTTCCCGAGCAGTAATAATAATGGAAGTAGAATCTGGCGCTTTTGAGGAGGGGGCAATGAAAACGAATGGATGTTTCTTCAGTTTGATGATTACGTGCTCGAGCTCATCAGAGCCACACTCTGCCTTGGATTGCCTGTGGGCGTGGCCCATCATTGATTGATGCCAGGTGGATCGCAGCGCAGTTACAAGTACAAGAACCGGTACAAGTTCGAGTCGCGGGAGAATCACGTGGCATTCAGCTGGAAGGTGATCGCGTGTGCAGCAAACAAGCACCACAAGTACGAGTAAGACTTACGAAAATGGCCACTGTCTATAAATAAGTACCATCATCAATCAATACTCTTGGTCGAGGCCAGTAGTCCCGCTACGGGACCCTGACAACCCCTGCCACGCCCTGCTTATCCAAGCTAGAGACGAGCACTTGGCACCACAGTTCCTTGTCATGGTCTTTTGTGGTCCTCGAGGTCTAAGGCGCTTTCCTCTGATCCTGCTCGCCTAGAACGGCAGGAGGATCACTGGTTTCGATCCTCCTCCCCAGAAGAAATTACTCGTAAGAGAGCAGCGAAGAGGTCCAGCTCTGGCTCGAAACGGAAACCGCAATTACAGCAGACGACAACTGCCATGTCTGGCCTACATCTTCGCCATCTTACATACCAGCATACCATCACTTACAAACACTGATATAGGGATTCTCAAGAGGAGGGGAACGGCACATTACGAGGTACCAGCCTCCAATATAATCGTACTTGTGCAGGCCACTGATCGTACCACTGATTGTGTCTTACTCGTACAAGTAGTTCAAAGTTGAGCATCACTCTCGTAGAAGAGCTTTAGTCACGGACAGATTCACCACTTGGTTCTGTTTTCCTCTTATGGAATGATGAGACAAGAAACAAGAGGGGGGAAAGGGAACACATACTGCCGAGTAGTAATAACGATAATGGCCCCCCAAATCTGCGCCCATCTTGCGCCAGTCAGCACCACGACGATCACTCCCAGCACATGGAGCAAACGGGGGTATTTCAGCCGCTTGCTGCTTGCTGCTTGCTGCGGCTGCGCCATGGCCTCGTGGTGGACTCGCAGGCACAGAAACCAGAAACCACTACTACGAATACTCGTATTACTCGTACTACTACCTACTTGAGCTTCCCAAAGTTCCCAAGCGTCCAAGCGCCCAAGCAACAGCTGAGCCACCAACTCCTCCTCATCCACGGGCTGCTGTGCCACCTGAAAGGAAAATAAGAAGTCTGGACTCATATGGCTTCACGACCTACTCCTCGGACTTTCCTCACTTGACCTTCAGCTGTTCTACAACAAACTGCTCTTCTTTCTTCTCCTGACTACCCTCCCTCGACCACCGACTCATCTTCATTTTGTGCGAATATTACCCATTGCCATCGCTGCTCTCACCATCGCCATCCACTCTCCATCCACCCTGTTAGGATTGGTCCCTGGACGTTATCCGTTTCTGACAACAAATTCGCCTATCCTCGAACTGCGCACTGCGGCTGCAAAAGCTCCACCTCCACCTAAAACCCTAGCCTGAGTTTCGCTGCGACCGCTAGACTAGCGAACCTGCAGACTGTTACTGCTACTGCTAAAAAGTTCAAAAACTGCCCCCATAATCTTACGGCCCCCCGATCCAACGACCATCTGTCACATCTCACCGTTGTTCGCCCATTATCTTCCTCTTCTCCCTTTCTTCGGACAGATCAAAAAAAAGGTTGATCTTGCAACCTTTTATTCTTCTTCATTTCGAATACCTTGTTGTCACAAAAGTCTCTCGTTTGCAATTGCATTCGCACTACAAGATCGTAACGGTCTCGAACATTGGCCTCTTTCCCCGCACCCAAACCCGTTTCTCTCCAACAGCCTCAGCTGAACTGAATTGGAAAGAGCAAACTCGTCTTACTTCTCCAGTACACAAACGTCCTCGCAGTCAAGCGAATACCAGATCAATATGGTCAACGCAGGCCGTGTCTGCTGCATAGCAGCGCCCTTTCTCCTCTCAATAGGTGTGCTGGTATGCGTGGTACTGGTCTTCCTTGGGGGTACATATGACCGCAATAAGACACTCGACAATCTATACTTTGTCAAGGTAAGCAGTATTAGAAAGTGGTTCAGGAGCACTCCATCTAATATTTGCGGCGTCTAGATCGACATGACCAATCTCACCCTGACGTCCTCCGCAAACCTCCTCGCTGGAGATAACTCCAACAGCACTCTGTTAGGCGGCGCCCTCCAAGCAGCCAAGCAATCCCTGGGTATGAAAGACTTCTACACCATCTACCTCCGCAGCTACTGCAGTTGGAATGGCGACGACACCTATGCAAACTGCACGGACCCGAAATCCTACTTCTGGTTCAACCCGATCAAGATCTGGGGCTTGAACAGCACTGGCGTCCCTGTTGACGACTATCTACCCAAGAGCTTTAGGGACGGAGTGGATGTGTATCACGACGCTTCCAAGGCCATCTTCTACTTGTACATTGGCGCGCTGATTGCCTCGTGCATCACTATCCTTGTGGGCATCTCGGCCATCTTCTCGAGATGGGGTTCTTTCTTCACTACCTTCTGCGCTTCCGCCATGGGGCTCCTTCTCGTTGCAGGATCTATCACCGCCACCGCTGTGTACATCGTCCTGAAGGCCGCCCTGAACAACACTCTAAAGAAGGAATACGGCATCAAGACCACTTTGGGCAGCTCCGTCTTCTCCGTCACCTGGATTGGCAGTGCCTTCGCTGTCGGAGCGGCATTCTTCTGGTTGTTGAGTGTTTGCTGTTGCAGTGGAAGAAGTCCTTACAACCCGGGAAGCAAAGAAGCTAGACGCACAAGAGCAGAGAAGACGCCGTATACTTATGAGAGGGTGGGGAGTCCCTACATGGGCCCAAGTGACCAGCAAAGTGTGCCATTGAACACGCTCGGCCCCCAGCCATATGCGCCGCAAAGAGGTGCCGCTTACGAACCATTCAGGCCACAAGGTGTCTGATCACTTTTCCGGGCATCGTTTTTGAACAGGATCGGTGTGAAACTTGGTTTACTTTGAGGCAGGGCTGACTATTGCGGGGTCAGGAAAAGGACTGGGAATGATTTGGAGTTGAAGTACATATGCTAGCACTTTGGCTTGCACGACAATCAAGGCATGTAACGATGGAATCAGCGCTGGCTAAAACCAATATTACGGGGTTCTATTCTTTCTTTTCTTGGCTTGTGTCTTGACTATAACGGGGACAGACAGTACACAACCTGCCATCCAGACCACACGGATATTTCGGAGACCAATGCCTATGCAAACCTCGATTGGGGTGGTGGTGCCTGGTATTTTCGTGGGTTGGGAAGGAGCGGCTCACGCAGGAGTTATCTGCATGGGCTCGTTGGGCAGGTGGACGTCTGTTGGTTTGTACGAGGTACAAGGTAATGCGCCACATGTGGAAGACCATGGTTCTGCATACTGCGATGAAGATGAAAATGAATACGAGCATGTTTGGAGGAGATGGAGATTGGAACACGTTTAGAGGAGATGAACTTCAGCTTGCAGAAGAAGAGAAGAAAGAAGATGAAAAAGAATGGAATGTTGAATTAGGTATCGAGTGAGATACCCTAGCTGCCTAGATCCTAGGTAGGTATGGGAGCAAGAATGGAGCAAAGTATAGAGCAAGGAGTACGGAGTACTTGAGCACTAGGTATGATATACTCTATTATTATATTTTGTATTCATGTTAGAGACGTTGTTGAATTGTGATGGTTTTGATTTATTTCTGAGGTATTTTTTTTTATTCCCCCCCATCCTCTCTTCGGTCTCGAATTTCTTTTTGATATGGACCTATCGAACCCAGGGAATTTTATCGTGGAAAAGAATTCGCCACGCTCCTGGATCTATCGAGTTACAGGAGGACAAGAGTACAGTATACGTATGCGTATGAACATGTCTATGAATATCTATGCATGACTATACTGCATATGCTCGGGATACCTCGTATTTATGTACGCCTGGGTTACTCGACCACCCCCCTCCACCCTCCCCGCGGCTTATATCCCACGAGACCTTCGTCCCTGGCCACCTCGGCGGCGGTGCGTCCCGTCAGCACGCTGACTTCGACGTCTCTGCCCAAGACGTGAAAGGAGGGAAAGCCGCCCGGGGTCTCTACGTGGTTTTGTCGTTGTTGTTCTTCTTCCTCCTTTACGCTCGGGGACCTGTCGCTTCGGGTTCTCGTCTTCGACGCTGGTTCTGATGCCGATGATACTAATGCCGTCGACGGTGGACGTCGTTCTGCTTCGAGTAAAGATGAGGACAAGCGCGGTCGCTCCCATATCTTCCGCCCAAATGCGGTCTGGTTCGTGGGGCGGAAGCCACACGCGGCGCGGTCGAGGGAGAGGAACCACCTGCGTTGGTGGATCGAGTTGATACTGTTGGTTGCGCCGGGGTAAGCGTTGTTGCGGCGGATCCAGGCTTCTTCTTCGTCTTCGTCGTAGTCGTGCTCCGGGTCTGCTTTCGTGGGCTGGCGGGATACCCTAGTTGGTGTGGACTCGTGTACTTGTATGACAGACTCCGAGCGTCTCGGACGTGGTGGAGATGCAGTGCGTAGAAGGGAGGACACACTTCGACGTAGCTTGGGAGACCGTCCCGCACGGTGGCGGTGTTGGCGGTCGAGGTCGGAATCTGAGCCTGAGGTCATCTCGCCCGTCACTGGGGATTTGGCTCGGTCTGAATCTGTCGTGTCAAGTTCCTCAGCCCTCAATCTCCGGCGCGCTGAAGCGGTAGAGTTCTGATTGTTCCTTTTCCGTCGCTTAAAGGCCGGTGCCTCGGGTTGTGTAATGCGGTTGTTGTTGTGAGTGAGTCTCAGGCTCAGAGTGTAGTTCCTCGGTAGCCGTGTGCCGTGCAGGCGGAGCTTGATTTTGCGATTCTGAAACGCGCGGTGCAGTTTCGATGGCTCTGACTCTACGTTTTCTCGTAATATCAAGTCGCTGTCGCTGTCGCTGTCCGGGTCTGAATCCTCGGTGGCTGTTGTGTCGTCCGCAGCGCTGGCCTTCCCCGACGAAGACTCATAAGGTAATACTTCATATTCACCAGTGTCCCAGAGCAGCATCGTACCCGTCTCATGAGAGGCGGTCTCGATCAGATGGTTCCACAGGTTATGAACTCGGGTCTCGGTAGCGTTGCGGTTCAATCTCCTACTGTTCGGGTCACCGGGAAGGCCGTACATGATAGCGAAGCTGATTGAGCTCGTCGCATTACATTGCAACCGGAGATCATAATGAGTTCCTGCTATCGGGTGGTCGTGCTGATGAACAACGAAATGGTGCCCTCTGTCATTGAGATTTCGACGGTACAGAGCTAGCCAGTCGGAGTGAGAGAGACGAGGTGTTCCTGCGCAGGGTGGACGTGTCGCCGCGCGGAGTTTGGAGGAAAAGAAAGACACATGATCTTGGATTTCAAGTTGACCGGCCTCAACGGCTGCTGTAGTCGCCGCCTTGGTGGTCAATGGATCCGTAGAATCGGGATAAGTGTGCGATTTGCGGCTCAGACGCGGCGTCCTCGCAAGGGGAGGGGAGATTGACCGTTGCAGAGAGGATGGTAAAGTGAGGTCCGAATTGGAGATTACCCTTCCTGGGCTTGTTGTTGGTTCGTCTATAGATGCATCAGGGTTGCGTCTCTTCATCAATACTGGCTATGCAATATCTCACAAATGAATTGACAACAAGGATCGTCCGAAAGAGGAAAGCCGCAGACTGAGATCCATTTTGGTGTGCCAAGCATGATGTCATTGAGAAGCTACAATTCCGCTTGCTGACAAAAATTCGATGTGCACCGCTGGTTGGTTGCCCGATTTGCATTCCGTCCTTCTCTTTCGCTTACCCAAGGATTGGATAACCTCTTCCACTCGCTTACCTCGAGCTGTTTACTCCTTCTTGCCTGACCATCGACTTACAAAGTCGACTATAATGCGCCCAAGAGGCTGTTCTCGATGTGTCCACCATGCTCTACCAATAACCCCAGGTCTAAGTATATAAGTTTCGTTCCCTCTCGATGTTCTCCAACTTGGCCCATCAAAAAACCACACTCTTCATAACATCAACAGCACTTCTTACAGCAGTCGCAGCGATTTTCATGCTCAGCACCAGCGCCAATACCAATACCATCCACAACACACAAGACCCTATGAGAGCAGCCACCGCGCTGAAAGCAACCATGTCGAACCTGTCTCACGCAAAGATCGTCCCCCGCCCTTCCAGCACTCGGGGCGCAGCCAACCATGGCTGGCTCGACACCAAACACACGTTCTCCTTTGCCAGCTGGCACGATCCCAGATACACCCAATTCGGATCGCTGAGGGTATTGAACGAAGATCGCGTCATGCCTGGCGAGGGCTTCCCTACACATTTCCATCAAAACGCCGAAATCTTCTCCTATGTCTTGTCGGGTGAACTGACCCACCGCGATTCGATGCAAAAGAAGGGTGCAGAGTCTCAAGACAAGAACAAATTCTTCCGCCTCCACCGCGGAGATGTGCAGTTCACCACGGGTGGAAGGGGCATTTCTCACAGCGAATACAACGAACACAACAAAGATTGGGTGCACTTCCTCCAGATCTGGGCCCTGCCGTGGAAGAGAAATCTGCCGCCCATCTACCACACCAGCACGTTCTCGGAAGAAGACAAGCGCAAAGATTTTGTCACCATCATCACTCCATTGAAGGCGGGCCCCAAAGCGACACTGGAAGAGGAGAAGGCAGCCGTTCCCGCCAAGGAGGGCACCATCCCCATTCATGCCGATCTTGTCTTCAGTGCAGGCATCATCCCGGTCAACAATGCATTCAATTACCAGGTTGGCGGCGGTGATGTTGTCACGTCCAAATCCGACCGAAAAGTATACATCCACTTACCAGAAACAAAAGGTGGAAAAGCCAAGGTCCGGCTGGACGGACGAGAAGACGCCATTCTTAAGGAAGGAGATGGCGCGTATGTGAGTCATGTCAATGCAGGTGATGTGCTCAAGGTTGAAAGCATTGGAGATGCAGAGGCCGAGGTTGTGGTTATCGACTCGGAGTAAAAGGGATAAAAGGGACAAAAGGAAATGGATAAATGGGGAGATTGGAGTACAGGTTTCTTGAGCAGAACAATTATGTAGCGCACAAATTGTCCATGAATATTCAGTATATCTTGGTTCTTAACAATGTCGTTTCTCCCTCGAAAGTGGTGCCTGCGCCCAGCATATCGTTGACACATGGTGTAAAAACTCCATATCAGGGTGAGTCATTGGGGACTCTGCAGGGTCAGGGATCTGCAACTAGCGAGAAGGGTACGTACATTCTCTACCAATGGGTGTTGGAGACGGATGGCAAGGATGGTGGATGGTGGATGGTTGAAGACGGACTCTTGAATGCGGAGCTCGCTTCGCCTCCACCGACGACGCAGTTACGAGCGAAAAGCTATCGACCTGCCCAATCTTGTTACGCCTCTCCGAATACGAAATTTATCCTTTCTCTACCGCTATCGTTATACACCCGTCACCTCAGGCAGAACCTGGACAATGACTTGACCTGGCTCCAGACAGTTCTTTAGTCACATTTCACAATTGTTGGTGTTGGTGAAGTTGCATCCTTCCAGCTTTGGCCCTGGCACTAAGAATTCCATCACGTTGCGCTTCTGCCATTAAAAATTCTGCATCTTCTCTCCTCTGCTCAAAACTGGAAACACAAAGTCTGCCATACGTCTTCCTGTCATCATAGCCACTGTTTGTGTCGAGTATCATGTCCTGCACATACCTAGCTCTCTAATCGGACCGCATTGGGCTGTCCCATCATGACTGCGCATCATACGTCAACTTCTGTCGCAATCTCGATAGCATGTCTGGCTGTTGTCGGCGCCATCTCAATCCCAGCACTTCGTCAGGTCCTCCTGCGCATTCGAGCGAAGAAAGACCATTATCAAGAGCTTTTGGGATCTTATGAGGATAAAGATGGAAAGGCGACGGAGGAATCTCAACGAGCATATTCCGACTTCGTCGTTCGATTGATACTAATCATAATTTCTACTATTGCTTTTCTCGATGCTCTGGTTACCGCAGTACTGACAACTACTCGTCCGCATCTATCTCTTACCGTCGAACAATGGCTTCAATTTGCAACCTGGGTGAGTCTGGCGATTGATACTGTATGGTCGAGAGTCGTAACGTCTAATTTGCTTTAGTTTCTGGTCTTGTTCCAAACTGTTGCTATCTATGTTACACCTTCCTCCAAGCAACGATATCGTCTTGGGATCTTTACAAGCTTCTCCAGCTTGCTCATCGCCATCGCTGTAGCTGTGGAGAATATATCCCTATGGCAGTCGAAAGTCACTCCACTGCCGCGCAACGTCCACCTCACACTATCACTTGTTCAATTCATCTGTGGAGTCCTCCTTCTCTTCGCAGGCCTGTCGATTCCTCGGCGGCCTGATGTCTACTGGAATGACAAGGTGGTCGACCGACAAAATACAGTTGCCGCCCTATCAAAGCTCACCTTCTCTTGGGCTTCAGCGATACTATCGTTTGCGGCCAAGAACAAAGGCCTTGACTATGATGATCTCTATGAGATCGACCACGACACCCGTTCTCGAGAATTAAGAGCCAACTTTGAGGCCGTGGGCCGCAAAGACAAACTCTGGAAGACGCTCTTCTGGGCGCACAAATGGTCTTTCATTCAGCAGTGGGTTATACAAGCGACATGCTCCATCACGGATTTTCTACCCCAACTTGCCCTCTATTTTATCCTGCGTACACTTGAAGCCCGAGATGAAGGTGAGAATGTGGCGCTCACGTCATGGCTATTGGTGATCGGCCTTGGTTTGTCCATCACCTTTTCATCCTGGCTCGAGGCTTGGATGTTCTTTATCACATTCATGAAGATCGGCGTGCCAATCTACGAACAACTGTCCGCTGTCGTGTTTGGAAAAGCTATTCGACGAAAAGACGTCAAAGGCACAGGCAAGAAGCAGGAAGGGGAAGAGGCCAATGGAAATTTGAACGGTGAAGTCGTAGTCAACACCGACGCTGGCCACAAGGGAGAAGATCGAACTCCCGAAGAGGACGAAGAGGGAGACTTTCAGAAGTCGAAGCAAAGCACCATCAACTTGGTCGGTGTCGACTCGAAGCGCATCGCGGACTTTGCAACGTTCAACTACGTCTTTCTGGGATCTGCCATCAAATTTATATTTGCCATCGGCTTCTTGTCAAAATTGATAGGACCTATTCCGTTACTTGCTGGACTGGCGGCTCCCGCGTTGATCACCCCCATCAACATCATAGCTGCCAAACGATATGCTACTGCCCAAGACGACCTGATGAAATATCGCGATCAGAAGATGGCAGTAGTGACCGAAGCTCTGCAGGGCATCCGTCAAATCAAGTTCAGTGCCCTTGAAAGGGACTGGTACGCAAAGATCCTCGAGACCCGGAGAAGGGAACTGAAGACCCAATGGCGAGTTTTTGTGTATGACACTACACTGATCAGCATTTGGATTTTCGGGCCCGTCATGCTGGCGGCTGTGTCCCTCACAACATACGTCTTGATCTACAAGCAATTGACTGCGTCAGTGGCTTTTACGACCATTTCCGTCTTTGAAGCTATTGAAATGACGTTGGCCGTCATCCCAGAAATGATCACAGACCTTCTCGATGCTATTGTGTCTGCAAATCGGGTTCAGGAGTACCTCGACGCGCCCGAAAGAATCGACGGTACCAAACCTGGAGACACTGTGGTCTTCAAAGACGCTACAATCTCTTGGCCATCGGACAACCCGGACAACGAGGAAGACCAGTTCGCTTTGCGCAACTTGAACCTCGTCTTCCCCAAAAACGAATTGAGTATCATATCGGGTCGCACAGGGTCTGGGAAGAGCTTGCTGCTGGCCTCCATTATCGGCGAGGCAGAGGTCCTTGCGGGCGAAGTCTTCGTCCCCAAACCACCGCCCGCTGACCGGCGATACGACTCACTTGCAAACAGGAGTAACTGGGTAATTGAATCGTCTATTGCCTATGTCGCTCAAATCCCCTGGATCGAGAACGCCACTATCCGAGACAACATCCTATTTGGACTTCCTCTAGACAACGACCGATACCAAAAGGTTCTGCATGCCTGTGCTTTGACAAAGGACTTGGAAATGCTGCCGGATGGGGAACTTACTGACATTGGTGCCAATGGCATCAATCTGAGCGGCGGGCAGAAATGGCGGGTCTCATTTGCTCGCGCCCTGTACTCGAGAGCCGGTATTCTGGTGTTGGATGATATCTTTTCAGCAGTGGACGCCCACGTTGGTCGACATCTGTTCGAGCAAGCTCTCGTAGGAGAGCTGGGCCAGAACAGAACGAGAATCCTGGTGACGCACCACGTCGCCCTGTGTCTCCCAAAAACAAACTACAGTGTCCTATTGTCCAACGGCACCGTTGAACAAGCAGGCAGAACGGAGGAATTGCGGCGCACTGGGAAACTCAAAACGATCCTCGCCGAGGAAGACGAAGCAGACCGAAAGAAGGACGAGGAAGAGGATGCGGTCGAAAATCTCACCGTTGACGACGGCGGCGGCCTCCAGAAGTTGTTGACCAACCACTCACGCCGTTCGAGACGCAAATCTGCTCTTAGCGATGTGGGCGACAATCTGATTCGGCGTCCATCGCGCGCGAGTCTCAATGACGCGAAGCAGAGCCGCGACCCGCCAAAGAAGTTTACAGAAGAAGAGAAGCGAGAGACCGGTGCTGTGAAGTACAAGATCTACGCCGCCTATTTCAAGGCTTCTGGTGGGTTTGGTTATTGGCTGTTCATCCTCGCCGTCTTTGGTATTTGGGTAGCCGTCTACCTGGGCAGATCGTACTGGATCAGTGTGTGGACGAGATCGTATCGCACAGAGACGGAGCATATCTTTCCTCAGAGACTGGTCTCACAATCTCTGAGTACCGTCTATCACCGCCTCCACTCGGAATTCTCTACTGCGGCTATTGATGCGAACCTTCGATATTACTTGGGCGTCTACCTTGGTATCTCCCTCGTCGCCTGGATGATTGGCACAATTCGCTACTTGCTCGTCTTTATGGCCTCAATCCGCGCCTCCAAGATCCTTTTCGAAGCACTCGCCTTCGCCGTTCTCCGCGCTCCTCTACGATGGCTTGATACCGTGCCAGTCGGACGTATCCTCAACCGCTTCACTTCCGACTTCAACATGCTCGATTCGCGCATCGCTATGGATTTGGCGTTTATGCTCCACAACATGATGCACGTTTTGTCAGTCGTGATTGCAGGACTATTCGTGTCGCCGTTCATGATCGTCTTTGCCGTCGGACTCCTTTCGATCTCCATGTATTACGCACTGCGTTATCTCGCTGGTGCCCGGGAGGTGAAGAGATTGGAGAGCAATGCGAAGTCTCCCGTCTTCGAGCAATTTGGCTCGGTGCTCATGGGCATTGGAACAATCCGTGCATTTGACAAGTCTGACACATACCTCGACAAGATGTACACCAAAATTGACCGACATTGTCGCGCGTACTGGCATCTCTGGCTCTTCAATCGCTGGATGGGGTGGCGGTTGAACATGGTTGGCGCCCTATTCGCAGCCATCACGGCAGCCCTTATTGTGTCCATCACGAGCATTGACTCCAGTCTTGCCGGATTTGCCCTGAGTTTCGCACTCGGAATGAGCGAAGGTGTGATCTGGTTCCTGCGACAGTACTCGAATGTGGAGTTGGACATGAACGCCACCGAGAGAATCGTGGAATATAGCAACATTACGACCGAGAGTCAAGGCGGCGTGGACGCACCAGCGGCCTGGCCCACCGAGGGTAATCTCGAGGTCAGCGATCTGGTAGTTGGCTACGCGCCTGACCTGCCACCAGTACTGAAAGGGTTGACATTCAGAGTGACCAAAAATCAACGAGTAGGCGTTGTGGGACGCACGGGCGCAGGGAAATCTTCACTCACACTTGCCTTGTTCCGATTCCTCGAGGCCCGAAGCGGGAGCATCTTCATTGACGGAATAGACATCTCCAAGATCAAGCTGTACGATTTGCGTTCGAGGCTGGCGATCATTCCACAGGACCCGGTCCTCTTTTCGGGGACGGTCAGGAGCAACCTCGACCCGTTCGAGCAACAAACGGATAAGGAGCTGAAGGATGCCCTGGCGCGGGTGCATTTGATTTCGTCCACCACGGCTTCATCATCGGCTGTGGCTAGTGGAAGTGCTACACCCATCTTAGATCAGCACGACACCGAGGAGGGAAGGCACATCAACACCAATATCTTCCGCAGCCTCTCGTCTAAGATATCCGAAGGTGGCTTAAACCTCTCACAGGGCCAGCGCCAACTTCTCTGTCTCGCCCGGGCGATCGTCTCTCGACCCAAAATCATGGTCTTGGACGAGGCAACGTCGGCGGTGGACATGGAGACGGACGCCCTGATCCAGCGCAGCATCCGCGAGGAGTTTACGGACAGCACGTTGATCGTGATTGCGCACAGGCTGAGCACGATTGCAGACTTTGACAAGATCCTGGTCATGGGAGAAGGAAAGGTGCTCGAGTTTGACAGTCCACGGGAGTTGATGGGCAAGAAAGGAGGGGTGTTTAGAGGCATGGTCGAGATGAGTGGTGAAAGGGCGGAGCTGGAGAGGATCATGGGGATTGGTGGTGGCGGCGCCGAGAGGCAAGATCAGCAACCCGAGCCGGAGCAGGAGCAAGAAGAGGATCGAGCAGTCACAGAAGGAGGAAGTCCTGCTCCCCATTCTAGCGACACCACCACCACCAAACCGAGCGCCAGAGGTGCGAAGAAGAACGACCAGGAGGACGACGACAACCCAGAGCATGGATGGGGAATTTAATCCCGAAACCAGCATTCACCCAACATCACAACCACCACCCCCAAAGTTACTGCAAGGGAATGAAGTAGATACAGGTACCTAAGGTAGGTACGTCTGTTGACGGAAGAAAAACGGGGGAGATGTCCCAAAAGTAGAC
Source organism: Fonsecaea nubica (assembly GCF_001646965.1). Lineage (NCBI taxonomy): Eukaryota > Fungi > Ascomycota > Eurotiomycetes > Chaetothyriales > Herpotrichiellaceae > Fonsecaea > Fonsecaea nubica. The sequence continues at coordinate 14,663 of NW_019173682.1, forward strand.
CCTCAGAAGTGGAATGCTTTTACTGTGAGCACCGAGTGAGTATGAGTACATAGTAGACAAAAATGGGTTTCGAAAAATTGGCATGGTAAAGGCAAGGCACGATATGGCGCTGTATGGTCTGGTCTGGTCTGGTCTGGTCTGGCGTGGCCGGGATATGGGGAGTTACCTTGGTTCTTAATGATGACAATGATATGAATTGTATGTATCATACAATATGATACCTACCTAGTATGATACTTCTTAATACGAATTATATTATATTATGTATTATATATGACTTGTTATGGCAAGAAGCCACCCATCTATCCACGCACCGCACCGTAACGCAACGTACCGCAACAGTATTTTGGTTTGGGATCCGTCCGTTCCCATTGCGGAAGGAATCCCTTTCCCCTTTCTTTCCCTTCCTCTTCTTCTTCTCCAGTCCGTCTCTGCAAAGCGAGGACGGCCATTTATTAGCGAGGTGACTTTTCCAATTAGAGGCCAAGCGCCGCCAGCTAGGTAGGGGGAACAGAAAGACCTCGGAAAAGCGGCATGGTAAGGGGTATATTCGTTTAGCGAGAAGTGGTTTTGTTTCGTGGGAGGCGAGCTTGTGGTTACCGAAACGGGGAATGGGTCAGAGAAGAGAAATCACAGATCAGAGACCCAGAGATCAAGGCTGCGCATACGCATATCACTCACTCACTCACTAGATATATACTTCTAAACAAGCGACGAGAGAGTCCTGGTGCACTGTGCAAGGAGGAAGAGACACAGCTGGAGAGAGAGCAAAGCAAAGCAAAGAGAGCCTGAAGGGCGGTGTAAACAATCCATCGAAAGAGGAAGGTTGTTCAGAAGGAGGCCCAGAATCGTAGAGATGGGAGACTTCCAGGACAGGCTTTGAGCCCGAGCAAGTGAGAAACGGGTTGGTTGATATCAAGTCGTTCGTTCCTTGTCTTGGAAAGCGTACCGGAATAGAATAGAACGCCTTCGAATTTGACGAAACTGTGGAAAAAGAGGCATCCAAACAAGACATTCCAGAAGGGAAGGCATATCGAATAAGGAATGCGTACCGAAAAGATCAGGAAATAGGAAAAGAAAAGCCATATTGGACGACAGATGGCAAACTGAAAGGGAAGGCGTCCATGAGAGGAAGCCGCAACAAGTTGTTTTTGCGTGAAGATGAACCCAAAACAAACGATTTAGGCCTCTGATATATGAGGAAAACTTGGATAAAAGAGGCAGGCGTACCGTGAGAGGTAGGCGTATAGGTGACAGCGCACACAAAAGACGAGAGTCAGGAGGTTGTAGAATGGAATGATTGAACTTTGTATAGCATGTCAAAACAGGAAGCCGTCCGAGAGAGGAAAGTGCTTGGATAAATGGTGGATGCACGTATAACCCTAGCCGCGACAGTTGTGGCTCAATCTCGTCGTGTCATCATTCGAATGATGATGGGGGCGAGTACCCTAACCATCTCTTCAATGGACCACGATCTGCATGTCATACAGATCCAATGGCATGTCGTGGAAGATCAGTGCAACAGCCTTAGCCCGGAAAGGATGTCCCACAACAAGGCTGGGTATCACGTGATAGGTCTGTATAATCTGGTTTGTTCCTGACAAAGCAAAGCCGGAGCCTGGTGTGGTGCCTGTACCTCGTACTCGGTGCTCGTAGGTCCAGCGCGCTATCAGCAATCTGCATCTGTTCCTTCTTGGTACCTTTACTCCTTTCTGGCACCAGCGGACCAATAGCAGAAAGAGCCTTTCCCAGATGAGCCGGTACACCAGGGCGAAAAGAGCATAGGCGTTGCCCACCGTAGACTGTGGCTGCAAGTGTACCCTGCGCCACATAGGGTTGAAAGCAGATACTCCCGCAGTCTCTATCCGCACGAGAAGGGGGCTTCAACCCAGTTTTATGCTGAGACAATTCTGGAAGGCAGGCTTGAAGTCTCTAAAGGTGTGCTTGGTGGTGTCGCAGAATGTTCGCTGGTCGGTTCTCTGTAACCAGCATGTGGTGGTGGGTGCCTAGGGTTGCGAGCTGGAGCTGGAGCTGATGACACCGACATCGTAAAGTCGTAGGGTGCTATACCCCGATTGACTCAGCCTTCTAAGTCCACAAGTCAGACCATTGACGCGGGTAACAAATGCGGCTATAGTTCATCCTTACTTGTAAACTCGTCATGCCTTTTGTCATACTTAGCTGCTGCCGAGTCTCCGAAGAAACCCTCCAGCTCCATATATTCGGCGGCAAACACTGTAGTAAGGAGAGCCCAGTCTTCCACCGTGGGGATGTCTAGATGCGCGCCATCGTCCTTCATCGTGTGCCAGACGGAAGGAAACCGAGCGGGGATGAGGTGCAAGACTTGGACACCCCGAGCGATGAAAGGGATATGATCGTCTTGCATAATATAGCTGTCGAATCTATCCGTCTCCTTCTTATCCTTTTCGGGCAGCCACGTCCGCGATGGGTTACTCCGGAACATGCCCAGCTTGCGAAGTCGTTGCTCGGCCTCGGCCATTTTCACATATGACCAATGAGAGGTGTGTTGCCAGGACGGAATTGGACGGTCTTCTGAGGACCCGAGAAGATCGAGCAGCACAAACAGTTCGATAGAGTCGAGGTAGTTTTTGTAGACACTCGTGGCTGGGTGCATGGTGTGCTCCCACTCCTCGGCAAGCGACCTGGCTCCATATATACTGTCGGTCGCAGTCCAGCTGAGAAAAGCCTCCTCGCCGTCGAGAAATAGTACTTGGATTCCCCTTTGCTCCTCAAATTCAGGATCCGTAAACCCCTGCTCTTGCATCGTAGACCACTTCTTTGCCAAAGCTGCGTCTATGGATCTGATGGCATGCATGATCATGGCGCACGGTGCCGCCGAATCGATCGCACCAATGAATCCTTTCGGCTCGTACTTGGAATCGTAATGCGCTACCAAGGTCAAGCGCCCGACATTGCCGGACTGTGTCCAAGGGGGGTCTCGAGTGGCAATCAAATTCACAAACGGCACCTCTTTGTCTCCGTGGGTGGGTGTCTTCGCGGTCGAATTCTGGAAGGTCAATGACCAGTCCGGCAAAGAGGTGCGGAAGAAATCGACGAAATGCTGGAGGACCTTCTTGGAGCCCTCGGTGCCGGGAACTCGTGGAATCAATATAGGCGCAAGGAGATTTCCGGTGTGTATGTCGAAATCGCTGGTCTCTGGACGGGGAAGACCATGTTGCAGCGTCTCGTCAGAGAGCGGGACATACGCTAGAACCCCTGGCCAGAGAGATATCAGCGATATCACAGTCAAGAGCCTCGTCAGCACCCAGCACCGCATTTTGGCAGAGAAGTCGGAAGTGACGCGTTCATCCAGACGTGAACATGATATCTAGGAAGCAGTGACGAGGGGTTCTTTGGTGGAAGCAGGGGACGGCCACTGGGCGAGATTGTCTTCCATCCTCGGCGCAGTTTCCGTCGCAGGACGCGATGCGCGGATCTCCAACTTCAATGGATGGTTGCAACCGCGTGTCTCAAATTCTACACCAGTTATCACTGACCGCAGTCTGATACTATAGAGACAGATGAGGGGCTTGCCATCAGCTCTGGTGGCTGAACTCCGCTATGCCTTCCAATCCTGCTCCCGGCAATATGCTGCCTCGAGAAGGACTCAATTCAGCACTTTGCACCAAAGGCTAAAAAAATCACAGCATCGAAAGAGCGAAAGTGTTCCAATTCAAGTTGTTCACAGTCAACTGCAGGCTCAGAAAACAAACCTTGCTCGACCGTTGATACCTCCAGCGCCGCGCGCATCAGAAAACAAGCAACTTATACCTCAGGAAGAGCAAGAAAAGTCGCTCGACGCAGGCCGCGATGTTGAGGTTCCCTTCAAGGTTATTCCAAAGGCTGAGATCGCTCCAAACTTGACCCTGTCACCTAAAGAACGGCTCCATATCGAACAGTTGACGAGGAGATTACCCCCTCGACCTGAACCAAAGGGTGCGCTGTTCGTACAACTTTCCGCGGCGGGCACATACACTGACATGTACAGTGTATAAGAAGAGATTGCGCATATACACTGCCGGCAATGGGAGGATATATATGCTCACATTCCTTCGCTTCACCACGATTGCGGCCCTGACTTTTGTCACCGTCATAGTGGCTCCGGCGCACTGGGTTAGTGGGAGCTCATTATGGACTGTAGCTGGCAGTGAGTGTTCCCCTCATCGTGTACCGTCAGCCCGCTGATCTTGAATCGCAGTATGGTTTGCGGGCCTCTTGCCCTTCATCTTTGTGAACTGGACGCTGAGACCAATGGTGACGGAGATCTTCCTTCGGCTTCCAGCGTCTGCTCAGACGTCCCCCAAAGTAGCGATGGCTTATGCGAAAAGCCTGCCAGGAGATGCCACACTGGATCTGAGATTTATGCGGTCATTCACCATCACTGATGTGGTGACATTGAGAATCGCCGACACGAGACCGATCAAAAGCCTCCTTCGGCCTGTTAGCTTTGCGTGGATTGGACCGATGGTGCAGCGTGGCAACTTTCTGAGACCGAATCCGACTCAATTCTATGTACGGCCTGAATCGGCGGGAGGACGAGCAGCAAGAGATGTCATTCCGGGGATCTGGAGCAAAGTGTACGAACGACTTACTGGGGTTGAAAGCAATGCCGTATCCAAATGGCGGCGATGATTGAAATCAGAGTCAATTCTGGCACTTTTGAACCTCACTTCACTTCCCAACTTCTCAACCGGGTCTGAATTAAAAACATCTGGCAGAATCGAGCATTCACTGCCATGATATTCCCCTTGCCAAGTCCAACAATCACTCTTGTGTGTCTTTTCCGTAAATCTCACTGTTTTCATCCTCAACTTTGACCATCTTTCTCAACTCTCAAACCAAACGCATCTTCCTTTCGTCAACACTCCATCCACCTGTGCCTCGCACAAGCCCACCTGCCACATTCAGCCTCGATACATTGCCATCAAGCTCTACCGACCATGGCAGACGCTACTACGACCAAAGCTTCAGGTGGTTTGACTCCTCGCGAAGGAGAAGTCGCTCTTGCTGCCCTTCAGTGTGTCAAAGGTGGTGAGATCCAGGTAAGCCTTGCCCTGATTCTCAAATACAATGGCCATCATCGCCGCCGCCACGGCCACTGAAGAGATGTCTTACAATTCTTCCTGCTGACACAGTCCTTTTCAGATCGACTATGCCGCGCTTTGCGACCGTCTTGGTTTCAAAAACGAGGCTACAGCAAGGACTGCCTGGTGCGGAGTCAGGAGAAAGCTCTTCACTGATACGAAGTTATCCACCGATGAACCGGGAACGCCAAAGGCCAAAACACCTCGCAAAGCCAAAGACTCGAATGGCGCTACACCAAAGCCAGCTAAGGGTGCTCCAAAGGCTGGTGCTGGTGCCGCCGCCGACAAGGATGGTGATCATGACAACGGTGATGATGAGAAGAGTGGCTCTGCTGCCGCTGTTGCCGACGGCGACGCGAATCGATCTGAAGGTCAGTCTCAAGAAAACTCGCAACATATACATGTTCAAGCCACGTTTTCCACGCATCTCATCGCTTTTATCACAGCCTCGCATACTAACGTCCTTGCTCCCTTAGAAGCCCCAACTACACCCAAGACTCCTACGACCCCCAAGAAGCGGTCCCGCAAGACTAAAGCAGAGAAAGAAGCCGAGGCCGCTGCCAACGGTGAGGCTGCTCCAGGCGACGGTGACGAGGACGAGAAGCCACCAAAGAAGCGGAGAACTCCCGCCAAGAAGAAGGTGACCGAAAGTGAAAATAACGGTGAGATGGACGGCGACACTAAAGCTACTCCTGCCAAAGGGAAGAAAGCTTCCACTCCCCGCAAATCTGCCACTGCTGCCGCCCACAAAGTCACCGATGCAGCTAGTCCTGGAGAGGAAGAAATCGCAGTTGTAGAAGTTGCCACCGTGATCAAAGAGAAGGATGGTGTCTCAGACGAGCCAGATGCCTCCCGTACTGCCGTTTCCACTGGGTTCGTTTCCTCCTTCTGACCTTTTGGCTTGTGTGCTAACACTATTCCGCTTCAAGTGCCAGTGCCTCCAAAGGGATGAATGCCGATGTCAACGGAAGTGTTGGCGACATAGCGAGCGCAGCTGTCGAATCCGTTGCGGCCAAAGCCGCTGAAGTTCTGGCGGGGGCGGCCGGCGATAATTGACCTCACCTCTACCTTGAGGAGCTTCAGTGGCCGGCACGACCTGTACAACGAGGAATATTGTAACTTTCAGCCCCATGTGCCAAGTTACTTTTGAGGAGGCGAGATACACAGTGACGACGGGGAGAGAGAAGGGAGCAAACTAAAGCTCTTTCTTGGCTGCAAACGTAATTGGAGGAGATCTATGTGGCGGAAGACATGGGCAAGAACATGACGGAATGGGACTCACCCACATGTGCGCACTCTGCATAGTCGATGTGAGATGCGAAAGAATCCATGCGGTAAAAGGTTTGCTGAGAGCTTGCGAAAGTGCCGAGATCGAGGTCGGCGAGACGTGGTGCTGGATGAATCAGTGAGGCTCGGCTGGATGAACAGGAGAGAGTGTGTCTGTCTCTGTTGGACATGACCTCCTTTCAGAGAGGCAGGGAATTGGAATGAAGTTCAGGTTATCACCTCTCCTCAACCCATCTCATCTCATCTCCCACCATGAATCAGGCTTGGTCGAGTAAATTAGGAATGGACAATTCAATCTTCTCTCTGCATCGTTCTCGTCCGCTCCCTCTGCGTACCTAGGTATATCTATGGCTTCGTCGTCCACACCACACCACACCACATCATTCACTTACCCATGTTCAACTTCATTTATGGTCTTCGATAGGCTTGCTCAGTCTTCAACATCTAATGTCCAATGTTCTCAATCGACCAAGCATACATTCCCAGGTACCTATACCTGTCTGTACCTATACCCATCCCGAGGTCCCTGCCTGGGCTAGAGAGATAGACAGATAGATAGATTGTCAGACAGACAAGAAGGGAGTGATTGATTACTGTTCATACAGTCTTGACGAACGTCCCCAGCTAAAAGGCCATCTATCTATAGATAGATAGACTCTCGACAAATGTCAGATCTACTATTCGTTACGTACCGAGTAATACATGGTTCATAGATAGATAGATCTCTTTTCGGTTCTTTTCTTTCTCTGTTTCAGACTCCTCTTGTTACCCACCCACAAACTCCCCGTACATTGAATATCGCGGAAACCCGCCTGTTGCGGCCGTGGTGGCAAAAGACCGCGGAACAAACTTTATATAATAACACATAGCGAGGAGGGATGACTGATAAAAACAGACAATCACGGCTTAAACCTCATCGCTCATACAACACATGCGACAGAACCAGGACACCGCTCACAAAGCTTCAATGCACTTGACAAGCACGTCGAGGCCGCGATCTTCCACTTCTTTCCCCTTGAGGATCCATGCGAGATCACTCAAGATGCCCAATGGCACTTCTTTCTCCTCGTCCTTGTCGTTCGCCTCCTTGGCCTGCATCTCACCACCGTGAGAGCTCTTGATCCTCTGCTTCCGTGCCATGAGGTTGGAAATCTCCCATTCCTTTGCCGCCTCTTCTGCGCGTTCAATGACTTGGTTCGAGATCCCACACATGCTGGCACAGTGCATACCGAAAGACCCCTCGGCGGTGCCCTCCTCCAGTTTGTATAGGAATGTCACTCGCCTGTCTGCATCGTCCACGAGGATCTTCATTCTCTTCGGCGCTATTTCTGGGTGATGCGCAAACTCCGAAGAGAGCGAGTGGTAATGCGTCGCGAAGAAGCCCAAGCAGCCCACATGTGTGGCTAGATGGTGCAGGACGGCTTGGGCGACGGCCACGCCATCGTGCGAAGACGTTCCTCTTCCCAACTCGTCCAGGATGACCAGGCTACGTGGTGTGGCCTCACTCAGGATCTTCTTTGTCTCTGCCAGTTCGACAAAAAATGTTGACTGGGCGGCAAAAATGTGATCCTGAGCCCCTAGGCGCGACATGATTCGGTCAAACGGTGTAAGACGAGCAGACGCGCAGGGGAGGTAGCAGCCGATCTGAGCCATGATAACCGCGATACAGGTCATTCGAAGAACCGTGGATTTTCCGGCGGCATTTGCACCCGTGAGAAGGGTGAGATTTTGCGAACTTCCGCCCAAAACAATGTCGTTAGGGATGAAGTCGTCAACCTTGGTCAGAAGACATGGGTGGCGTAGATCAATGAGTTCCAAGGTCGACCGATCACCGGCATCCTTGCCAGCTGGGTCAACGAATTCTGGACGACAGCTCGGGTGTCCCAAAGATGTGCTTGCTTTCGCAAGGGAAATCAAACAGTCGAGTTGTGCGATTATCTTGACAGCTGCAAGCCATATATCGTAATGTTCGTCGAACTTGGCGTAAAGTTTGAGCGACACATCCTTGACGATCTGAGAGTGTGTCTCTTGCGCTTCTTGGAGTTTCCGCACAAGGTTCCGTAGTTCTGGGAAGTAGTATCTTTTGACGCTCGCAGTGGCGGACATCTGGTCCCAAGCGGCGGGAACCTTGATGCGAGTAGGCACTTCCATTTGCATTATTTCCTTGCCGTTGTCACGGAAGCAGATAGCATTGGACTTGAGCTCTTTGCGCCACTTGCGGAGAAGGTCATCAAACTTTTCGTTGATGGCATCAATCGTGTCCTGGGAGTTGTCGAACTCTTCTTCGATACCGCGCTCGGGCACTAAAACGCCAGACTCCTTAGCCTTCTGGCGGTCAAAGGCATTGTCCCAATACTTGAGACGGGGTTCGAGGTCCGGCATAGCTGAAATCAACTGGCCGATGACACCTTCACTATCCGTCGCTTTACCAGTTCCGTCGCGCAATAAGGACATAGTGTGGTCAATTTGCTCGAATCCCTCAAGGACTCTGACAAAATCTTGAACTTTGCAGGTTCCAGCATGGACACGCGATATCAGTCGCTCGAGGTCCGGCATCTTTGTCATTTGGGAAGTGAAACGATCCCGGACTTTCGCATCGGCGTTGAGAGAGTCGACGGCATCCAGCCTTGCATTGATTTTCTTCGTGTCCATGAGTGGATGGCACACCCATTGTTTGAATAAGCGTTTGCCGAACGGCGTGACACAGCGGTTCAACAGCTGGAAGAGCGTGCCTTCACTTCCACCGTCGTAGGAGTTGGCAAAGACTTCCAGGTTGATCAAGGTCTGACCATCGAGGACCAAGCTCGTGGCTTTGCGAATGGGGTCGTACCATGTAAAGTTACCTATCGTCACGAGGCCACGCTCAATCTTCAAAGCCCTCAGATACTGGATCAAAGCACCAAGGGCAGACATGAGCAAATCCTTCTCTTTCACCTGTTGCAGGACTTCAGGCCACTCGTTGGGAAAGTAGTTCTCTGCTTCAATCTCCTTGGCAGTGATATGGCCTTCCCAGAATTCCTTGCCAGGTTTCAAGTAGTTCCAGATAGTTGTTGGGCTGGTGTTGTTCTTGAGGATGCGCAACGTCTTCATTGACACACCGCCCTTTTCCAGCAGAATCTCTTGAGGTCTGGTCTGGGCGATGAATGTCTCGAACTTGGTCAGATCCGCATCGTCGACAAATTCAGAGATGTGGAATTGACCGGTGGCAGTGTCCACAAATGCCACACCAAATGCAGGCAGATCCTCGACCTCGGATTCCTTGATTGCTACACAGTACGTCGACATGTCGTCCTGGAGCATAGTGCCGTCGACCAGTGTACCTGCAGTGAGCACACAGGCTAGTTCTCTCTTGATGACTTTGTCCTCTTTGCTCTTCTTGCTGGCAAATCCACTAGATTTCTCATCCCGCTCACGCATGTCTTTGCCCAGAGCAGTCTCCTGTTGGTCAACGCGGGCAATCTTGAACCCCTTTGCGACGAATTGATTTGCCCAGAGGTCGAGGCTCGACTCCGGAACGCCCACCATTCTCATGTTCACACGGTCAGTCAATTTCAAATCAAACAATTGATGCCCGATGGTCGCATCGTTTTCGTAGAGCTCATAGAATTTGCCTTTCTTGAAGAAGACAATAGTATCCCAGAACTTCTGCTTGATTTCCCAGTACTGCTTCTCAAAAGGCGAGAAACCCCTCCAGGCCATGGGTGGGATATACAAGGTGCGTGGATCGTAGTCAGGATGGCCCGGTGGATTGCGGTCCATATCTCTGATATCCTCAAGCCAGGCGTGGCGTTGTTCCGGCTCGGTCATGTGGGCTTTCTGTTTCTTCCCGCTGGGTTGTTTAGGTGGAATGTTGGTCGGCCGTGGTTGCAAAGGCTGAGGATGCTCAGGGTCGTACGTCCACTGCAGAGCAGTCGAAGTGCCCTCGGGGATTTCTTGGTCGACATCGCCCTCAACCTCATCCGTTGCAGGAGTGAAGTGAGAGGAAGCAGTTCGGGAGGTGGTTTTGGCAGTCCGCTTGCGCTTCGCAGGCCGGCGTACTTCGTCTTCAGAGTCATCAGGAACAATGAAGTCATCCATTTCTGCACAGTTAGCACGAAGTCACCCAGATTGAGGTAGGTGTGTACCATCTTCCAGCTGCGCCTCAGCTTCCTGCTCATAGATGTCCTCGTCCGCACTATCGGAGGGTCGCTTGCGTTTAGTAGGTCGAGCCCGGCGTCCTGGGGTCGGCTTGAAAACATCATCACCGTCGGTGCCTTCGCTGTCGGACTCGAGATAGTTGATCTTCCTGGTTTTGGCCTATTGACCTCAGCGGTTAGTTCAACGCAGTCACTGACGGGCGTGGTTTCTTACCCTGCGCGAAGGTGTCCCACGGGCTGTCAACTCCTCTCGGCCATTAGTCTGCTCATCGTCAGCTGAGACTGGCGATGGCAGACCTTTGGAAAGAGGCAGACTCGCCTTAGGGGTGTCGTCCTCATCTTCAGGTTCGACCGCGTCACTGCTGGCAACGGGCGTCAGAGTAGCTGAAGATTTGCCAGCCGGTTTTGTGCGAGTCTTGGATGGAACAGGCGTATCAGACACTGATCGAGCAGGCAATGGGGCTGGAGAGCCAGTGGAGGGAGTCTTTTGGAAGAAGCCAAAGAGGGTCTTCTGTCCACCCGTAGAAGAGGATTTCTTCAATGCAGGGGTGGAGGCAGGAGTAGAGACAGTCTTCTTTGGCATGTTTCGGAGGCAATGAGACCATCCAGGCCTCTATACCAGAGAGAAAATAGTATCAGTTACTGAGCGGATTGATCAAGTCCTGAGAAACACGAAAATGTTGTAGAGAAGACAACCGCGTGGAGAGAGACCGAGTTGCTAGCGCGTCCAACGCCTGACGCGTAAAGTAGCCGATCAGGCAAGCCAGACACTAGACGATCCCAGCCACACCACCCCCTCAGTTGTCAGCCTCGTTCTTGGGAGCAAGTTACATGATATTTGATTTTACACGCTGCCTTTGACGCAGGCTGATATACTATTACATCTGAGGTCACAACGTCTTCAAGACCGTTGACTCGCCTCCCCCTCCTCTCTGTTGTTGTCCATTGATACATCAGGACTGTCCTTGCTCCCAGGAGGTCCATCCCATCCAGGGCATGTCAATCCAAGCTCCACATATTCCTCGTCTGGGACGATGTTGATAATCTTGATCCTCCACTTCCCTGTTCGAAGAATGAGCAAGTTGTCGTCAATGATCCATTTTTGAACCTCCTTCCAGTCGGACGTCTTGACGGGCGTAAAGCTGAGGCTATCGTCCATTGCATTTGTTGCATCTGAGGCGCCTCCCACGTACGCTCCTCCAGCATTAATAAGTCGCTGGCCCTCTGCTTTTGACGTCACCATCCCTGCCGACCAGAGAATATTGCTCATAGGTTTCTGGGAAATGAGGCTCCGTGGGAGTTTGATGTGAGTCGAGACATTGTCTTCCCGCCGCAAAGGCTGCGCATGCTTGTTTAATGAAGGGTGTGCGAAGAGTGGGGTACCAGAAGAATGTGTATCACTTGCTCGTGTCTCTGTCAAGCTCGCCTTCATATCGCTGAGGCTAATGCCATTTTTGAAAAGTTGACGATGTTCACTTTCGGCGCGGTTCGCAGCATCTAGCCCGTAGATAAGCTCGACGAACTCTTTTGCGAGCCTGTGCTGTGCTACCCGTTTTGATTGATCCATTTGATGTTCCTTCATGATCTCGGCGATCTCGGGCAAGGGTAAGAAAGTCAGCAACTTGAGGTATTTTTCGACGTCTGAGTCTGAGGAGCGCAGGAAGAACTTTAACTCGTGTCAGCCTCGTCAAGCTCTCTGTAGGGCACAAGTCATACCTGGTATAGATCGAAGATGCTCGTCATATCTGGATTAAGCCACACGGCATTACCAGCGCTCTTTCCAAACTTTTGTCCCGAGGCCGTAGTCAAGAGAGGCACGGTGAATCCCATGGGATCCGAAGTGACCTCAATGCCGCGCTTTGAATCGAGGAGCTGTGTTTGCCGCAATGCAACCTGGTACTCGTGTGAGTCTTTGGCGATTTGCTTCACAGCTTCAGCACCCGCGAGAATATTTCCGAACTGGTCCGCTCCACCGACTTGCAGCTGGCAACCGGATTGGAACAAATGCCACCAGTCCCATGCCTGGACCAGGGGGTAGCTGAACTCAGCAAAGGACATTCCGTCCCCTTTCTCTAGCCTATTCTTCACCCTAAAAGACAACCATGGTCAGCAACCAAACCACCTGCGAAAGAAGGAATGGCCTGCTCACGTGTCTCGGCCCAGCATTGGACCTATCCGTATGTGTCGACCGAGAATGGACAGAAACTCTCTTGCTGTGACCTTGGACCACCATGTTACATTGTTCTCGAGAGATCTGCGCCAGGCCCATTCCCGCGTATATCCTTTCCGTGCGGCGTATGCTTCGATCGACGCACCGAGCCTCTTGAGTTGAATATGCATAGCTGCCATGTTGCCTTTCCTCTGCGATGGAGACATCATTTCTCTGCCTTTCAAACGGCCCGAAGGGTCGCCAATACTAGCGGTAAATCCCCCTAACTGATAATGGTCAGCGACTCCTTCGCAAGAGACCACGTCCACTAGTACTGCTTACAATGAAATTGGCCTTGTAACCATGGATATAGAGCCAACCCAAGACCATGAAGGGAACCATATGACCAACATGTAGAGAAGGGGCGGTCGGGTCTATGCCAGCATAGACTCCAACTCGACGATGGGTGAGGAGCTTGTCCAAATCTTCCCTTGTGCTTCAAATCGTCAACAAGACATCCTGGACCTTATTTTTGCAGACTCTCACCCGACAATCTGGTTGATATATCCCCGCTCCTCAAGTATGGTAAGCATCGACTTCATGCTGCCCTTTTCGATGGCTTGGGCTTTTGCACGCCATTCTTCCTCCGCTTCTTGTATCCGTCGCACGTGGGCTTGCGTGATCCATCTTCGTGGGGACGATGCGCTTGGAGGTGGATTCCGATTGCGAAAATGGCTGCGGCAGCTTTGACAGATGTACACGGAGCGACGAGCTGTGCGGAAGGAGTTTGGTGTCTTCATGAGGCTCTGTACTCAGGTAGTTCAATGCGGGCGCAACAAAATGAGTTCAACTGCGCAAACGAAAAAGTTGTGGTTCAGGACGGACTTTCGGCGCAGCAGTCGCCGACACCGTCAGCCAATCATCAACGAGCAGCCAACATCAGGCACGTCGTCAAACTTCCTTCGTTAGGTGCACGCCCATTTCCCTTTGTTTTCGACAAAAGTCCCCCGCAGTACTATTTACACTTATGGGCACTCCCGGTCCCCTATTCTTGAACACGCCGACTGGCGGAATACTCGTACCCGTTGCCGGTTCTCCCTGAACACATTTGTTTGCAGACACTTTCGGACTCTTGGATAAACAGTATCTCGTACCATGCACCCCTACATTGTACAACAGTGGACAGTCACCACACAGCCAGAGTACTTCGAGTGTTCTGTGTTGTTTGAAGCATACTGGCTACCTTCCAACGCATGGATCTTTGATTTGGTATTGAGATGGTGTCCACCCAGCCAGTTCCTGGTCAACACTAGCGATGCCTACTGGATGATATATCCAGATGCAGACTGAATTGAGACCCGTTGTGATAATGCAACAAATCCTTGGCACGCAACAGAACCCCAGATTCCTCCAGAGTACTACGGGTAGTGGTTGTCCGAGGCCGGAAAAATAGGCGCACGGGTGCCCAGCCCGTCCTCGGTGTCTGCATCTTGGCCTCGGAAGTATACAAGCCTGTTGTCCCCCGCTCAAAGGTTCCTCAGGCTAATTCATTTCTTATCGTCCTGTATCTGATTCCCACAACCATGTCGGTAGAAGGTCGTTGCGACGAGCGGTTCCTCAAGGTGAAAGAGCTATTCCAAGGATTCCTGGATTCTGGCGCGGAGCTTGGAGCCTCAATCTGTGTCAATATCGATGGTAAGAATGTGATCGATCTTTGGGGAGGATGGGCCGACCAAGAACGAACCAAGCCGTGGACGGAGAACACCATTGTCAACGTCTGGTCAACAACGAAGACCGTCCTCTCACTCGTTACTCTCATTCTCGCCGACCGAGGATTGCTGGGGCTCGACGACCCTGTGGCAAAGTACTGGCCTGAGTTTGCAGCCGAGGGGAAGTCAGACGTCAAAGTTCGCCATCTCCTCTCCCATACATCTGGACTCTCAGGTTGGGATGATCCCATCAACATTGAAGGAGTCGAAGATGTACCCAGCGCCAGCGCGAAGCTTGCCGCTCAGCGACCCTGGTGGGAACCCGGCACCGCTTCTGGCTACCACGCTCTGACTATGGGTCACCTGTTACAACCGGTCATCCAATCCGCCTCAGGTAAAACACTCGGCCAGGTGGTGAAGCAGGAAATCGCCGGACCACTCAAGGCAGACTTTTCCGTCGGCTGTCCGGAGAGCGAGTGGCATCGAGTTGCCAAGGTCGTTCCACCACCACATATGGACCTTTCTCAGATTGACCCAAAATCCGTCATGGCAAAGACATTGAGCAATCCTCTACTGGACGCCAAAGCTTCCTGGACTGACGAATGGAAGCGGGTCGAGATGGGTGCTCTGAACGGTCACGGCAACGCAAGGTCAGTTTGTAAGATGCTCTCTGCCATCACGCTTGGTGGCGAGGTTGATGGGCAACGTCTCCTATCTCCGGCCACCATCGATCGCATCTGGGAAACGCAGTCGAATGGTACAGACTTGGTTCTTGGTATAGAGGTACGCTTTGGCATTGGGTATTGCCTGGAGGCACCAATTCTCAAGTGGCTTCCCAAGGGCAAGGTCTGTTTCTGGGGAGGCTGGGGCGGCTCAATTGTCGTCATGGATCTTGACAAGAAAATCACCTTTGCTTATGCCATGAACCACATGGAACAAGGCACCATTGGCAATTCTCGATCCTCGGCGTATATCGCTGCATTTTATGAAGCACTTTCATAGCGTATAATGGGTGGCAAGCAAGGAACAGAACTTTGAAATTCCACTGAAATATCACTACAAGCTTCTTGCTGCAAGGTCTATGGCTCGCTCAGGGTTATGACTGACATTGCTATACTTGCAACATATTAGGGTAAGGCGTGCAGGATCACGGTCAAGGACTAAACAATGGTTTCTGGATTATCTGGAAGGCACAAATATGCCAAGGCGCCTACTTACCTACAAATACCTAAAATAGTCGGTGTAATACTTACGAGGTATATTTGTAGAGACAAGGTAGGGACGCCACGAGCGCGTACCCTGGTGACGCATGTCTCAACACAGATCATGTGCCGAGGCTGACTTTAACAGACGCGCTATCATCGTTCTTGCATCGCAAGATACCATCCATGTCTTTTTCCCTTTCCGATGACCTAGACGCAACGTCCAGAAGGTTTCCTCAGGCTGGAATCCCGAAATGGATCAACACACACACTTCGGCATACCGAGGCCCCACATAATTACCCTCCCAACCCTCCGTGGCCTCCCTTGGCTCGGGGCAGGGGCAATACTCCATCAACCAGATGTAGTAATCGCGCCCCCCGAGGAACACGAACGAAAACAAGTGGCGCTCACTTGTATGCTGCTAGGTCAATGGGGATCGTCGTATGATTGCATACGGTACTTACTTTTCCAAGAACAGAATTTTACAGGACCTTATCCGGACCTCCAATCGAGGGATATAGATAGATAGTTAGAGAGTGTCGACTTTTGATAGTCTCTGTGCCATGAGCAGCTGATAATTTTTAACATTCTCAGCACCTCGAAAACGATGGCGAAACCGGATGAGAAACTGGGGTTCGACCCGGAAGCGTTGAAAGCAAAGTACCTGGCCGAGCGTGAAAAGCGAATCCAAGCCAATCCACATGGGGTTGACCAGTATCGATCGGTCGAGGGTGCCCTGGCTCACTATCTGGACGATCCATGGGCCGGTCAAGATGACCACCGAGAGCCTCTCGACATCAAGACCGACGTTGTGATAGTCGGTGCCGGGTACGGAAGCGAGCTCCTGGCATATCATCTCGAGAAGAACGGGATTTCGGATTACAAGATTCTCGAAAAGGGGGCGGACTTTGGTGGTGTCTGGTTAGTAGTCTAAACACACGTTCTGTTACCAACCCAATACTGACCATATCATGCCAGGTATTGGAATCGCTACCCTGGTGTACAGTGTGACATCGAATCTTATATCTATATGCCACTGTTGGACCGTATCGGGTACATCCCCACAGAAAAATACGCCCACGGGCCAGAGCTCCTAGACTACGCAAAAAGACTTGCGAGGGATCTAAAGCTGTACGACAAAGCTATTTTCAAGACAGAGGTCTTGAGCATCCGTTGGAACGAGAACAGTTCGATGTATTCGGTGCAAACCAACCACGGAGACAAGATATTCGCGCGTTTTGTGGTCGGTGTCGCCGGCTCGCTCCATCGGCCAAAGCTACCGGGATTTCCTGGCATCGAGACGTTCAAGGGACGGAGTTTCCACTCGAGTAGGTGGGACTACAAATACACCGGAGGCGACTCGACCGGTGGCTTGGTCAACCTCAAGGATAAGAAAGTGGGCATCATTGGCACAGGAGCCACGGCGGTTCAGATTGTACCTCACCTCGGCCAATGGGCAAAGGAGTTGTACGTCTTCCAACGAACCCCGTCTTCGATCGACGTGCGCAACAACCGACCAACGGATCAAAATTGGGCCAAAACCCTCACGGGGAGTTGGCAGCAACGACGTATGGACAACTTCAACAATATCATCGGCGGCGCTCCGGAGGAGGAAGACCTAGTCATGGATGGGTGGACCGACATAATCCTACGGTTGTTCCCGTCGAAATCTGACGGCAATGCGGAACTGAGCAAAGAAGAAAAGGAAAAGCGGAGGCAACTGGCCGATTTCGAGAAGATGGAAGAAATCAGAAGGCGAGTCGACCGCATCGTCAAAGACCCCGAGACGGCCGAGAGCTTGAAGCCGTATTATAACCAGTTTTGCAAGCGGCCATGCTTTCACGACGATTATCTCGATACGTTCAATCGTCCAAACGTCAAGCTCGTCGACACCAAAGGACGGGGTATCGAGCGAGCCACGGAGAAGGGAGTCGTGGCGAATGGCCAGGAGTACGAACTCGACTGCCTAATCTACGCCACAGGCTTCGAGCGAGCAACGTCATGGACGCATCGCGCTGGAATGGAGGTATACGGCAAGAAAGCGCTGCCTCTATCCGAAAAGTTCGCAGACGGCCCGAGCACGTTCCAAGGCTGGATCACCAGAGACTTTCCAAACTTTTTCATGATTACGACCGTACAAGCATTCATCACGCCCAACTTTCTGCACACGACCGCCATACAAGCGGAGCATATTGCCTATGTGATCTCAGAATGCAAGGCCAGGAACATTCAGGCCATAGAGCCTACTCAAGCCGCCGAAGACGAGTGGGTGGAAATGATCATTGCGTCGGGAGAAGACTCGAGGGCGTTCCACAGCGAGTGCACGCCAGGTTACTATAACAACGAAGGTCAGATTACGAGACAATTGGCCAAGAGTTCCTCCTACGGCGGCAGTCCGTTGACGGTGATAAATTTGCTGAAGAAGTGGCAGACGGACGGGAAATTAGAAGGTCTTTCGCCCACATATGCTTCGGCGACGGTGGAAACGGTATCATGAAAACTGTCATCTACCAGTAGGCAATACATTAGATAGACAGATAGAGGGATAGATATATTGGTCATGCTTTTTTTCCCCACAAGTCACTCGGAAACACTCAATCAAAGCAGTACCAAAGCTACATCTCTCTAATAATAACTCTCCACGTCAATCAATACAGCTTCACATTGTGCTGTTTCATAGCCTTTGCAAGTCCACCGTTCCCCAAGAATTCCGCTTTGTCGTCACTCCACTCGGGCTGCACTCTGTAATGGATGTTTTCACCACTGCACTCGGCAGCCTGGCCGGTTCGACTAGAGTCGTCGATGAATCTCATAAAGGCCGTGATGATGGTGGACACTGGCGTGATGTATTCCTCCGGGGTGGTGAAGGAATAGATCTTGGTCAGACCCGTGTGGACGAGACCTGGAGTCCCCCGTTAGTTAGTGACGGGATTTTGGATGCTATGTTAGCAACCCTCGTCCCCTCCCCTTACCTGGACATATACAGTTGACCGTGACAGGCTCTCCGAGTTCACGTAGTTGTTGAGCCAGGGCTCTAGTCAGTCCGACCACCTTGAGGGAGATCAGCTTTTGTCAAACGCGTCGAAACAAACAACACCCGGCATTCTTAGGGGAGGGGAACACACCCCGTGTTTGGCAGCTGTATACAGCGGAATCGTCGGGCCAGGATAGATGCCGGCCATGCTCGAGGTAAAGATCAATTTGCCAGACTTGTCTGCGTTTTTCCGGAAGAAGTGAAACCCGAGGTAGGCACAGTAGATGGGGCCCAGCAGGTCGATGTCGATGACCGCCGTCGAAGGTTTCGGCGGCGTCCCGTCGGCTCGGTCTGGCTGTGGCTTGTAGAAGCTGATACGATCGCCGATACCCTGCGAAAGAGAGTGAAAGGTGTGAGCCTCTTTTTCTGCTTCTCCTTCTTCTTCTTCGAGTTTCGGTAACAATAACAATAAAGTCCCCATCTCGATCACAGTTAGTTGGCTAGACTCTTACCGCGTTTCCAAAGACAGCATCGAGTCGTCCCCATCGGTCCCACGTCTTTGCAAATGTACCGCTCAGCTCCTCGTAGTCGGCCACGTTGGCCTTGAAGAATAAAGCCGAATCGCCGTGCGCGGCCGCGATTTCCTTGCCCGACTCTTCGTTCACGTCGATGATGGTGACATTCCAGCCCAGCTGCCACAGGTGCTCGGCCACCGCGAGCCCCATGCCCGACGCCCCGCCCGTGATGATGCAGACTGGGGATTTCGCAGGCTTTGCGCTATCATTGGAGGCCATCTTCGAGGCAAACAAGTGAACCACGAACCGAGTTTGGAGGTTGGGATGATAAGACACAATTTCAATGTGTTCGATCGTGAGGAATCGCTTTCAAGTAAAAGTCAACAGGTCCTCCAATGTTCGCTTGACGTCTTGGGATCGACGTTTACGCACAAGGCTCGATACGGTTCTGATAGGCTCTGGGCAGCCGCCGAGGAGTTCGGAGCGCTGGAAGAGACTGACCTCGGGGGGCTGATGAGGCGGTTGAACTCACCCGAGTCGTCGATCCACTAAGCCGAAAAATTGTTTCACGTTAATAAGAATACCTGGTCGCTGTAAGTCCCTCGTATTTGGTATAAAAGAGCCGTGCTCATAACTCGTACCAAAGATATATACGTCGCAACGAGCAATCTCCGATCCGAGGCTACTAAGAGGTCATGGCTGCGTATACGGTACAATTCATACAAATTCAGAAACTGAGTCCTAGTTACAATACATGTGTAGAATGATCACGCCCAGGTATACCCCGAGTAGTCAAAGGCAGACAGCAGGTTCTCTGCAAATCCCAGGTCTCCATCCGAGTACCACTCAGAGGTCGAAAATGGATTAGCCGAGATATCAGGCACTCTATCACTGGTGGGATCAAGCGCCGTGGCGGCGGCAGCGGCGGCATTTTGTTGTCCCATCTTTTCATTGTCTTCGTCCAAGGCATCGGCCATTATTGCGTTGCGCTTGACCGGGTTTTGAGCCGAGTGGCTAGTGCTAGATGATGACTGGAGCGAACGACCGAGTACAGCCTTTCTTGAATCCTGCAACATATTTACTACGTCTCGCAAGATTGGGCCATGGTCCGCTAGAGGTAAGGAGCACTTGATGCAGACGTCGACCTGAGCGATACTCCGCTTGCGGATCTCCGAGTCTGGGTTGTTGAAATCGAGAAGCAACGCTGATGTCGCCAGGTAGATGTTGGTCAGGGCCGAGGGGGGTAGAGCCCCGTGGAGGTCGTGATTCAAAAGCTGCTCGAGTACAGCTGTTGTTTCGTAGCCTGCCTGTCTGATGAGGAAAGAGTGCCACTCGGTTTGCGGTGAGTGTTCGGTCGTCTGCTGGACTCTGATGCGTGCATATACGTCTCTCGTCATGTTGTCTTTGTAGATGACAAAATGTGCCCCCCAGTAGATCAATTCAATCACCGACATGGCCCACGCAGCACCTCGAGAAGCGCCATATGGGACCCCGGCCAGCAACGTGTCCCACCGCAAAGTGTCTGGGATTTCAGAATGCCATTGCCGGAGGTCACGAAGCATATACTGTCGTAGGGCAGGTAGAGTCGTTCCAGACCCCGTCCAGCCCCAGGCCACGGCATCGTGGAATATATGCTGCAGGATGAGGTATATGTGTCTGCATAGCTTCGCCTTCTCGACGCATACGAGAGCATGTTTCAAGCGTTCGCCTTGTGACTCATGGCTGGAGTTGTCGGCTGCCATGTTTATGTCAGTGTCGTTGAAGCCGAAATCGCTTAGGGTCAGTGTAGGGGCCGACGGCCATACGCGAGGGTACTGTCCCGTGTACATGCATAGATCACATTCTTTCATGAGCACACACCACCATAAAATTCGACGTCGGTTGCGATCATGCCGGCTTCTAGAATGTGAAATCGTAGACAACTGAGGTTTGTCCTTGTCCAGATTCAAAAAGTAAGCTTGGGTAATTGCATTACCAAGCCAATAAGTCGCGTCTTTGGGATTATTCTCCTTTACCCACCCGAGGAGCAGTAAGGAAGCCTGGCATATCGTCGTCTTATCCTTTTCGATGTCCATGTCAAACAGTGTCTACAAAACAGACGGTCAGTTTCTTCTGCCAACAAAGAATCGGCAATACTCGACCTTACCTTTGCTCGCTCATAGTATGCCCCCCTTGCCGCCAATTTCGACATGTAGCTTTGCCGGATCACCACTTCGGGGTCAACCGACGCTACCCCAGCAAACATGACTGCATGAAAGAGCAACAAGGGCATCCTCTTCACGGAGTGTTTCGTACTCCCACCAAGAATGCTGCGAAACTCTGCCAAATCGATTACCGGAAGGAGGGGGTGTACAAAATCCGCGTACTGGTTCAGGATGGCCAATTGAAGCGGCTTCGGAGGGAAGGTGAAAACTCCTTTGCGGCGCAGGTAATCAACGTCATCCACATGGTTGACTGAAAACGCTTCAATGAAGTCGGGTAGAACAGTTGTAGTGTTTGAATCTGGCTTGTCATTCGCGACGAGTCTGGCATTATGAGAGTGCGAGATGTCGCGAGGATTCACGGTATCACTTGGTGAGTGCGATTGCTGACGATCGGAGTCGGCGTCTTCGGCTTGTCTCTCTAGAGGTTGCTGGAGTGGAGGCTGCTCGAGTTGGGAAGCATTGAAGATATCCAGATCCGGACCGCTCATCAGGGTTGCAATGTCGTCGGAAGCCGCAACATCCCAAATAGTCTGCAGATCATTCTGCACATGTTCAGGCCCAACGTTCCGGCTGTGACGAAGCTGACTCTGGCCGGCCACGGCAGCTGTGTGTTGTCGTAGGTTGGCTTGTTTATCGTGAGGCCAGGAAGGATTTGCACTCGATTCACGCGTGTGTTGGCTTTGACGGACGAACTCGCATCTTGTACCGTCGAGTGAACAGTTGGTGCACTTGCCGCGCTTTCTCGTGGCATCACACCTGACTTTGCGTCCCCGACACCGCAGACAGGCGCGAGAAGCCCTGCCGTGCTTTGGTGGCTGGGCGGTAGCGGGCATGGCTAGATGTGGCTCTGGACCGACTGGAAAGCCGGTAGGTGCGGGTCTCACAGGGTTCTGATCCTCTGCCATTTTGGAAACACAGGGCAAAAAAGAGCCCCGCAGTGTTGTGGATTGACGTGCGGTAAAAGTTCTTTCAAATGTAAATATCTCCCAAGTACGAGGAGGTAGATTCCCCGGCGAACCTGGCCAGATCGGGGGAAAACATGGAGTTTGAGGTTGGGAAAGCTTGGTGGCGTCACTTGCGCGGGTACTGAAGCACTTTTGCCGAGTATAATCAGACTAGTCTTGATTAGGAGGATATAACGACTGATTTCACGTGATCACTATCAAGCTAGGCCTAGTTTAGTCAGAATAAAGTCTTGTTCTGACTAGGTCGCGCCCAGAGATCTACCCTAATTAGGACTAGCGAGGTATGTCTGAACATCGCAAAACGAAAGAATGGACAGAAAGTTGTCCTGTTATCTCTCTCCACATTACCATCTTGAGGGCGATTTCATTTGAGAAATTCACCGAGTATAGTCTACTTTGAGAGTAGCATTGTGCCAGGGTGTAACAGTCTGTACATCCCCCCCTTCTCCAACACTTTCGTCCCATTGAATCTGCTTTGTGAGAGCTAGCGAGCGCACACAAATCCTGGAAACCCTGCAGATGACTGTTTTTGACACTCTGCAATGTAGTTCTGCAGTCCTCCAAAATAGTAGAGTGTTCCGGTGGGCTTTCCGGGAATATTGGCGCCCGTGAACCACGATCCTACCTTTTCCGCTGTTTTAGACATGACGGTGGCACCGTACAGCTGTTCGCACAGTTCGTTCCAGTTGTCTTGAGCTTCCTTGGTTGGTTCAATCGTCTGTTGGCCCGTTTCTCTCAGATAGTTTATCATCTTCCCTATTTCTGTACCAGTCGTGTCGATGATCATAGGGAAATTGCTAAAGGTGCCTTTTGGTCCGGACATCATGAATAGGTTCGGGAAACCTTCAATGCCTATTCCGAGCATGGTGTCGATCTTTGTAGACCACTCTTTGGCAATTGCTCGGCCATTGCGACCACGGATATCCATGCCCGTGATCGGACCCGTCACCGCGTCAAAGCCAATGGCATAGATGATAATATCAAATTCGTACTCGTCCGTACTAGTACGAATACCCTTTGGCGTGATCTCTCGGATTGGGCTTTCTTTGATATCCACAAGATGAACATTTGGTCTGTTGAAAGATTCGAGATAGCGATGTCCCAGAGGAGGCCGCTTAGAGAAGAGGGCGTAGTCTGGATTCAGCTTCTCCGCAGTCTTTGGGTCCTTCACGATCGCTCTGGTCTTGTTTCTCAAGAAGTCACATGCGGCTTTGTTGCACTCTTCGCTGGTGAATAGGTCGTCAAAGGTTTCAAAGACAAAGTTGAAGCCTCCTGCCTCCCAGCCAGCATCAAAGGCTTTTTGGACGGTTTCCGGATCATCTTTGACGTCGGCATATAGTCGCCCCGTCGGAGGGATATCCAGTCCAAAGACCTGACCCCTAGCACAAGCCCAGATATCATCGTAGTTCCGTTTGATCTCGGTGGCGTGTTCTTTGGTCACCGTATAATTCCTCGCCGGCAAGATATAATTTGGTGTTCGTTGGAAAACATGGACAGATTTGGCCACATGGGCTGCCACAGGGACGATTTGTACTCCTGTAGCACCCGTACCAACAACTGCAACGCGTTTATCCTTGAAGGAGACCTCCTTGTCTTTGGGCCAGGACGAGGTTTGATACCATTCCCCTTTGAATGACTCATAACCCGGAAACGGTATCTGTTTGGCAGATGACAAGAGCCCGGTGCCGAGGATCAGGAAAACGCTCGAGTATTTTTCACCTTTGCTGGTTTCAAGATTCCAGACGTTCTTGTCCTCGTCAAAGTGTGCTGACTTGATCTGACTATTGAAAAGAATGTCTTTACGCATATCAAATCGATCGGCGACAAAATTCAAGTATTTCTTCACTTCGGGCTGGCGAGGATAGCGTTCCGACCAGGTCCATTCTTGACATAGCTCCTTCGAGCAGTTCAGGGCATAAACCCAGCTCTCGCAGTCGGTCCGACATCCAGGATAGTTGTTCCAGTACCAGGTCCCTCCCACTTCCGAACCCGTTTCGAAGATTTTGGCTGACACTCCAATGCGGCGTAACTCGTAGAGCATACGAAGTCCAGAGAATCCCGCTCCGATGATGGCGGCTTCAAAGTCAGGATTGCCTCCGAACCCCGCTGGTTTGGTGCCGTTGACACCATCTAGTGATTTCGCGGCCATTTCGGAGTACGCTGTTGGGTTTGGTAGGGAGCGATCACAAGAAAGCAGAGTAGTAGCGCCCCGTGCTTTCCATAGACCTATTATGTTCAAAGAGATCGACCTTCGGACGCGGAGTCGAGTTGACTTTACGCGGCAAGGGTGCAAATCGTTCCGTCATTCCTCAACCTGGGGCCTTGGGAATTTCCCCAGGAATGCGAGTCTGGGTGGAGGAGGCCGGTTTGACTGTGGGTCCCGCGGAGCAGAATCCTCGGCATACCGAGGCAACCCGAGGGGCTTTTGTCCCCTTTCCTTTGCTGATATACTGTGGAAATTGCTGTGGCGGAACCGAGAGATCCTAGCTTGGAGTCTATCTCAGGGGAGAGAGGCTGGTAGCTCAGGCTTTTCCCCAAAGTCTTTCCCGTGGGGAACCTTTCCGTCCAGAACGGACCCACTCGAATACTCGGCATGTGGGTCCATGTGCTTCGTCAGGGGACGTTGAGGTCCGTGCTGTTTGAGCACATCTCTTTCCTAGAAGCACACTGCAGCTACAGGGCTATGGCAGTGAGAAAGATGTGAGCCTGGCGACCGAGCGGGAGGCGATAAATGTCGACTTCAGGTCATTGTTCTATATCGCGCGCGCTGGACTTCCCCACAATGGCGAGCTATCAGCGCGTCGTGAATGGCACCAAATGCTGTTATAACATTGTCAAGACTTCTTATGTTTGGCACGTATCGGCCGTAGATACCTCCAGCAGCGGCAAAACGGCCCACACGGATGGCAACCGGGCCCCCCTCTCTGATCAGCTCCGTAGTCAAAGGTTCATGCCAACAATCTATCAGCGGCGACACTGTGTAAGCAACGGCACTTTCCAAGTAATAGTACTCTAGAAGGGACGACTTTCGATGAGTAGCTTACATTCTACATCTTGTTACTCAGTCCGGTGACAGAAGAGCAGGAAATGGCCTACTCCTATGTCAGGGCGGACAAGCAGAGTCGTCCCGGGAGAAGCTGCTTTCGAGATATCTACATTCTGACGGCCTTAATCTCTCACCCCGCATCTTCGCTAGCCATTTCTCTAGTCATTCTTCCTGCAATCGGGGTCCGGGATGATCCCGGGGGACGCTTTGACCTGTAAATGATATAAATGTGTCTGCCTGCCTCCAGCTCCCAATCACAGCGACTTTTGCCAAGTTGTCCGCAACCCAGTGTCCCAAATCAAGTACCATCATATTATCCGTAATCATGAGTGACTCCACGGCAACGACAGTCGAAAAGGACATAATTAACCCTACCACCGAACAGGTGGAGTTGCCAGCTCACAAGAGTGAGCAGCACCACCACCATCATGTTCCTCACCCTCACCCTCACCATACAAACATCGACGAATTGGATGTCGTCGAGATCACAACAAAAAGTCCGTATCGCGAGATCAACTTCTACGGCACATTTGCCGCAGTCACCCTTGCTGCATCTTCCAGTTTTGGCGGCTTCCTGCTACCTGCCACATCATTGACACTGATCAATGCGGATATTGGTACGTGGCGTCATCATGCTTCGACGGCCTGAAGCGATTAACGCGGTGGACAGGCCCTTCCAGCAACTATACATGGGCGATCCTGGCCTGGAATGTCTGCCTCACTGCTGGGGGTGTACTTGTGGGTCGTCTCTCTGACATCTTCGGTCGTCGTTGGTTCTTCACATCCTCGTCTCTGGTGGCCATCATTGGACACGCCATTGGAGCCACGGCAAACAACATGAACCAGATCATTGCAGCTTCTGTCTTCATCGGCCTGGCAGCTTCCGCACAGTCGTCTTTCAACTATGTGCTGGCGGAGATTGTGCCGGTAAAGCACAGGTTTTACTGGATGAGTCTGATGTACTGCATCATCTCGCCGATTTCTGGCTTTGGGGCTGTGTTTGCGCGTCTTTTCATCGTCAACACGAGCGCAAGTTGGCGCTGGATTTACTACTTCTTCATCATCAACAGTAAGATCAC
Source organism: Fonsecaea nubica (assembly GCF_001646965.1). Lineage (NCBI taxonomy): Eukaryota > Fungi > Ascomycota > Eurotiomycetes > Chaetothyriales > Herpotrichiellaceae > Fonsecaea > Fonsecaea nubica. Next base: position 41,035 of record NW_019173682.1, read on the forward strand.
CCTTTCTTCCGGTCGGCTTTGGCTAATGATTCACAGACTTCGTGAGCCTTCTCCTATGGTTTTTTTTCTACCATCCTCCTCGCTTCTCGGCTCTTCATCGGAACCGAACAGTCTGGGACGAAGTCAGGGACCTTGACGTGGGAGGAGTCATTCTATACACCGGCGGGATCGTGCTTTTCACCCTAGGGATATCTTGGGGCGGGACGATTTACCCATGGAAATCAGCCCACGTTATTTCCTGCATTATCGTGGGATTCTTGGTATCTGTTGCCTTTGTTCTTTATGGTACATTCCTGTCCTTGCTCATCATCATGGGAGTGTGCTAAAACTTGCCGCAGAGATATATATGCCACTCAACCGTCCTCTCATGCCGATGCACCTATGGCTGAACCGGGATTATACCTCCATCACGATCCTTACCACTGTTGGGGGCATGGTATACTTCTCTATCAATGGTGCGTATGATCAGGCTGCCAACTTTGCCGCCCCTGACTTACCCTCTCTAGTGATCTACCCCGTCATGGTTGCGGCCCTCTTCACCACAGACGTTGTCCTTGGAGGTCTCTATACTTGTGCTATCGCCGCAAGCACTGCCCTTGGCCAGGCCTCGGGATCCGCCCTTGCGGTGCCAGGCGGACACGCCAGAGAAAAGCTCATCTTCAGTGCAATGGCTATGACCGGCTTCATCGGTGGGATGGCCGGCGTAGGTCAAAGCAAGGTCATCTCCACCGTCTTGGTAGCTCTAGGTTCGCTCGCTGTGGGCTTGATTGAAGGTCTGGCCATTGGCATCGTCACGGTGGTGATCGACCAGAAAGAGCTGGGGGTTGGAGGTGGCGTGTTCGGAAGCGTGAGAACCCTTGGTGGTGTTCTCGCCAGTATGTTGAAGTTGTATCCCGTCCGTACTTCGAGGCTAACTCCTTCACAGCCGCCATATTCTCCTCGATTCTCACCAACAAGTTGACCGACTATACCAAAGATATGGTGGTTCCCGCGACCCTAAATGCAGGACTGCCGGCAACGTCCCTGACTCAATTCCTTACTGCTCTCGCGTCGGGCAGCGCTTCGGCAATCAGTGCTGTGCCTGGAGTGACACCATCGATCATTGCCTCGGCGGTGAGCGCCAACAAGGCGGCATATGCAAAGGCCTTCCAGATGGTCTTCTACTCGAGTATTCCTTTCGGTGTCTTGGCCATATTGGCAGCTTGCTTCGGGCCGAAGATCGAAGACAGGCTCACCCACGATGTTATCCGTCGGCTTGAAGGAGCGGACCTCACGGACAACACTACCAGCGAGGAAAGTATCGAAACCGCCACGCCATAAAAGGACAGAATGATCAAAGGGCCTACTGCTTGGGATGGATTGCGTGGATCTTGGAAATCTCTTTACGTGCCTATATACAGCTTGCTGATCCGCTACTGGCTTGGCCGCCCGCCTTTGTGGGTGCGAGGTTGACTTGACGTACGCTGCTCTACTTGGCTCTTCCATGGACTATCGGGCAGCAAAAGCTCTTGTATCATCAACTCATAGTACCATTGCTGGTGGTTAGCAGCAATAATTCCTGCTTCCAAAACACACGCGCGTCAACATTAAGCGTAGGAAAATTAACCTCTATAGATGTTCAGAACGCAACGCGTAATGTAACCCAAGTTGCCTTGACCAATCACTTCTTTTTGCGAAGGCGAGCGTCCGAGTGGTGGGAAAATGTATGGCGGTCGTTGATATCCATCTATAACAGCAAAGAGAGGTTGTCTTTGCGCGTTCGTTCAGCGCCCCTCGGGCATGATTTATGACTCTTGATTCAATTGATTGGTAAATGGATGGGTATGTATAGCCACAATCAGCCACCGTTGGTCGTCCGTCTTTCGCATGGTATACGTTGCGGTAAACTGTTCGCAGAGGGTGCCATCCTGCCTCAGTCTCCTACAGGGACAGCTAACGAGCACCAGACCGGCTTCGTCCAACACAATGACCTTCTTGGGCGCCGCCCACACAGAGTTGCTGAACCCGTCCTTTTTCAAGCGTTCGACGGTGCTGACCAACAAATCCTCGGCGGCCTTGTGATCACGTATCACTGACACACCAGCTCGTGAGATGGATACAAAAGGCTCATCGTAAAATTTCGCGACTCCCCCGAAATCTCCTGCGTTGAAGGTGCTGAGGTAGTTGTCCAGTTGCTGCGCGGCTTCCTCGGTGATCGACTCCGACGAGGACATTTTTTTTTCCCCTTTCTTCTGTGTTTTAACGTTGAGATGATGATGATGACCTTTGAAATTCTGTTCAAATGTCTGGAACAAGGGCTCATCGTTGAAATAGACTTCCCCCTCGGCGCGTTGGCTTGCCAAACTTGCTGGTGCAGCCGCGGCACAAAAAGCTGGAGAACATCACTGTAGTGATTTCGTACTTCCCAAGGCCCTCGGGAAAACAGCGTGTGGGGTTCTTTCACTGTTCGTGGAATCGACTCCAATCAAACAAACGAGTGATGATGGCACATAGACAGCCATCCACAAGACTGAGGGCCAAGTGTTTCAACATTTTAGCTATTTCCTCTTTGCTTAGATTTTCTTCCTGTGTCCCAGAAGAAGACAAAACAGCGTTGCATCACCCTGGGGTAGTTTCGATGCTCTTGCGACAGGACGCCCGGCTAAGCTGAGCCGATTGGAGATTTCGTTCGGAAAAGTAATAGCCGGCCTTGTTCTTGGCTCTGCGGAGTACTCGGTATGCTGTTTTCGGCTAGCTTAGACGGTTTTGTGGGGGTCCACTATGCCGTTTTCGCTGCAACTCAAGAGCATCGCGATATATATACCATGGTTACTGGGTTTATTTTCGTTTCATACCTATGTCGAAAATTGCTCATCAGGGCAGACCTCATCCAGAGGGTAAATACCAAATGGGAATGATGTCTTGCACGCGCAAGAGCCGAGGTAGCCGCATTGACGACAGAAGCCCAAACGCAGTACAAAATAGTTCATTGGGTAGAAACACCGTAAGGCGACCTACTGAGTGAATGGGGAAAACCACTTAAATACCGGCAAGGACAACAAGTAAGGCCTTGAAGGGCTATTAAGATGATGAGAATATCACGTGATGTATCACGTGATGACCACATGGATCGACCAATCGGGTGCGCCGGATATACCCAGTCAACCAGTCAATCAGATCCACGGCCTTGGGAAATTCTTGCCCTGTAGATATACCTCGTATTCTGCTTCGCTTTTCTCCACAGGATAAACCGTGATAGAAAATGACTTTATAAACGTAACTCATCCTCCGGGCAGAAGTAAATTTACCGCAATCACATATACGAATCTGGAACATACAATATTCCTTTGCGAATGGAACAATCGAGTGATGGCCTGTCAATCCCAAATCTGTCAATATGCCAAAAGGGACAAAGGGAAGGATTTCCCAAGTGGGCCTGGATGAACCAAAAAAAAGTGGCATGAATATGGGGCACGGATGACGAGGTAGGAAATGTTGAAGCACTGCACGGGCCACATCCCCCGGTAAATGAAGAGATCCTCCGCGCTCTCTCCTTCTCTATCAGGTTAACAAAAACTACTTACTTTGAAGGTGATGGAGATCGGAGCTCGTTAGTAATCTCCAGCCCTCCACAACTCCCACGGGATCCGGTCTGACTCCTGACGATTCGGATCCTTCCATGCGTAACGAGAATTGTACCGCCCAGACCTCCAGTCCGCAAGCCTCCTACATATACTAGCCCAAGACTATCCAGGATCCAGGATCCCTGACCTATGTCTTTACTCGGTATAACTCGCCGCACCCGCAGCCACGTCCACCTTGACCTCGACCCAGACTTCAATAATGAGTCCCACAGTCCGAATTTATCCCCCAGCAGCGGTCACGACCGATATGTTGGCACCGCCTCCGCAGAAAACTCATTCAGTCTCTACTCCTCGTAACCACGACATCTCATGCCGCGAGATGCATTTGACGTCGGCGGCTGGTTCACTCCCTAGGTCTTGCTGATGTATTGTTCATTGCCGTCGTCAACAACCCGGTCATGTCAAGAGCCTGCTGTGCTCAACAACAACGACGACGACGACAGCATCCTCATCATTCTGCGACGTAATGAGCAATAGCCACTATACCGGCAGCCTAGACACGACAACTAGCATTGTGGCCATCACCTCGGCGCTGTGTCTATACAATGCACTGGAGCTGATCTTGCTCATCTTCACGACTTTTGCCATTTACCGTGGCCTATATTTCTGGTCGCTGCTAGTAGCAACAACGGGACTGGTTCCCTACACTATCGGGCTCATCCTAAACTACTTCCAGGTGGCCAGCCTCGCGGGCCTAATTATCAACAGTGAGTTCTTGTGGCGTTTTCTGCAATGGCCATTTCTTTGCCCACATGGCTGTTTTGTTCCATAATGCTCCCCGTCCTCAGCATTTACTGACGCAGTCGCAGACTATGGATGGTGGACGGCCATCACAGGGCAGAGTGTGGTGCTGTACTCTCGACTGGGAATCGTGCTTGGAAAAGGCAACGACCGGATCCTCAAGTACGTCAAATGGATGATCATCGTCGACGGCCTCACCCTCCACACAGCGACAACAGTCGTCGAATTCGGCTCATACTATGGCTCGCCACCCGCCCAGGCGCCCTTCTCGCGCGCCTACACGTACGTGGAGAAAATCCAGATGACGGTCTTCTGCATTCAGGAGTTCATCATCTCGGCCCTCTACCTCTGGAAGACGATGGACATCGTCAAGGCGCAGAGCCTCCATGCGGCCTCCCCGACCAACACATCCGAGCAGAGAAAGAAGAGACGTGTCCACCGAGTCATGTGGCAGCTGTTCATCATCAACGTCGTCATCATCGTCCTGGACATCGCGCTGCTGGTCCTCGAGTACAGGAACCTGCACATCCCCGAGGTCGCGTTCAAGGGCTTCTGTTACTCGGTCAAGCTGAAGCTCGAGTTCGCCGTCCTCAGCAAATTGGTCGAGGTGGCGGGCTTCAGGAACGCGAGGCCCGTCCCAGCGAGCCTGAGCCACACTTTCGACATCACGTCCAACGACGTGACCGACAGTCTGCCCACCACGACCAAAGACAACGCCGACATGGCCCTCGATCTGGGTCACGGAACTGGAACGGCGGTAATCTCCAACTCCAAGCATCTGGGTCGCCTGTCCCGGACCGACAGCGCATCGCCGCCAGAGTGGGCTGCGGACGTGCTGACACCCCCGAGACACATTACCGACGACGACAACGACGTGGAGATGAACGCCGAGTGTCCGGGCCAGGGTCAGGGCCAGGGCCGACGACAGAGCTCAGCAGCCACACTTGGCGGCGTGCTCGAGCGCGGGGCGAGTTCCATGTCGACTCTCGTCCCCGGAAACGTGGCGGAATACCCCCACCAGCGCCGCGTCAGGGCCGGATCGGAACTCCTCTACGCGGAAGCGATCCGCGAGATAGCGCGGCGAGACTGAGCGGTGGATAGAAAGTCACAGAGTTCTTGTTCTTTTTTCCACTCTTTTCGCTGCTCTGCAGAAGACACAGAGCAGAGCAGAGCATGTGCCCTGTTCCTCTCACTCCCTCTCTTCCTCTCTCTCTCTCTCACGCATATACGTACACTCTGATTCCAAGAAAAGAGCGAATCTACCGAGTCTCCCACATTCCTGGCTGCAAAGGCGATCCCCCGCCGCACCAATAGATCCGGCTCTATCTGCGGATTTATTCTAACTGACCCAGTCCGTTTGGATCTTTGCGGGGGAATATAGCGAGAGACAGCAGATCCCAGCTTTGGCGATTGAAGGCTCAGCGACGCGACCTCGTCACTCCCCACCTGGGCCACGAAGCGTGAAAAGCGTCAAAGCCTCAGAAGGAGACGGAAAACTACGCCTTATGCGGCCGCACTGCACAGCCTCTTGGTGACCCCCACGCGATTCTCCCGCGCCGTTTGGCTCGGGAGAAAAGGGCAGGCAGGATATTTCGTCCTTCTCCAGAACTACACTCCGATACCAAAAGGGATTCGGATCCGGGTCAGGATTGAAAATTACATATATTGCGGTCGTGGTCGGTCATCAGGAGTGGCGAGCTGAGGGAGACACTATTCTCGTTATATGCCGCTCAAGTCCAATTCGTCCATGTTATACAATATCGGCCCTGGTCTCCGAGTCCTCTTCTTTCAATGCACATCGGATCTAGACCTATCCAAACAGTGGTCTCTGGACAGTCCCAGATATCTCGAACCGAATATTCCTTTGGCTTTCCGCCCCATAGAGGTGTCGCTCCATAAAGGTGTCATCTCTTCACTAGCGGGCGGAGTCCATTCATTCAGGCACCTCAGCGCTCCAACTCTGAGCCAGCTCGCTCCCAAAGAGAAAGCGATCCCAATCCAAACTCGCTCCGGGCTCCACGGACAACTGGAAAGTCGCGTCGTCCGCATCAGCACTGCCTGGTACATCCCAAGCAGAGCTCGGTAGGTAGGCAGTAGAGTCAAACGGTTCGGGATATGTCGGCCCAAATCCCTCGTCGGAAACTGGCTCTGACGAGCTCTGAGATTCCATTTGTGGTGTCTCTGTGTTCAATTCCGGAACCCTGCATTGCTGTGACCTGTTGGCCTTGCCAGTGGATTTGCGGCACAGGAGTCGCGGCGGCCTCAACTCGAGATGGATTGCCCCAAAGTACGGGAGGACCACGGTCCGGTGCTTCACATCGGCGCCCTGGAGAGAGTCGACGTCTTCGTACAGGAAGGAGCCCAGCTCCCGCAAGACTTTGAGGCCCTGTCTACTGATGCTGCCGCCCTGTTGGGTCGCGCGGTACCGGAAGACGTCCTTGATCTCTTCGATGAGAGCGAGGTCGTCGCTGATGTTTCCCATCCCCACGGATCCTAGTTGAGACCGAGGCTCCGAACAGTATGACAAGCGCATCAACAGGCCTACCATGAGGATGCACGCACTGAACAGTCCCTGGAAATCTTCGCAGCTGCAGATGTAGACGGCGAGGGATGGATCGGAACGGAGCAAGTTGAAGATGCGAAGCATGCTGCGACAGCCTTGCATACAGAGATGTTTGTTCACCGCGTATGGATCCGGCGTAATGTACTTGCCGGGGTGTTGGTTCTGTGCAACGATATTCGGATCGACTTTGAGCATAAATGGCAGATGGAGGAAGGCCTGGACTTGCCAGAACCACATCTGGGCAAGGAGATTTTCGTGCGCCCGAAACGAATCGGAAACCCCAAGGTGTGATTCCACGTTCCACCAGTCCGGAGGCATAGCTGCTGCTACTTCATCCAGCGTTGCTTGGATCTCCATTGTGGTCTGGAGTTTCACTGGATCCGGGTCAGAAGTCGCGTTGCGGTCGTTCACTCGGCCTGCAGCAATGGACACGACACGCCTGAAAGCGCGCATTTTGATTTCCACGGACAACGATGCCCCGTCTCGACTGGATGTCTGGCCCTTCAACACGGCCATTGCCAGACGGTCCGTGAATTTGACGTCCTCCGCGTGGGGAAAGCCCAGGGTCATGCTCATGAGTCGATCGAGCTCCATGATGGAGCCGATAAACCGCTGCCTGTTGAAAAGCTGGGTTAGTTGCTGCCCGCACATCTTCGGCGCAAACTCGCCCGCGTCAGCTGGTATCTTGGGCTCTGCGAATCCGATCTCCTGCGCGATTTCCAAAGCTCTGCGTGTGCTCAACCAGGACTTGCGCAATTGATTGCTCTCGGCGTACATCTTGGCACGTATCATCAGGAGCAACAGGATGCCGGGGTCATGTTTGTGTTTTTGCTGGGCCGCGGGAGAGAGAACGACCATATCGACGACAAGCGTTATTCGGTCGGCTAGTTCGGAAGGGGATGTAGAGATGTTCAGCTTCTGATCGTCGACGCCAGGGCGTAATTGGTAGAGGGACAGGGCAATACAAAGGAGTCCTGTGGCTAGCGACACGAGATCGTGCGTGCGGGACAGTTTGGTGAGTACGAAATCCCGGAAGGACAGAGGTTCGTCAGAATGGGTCATCGTACGAGACGTGATAGTAGAACCTGGCCATATGTGAGACAATGGAGAGGCATTGGCCCTTATTTGCGTGCCCGGCACCCAGCTCCCCAACGTCGAACTCCCTTGGGCCTGAGTCTGTTGTTGGTCATCCTTGCCAAAGGGGGAGAATTCCTGCATCGCCACCGCCTGGTCTCGCCACGCGATCCACCACTTCACAGAAATATCTAGCACCTCGTGCACGTGTGGTTCGGAGGAGATGGTCGAGAGCAACTTTTCAGCATCCGTGCTGTCGACACACTTGGTAAGGTCTGAAAAGCTCATGAACTCAACCTTTTGGGCCAGGATGGAAGAAATACAGGCCGTGTTCTGTGTAAACATCTCGTTGTTGAACAGCTGTGAAAGCAAGGGACTGAGTGTCTTGCAATGCTCCTCCAAAGCCATCGTGGTTGGGGCACAGACATCTCCTGTGTCATTGATTGATTCTTGAGGATACTGCTGTAATTGTGGGATTGGTTGGTGAGAATTGAACATGCCCGAGGCTGCTATTCCGGTCGCTATTCCTCGCTCCGGCAGGGTCTGTGGCTGGAACTGAGTAGAGTCATATTGCTGAGTATCGGCGGATAAGCCGTTCATATTCGCGAACTCGAAACCCAGGTCGAAATTCAAGGCATTGACATATGCATTTCCGTCAGTAAGACCCAATTCTGCATCTAGGTCGAATGTAGGATTAAATTCGTGTCCCCAACCCAGATATGATGTGGGATCAAGCTCTGTAGAGTTGCCCAGGAACGTCAAGGTGTTACTCTGGGTTTGGTGAGAGGCATTTGCAAGTACGTCAACCTGCGTCCCTCGCCTCTCTCGCTCTCGGGCCAGCCGTGAGACCAAGGGCTCCATCCTGTCTACGTGGATTTTCACACGTGGGTAGTCCTCATCTTCGGGTTGACTAGTCGATGACTGCATCTCACGGCGTCTTTTGTAAATCCTCGACTGACGGACGCTTGGTTTCGAGGACGTTGAAGCGTTCGTGGCTTCTTGAGGAGATGTATCCAAGGCGACATAGCCTTGGATTTGGCAGGTGCGGTTGTGCTTTTCGCATTGGATACATTTTCTGTGCTCTTGCGGGGGAGAAGAAGACGGTGTTTGTGGGTAGTTGCACTTTATCTTTCGGCGACGGCCTTGGGAATGAATATGGGTTAGACTGATTGTTTCTTTGTAATTAGGTTGTATGAAGCGAACGTCTGAACTGAAGCACTGGAAAAAGAAAAACCGTTTTTTAATGGCAAACAAAGAAGATTCAACCTGTCCAGGCCAGCATCTGAAATGGACAAGTCCAAAAAGGCAGAAGTCTGAGGCTAAGTCAGGCCACACTTTTCCTTCTCCTTCTGCGTAAGAGGTCTGAGTATACAAGTATATAAAAGTCGGCTCAATGCATGCCTCAGGCAGCCTGTGTTTCACAGGCCCAAAACAACGTTGTAGATCAAACAGGAACCGAACAAAAGTGGGGAAGGACAAGGAGAATACGTACATTCTTGACACGACTTTGTGCCCTTTCTCATCTGCCTCAGAGGTGAGGGACCATTCGATGCGTCCAGACCATTCTGAAGGGTGGCCGATGTCTCGGCTTCCATTTCTTTTTCCCTTTGGACAGTACAGTTTCAGATAAAATGATTTTCCACGGCGCGAGGGTAGTGGGTATTCAGCAGCGAGGAATGCAGGACCATTTCATTGAAAAAGTGAGGAGTTTACTTCATCTAACAGAAGGTGAGCGATTCCAGAGACGTTGCCGACAGAGGAAAGTATTCCAATGGTTGGTGTAGACGGGTAGAATGCAATGGAATTGGTGCCTGAGGACGGATAATGGAGGATATATTGTGCCAAGACTTTGCGTCCGGGCCGGAACCTTCATTGACGTCTACATTATTAAGCGGAATGCTTGGCATATTTGGAAAGGGAGGCGCCACTACCAGAACATCAGCTCCTCAACTCCCTCTTATCGATCCTCATCCATGGATCTCCACTGACTTTCGTTCTCACTCTCACCATAATCCTCCCTCGTCCCACCGGCTCGTCGACTTCGAGTCCGACTTTGACTGCGACTCACATCGCCAAAGCGACTCTTGCTCCGACTTTTACTCTTACTCCTCGTCCGTCTCTCATCCCGCCATCTACCTCTTTTCTCCCCCCTGCGGAACGCCTCACTCTTCTTGACTTCATCGACGTCCATATCTGGATGCATCCGTCGTATGTGTTCGTAGAGTTTCTTGCCCTTTGAAAAAGGCACTCGTGCTCGTGGACATGATGGGACAGGGCAGAGGATCCGGTGCTCCGGGTCGTTGTCTGATTCTCTGTCGGTGTCAAACTCGAGATTGGCGCTGTTGGCGCTGATACTAGCACTGCGCGAATCTGGCGTCTTCTTGACCGCCCATGAACCACCTCTTTGCCTGTGTACGCTTTCCAAGTGCCGATGGAGGTACCATCTTTTGCGAAAGGGAACCTTGTGTCTCGGACAAGATTGATGTGGACAAATTCGATCGTTCTTGACCATTTCGACTTGAATTCCTGAGCATGCATTACCCATTTCTTGGCAGTTTCTGCACGTTCTTGATCCTCCATGTTCGCCGTTGGCGGGCTGACATTCGGCTTTCGTCGCCTGACACCTTTCGCAGGGTCTGGAGGTGCGGATTAAAAGACCTTCGTCCTCGGTGGATTCTGCTTCTCGTTCTCCCATCCGAGATGGCGCTTGACTTTCAGACTCATAAGCAAGGTGTTCCGTAAAGTGTGATTCACTCCCATCCTTGCCCTCTCCCTCGTAGAAAGTGCGGTACAGCATGTTCCCGTCAAACAGCTTTGCACATCGCCGACTTGCACGTTCCACAACTGCGGGATCCCATCCTGTCAGGCTAGCCATGCCCATCACATCGCTCCAATCGCGTAAGCCGAGATTCTCGACCCTTCGGGACCGTGCACCAGAGGCAGCAGAGGGGACCGACGCGCTCGATACGTCGGTAAATACGGACGCCGAACGTGCCCTCTGCTTAGCAGCAGGACGCGAACCGCTTCTTCCCCGGGCGAAGTCGCTTGTGTCGTCTTCGGGACTGTGAGAGTATTTCGCCCTGCGTTTGCTTTGTGGCTTGACTGCGTATGCGTACCTAGCTTTATGAAGACCAAGCAGCAAATCATCGACTTTGCTTAGGATATGTCGCGCGCTAGGAAGAAAGTATTCACGCGCCTTTTCGTCGTCCGCAAGTGGAACAGGGCGTCGCTCCATCTCACTCGTATCACTGTCGCTTTCTTCTTTACCTGCAACGGACGCCTGCTCTGCATCATCATCGTAGAACGGAAACGGTTGGGAGTAGAACACCGGCTCTTCTGCGGCTTCTGGCGAGTCCGGACTCTCTGTCTCTTCCACATCTCCTTGATCCTCGGGCACGTCCACCTCAGCCTCTCCATGGTCGGTTTTCATATCCCTCTGTGATGCGCCGGTCGTGGATAGGTTTTCCCAGCGCCTCTCATTCCATCGTTCTCGAGCGATCCTCGTAGCGGTGGCAACCAGCCATTCTTCAAGGTTGGCACTAGGTCGCGAGTCGACTGCCATGCGATACCCGCCGTCTCCCTCCATTCGGGGCAACAATTCTTCCCGAGGAACCTGATCAGGAGGCATTGGCCAAGCTGTCCAGGATCTGGCCAGTCCATTTCTCCCTCCAGTGCGTCGTGCCTGATTAGCCTCGTCCTCATCGTCCCTCGACGTCGCGGAGAGGACCGACGACGCTCTCTCCTTGCACTTCTTACTGCGCTTTGCTTCCCTCCCTCCCCCTCCTTCTTGCCGCAGCTTACGCTTCAGTCCGAAAGCGTCGAGGAGGTGGATGCTGAGGTCCTGGCTGCGGACACGGTCCAGACTCAGAGCCACTGTCCTTTCCACCTTCGTCCAAGAGTTCCACGTAGACGCGGGGCCGAAGTAGCGGTTCGGTCGCGTGAAATATGTCTTGCCATCTTCCCCCTGTGCGAATTTGTCGTCTGGCGTCACATACGGGACAGTCCGGGGGGCTACGGGACCACCAGACTGCGATGTGTTGATGTCCGGCGCACCAGCAGCTGTAGGGCGAGGGGGGGATGGTGGAAAGACCGGGTCAAGCACTGGCACTTTATTCTCGGCATCCTCTGTATAAATGGCATCTGAGTCCATTCTCGCGCAATTTTAGAGCGACTCATTGCCAAAGTCCGAAAAGGCGAAGTTGTTCCAAAAGTCGTTGTCCGGCACGAAAGATGATCTCATTTGGAAATCTCGAGAGGGCGAAGAGCGGAAGATTGAAGGCAACAAGAAAAAGCTTGATCTTGTGATCGTCTTTTTACACGAGCCAAACCATCACTCTACAAAGACGTCGTCGTTCCTTTGATCCGCTGGCTAGTGTTGCCGAGACTTCTACGTCGAGGATTAAGAATGGAACATGTATCATTGTCACTTAACAACTCGACACGTCGGGAAGATCGACCTTCACGGTGTCAAATTACGCGCAGAAAGAGTTGATAGGCGACTCTACACCGTCGTCTGTGTCCCAAAATATCTTTTTTTGGTCTTTTGCCTGATCTAACCACAGCCTGCATATTGTTCAGCCCGTTTTGTCTTCCCTAAACGCCGTGCCAGGGTATCTCAAGTCTAACCACCATATCCTATGCCTACCAGTTTCCCATCCTAATCTCGCAAGAACATCTTATACGTGGCATTGTCCGTGCACTCCTTGAAAGGATATCCAATGTCTTTCAAAAAGTCCTCCAGTTGATCCCTCTCATTCTCAGGACACTGAATGCCTGCGAGGATCCTGCCCACATCGCCGCCATAGTTTCGATAATGGAAGAGTGTAATACTCTGGCCTGGTCGCAATGTCCTCAGGAACTTGAAGAGAGCTCCCGGTCGCTCTGGGAATTCAAACATATAAACTCTCTCATCTTTGACGCCGGACCGCCCACCGACGAGATATCGCAGATGTGTCTTTGCAAGTTCATCCTCAGAAAGATCTTGGGCTGTCATTCCTGCAGCTGCAAGCCGGGAAAAGAGTGAGTCGAGTTCTCGTGCCCTTGCGCCAGCTGAGGAGACCGTGATGCCCATCATGACATGTGCTTGGTCGGTGTATGAATACCTGTACCCAAATTCTGTAACGGCTTGTGGGAGGACGGCCTCAATGAGCTGCACGAATGAGCCCGGGCGTTCTGGAATACTGACAGACAGGAGAGCCTCTTTCTGCTCACCCAAGGTCGCACGTTCCGCGACAAATCTTAGTCGATCAAAGTTCATGTTGGCGCCGCTGGCAACCGCAACCAATTCGCGGCTGGTATCTGTGTCCGGATTCTGCGCGACCCATTTCTTCAAACCTGCTAGTGACAAAGCACCTGCTGGCTCCAACACTGATCTCGTGTCTTCAAAGACATCTTTGATAGCAGCGCAAATCTCGTCAGTGCTAACCTCGATAACCTCGTCCACCACCTCTTGACAAAGTCTGAATGTCTCTTCCCCCACTGTCTTCACAGCAGCACCATCGGCGAAGAGGCCGACTTCTTTAAGCAGCACTCGCCTCCCCAGCTTGAGAGACTCGACCAGGGCATTGGCGTCGGAAGCCTCGACGCCAATAATCTTGACATGAGGGGCTATTCTTTTCACATACACCCCGATGCCAGCTATTAAACCCCCGCCACCGACGCAGCAGAAGATAGCCTTGAGCTTTTGCAAGGACGTCTGTCTCAACAACTCCATACCTATCGTCCCTTGCCCTGCAATGACATATGGATCATCGAATGGTGGAATATTGGTCAACCCATACTGTTTCTCCAAGGCATGACAGTGGTCTTTGGCCGAGTCAAAGTCGGGTCCATGTAGCACCACATTTCCACCCATGCGACTGACATTCATATGTTTGATGGCTGGTGTCCCCTGTGGCATCACAATGGTTGCAGGGATCTTCAAGTGTCTTGCAGAGTAAGCCACTCCCTGCGCATGGTTACCTGCTGAGCAAGCAATGACGCCTTTCCATGAGATCTTGGTTGGAAGATGAGCCATTTTGTTGTATGCGCCTCGTAGCTTGAAGGAGAAGACGGGCAGTAGGTCTTCTCTTTTCAGGAGGACTTTGCATTCGAGACGGTTGGAGAGATTGATGGCATGGCTGAGAGGGCTTTCGCTGACAACATCGTAGACCCGGGACGTGAGGATCAACCGCAAGTAGTCTGGGTAGCCCGAGGGTAGGAGGAAGTCTCGAGGGACGTCGTAGGTAGGAAGGTCAGCCCTTTCGGAGGGTGGTGTGGGCATGGCGGTGTACTCGGTCAGCGACAGACTTGATCGCATCGGCGTCGAGGGAGTTGTCGTGCCGTTGACACGAGGTTCGGCGGCGTCCATGGTGACGTCCAGCGATAGTAATGACTCTCAGGTACTTGTGGACAGGTTAATTTCTCTCGAAATTGTGTTGTAGGTGGCTGTCCGTGCTGCAGATGAACAAAGTGTGTAGGATTTTCGTGTTGACTCAAAAAATTGTCGGAGCTCATCCTCCCCGCATTCCGCCTGTCTCATGAGGGTTAGAGGACCTCACAAGCTCTCGATAGCTCCAACATCCCCCATCGAGCAGGCGCCCTTTTACTTGTTAATACCTCTGTCTAACCTTCGTACAGTACGGGTAGGCCAAGCCAGGATTAGTCAATTTGCACCAAGATCGAGTCGTGGCCGACTCAGAGGAAAGGTCTGTGCTGTCTATCTGGACTCCTCTAATTCGAGCCCGCACGCGAGCATATTTCCGCGTTCTTTGCTAGCAGATCGACGTACGTCACGACTTTCACCTCTGGGTTTCTTTCGACTCGTCCTGCGCAACACTGCAATCAACTCCTAACCATCTCCTCAAAGCTCATCCCGTCTTGTGGCGGAACAACCGGTCAGCGAAGACGGCGACACTCCCGTTCGTCCACGCAGATTGAGGCAAATACTCACAACAATGTCCGACGACCCATCCACGTCGGCTGGGCCATCGCCCCTGACCGCCACCGCCATCCCATCCAGCTTTGATTCATCGCCTGAATTCTTCGAAGAATCCCGCTTCCAAAAGCTATGGCGCAAATTACGTCAAGAACCTCTGATTCCGCTGGGCTGCGCCGCGACATGCTATGCCTTGTATATGGCGACCAAGTCCATCCGCGCAGGTGACCATCATCAAACAAACCGCATGTTCCGCGCGAGAATCTACGCCCAGGGCTTCACGCTGCTGGCGTTGGTGGCGGGCAGTATCTTCTACAAGGATGAGAGGATGAGGAGGAAGGAGTTCGAGGCGAAGTTGGAGGAGAAGAAGACTGCAGAGAAGAGGGAGAAGTGGCTGGCTGAACTCGAGGCCAGAGACCAGGAGGACAAGGAGTGGAGGGAAAAGATAGAGAAGATGAGCCGAGACGCCAGAGAGATGAGCGAGGACATCAGGGACAAAGCGGAAAAAGTGATTGAGGTCGGAAAGGAGGGGCTGCAGAAGGCTCAGGAACAGTCGGCACTCCCTGAAGCAGCCGGGTCAGGAGACAAGAAGAAGAGCAGTTGGGCCATCTGGAATAAGAGTGTGCTGGAGGAGGTCAATGGGGACGGCTGGGGTCCTGGTATGTGGGCGAAGAGATCGAGGGATGCCTGGAAAAGGTCCTGAGACATTTTATCTCGAGCATTCTGTGAGGCGATTCTGGATCGAGAGTTTCTATCGTCGCCACTCTTCTTTGGACTTGGTCCTGTAAAAGTAAAATCATATTTGCTGGGGTATAACTATGCACAGGATCTCCACGTCGTGGTGCCTTTACAAGCTAGGCTTCCAGGCGATTCCCTTTGTGTAACAAGCAGTCAGTCTCGACTGGTGAAGATGGTTCAAAACTGCTGGTAGCTGCACCCAATCCTCAGTTCCAGCGAGAGCCAGCTTGCGCCTGTGCCTGCGCCTTGGTCGAAAGTTGCCAGACATGGCATTCTCGTCGGCCATGGCCTGGACATATCGCCAAAAACGGCGACTCTCGGGACTTTGTCTGACCTCGGTTCTAATGAATGCCACCACACATTCATCAACAGTTCAGATTTCTTTCGACGGTGGGTAGGTTACATCCCAAGTAGCCATGTACAGCACGTTTGCTGGGAAACTTTCACTGGAATACCATGTCTCCCATGCCCGCTCAGCCTCATCCTCGCGCCGGGCCCATCTCCTCCACCCCCCTCCTGACGCCGTCCCACTCGGCCTTGCCCGTACTGATCAGATACCTGATCCTCTCGATCTCTCGAACGTCTTTATTCCGCGTGAATTCGCCTTTCGCATACGCGATGCTCTCCCCCCTCTGGGGATGAGACATGTGTCGGTACAGAGAGCGGAGGATGTCGCGGTAGAGCGAGAGAACACGTTGGCGCTGGATGAAGTGGTCCAGAGATAGGGGCGGAGACTTCCGGAGACGCGACGACGGCGTAGAGGACCCTGCGATTGTCTTGCCCAGGGGATTCGTGGGGTTGGTGACGGCGAGGCGGACGAGGTTTGGGCGCATGGGGGGACGTGATGAGGATCCAGGGATCAGAGGCGCCTTAGGGTTGTGCGCTGGAAAGTGATCGAGAAGGTAAAGGGAACCAAGAGTGCTGAGCTTCTCAGCAATGTGTTGGGCAGAGGCACACGTTGAGACACACTTGTAGAATCCTTAAGCAGCAAACAACATCTGGAGTTCTGCGGACAAATCGTCTTCCGCCAATAAAATCGCTCAAGGCTCCTAATGACGTCAGTCTGAGGTGACCTCGGCCTTGTGCGTTCTGCTTCTTCAATAAAGTCATTAAATCCCTAGGTATCTAATAGAGATGGTTGAAATAATACGGCTTGGATTTAGTCTGCTTCCGGAACCGTTGCTGTTGCATACCTCTTCAATCCTCATATTGCACGGTACCACCAAACAGGTCGTCATCATGGCCTCTTTTCCCAGGGCTGCTGTGGCTGCGCCGAAAGGCCCCAACCCTCTCATAGCCTATTTCTTCTGCACCGATTACAAGCCTGGATTCGACATTGGGTGCATTCGAAGATATAGTTGGGTAGGCTGTGGATGCACTCTTCGCAGTTGTGCGGCCCTTGAATGTATCGCCAGCTGGTATGTCTGCAGTTGTGCCTATCTCTTAGCATATTGGCTGCTTCGCGCACAGCTCTCTCCAATCTCCCGGGATCGTCACGAGCCATATTGGGGAGGCCACGGTTGGCGAGAGTATTTGCTCGTGAAAGTAATCTGCCCTCGTCCCATTGATCACAGCCACATTGTTTCCATTGAGTACCACAGACGTAGCAGAATTGTGCACCACATCGACAGCTAGATTGAATTAGTCATAAGAATCCAAGCAAGAGAAGAAGGGAACGCTCACGTCATATGGTTGCAGCCTACATCGAGCTCGATCAGCCGATGACACGCATAGCATTGCTGCCATCCACTCTCAGTTGCAAGGCTGAGCGTGGCCTGCATTCCAGGATCCTCTGGACAATGACCGTCGTGGGCTCGCTTTTTGCAGAGGGTGCAGGTCCTTGTACCACATTTCCCGCAAGTCGCTATATCCCCCTCGATGTTGCTGGGAGTGACGAAGGCAGAGCATGTCTCCAGAGAACAATACGTCCGATCTCGAGTACCGAATTCGACTTTGGCGTGTTCAAATCGGTTTCTGAGTTCCTTTGTGAGGAAGATGTCGACCACATTCATTTCGAAAGGCTCTTGACAACAGCGCGGAGGAAACAACGAATCGTCCGTGGTGGCCCTACTGACAAGGTCCTGCAAACATGGTTTGCAATAGCCGTGGCCACAGGGCACCTCAATCACATCAAAGTACTTCTTGACCTCTAGGCAGATCACGCACAAGATTGGAGGGGTCACGGAGTGCGTGCTCGCGAGCAGATCCTCTTATGGAGCTTTCGGCCTGACCATGGTCATCTGGTTCACGCCATTTGTCGGGTTCGATATCTTTGAGCAGCTCATAGCCGACATCTTGGGACACGTAACGTCCCGCAAGTCTTGCAGGAATCTTCTTGCTGAGATCACCGGACTGCAAGTGGACTTCGGATGTGACGCAACTTCCATTCAGACGATGCGCATGAGCGTGGTCTTCGCAAGCGACTTCTTCCTCGCGAATAACGTCGGCAATAGCCTCTGCGTCTGCTCGCACAGCAGCTGTGATGCTTTGTGTCATCTGTCGATCGAACAAAATTGAGCGCATGCTTTCGATATTCTCTTCAAACAAGGAGAGTGCTACTTGAGCATCGTTGAGCTCGCCATCCCGATTCTTGTCTTTGGAATTAGCACGAAGTTCTTCGACATCTTGAAGCTGCAGCTTAAGAATGAGATCAGCTGTCTCAAGGTCCAGGTCGTCGAAATGAGCAGTGCATTCATCCATTTTTGCTAGAGATCACTGAACTTGGCTGGAGCAAGAAGGAGGATTAGGAGGGCAAGGAGCAAGAATGGCAGATGAGCGAGCATCTGTAAACCTCTTTGAGTAGGCATGTCTGTCGTTCAATGGCATCCGTACGGAATGTAGCGTTTTGTTCCATGGCGGACTGCATATAGTGAAGCTTTGAAACACTAGACCGCGTTCCTTTCAGTACCCATCTAGGTCACATCGATAACAAGCAAACCATGTGGCGTCATCCTCAATGGTAAACTCTGGATCGAATGCGACTGTGAGCGTTTGCAAGTCGTAGACAGCATTTTAGCTTCGTAGAAATGATCTTGAATTATTTCATGGTGGGGACCAGGCGTCGACGCTCCAACTGATAGCTTGTTTCAAATTAATTGACTTACGTCTCTTCCATGGACTCAGATTTCACTCTGCAGCCTCCCGAATCGTAGTAGGTTACTTGCTTCAGTAGTAAGGAGTCCCATAGCTAGAGTATAGGGGTCGGTTAGAAGATCCTGTCAGAGTAGAGGGTATTTCGATGATGATATTGTAGCAAAGTAGGAGAGCTCAACTAGAATGACCATGGCCATAACTTGAAAGCAGTGTAAGGTATCATCGTCCGCCCCACGAAGTTGAATCACAGCAATGGAACACTGAACTGAATCTTGACATTCAGCCATCATAGTCCAGACACCATCCTTCCACAAGTAATTGTGCAGAAGCCACGAGAGTAGAAGGGCGTATAGCACACAGCTTTGAAAACCTATGTTCAAGTGTCGTGTGAAAGAAGTGATAAGGATCTTTCAAGGTGGAATGATCACACTCTGGTACCATTTTCAAGCCTGGGAATTTCCAGCAAGTGTGATGTTCCAGAACTAATGGGAACTCGCTCACCGCATTTGGATTCAACCAGCCGAATAGATCCACATTCATGCATCCTTTGCGTTCAGTACCAAAGCTCCTCGTCAATGTGACTTGGTCGAATTTCCAGGGGCGAGGCTGGGGAAGCGGCTTTCGCGGATAACCACAGGACGAATCATGGAGCATGTTTGCTAGAGATTATCGCTATTCGCGCAAGCGTTTTTTTACAGCCTTTCGGCGCCGTAAAAACAAATATCCAGGCCTAGCTGAAGAAGAGGGGGGCGCTGCTGGCCAGTATTACTGTTCTTCCTGACCACAATCGCCAGGACTCGAACAAAGAATGGCGCAAGTGCTGTGATTAACCTGGTAATTAAGTCGCATACAAGAACATTAGAGGGTCCAGCGCACGCAGGTAGCGGCAACTTGGGAAATCCGGGGTGATTGGTGGGTTCTCGGGGACTGGGGGAATCGCGTGGACGCTTTTCTGGTTGCTTCTGCTTGGAGGCGTCTTTTCTTTTGCCGTACCGAGTACAGATAGAGTTTTTTTCGTTGCAGCAGCGTGACCAGCTGAAAGGGGATGGAATGATAGGAAGAGAGTCAGGAGAGGCGGTGGGCGCAGGCAGATACGAGGACAAGAAACTCGGTAGAGTGGATGAGTGGGTGAGGAGGACAAGGAGGGGCACGCCGGGCGTGGTCGGGGCTAGACTCGCTTCAGGGTCAAATGACGCAACAAATTGACGGGAGGTTGGTTTAGGGAGTCACTGGAGTTTTAGGGGCAACCAAGGAGTATGGCCTCCCACCCTGGAGATCCCCCTTCCGAGCCCTCCCTACTTGTACCTAGGGAGGCAGTAGGCAGGTAGGTACCAACCAGTCACCATCAGTCACGGCTCTTAGGCTGCAGGAAACCTGCGAGCACCAACTCCGACACTCCAGAAGGAATAAATGTCTGCTCTCACATGCTCCAGCTGAACCACTCACTAGACCTGCCACCCTGCTTCATCGCGTGCGATTTTCCCATCCTCCAAAATCACCCAGCTGTCATCGAACAAAGTCCCGCGCCCCTTGTACCTCAGTGGGTCATTGGGCTGCAATATGATCTCAAGCCTCGAAGCGGTCTCGGCTTTGTCCTGCTGATTTCCCTCGAGGCAATTCTTCATATACAAGTACTCGTACCCTTGCCGTTTAACTTCTCATCCTCTTCTCACCTCGAATCCACCAATCTACCATGTCTTCCCACGATGACTATGCTCCACGTCCACGCCGAGACCGTACCCGATACGACAACGACGGCGGTCTTCGCTACCCAGATGACGATGACTATGGCGACCCTCGAAAGTCGGCACCCCGCCACCCTCACCATGAACCATCCCCTGCACCCCTCGATCCTCGTGACGGACCACGACGCAAGAGAGATGCTGATCCTCGAGACATTGAGCCGAAATCCGGTCGTGATGTGAAAGACGACCCTCCCCGATATCGTGAGGATGGCGATCCCAAATCAGGCAAATCCAATACTGCTGCACCCAGGAGAAGACGTAGCTTTTCCAATGATGACGAAGCAGCTCGCCGTGACCCAAGAAATGGCAACGGTACTGGGGTAGCCTACGGCCGCTCTAAAGGATATCGAGAACCTATTCCGGAACCAGAGCTCGTTGCTGCTCGGTCAGCCAGGCGCAGAGATTATGACGATGACTTTGAACCACCTCCACCTCGTCGCGCCCACACACAGAGAGAGCTGGATCGTCGCCGTCGAGACGATCCTTACGATGACGAGCCACCTCGGCCTCGTCGTCACCGCAGTCCCGAAGACAGACACTCCGACCGTGAGCGGGGATATAGATCTGATCCTCGGGACGCCCCAAAACACCGAAGAGATGATGATCGCTATGACGACCGCAGACACCGTGGTGGTGGTGGTGGCGGTGGTGGTTCGCGTCGCGACGATGGCTATGCGTCAGATCGGGGCCGCTCTGATCGAGACAGAATGAGAGACCGCGATCGTGAGCGAGATCGAGATCGGGACCGTGATCGCGACCGTGACCGGGATCGCAGGCGCCATGACTCCGACCGCGACAGAGACCGTCATCGAGACCGAGACCGGGATCGGGACAGAGACAGAGACCACCACGACAGTCGAGACCGTGATCACGACCGAAAGGACAAGAAAAAGGGGTTCTCACTCGACAACATTAACGATCTAGTCGAACAAGGCCAGAAACACTACAAGACTCTGGCGCCAGTGATCACCAGCCTGACGAAGATGTACATGGACAACAAGAAATGATTGAGAACTCTGGTGTGCTTACCACGGCGATTGAGCCCCCGATTATGGGGTGCATGGGCAGAGAATGAGTCAATAAGTGATCTGAAGGAAATGCAGGTGACAAGAGGTCAAAGCCACACTGCTGGAGGAGGCGGCAGGGCTGGCTCCCTCCCGTCTTGGATGATGCTGAACAGCGTTGCATGATTATGAAGGGAAGGGTAACTTATACGACGGTGACAGCCGGGCCGGCATTTTCCCTGCTCCGGGAATTGAGATGTACCACTAGGACTATTTGGCATTACTTTGGGATGATGGGCGGGCAATTTCGGAATGACCAACATCATTTGCAAGGTCATGGGGTGGGCGGTCGATTTGGATTCTGTGTCATGGTTTGAACAGCAGTCAGCTCAATAGCAATATAAATATCAACATCGCTCCATTAGTGAGCCTTATTTCAAACAAGTTCCTTGAAACTACTGGCTAATTATCTGACTGACTGATTGATTGACTGACTGAATGGCTGGTTCACTAACTGGCTGACTGACTGAGTGACTAGGACTGGAATCACGATTGCTCTCTCCTCCTCTCCCCCTGTCTTTATACACGCCTACGAAGGGCACACTTGTCTCCACAGCGCCAGAGGGTGGAGCCTCGGCCGGGGCAGCTCCTACTTGCCGGACGAGGCTGGACCAATTACCTAGGTTCGCGATATATAACGAGTACCTGGATCGCAACCACTTCAGGGGCTCCAGCCCTTTAGGCCTTGACGACATGGAAGCCCGTGAAGTTGGGCAACACGGCCCGGATCTCCTTGACGTATTCTGGGATGCCGCCCGCATAGTTGACCTGTTCGAACGCCTTTCCTGGAACACTGCCGCCCATGTCTAGTAAGAGGAACGAAAGATTACCGAGTCAGCCATGTCTGTGTGCCTCCAAGAAAATGAAGAGAGAGAGAGAGGGAGGGAGGAAGGGAACTTCAGGTAGTTGGAGATTTTGGGGAATAATGCGGGAAGAAAGGAAACTCACATGTGCTCCTTGTGGTTGGTAGCAAGGTTATATTACTCAGGTCGTTGATGTGATCCTTCCACTTCTGGCTCGCTTCTTGGGTTGCGTTGATGTATTTAATGCCCTGGTGATCAATGTCTCTTATGGCGTCGCGGATCCAGCGGCCTTGGACTTCCACGGCTGAGGGGCCGTTGGCGAGGAGGGTCGGGCCGTGAGGACCTGTTACACAAAGGGACATTAGTTCATTGGTAGATCGCTGTGTTGAAACTGTTGACTCACCGTAGAGATGGAACATGTTCGGGTATCCCGAGATCGTGGTTCCCAAATAAGTGTAGGCTGCCTCCTTCCATTCATCGTGCAAGGTGGTGCCGTTGATGGACTTCAATCCCATATTTGTCATTCCACCCGTGGTGATATCAAAGCCCGTCGCCAGGGCAACGATGTCGAACTCGTGGACTTTGCCGTCGCTGGTCTTGATACCGGTCTCGGTAAACTCTTGAATCTTGACACCGGACTTTTCCGAGATGTCTACAATATTCACATTGTCGCTGTCCAGGACTTCGTAGTAATTCTGTTCGAGACATGGTCGCTTGACGCCGAAGGGATGCGGAGGCTCCACAGGGCAGAGTAGAGCACGCTTCTCGGGGTTCTTGATGCGCTTCTCCTGCTTCTTGCGCCAGAAGTCGTAGACGCAGCGGTTTGCCTTCATGTCAAAGAGGAAGTCTTTGTGGGAACCCAGCCAGAGACCGAAGCCCGCCTTCTTCCACAGGCGTTCGTAGACGGCTTCACGCTCCTCAGGGGTGTCTTCAAAGGTGTTACGCTCCTCGAACTCATAGGTGAAACCCGCAAAGTGCTTCTCCCGCATGCGAAGGAGCTCGCCGTATACGGGATACAGTCGTTCTTGCTCCTCCTTGGTCAGGTCGCGTTTACCCATGGGCAATGCGAGGTTGGGTGTCCTCTGGAAGACGGTCAAGCTCTCAACTTGAGGTCCCCATTCTTGGATAATCTGCACCCCGGAGGCACCAGTGCCAATAACGGCAACTTTCTTACCACGAGCATCAACGCCCTCCGGGGGCCAGAATGAAGAGTGGTGCATAATTCCCTTGAATTTTTCCATGCTGGGATAGTCCGGGATGTATCTCTTGGCTGCAAACCCGGCGGCAATGATCAAGAATCTGCATTTGGCATTGCGGCCATCAGCGGTTTTGATGTTCCATTTCCCAGAGTTTGTGTCAAACTCGGCACTGGTGACCACACTTTCGAACGCGCAGTCTTTGCTGAGTTCGCAGACCTTATCCACATGGTCAAAATAGGCTTGAAGCTCGTGGTAGTCCGGATAGTTGGTCGTCCAGGTCCAAGTCTTGTATACTTCTGGAATGGCAAGCTGATAGATGGGAACCTCGGAATCAACCCGGGCGCCTTAGGCCAGAGTCAATTGAGCGAATGATATGTTTTGGCGAGATAGAAGCCCTTACCTGGATATACGTTCCATCGCCACGTGCCTCCAAACGAGGTACCTGCTTCATACAGAACGGTTTTGAAGCCCGCCTTACGCATCTCATAAAGGAGATACGTGCCTCCGAACCCTGCGCCAACAATCAATACATCAATGTCAAGGTTATCCGCATAAGGCCCATCGGTCCTGCGTCGTCGGCCAAATTCGAAGAGATCTCTCTTCAAAACGCGTTCGGGTAGTTCCTTGGGCTCAGATGGGTCTCCCATGATGATCACGTATGGCTGAGGGCAGGTGAAACGTATGAGTAATCGGATGTAAGGTAACGGCGGCCAGGTAGATTCAGCACTGGGACATTGTTGGTATCCTTATATACACAGACCCCGCCGTCCCAACGTGCTTGAGATCCGGTGGAATGGATGCAGCAGCTTCTCCTCCTTTTGCTCGCTTGCTGAAAGCATGTAGAAACGAAAGCCTATTACAAGGACCCAAGCCTCTTCAATGGTTGCAGCGGAACCGCGCAAGCAAGGCGAGTCGCTTGATTTGGTGCTGGTCACGCTATGATAGATCCCCGCATCCCCTCAAATACCCACAAGGTGGACCTGATGGGATAGAGGAATCTGGGGTCAGCATTGGGTTCGGCATACGGGACGAGATGATTGGGAACCCTGATATTGGGCTGGGGTTGTGATCCAAGGAGCTCAGGCTCGAAAACGGACATGAGTCTCCGATATCCTCGGCTAACTCCACGTTCAAAGCTGTCTTGAGAACTTCCCATGGACCGATGTGTCCCTCGTATTCCTTCTTATCAGATAGGTGGGAAATTCTTAAATGTTGGCCATTGAGGGGTTGAACTGCCAGCAGTGTAGCGCATCGCCTGATGATCGAGTAAGTACAGCCGAATCGTCGACTGTCAGCGATCCATTGCCCTGGGACCGGAAAAGGATGCGACGATCCTTCAAGCCCGGATCCTACAAAGGCCACTGCGTCAGTTCCCGAATAAGGCACAAGGTTTTCTGTTCGACTCAAAGAGGCTTACCGGAAACAGGGCCCTTCACAAGGTCAGGCACCGCCAGAGGGGTTTCGACCTCGTCCCAGCGCTTGAGGCCTTTTCTCCACAGTAAACATTGAAAGTCAACTCTGTTCCTCTCGCTTGGGGTAGCTTAGTCAAAAGCAACAGCTGAGACGTGGCAGGTGAATGACCATGGAGAGTTTCGGCCAAATGGTCGTGCCGTAGCGTAACTTGGGTGAAATTGTAGTAGCCGTCATGTTGAGCAAAAACAGCGATCTTTGAAGAGATAGACGAACAGCACGAGGAGTTGTCAACAGAGTCTGGAATGAGGATGTGAGCTTTGTTGAGGAACTTGTCCATCACGAAGATGGAGATTGTGATTGGGATTTCGTCAGCGGCGCCCTCCATACATAACGGTTTGCCCACTTACCAATCACCACCTGAGCGCTTCCAACGCCTCGCGCAGCCAACCTCCCTCAACGATGTCCTTCGATCACAAGAGTCAAATTGTACACCTCGCCTTCATCCATACAAGATGCCTGCCCACGCTTTCTCACCATCAGGATGACGCGTCGCAAGGGCTGGCCCTCACCACCGCTACCCGCAGTCTCCAGAATCCCCGTGTCCTTTGAGATCCCCGCCTCACTGCAGCAGTTCTCTACCATTTCACGCTCCCTCGCTGCGACAATGGCGTCTGGGACGGGGCCCTATGACCATCCTCTCTCGAACTCTACCTCGATATCCCAGGCATCGTCCAATCCTACCCCTGTGACCACGCAGTCGCAACATAGACCGAGTTCTCAATCCTCCTCGCAGTCGATCTCGTCGCACTCGACCGCCCCTCGCGTGGGCCAATACGCTACAACCAAGGCCAATCCTCTAAAGCGCTCTTTCTCCGAGGTGCAGTATGAATCTCGATCCGCTCATCAGCCAACGTTTTCTAGGACGGCGTTACAGGATGCAGAACAGACTGATGCCCACCTCCGAGCCGTCGCAAAATCCACAACCGTTGTTGCGGAGCCGAGTTCGCATTCTCCGCAAACGCCACATACGAACATCCCGACGACGACTCAATCCGAGGAACCTCCACTGAAGGCAGGCGAAGCACTTGTCTTAGCGACGCACCCCAACACGATAGCACAATTGATTGCCAGGAAAAGAGCAGAAAATGAGATGTCGGGTCATCGAGAGCGATGGGCTCGCAGGCAACAGGAATATCGAATGTCACAGTCTCCAGCGACTCAGTCGGGGAGTGAGCTCAATCATCAAGTCTCTCGCAACGAAGTGACAAAAGCCCCTCCAAAGAGCAGATCGAATCCTCCTCTAGGACGATCTGTGTCGGCCATACCAATAGTGAAACCTGTGACCTCGATTGTGTTTGACGCGCAAACTTCTGTGGCCGAGTCTCCTTCCACCACAGCAACAGAAGAATCTACGAAACCTGCCGAATACAATAGCGAGACGCGGCAATCCAACGATAATGACTCGTTCTTTGAATCGCCTTTCTCTTCACCAATTGTTGAGTTCCTTGAAAAGGCTACGGACAATGCAGGATTGAAAGAACCACTAAAACATCAAGCGGAAGTGTCCAACACAAACATCACCACGGCCACAACAGCCCCCAAGTCTCATCTCGATCGCGGTGCAGGGTCCACAAACTCTACATCAACAACCGCCAAATTCCAAGAAGCACCAGCAATACCTCCTCTTTTCTCAGATAAGCCTTTACCGAACCAATCTCAACCTCAGTCTTTGCACACAAGCTCTTCGCAAAGTCCGTCGATGAGCGTACACCAACAAGCCCAGACTGAATCGCTGACTCCGGTCCAAGGCCAACTAACTCAACATCAACCAAGAGGTGGACCGCCACAATTAGCACCCCGTCAACTGCCAGCACCGCGAACCATACCCTACTACCCACAAAATGTGGGCATGCCGGCTTTCTATAGAGTGGAAATGAATCAAAGCTGGCCAGGTGGTGGCAACGACTTTATCTCAACTCCCGTTTCTTCAAACCCTGGATACGATCAGCACGTTTTACCCCCGAGCCTGAGCTATAATCCATATGGCGTAGGTTCGATGGCTCCGTACCTGGTGGGACCAGACCTCCCACCGCCTCCCGGTCCCCTCCGCACTTATGGCAGTATGATGGCAACCGAGGTCGCAGGACAATCAAGGGAGCAGTTAATTGATGCAGGGCACATAACCGCGGCAGATATGGTCGCCGGTATTAATACGAGATTCAAAATTGCGACAAAGGACGACTTCACTGTTCCAAAGCGATAGTGAATTTCATTGAGGGATATTGCTTGTGCATCGGCGTTGTTGACTGGCCTGGACATGTTCCGGGCCAGCTTGAAAAGAGTCGAATCAACTATCTGCTCTGAGGAAAGCAGAATGTTTCGACATTATTGTTCGACCACCCAAGGTGATTACGATCAACGATTGACAACCCCAGTATATAAAGTTGCAGCGGCGTTTTTGGTATAATGAGACGGGATCCAGGAAAGAAAGCGTTCTGTTAAGATTGCACAGCTGAGACTCTTTAAGACGGAGAAATACTCCATACCCGCAAAACTTGTACAGTACGACGTTACGATGGCATCGGGAACCAAGAGGAAAGGGTCAGTTCAGGTCCTTTGGGCGTTTTGGAGGATGTTTGTGTCTTTGTTTTCTTGTTATCCTACCGCATGGCTGGCTATACCTGGCAGGACCAGACTGCCGCAGCCAGCGCACCTCCAGAGACAGATCTTGAATGTATAAATACACAGGCCCATGATGGCACGGACATGATCAATGAGTTGATTTTGCTGAACGCTTCGTTGTATGTGTCCCTTTCCAACTGTAGACTGGGATTTCTATTCCCCCCCCCCCTCTTTTCAAATCTTTGAAAAATTTACGAAAAGGTGATGGGCTTCTTCGTCAGGCCTGATATCAAATCCTCCATGAGATCTCGCTTGCGTTTCTTCCTCTGCTCAGCCTCGTCCAGGACCGGGACGGCGTTGCCACTGGTAGATCCGGCGTTTTCTTCTTCTTGCTCGTCGTCGTCCTCGTCTACCGTCTGCGCGGGCATCCAGGAGCAAATCCTTCCGTCTCCGTGGGCCGTGTACATCTCTATGCCTTCCCCCATGGCGGCATTGACCCGCCAGACCATGGCGTTTATCCTTCCTCCGCTGGTCAGCCTTGCGACGTTACCCACGCCGCTGCCGCTTAGGGCGCCTCTTCTGCCACCTCCTTTCTTGGCGCCTGCGCGCTGCACATCCGAGGCCCTGACCCCTTCTGTCTTCAAGATCCTGACCAAGTTGCCCTCTCTCAAGTGGTGCTGAAACACCATGCCCCTTCCGTCGTCGTTGGGCCACCAGAGCATCTCCTTCCCAACACCGTGACAACCTCGCGGAGAGATCAACGGTCTCAACTCGCCTTGCCTCTCGTTCCTGATCCTCGGTCCGTAGTGGACCAGGTCGTTGCGGCCTGAAGCGGCGTCCCAGACGCGAATGCGCTGATCATGGCCCGCAGTGACGACCTTGTCCCCCGTCGGAGACCACTGCACGCTGGTAACCGGACCGTTATGCGCAAGGGCGTTAAAATCTAACAATTCGCGACGGGCTCCTGCTCCGGTGGTCGCCGATGCGCCGATGACGCCGATCGCGTCGTCGAAATCCAAAGAAGCAAAGACGGCATTCGCTCGGCGGATATCGTAGAAGAGTACGCGGCCGTCGGTGGAGCCGGACGCGAGGAGGTGCGATTGTTTTGGGGACCAGCACACGCTGTACACGGCGCCGTTGGGGCCGGCCAGAGAATGCGTGGACAGCCCTGAGCGGAGATCAAGAAGGCGGATGGCTGGGTGGGCTGTTCCGACGGCGATCAAGGGCGACGAATCCGGAAGCGGGGAGAGGCAGTGGGTATAGGGAAGAAAGTCCAGAGAGAATGTGTGGACAGGAGTTAGGGCAGAAGGGGTTATTGACGTGACTTTCAGGGTCTTGTCATAAGAGGTTGTGAGGAGGGTGGAGGGAGTAGGATCGAAGGGATAAATTGAGATTGAGGTGAGGGCATGAGTATGCGAGTCGGGGGTGCTCTTGGACAGGGTTGCTTTAGGAATGTATTTCGTCAATGCACTCCGCGACGCTGACGGCGGCGACAAGCCTTCATGCTCCTCGAGATCCCACAAGCGAATGGAAGAGTCCGCTCCTCCTGAAAAGAGATAGCGGCCCTCATTCTCGTCGATGGAGAGGCAATTCACACCGGCTTGATGCGCAATGTAGGGTGGCAATCCTCCTCCGCTAATTGAGCTGGCTTCATCCTGCTGAGGTTCTAGATCCGTCCTCGCCCACGCGAAAGTGATGTTTTTCTGATGACCCAAGCTATGGATCAGGCTCTCGGTATGACTTCGCCTGAAGGCCGCCGACGAGACCGTGCCCAGACACCGGTCCAAGCGGAGTCGATTCATGCATCAGCGGGACTCAAGCTGCCCTCTTACCGTGCGACAGTTATACTCTGGAGGTGATATGTGATTGTGGTGGCGATGAAGAGGGAGGATGTTGTTGGGTTGCAACGGTAGCCAAGGAACAGTTTAAGGCTGCAGAGATGCCAAAAAGAGTCGATATTTGGTCTGACAGACATTTCCCCGCTTTTGGTGCTGCCACCTCGTTTGTCTGACGTAGTTACCGCTCTCCAGATTTCCTCTCAGTTGACCACGTCTGGTGGGTCGGTCATTCTCTCAGATATCATCGCAGGTCTCCGTCAAGACGTTACGGCAGATCTTGGTTGCCGGTCGAAGCCTCTACTCACCTGTGGTTATGTTCGAGTTCAGCGCGCCTTGTATCCAACCGTGCCAGCCTGGAGTATTGCCGTTCGGTGCGTGGAGAACAATTTGCACTTCGCGTCGAGCATGGTACACCGTACCGGCTAGGCCCCAAACGGTAGTCTGCAATTCTACCCAAGAAAGCCTCGCAGGTCAACCTCTTCTTCGAACCACGGCAGAAAATGTTGCTCGAAAATGGTGTTTGAACTACATATCTGGGGCCCGGCATTTGAGCTTCCTTCTATCGACGCCCAATGTCTAGCTACAATTTGTTACCTCCGTCATTGCCTGCAACCTGACCGCTGGGTGCTGATTCCCTCAAGCGATGCGCGCGTCAGTCCTTTGGGAGAACTCCCTGCCTTGCGTGATGGCGAGACCTGGGTCGCTGGGTTCGCCAACATCGTCGACTACCTTCGGAATATCTCCAATGGCGAACAAGACCTAGACAAAGACCTCAGCGCCCAGCAACAAGCAGACTGCGTGGCATTTTCCGCCTTGATCACTTCACTTGGCCAACCTCTTCTCGATCTCAGCCTGTACGTCAGCAGTGACAACTACCTCAACCACACAAGACAAGCTCTCAGCGATATCTTGACATGGCCGAACAGCTGGACTTTACCGCACCAATGGCGCGCACAAGCGAAGAAGAGATCGGAACACTTGGGTTTGAGCAGTTTGGATGTGGACAGTGCGCAAGAAGAGGAGGATAAAAAGGCGGACGCAGGGCTAACTGCACACATACCAAAGTCTCTCCGAAAACCCAGGCAAACGGTGACGGGGCTACTGGGCCGGCACCAGCAAAAGAACCGGTTCCGACTGGACGCTGTCACCGAAGATTTCTTTGAGCCTCTAAGTGAAATGCTGGGGAAGAAGAGCTGGCTAGTGGGTGAACAGGTTTCCAGCGCTGACTGTCTGGCCCTCGGTCATCTGGCGCTGATGCAGACACCGGCACTGGAACATGGATGGCTGCGGGAGTCTCTACAGACAAAACATAATGACCTAAACCAATGGGTGAAGAGTCGAGTTGCGGAAGTGTTTGGTCCGCCCATCGATGTCACTTTGGTTCTGGGACGGAAACCAGGAGATGTCGCCCAGTTGTCATTACCATGGCGAATTCCCGCTCCCAAGAGTTTCCCGCAGGTCTTACAGGCGGTGGTTGAGGGGTGTATTAGTTCTATCCCTGTGATAGGATCATTGCATGGAGTTTCGGAAATCGGTAACACGCATGGAACCGGACGAGAACGATACCGCGAGAAACAGCTGCAATTGGCGAGACTCCAGCAACAGCGAGACATGTATCTGAGGGTGGTCGCGTCAACGATGACGATGATGGGACTGGCAGCGTGGTTGGTGTATCAAGGTCTGCTGCCTGTGCCTCGATGGGGACGCTCTGCGCCTCGAAAGCGTGCGTTCGGCGAAGCGGGTGTCCTTCTTGGATTGTGATGCCCTCAAAGAGGTTGATGGTAATATCTTTCCACAACCAATGTATAAGTATAGCACAGATCGAATAACTGTCCAAGTCCGGATCGTTCAGGACTCACATTCCAGGACACTTCCTCTTTTGGAGCTAAATATTACCGCAAACGGGATAGTGTAATCTGGGAGAAAATGAGGACCTTAAGATGGCTGGGTGCCAAGAGATCAGCCTTGTCTAATCAGCCGACGATGATTGGTTCCCCAGGATGAACAGGATGAAGATTGGGCAGGTGCTGACCGGCGATGACGGGTACCTGCCGATTTCATGCTTCAAAATGCGACATTGACCCAATCAAAGATAACGTGGGGGTCCCTCGACGCCGAGCTCATCCAATAATGCTCCAACTACCTTTCATCGTTCCCTCACCTTAAGGTCCTCACTTTTTCATTTCCCCCCATTGTGCCACTCTTGCTCTGTCTGCTTCACTGGAGTCGGCTTTGTCACGGTCGTTGCATCCTGACGGTGACTGCCTCCCCTCCCTCTCTCCCTCTCCATCCCAGAGGAGCAGGGGTGGAAGAACCTGTCCTTTGTTTTATCCCACCTCTAAAGGAAACAGAAAGAGGTGCTCTCGCTGGTGCTCTACCCTAAGCTCGTGCATTTCCATCTCATCATCCCTGTCGTTGTTCTAATTCTCCTCATTTTGCACTCCCGGGATCTGTATCTGGTGGGAATCCGTCAACTCTAACCGTATCTCCCAAAGCTCACTCGAGTTTTCTGCAAGCTCGGGATCTCGCCTGGTAAGGTCTTCAGCTTCCCAGCTGGCGCATAACCACGAGTCGCTCACGTATACAAGATCTAGCTTGATCCAGCCACACCTCACATACCTTGTGCGGTTGCCCGCAGCTTCAGCCCGCCACGCTACAGGGCCGCAACCTGCTGATAGCCGCTTCCACTCGCTCTTGCGCCGAAATGTCCAACTTCGAGTCCCTGGTTGATCTGATTGTTCGGCAAGATGAATCCGAAGCCGCCCCGGCTTGTGAGACAGGCAACGAGTACGATGGTCGCATCGGCTTACGGGTAGCCGCGCTTTTCATCATATGGGTCACTTCGTCGATAGGCGCGGCATTCCCCATCTTTGCAAACAGGCACAAAGGGCTGAAAGTGCCCAGCTGGGTGTTTTTCATCTGCAAGTACTTTGGGTCTGGAGTCATTATCGCAACCGCCTTCATCCACCTGTTAGCTCCTGCCAACGAGGCATTGACCGATCCATGTCTGACTGGACCCATAACGGAATATTCATGGGTCGAAGGTATCGTGCTGATGACTGTATTCGTACTCTTCTTTGTTGAGTTGATGGTCATGAGATACGGCAATTTTGGTGGACATGCTCATGACCACGGCGACGATGGACATAGCCATAACGAAACCCACACACCTCCCTTCGACCTTGACAGGTCCACCACCAACACAGAAATGACGAGCGCTGCCGATTCGTCGCCGTACAAAGATAATCCCACGTCCGTGAGCATGCCACTATCTACTCGTGTATCTCGGGCTCAAAGTACGCATGTGCCTGGAGAAGATCACTTGGGACATGTCCGTGAACACAGCGAAATTGAGGAAGCGGCCAACCCGTTCAGCCTCGAGGATTACAAAGCACAAATGACGGCAATTTTCATCCTCGAATTCGGCATCGTCTTTCACAGCGTCTTCATCGGACTAACGCTTGCTGTGGCCGGCAGCGAGTTCAACACCTTGTTTATCGTCATCATTTTCCACCAGACCTTTGAGGGACTGGGTCTGGGGTCCCGGCTGGCGGTAACGCCGTGGCCGAAGGGTCGACAGTGGACCCCATACATCTTGGCCTTGGCTTATGGCTTGAGCACTCCGCTGGCCATCGCCATCGGTCTGGGTGTGAGGAAGAGCTATCCTCCCAACTCACAAACAACACTCATCGTGAACGGCATCTTTGATTCGGTGTCTGCTGGCATTCTGATTTACACTGGCTTGGTGGAGTTGATGGCCCATGAGTTTATGTTTAGCAATTCGATGCGAAAAGCGAGCATTCAAACGGTGATGGCGGCGTTTGTCACCATGTGTCTCGGTGCCGGACTGATGGCCCTACTTGGCAAATGGGCTTAGTGAGCTATCGGTATGAAATTTTTTGTTGAAGAGTGTGGCATTTGAACATGTAAAATGTGGAATGCCGGGCTCATGTGTATGTCGACTTTGACCGGACATGGACCAGGTCAAGGGATGAAAATAAATCAATGATACCCTGAGAGAATCTAGCCATAGAGCTAGATTTAGTTGCGCGACCAGAATAGACATGCGCCATTCAATTCCAAGTGATGCGAAAAAAGATTCTTCATGTTTCTGCTAAAAAGCTGGCGGTACGGGCTTAAAGTGACTGAGGATGTATGTACGTACCTAGCCAAGCGACTACATACCTCGTACTCGGGACAGATATACTTTACTATAATACTGTACTATACGAGGTGCTGGTGACACCATACCATACCATACCATACCTACCTACCTATAGGTAGTTTGAGGTACCTTGGAAGCAAGTAGGGAGGGAACTGCCTACCTACCTACCTACAGTACACTACAGCGTACTATACTATACTACACGATACCGGGCTCCGGGAATGAGAACAAATAAACTCCTGTCAAGTTACTAGTATTTACCTCTAGTAGACAGATAGATAAATAGATGGATACCCAAATCCCTCCACCATCCCCACCCAACCCTCCCAGGCCAAATCCCCAGGCTAAATACCGAGAAAAAGAATCAACTATCCCGACCCTATCGGGGGAGAAATCCTTCATACGTACCAAGAGAATGGTATTTCTATTCTCCTCTTTTCTTTTTTGTTCGCCTCTTTTTCCCGTGTAATTACACCTCCCTGGGCGGGGGACAGGACAGAGGGGGATCATTCATTCCGCCAGCACTGGTCTTATTGTTACCGTTACTGTACCGGATCTTTTCTTTAACTCATTGCGGCAAGAATTAGGGGTGTGAAACCCATTTTGATGGCCCGTTCGTCCTCTCTCGATATATTTCCCCCAAACCACGTCACCCTTCCCGCGCGAGAATACCGAATAGTCGCCCATTGTCGACGACGCACCTGGATAGGTCCGAACTTGATTCATCCCCACCGGTGCCCGTGGTACTAATGTCCTCGGATCTACGCACGTTGTATTCACGGTCATCCACCCTGCAGGCCTCGGGTGCTATGCATTTCGGGCGCGCGAGAGGTCCGTGACAACCTAGTTCGGGGAGAATTTCGGTCTCCATTTTGATGTCGTCGCAAGGCACGCCGCGCATGCTGGCAATGATGAGGGCGGCTTCGAGACAGGGCGTGCTGTTTGCCGTGAGGGGCGGCTGGCAGAGTCTTTGCTTGGATGGGGCGGGAGAGACAGCAGGGGATGGGGTGGAAGATGGGTGACGTGCGGTTGATGATATCTCAAGGTCGGAAGTGGCAAAGTTCGAGGATGGAGGCGAAGGCATCAGCGCCGGGGTATCGTCTGCCTCTTCAACTAGTGGAGTCCAAATACGATCTTCGTGCGTTTGACCGTTGACTGCTGCGACGTCGTGCACACTGAATGAGCTCGGAGGCGGTCCGGACACAAATGATGGAGGTCGTGAAGAAAACACAGTTGTCGTCGAGTTCGTCATTTTATTGCTGGTTGGCTTGGCGACTATTTCACGAAGCTGACTTGGTGGTGCTGGCATGACCGTAAAGGGAGTGCCCTGTGCGAATGTCTTGCCGTCGAACACACGGCTCTTCCTTGTTGGGCCGGTGCGTCTGATCTTCCGTCGTCCATCATCACAGGAGGGACCGTCCACCTTGTCTTCCCTCTGCGGAAAACCGCTGGAACGCCCGGCCAAGGACCTCTGCAGAATTTCGTTCTGCTCCCGCAAAGCCTTGACTTCCTCTCTCAAGACACGATTCTCCTCCGCAACCCTGCGTGCTGCCAGTTGCACTTCTGCAGTGGCCTGCACGCCTTGGGCTTCGTAAGCGCGTATACGGCGCTCGAGGTCTTCAATGTACACCTGTCGGCGGGCGCGGCAGCGCCGTTGGTTAATCGTGTTGCGCTTGGCTTGGGGGACCTCCATTGGCGGCACTGATCGCGAAAGATCTATGGCTATGGGAGGAAAACTCGAGTCTGGCCGTAATGCTGATTCCTGGGCGCTCATCTCCACTGGAGTATAAGAGCCCATGATGTGAGGCTCATTATTCATCCGCGGCGTGCCTCCGCTCTGAGGTGGAGAGTCGCGATCAATAATCATCCGCGTTTATGAATCAACGAGCCAGAAGCGCGCTCTTTACAACATCAACATGAATATGAGTGCGTGGACACAGTGGTTTGGAAGCCAGCTGGTATGGTTGGTTGGTCGGAGGGAGGATTGTCGTTGGCGGGCAGCGACGGCACGAAAAAACGATTTTGCGTCTTTTTTTGAGCAGCACCACCACCAACAGCACAAACACGTCTAAAGCGGCAAGACGCCAAGAGCTTGTCACCCCTGCGCTTTGATTCGTCCGGCGGCTACTTGTTTTCCATGTCCTTCTCATCCACAAATTCAATGGCCATGGGTTGACCTCGTCCTCGATTGTCCACTAGTTGTCCCCATGAGCCGTGTCTCGCTATGCTGTGGCGGAAATACCAACCATGAGATTGCATATTTCCCCTTACCGCATCAGTACCGGTTGTACGCGGGTCCTTATCCTACGATGCCAGGCCAATAGCTGCCAGGCCGTGACACACCCCTTGATGTATTAAACCTGAGCACGATACCTCCAGATCGGGACACTGTCTATTCCAATACGTGTCACGTTGGAAAGCCCAGGAGTTCGCCACCTCAGCCTAGTTTGCACAATCTTGTCAATATTGTATCGAGCTTCGTGCAACAATGGACGCCGCCACAATTTATCAGACTGTCAACACCAAGTATTCCGACCTCGCCTCTCGTGCCGATCTTAGTGAAGTCCAGGCATCCAAAAGCACACACATTGCAGCATCTTTCGGCTATTCGTCGGAAGACCTGGCGTCCCTCCCCACCGGGACGAACCTTGGCCTCTCATGCGGAAATCCACTCGCGACAGCGAATCTTCAGCCCTATGAGAATATGGTTGACCTCGGATCGGGAGGAGGGCTTGACTGTTTGATCGCGGCCAAGCAGATGTTGGCGAAAAGTCCCTCGCCGAGTGGGAAGATATATGGCATCGACAGGAGTGAAGCAATGATTACATTGGCGAGGAAGAATGCCACGAAAACAAACCTGCCAGAGAGCCTGGTGAAATTCATCCAAGCACCAATCACGGAGATTTCCCTCCGAGATTCCTCAATTGACCTGGTGGTCAGT
Organism: Fonsecaea nubica; assembly: GCF_001646965.1. Classification (NCBI taxonomy): domain Eukaryota; kingdom Fungi; phylum Ascomycota; class Eurotiomycetes; order Chaetothyriales; family Herpotrichiellaceae; genus Fonsecaea; species Fonsecaea nubica. The sequence goes on from NW_019173682.1 coordinate 77,573, forward strand.
AACTGCGTCATCAACCTGGTTCCGGACGAAGATAAGCCGATCGTCTTCAAGGAAATCTATCGACTCCTCAAGCCGGGTGGGCGGGTCGCAATCAGCGATCTTCTCGCAAAGAAACCCATGCCAGACCATCTACGACAAGACGCAGCTTTGCTGGTGGGCTGCGTCGCGGGTGCAAGCCTGGTTGACGAATATCGACATTGGATGGAGGAGGCCGGGTTTCAACATGATAGCATTGTCTTTATCAACACCGGGAGAGACTTGAACGTCTACCATGATGCGGAGGTCACGGCGCCTTGTTGTATGGAGGCGACCCTGTCGAAGAGTTGCTGTGAGAGCGGCACAGCGAGCGCCTGTTGCGTCGAGAAGAATGGTAGCGATCCTGTCAGCAAGGTTGACCTCAATGAATGGGTGGCTTCACATCAAATCTATGCCGTCAAATGACTGGCAGTCATCCAGCAACACCATGCAAGCAGGGCGTGTGATACAGAGCATGTTTTACCGGATGAGATCAAACGAGGAGTTCATGTAGCCTGAATCGACAATTCTTGATGTACCTCCACAATAATTCTTACCGAACCCCAACGGCCCTACAACAACACCACTTAGTCCTTATTTATGCAGTACTCCTTGTACATAGTAGCGCTGCGTGATGTTCAGGAACATCTGACCTTGTGCAGTAACTGGCGAGCTGGAAAGAAAAAGGGCCGATTTCAAGAAATAACAGTAATTAATAAATCCCCAAACTCCCCTGACCAATGACCATTGCACTTCGTACCCGATCGCGGTCCATCATCGGCGTTGTCCCCCGGAAACCACTGCGACATGTCTTGGTTGATTAGTATCCAAGTTACGAGGGACCTCATTCAGCATTTAGCGAGTGGAAGTGTGACTTTGTAATATTCAACTACTATTTCCCATTTGCGCACGATCGAGAGAATCCCCGGGATCAAGCTTGACACAACAAGAAAGAAAAAAAAAAAAAGAAAGGCACAGGTCACATCACATCATCCAGTCATCTAGGCATCTAGCCAGCTAGTCATACAACCAGCCATGCCCCTCTACGACGTCGAGCACGTCGTCGCCCTGACAGCGGACCAACAAGAACGCCTCGCGAGGGCCTTTACCGACCTGCACTCGACGCGGTTCCGGACGCCCCGGTTCTTCCTCAACGTGCGCTACACGGACTGTTCGGGACAGGTCGTGTTCCGCAACGGGCGGCGCGCCGTGTATAACCGGGTGATACTGCGGACGCGGGCCGGGGAGCAGCAGCAGCGGTCCAAAGAACTCTACGACGAGCACTGCCGGGACGTGATCAAGGCGTGGGAGGACATCGTCGGGAGGCAAGGCGAGTTGGGACTGAGGACGGTGTGGGTGATGGCGGCGCTGACGACGGCTGTCGAGTGCGGGATCGCCAGGCCAAAAGTGAGTGATACAACAACACCACCATCCATATCTTGTAACAATAGTCGAAACCCCCCAACCCCCCTTTCTACCCAGTCTGGGGCAGCTTCTCTTTCTCTGGCTTTTTATCTCTCAAAAACTCACGTCACTCAAATCTCTGTGATCCAGGTCGGCGAGGAAGACGAGTGGCTCAAGGCAAATATGGACGAATTTCGCAGACTGGCAGCAACTGGCGACGAGGACTTTGTGGAATTGGTCCAGGAACTCGACTCCAGAGGTCGATGAATCCTCAATCTAAGGAGATAGAGCAATTGTTAATCCTAGATTCCCCCTTCTTCCCATGAACAAAGACCCGCTTTCATGAACTAAATGTGTCCCTGTCTGGCATGTGTCCATCACCCTCATTCCTTCGCCTCATGCCGTTTCTGCACCTCTCAAGAAGCCCTTCCCCAGATCATCCTCTCTTCAACTCAACATCGGTGACTTAAACCCCCCATTCACAATGAATTGAAAGAAGGCTCGGCCTGCCAAGCGTAGTTGTTTTCGTGTTCTTTGTCCCTCGGTGGGAAAGTAAAAGGGCGGTGAGAGCGAGGGTAAACCAGATAAAGAGAATGTTCTTAGTGGCCCTGCGAGGTGACTCGAATATTGTTGCTCGGAGTTGACGTTACTCTTGCTTTTCTTGTCGTCGCATCATGTCGTCGTACAAACATGAAACATCACAATGACTAAATCTGTCAAAATAAAATAAAAAAACGAAAACGGCAATCCCTAAAGAAAACATCGCATCAATAACTCCTTCCGTACATGACCCCCCCCATCGGCCCCTGATGAGGTTGCGGTGGTCGAGTGGCACTAGGGCTGGCAGATGCCACAGGAGGACGATGAAACATATTCACCAGCTTCCGGCCGACAGTGGGTTCAATCTCGGTGCCATCTCGGGCAATCTTCACCTCACGATTCGCATTCAGTGAGTTTCGGAGACCTCTGGTCCTGTAAAAAGGCAGACGATCCGTCGACATCCACTTGATCTTGAAGGGCTTCCCAAAAGTCTGTGGCGTCGCTGGACTGGTTGATTCATAGCCTTCTCCTGAAACATTGCCGGGGTCATCATCTGTATGTTGCTCTTCTTTCTCTTTCCCCTCTGAGTCTGCTTCCCAGAAGATTGTCCCTCTAGCCGAGTCGTCGATGATTCGTCCCTTGGGTGCGGTCGCCGTAGCCGGTGTCGGTATGGTCAAAGGCAGGTCTGCTGGACTAGGCTCTCGCGTCTCCGGTCGTGGCTGGTATTCGATATTCGCCGCGGCCTCGTCGCCGATCGCCGATTCCATCCGCGCATATCCAAAGTACTCGCCGGACTTGTTTGCTGAGAAGACGAGGTAAACATTCTCTGCGGTCTAAAAACTGTCAATGGCAAAGTCGATACATTCCCATCAGTCTTCACACTTACCTGATACGCATTGTTCAACACGGCCTCATTGTGCGCTTGCGTTGCCCATATTCCGCTGACGACGCTGCGCTCCAAATCCTCAATGGTCAAGCTTTTTACCACGAAGAACCTCTCCTTCACCTTCTCTATGGGTTCTGGCTCTGTTGTAATTGTCCCGTCAACCATCGATGTTTCATTGGGCGCTGTATCGGCCTCGGTTGTCGCTTCGGTAGATGTCGTTGGTTGTTGGCTCGCAGTTTGCGATGATGTTGCTGTTGCAGAACTTCCACGCCGTAACCGGCAAACCAGTCGCACCCCTTGGAACCGCGAGTCGTGGAAGCGAGCCATCGCTGCTGCGCAGCTAGCCTCGGTCTTATAGTTGACAAAGGCACAGTTGCTCTTCGAGATCAAGAAGACGCTCTCGATTTCTTCAGTCGCATCCCTTGCGAAGTGATCTTTGAGGTCAATTATATGTGTCGCGGGGGGTAAGTTGCCAACCCAGAGGGCATGACCAGATTGCCTTGGTTTCCTTGGAGGGCCTCTGAGCACGGATGTCTGTAGTGACGAATTTGAGCTAGATCTCCTGACTATATGCAGGTCAGATGTGTCAGTCACGCACAGACCCCTCAACGCGGTAAGACTTTCCATACCTTGAGAATTTGATTGTGGATAAACCCCTGCTGCCTGAGATTGTGCAAGACTGTTGTCAAGCCGGAGTTGTGGCACTGGATAGGCGGTTGGCAGCCGGGAGCCATAGGGTGAAATGTAGCCCGCGGTCCCATGTGGTTGTGAAAACTGTGAATGCGGATGTTGTTGACCAGCCGCTCCAGGATTGTGCATCATTGGCTGCTGTACCATAAACGCTTGATTTAGGTACGATTGAGAGCCGCCTGGGCCTCCTGGGTTGCCAACAAATTGCGGATAAGCCGCTCCTTGCTGCTGCTGCCGCGACGGCGTTCCTTGCACATACTGCGACGGGTACTGTTGAGCATATGGGGGGTTGATATGAGCGGCAGTCTGACCTGCAAATTGCGGCCCTTGGTGATATTGATACATGACGGATGGATTATTGGAAGCGGAGGGTTGGTAAGGTTGGGTATATGGCGACTGTTGATACTGGCGCATCTGGTACTCTGGCAGTGCCGCCGCGACACTCGACATATCGAGTCCTGCCGTGCTTGCATAGTTCCCAATGGCAAACTGCTGTCGAGGATATGGTTCGAACTCCATATTGGCGGGTTGTCCCGAAGGGGGATTCGGAACGGGTAGAGACGTTTGTGGAGGCCGCTCTGCAAAAGTCAGTCCTGTCGACCACAACACTGGGGGAAAAGTGACCTCTTGATAGATGCTCGTCGCTGTCACGCAATCTGGGATTTTGTCGAAGGGGAGGCTCGTCGCCCATACCGAAACCCTCAAATATAACGGGAAGTGTATAGTAGTGCTGTACCCAGAAGACAGCCATCGGTCAGTCCATATTGCCCCAAACGGTGAGACACAAACGAATTAAGCGCCAAAAGATGGTACCTCAAATAGGTATACCTAAGCTAGAAGTGAAGTCGATCTTGTTCGAACCGAGCAGGAGGCTGAGCACGGATCAGGAGAGATCCGAATGATCTCGTTGGTTGTTAAGAGGAATTCTGTTGAGGGCTCCTTTATCTTGTTCGTATGTCCAAGAAAGGAAATGAAACAGCCAGCTCGGCGCCAAATTTGGAAATGAGCGTGCTTGACAAGGGTCCTCGAGGGTGTTTCAGAGGGCTAGACAGAGAAGCAGTCAGAACTATTGGTCTGAGTAATGGTGCGCAAAAGATGAGCTCTGGTGAGAGAAGAAGACTCATGTCCAACCGTGTCTCATATCTGTCCTGAGCGGCATGGATGTTAATGACTAGGGGGGCCATAGCGACGCACATTCTACTCAAGCCTTTGGCACATAGCAAGTAAAATTCGACAACGGCTTCAGGGTCCACTTCAAGCTGGTGGCTGATGGAAGAGTCCACTGTATGATTGGGGGTAGCGGGAATAGAGCCCTGGTCGAAGGCGTAGATGATCAGGAGTGAGGAAGACTCCAACGGTATCGCGATATCCGAGACTGAGAGGATGCCGAGGATCGATAGTTCTTTTTCACCAGGAGAATATTCCAGGGAGCTTTTACCCGGGAGCGAAACGAACAGACCGCAGAGTCCGTGGTTTGTCAACGGTGGATGGAACGGTCAAAACAAAGAGCGTGTATTGGCTCGGATCATATATGCGATACTGTGTACTAGTAAAGGGACAATTGTGGATATAGAACAAGACGGCGGTAATGCGCGACCACCAATGCTGGTACAGAGTAATCGATCTGGACCCAAGGGAGCAACTTACCGTCAGACCACAAGTGGCTGAAGAAGGCTCTTGCCCTGAGCTATCGCTCGGAAGTCGTTGCCCTAGCGGGGGTTCGCAGACAGAACAGCACAATGGGAGGCCTCCAACCTGTGAGATCCGCAGGGCTGCTAGAGCTGGTACGGAGTTCTTCGTACGTTTGTTTTTGCATGGCATGTGGATCAGTGGGGGACGTGGTCTGGCTGCGTGGAATTTTCTCTCATCTGTCCATTTCGAAGCTAGTGCTGCCATAACCTTGGGCGATCCAGAAGGAATTTTTGTTCATCTGGTTCGTATACCTCGACGATGGATCATGGTATTGGCAGGCAGGCAGGCAAGGAGGAGCTCGAAAGAGAAGACTTGAAAAATACTAGTGAGTACCAAGGGAGTCCGCAAAAGGGATCCGCTGAGCCACGAAGCCCGAGTTAGAAAGTGTGGCAACGTTCGACAGGGGTAGTGAAGTCGCAAGATGTAGGCCTCATGGACTGTAATTCGCTAGATAGGTGAATCGCCTGTCCGTCGCTTATTGCAATAGGCACAGACCGCGGGCAGGGTCCCACCTAATAGTGTGAAGCCTGTTTGCAGTAGTGATTGCGTGCCCATCAGGACGGGGGGATGCCAGACGGAAAGGCGGCGGTCCTGCATGTTTGGGACGACTAGGGTATTCCGGTCAAGGGTCAGTGTCGGGTACCGTCAGCAGCTACATTTGTGCGGTGCAGAGTTCAGCTGACAATTGGGTGGTGCTGGGTTCTTTCAAGTTGTGGCAGGTTGGGGCCTAAGTGGGCGCAAAGTAGATCCTGAATTGAGCTCTTTGGGAAGTTCTGGACCGTCCAAGGATAGGCAAGCCACACTCCGAACGTTGTGAGTTTCTGCTCCACTGTTCGGCTTCTGCGGCGATCTGGATTCCTTGCAAGTGGACAACTGTCGAGAACTGCCACAGTCTGATTGTCACTCAGAATCACACCAAATGGTACGAAACGTCATTGAAAAACGATTTTGGTTATCCAGAATGTACCACAGCAAAGCTTATCTTACGTTTTGTTGTATTCACCGCAAAAACCAAACGTGACAAATGCTGCCTCGGTGTAGATCAGACTTGGAACTGTTTTGGCGTTCACGCGATCGGCTACGAAGTGGGAGTGCCAATACGGTCGGAGGAGCCCCCGCAGTGGACGGGAAAATCTTTTCGCGTCGCTGTGTGTTTAGATGACAGAGGGTGTTGTATTGGAGACCGCCGTTAGGCCCGGCGCAGGGATATTCCATGACCTCTGCACAGATGAGAACACTCTTTTTTCCAAATAACTGCTGCCCGTTTGTCCCCAACCCAAAAGTATGACGGTAGAATGGCATCATTGGCAGACGATCGCTATGCACGACGAGCCTTGCTATTGTTAGAACGACGCAGGAACGGTCAAAAAAAATGATCATCACCTTGTACAGACTGTTCCGTGTCAATCAGCAATTTGCGTCTGGCCCAAGTTCGTGGCATGCTGTCCGAATGGTCCTTTGGGTCGAAGGTTGGGTGGCAACAACAATGTTTCTCCAGTTGATGTCGATCATGTGGCGGAAACGGCACCACAGAACGAACTTGTCTTGGGTCATAGAGAGAAGATCCGAAGGATGTGTTCCAGATGAGTGGCTGGACGTTTGCCTGTGGCTGAGCAGCTTGGGTGTCAAGGGTGTCAGGGTGTCTCCAGGATTCCGGAGCAGGGTCCTGCTCGACCCGATGAAAAAGAAAATATGGAGAATGAAAAGATGCGATTGTTGTGCATTTCCCATCTGTTGGAGTTGCCACAGAAAGTCTAGCGATCTTCGGAATGGAAAATCTATCCAGCGAACCCGGGGCTTGCGTCATAGGCTTGGCACCACTAGTGTCCTTGTTCCAACCTCATTTCTTCATCCACCTGATCATCAGTGCCTATCACTTCCACTTCCTATATTCGAAGATGCTGATCGCTAAAGGAATGGAAAGTCCTTCGCAGCTAGGCTCCCATGAATGTCTCTGTTGTCTGAAAACATTCTCCCTGTCTGTAACGGTCTTGTACACCAAATTAGCCCATCAGCAGCACCTGGAAGGTTTCGCCGGTACTCAATACCGTCTGTTCAGTTCCTCGTCCTTATGCCATAATTAGAGCGCCAGAGTCCCGTATCGTCTATCGACAGGCCAAGAGGCGACTGAGACACTTTCCCCCCTGCCCTCTTCTGACTCCCTGGCAGCTTTCCGACTGGCCTCACTGATTCGAGCTATTTACCATTGTCCCCGTCATCCCCATCCGCAAAGCCTGTCCCAGATCTAACCAGTTGAGCCCATTCTTCCAAAGCCCCATGCATTTGCCACTGGCCGTTTCGCTTCCCTGACCTCTCCACCATGCTGTGGCTCAGGCGATGCTGCCCTCCCACATGTCTCTAGCTAGCGTTGGGCGCGGTTCGCGCTAAGCAGACTTCCGCGCCCTGTACACTCAATTTCGGCATCGTGCCTATACGAAGAAATCTTCGAATCCTTCCCTCATGAGACGAGATGCTAATTCAGGATACGATCAACATAACCAAAGGTCGGCGTCTCCGACCATGTCTTTCAGCAGTTGTGTAAAGGGAAGTGATCGTCTCTCGGCCTTCAGGATTGCTCACTTCGTACAGGTACTTTTGTCCTTTAGGAACTTTCGGCAACTGTGGCGGGAACAAAGAAGGGCAATGGAACTGCGCAAGAAGGCTTTGCTGCGAAGAAGAAAAATCACACCACTCGGCGGAGCGAAGCAGAACGACCCGGATCGGCAGTGTCTGCCATGTGTGGTCGATAAGAATGCGTTTCAGGTTCCTGAACCGTACCTTTGGCTGGCGAGACTTGTTGTGGCAAGGAACCTGCAGCCAATGATGTTGTAAGACTGTGAGAAGCCTGTCTTTTCGGCTAACCCAATCATCATACAGAATGGTCTATTTCTGAAAATTTGGCGACATCCACTGTCGACTATTGAAACAGTTCACATACTACACATCACAGTGGCACTGAGGGTTGTGGATAGTGGGACTGTCGTCGCAAATGGACAACGTCTGCATGAATTCAAACCGGCTGAGTGTCAACGGCTTCAACGGCCGGGTTTGTCCGGCAATGAGCACGGGCCCAATCAGAGCGTCACTGCAAGAATCTGAGAAGGGCCTTCTTCCTCCACTGTTCCACTGATTGGTTGCCTGAGGCTGCTGTTCCTCAGAGGTATCGGGGTCGATCGTGAGTTCTGACTTTCTATTCGCTCGAGAATGTATCTGGGCTTCTCACTCCGTCCAAATATGTCCCATCTCCTCGGCCTGTCAAGTCACTACAGCACACCAGTATTTCGGAAGGAAGGTTTTTAAAGACCTTTGACTCTGCATTCACGACGGTGGAGTGTTCAGTTCGCTAAATTATCGCAGGATCCTAGGTCTCCATGGCGCACCAATGGCATCCGCGAATGCCTACTCGATATGCCCCTGAAGGAAGACGAGTATTTGCTTGTTTCTGGGTAGAAATCCCTTTTCGTCCACCGCGATTCCACAGCTTTTGTGTCTTCCTGCGTGACGAAAATTTGTTTGATATGCTCGCGTTCTTCAATCCCTTCGCTCGAAGGTTTGATTGGGCTACAAGGATTCGCTAAGCACGTCACTTACCTACGAGAAACACCCAAGAGACTTCAGAACTCGCTTCCAACAAAACGTGGCCATCCAATGCTTTATTGAACCATCAATCTACTTTCTATAGTTGCCTCACCAACAAGGAGCGCCCCTACAGATATCTCGACTGATTTGAGGTCAAGCTGAAATGAACCGATCCCTGACTGTCTGCATACGTTGCGATCTAGCCGCCACTATTGCCCTACCCGCTCCGATATCTAACGGTCCTTGATCCAAGTCACCAATCACTGATTATCATGCACTCCCTCCAGGCTTGTCTGACCCGCTATGGTGCCACTTGTCTTTCCGAACTCAGGGACACGCACCGCAGCAGCGCTGTGAGGTCGACTCATGAGCTTGTGAGGGTGAGCGGTTTGCCAACACTGCGAAGATTTCCTTGTGGGAAGTTGTGGAGCATTTCTTAGCGCTTTCTCCCCGAGGAACCAAGTTCTCAGGCTATTGAAGGACTCCCGTCTTTCCCAAGCTCGCTTGTCGTCCCTCGTTCTCCAAAGTCCAAAATTGCTGAACCCATTCCCATCACATCCACATTTTCTGTCACCTTCCCTTGTTGAATACACCACCGCAACTCCTTACTCCTGCATCTGGCCTGCCTTGGATACTCTTCCGCGCCCTGGTCTTGTCTTGCCAGACTCTATTCTTATCCCAACTGACTAGACAATCGTCTCGAAACCCCTGAATGGCTTGTATCATGGCCCTCTTGGGGTTCGCTGACGAATCCAGGGGCAAAGGAATTGACACATCCAACGAAACATCTGGCTACACCCATCAGTGTGAAGTTTCAATCTCCCCGGGTCTTGCTGCTTTTCCCCTGGATTTTGACTACATTTTCTCTTCTCCCAAAGACGTAGAGATGCCCCGTTGAGAAGATACGAGCTAACCCCACCCCTTGTTCGCGCAGCTCGTCCTGCTCTATCGCTCGTTCATATCCCCAGAATTCGTTACACATGTTAGTTGTTGGTTTGACGAATCCTCCTCCTCGGAGACCACCCAGAAGAAAAAACAAAGGCACCCGCCAATGGACCACGCATGTCCTCTTCTCTGAGGACTCTCCAGACCGCGTCTCGCTGCGCCTCCATGCAGAGGCAGAGTCTCACCATATTATGGCGGAACTTGAATCGATCGTTGACAAAAAATAGTTTATGCAATGGAAAAACACACAAACACACACATCTCTCACCATTCATTCGATAGGAGGAAGCGAACTGTCACCGCCTCATATCGAATGGAGGGAGATCTGACTGACTCCGGTCAGCCACGAGAGCAACATACCGGGTACAGCAGGGACTTTCCTATTTAGTGAAGATTTAAAGAGCACTACAACCACGACAGTGACGGCGACGGTGACGATCGAGGAAGCGCAGTGTGCATATTCACAATCAGCATCAGGGCATAAAGGCGCAAGCAAGGCAGGCAGAGAGGAACATTTTTCCTTCTTTTCTCTGCGCATGTCAATCACACCATGCACCATGCACCATACCCATGGCGGTATAAAGGATTCAGAGACCGACGACTACTACTACATACAAGAAGAAGTGATGAGAAAACCAGGCAGCTACGACAAGTTTCCCATGGTTCTCCTACTTCTCCAGCTTCTTTTCTTGCCTGAAGAGACAATCATCCACATCAAAAGGGTGACTTGACTATGCGGTGGACTTGATCATACACCCTGGCTCAGGGAGTATAGTGCCACTGACTATTCTCTCGACTCTGGTAAATGCTTGATACGTCAAACCAAGGTACAGCGTGCCTCGGTGTATTCACTAAATAGTACCCAATACTCGTTATTACATTACATCTGCATCATCTTATGCTCCATCCAAAGCCGTTTCTTTATCCAAGTTGTGCTTTTCCCGTCTCCTGGATCGACAAAGTCGGCCACCCAAGGTGCTGCCAACCTGTATCTTTGTCGATTGGCCTCCTGGCCCGGAGGTCGCTGAGTCAAAGATCCAAACCTTCATTCCGCATAGATTTCGTAGCACCGGCAATGATACTTGCCACCACCGTAGGATATGCATTGACCAAACCCATTCGCAACAAACCCCTTTTGTGCCCACATAAACATCCCAGATCATGGCAACATGCATCATATAGTCATATTCAAGAAGAATCACTCCCCAGATATACCAGCTTTGTCTTGGAGCGAGTTCGTGGGGGAGTATCCAGCACCTCAAAAGAATCGCAAAGGATTGGGCCCATGACATCAAGATCCATTCTGGACCTGTAACGGTACTATCGTTCTCCCAGACTCGCCACTTTGCCCGCAAATCTTGCGCCTGCACTACCGCGCTTTTGAAGCTTGTTGGACCCGTCTGACGAAGAAGACAATGGGGAGACCCTGTGAACGATCGGCAACGGCCCTAGGGTGTCTGTGACACCGCCGTAATTGGATGTTGCGCGCGCTGTTCTCTGCTCAACATACAGCTGCGCGGCGGAAGATAGGGGTATGGCTGGAAGTTCGACGGGGATCTCGGCCCCATTCTGCACCAATAGCTCAGCCATTGGGAAGGCTCTGACAGCTCCCGCCGGTGTGCTCGAGTGGGAAGACACTGGACGAGCTGGGTCTGCAGCTGCGAGAGCCAGAAACACCGCATGGGTGTTCCTAGATCGATCGTGCGCGTTCACATTGGCCCGTTGGGCGATAGCCTTGAGGACTCCCTGAAGGTCATGCTTCTTGATTGAGGTCAGTAACGTATCGTCGGCAGACCCATATTGGGACACAGCCTCCACGTAAGCCCGCTCGACATATTTGGCCGTTATGAACTTCAGGCGCTGGTCACGGGTAGCGTTTGGCTCTGGCTTGAGAGCCCGATCAAGCCTTGCCTCCCAAACCATGTTGCTGATTCGATTACCGATCAGCATGAGAAGCTCGACGATATCGTTGGTAAAAGAGTGCACATCCAAGGTCAGGGATCGAATCTTGGAAACATGTGTACCCAGAGATCGATGAATCCCGCCACATTCAATGCACAGGATAATCCCCAGATTCAGAGATACCCACTCGACCTTCGCAGCCGAGCCACAATCAGCACAGAACTGGTTTCCATGGTCGTTGTTTCTGATCAGATCGAGCAGCTTGGACGGGTTCTCTTCGTAGCTGTTGCTGCTGGTCCTTGTGTAGGTGGGTCTAGCACCCACAGTAATACGCCGTGTCACTCCGCCCGCGTCACTTCGGTGCGAATAACCGTGCGGGCCCGATTGTGATGAGCTCTTACCACTGAACATCTGTCCAAATTCACGTCCGACGTGTTCTTTTCGACTTTGCTGAGGGACTTGCCCGCCGGCCTCGACGGCACTCTGCAGCGCGTTGTTGATTGCATTGATCCAGTTATTCATCTCATCCTCAGTTGTGGCTTGGTAAACTCGCTTATACTGAGGCGTGATGACTTCGAAGCAAAACCGACGCTCTGCATCTCGAGCAATGCGGACGGACGCCATGCGAAGGTCAATTGGCTCGCGATGCAGATCCAACTTGTCCTTCCAATTGCTGTATTCAGAGAGTTTCCCTTGATCAAGCACGATCCAGAATCTAGGAATGGTTAGTACTACCTCAAGGACAATTGGCGAAGAGCTTACTTGTGCCAGGCTCCTTTAGGGTCGATATGGGAGTTAGGTTTGCTTAATGCCCATAGCAGTCCTTCTTTACGATACTGGCCCACAGACGATTTGTCGGTCGTGGATATTGAGCTTTCATCAAGATCACGGATACCCTTAAACTTGCTCGGCGTTGGCGCGATGGAGGCTGCGCTCGGCGATGTCGATAGGACAGTGCCCGCAGGTAACGCTGAATTCGTCGTAGGCGATAAGGTTTTGATCGATGCATGGCCAAACTGGGAGCTGGTGCTATCCGCCCGGCTCAGATCAGTATCTGACTGATAGCCCCCATGGCCATTTTGTGCTGCCGCTTGAGCCGACGTCGGGGGAGGATGATGGGAATCGGGATCCACGGAAATTGGCCCATTCTTCTCGAGATTTCTTCTCTTCTCCTCTCTTTCCGTCCTTTGCAAGTTGTATTCTTTGTCAGCATCGGAGACCTCTTTGACGAGAGCATCCAACTGTGGAGTTAGGCTTTCCACCTTCTTCGCAGTGGCGAGGAATGCCTTGGCCTGGCCATTGGCATATTTTGTGAGCTGCGAGAGGAGCTCTTGTTCTTTGCGGCCACCGTGAAGATCTTGCATGAAAGTCGAATAATCGAATCGCTTGAGCTCAAAATTCTTCCTCTTGCTCTGATATTTAGAATCACTCTCTGCACGTTTCTTGTCCTTTAGAGAATCTTGCCTCTGACCAAGATACCGGCCCACGTAGGCGTAATAGTCTCGACTCTCATCGTCAAAGTCCTTTTTCTTTGCCTCGACTTGTTTGATGTCCATATTATACAGCTTTGAAATGGGATCGATGATCTGCTTCTGTAACAGCGTGCTGTTTCCCTTCTCATATTTCAGTATTTGTTGAGCAATGTTCAGAAAATAGTGGTCGAGAGCAGGCTTGAAAGCCGTTGCATTGGACATGGATGCCTCTTGAAGCGCTCGTAAAAACTCGGACATGGCCTGGTTGCACTCCACCTGTGCCTGCTGTGCCGCTTCGGCTTTCTTCAGCACCTTCTTGATCTGGACCTTCATAGTCCCCGTCTTCTGCTCCAAGGCCTTCATGGTGGCTCGGAAAACCGGGCCGTCCTCGACGGTGCTAACGTCTTCCCCCGGCCTTGCGCACTGGACGTCGATAACAGGGAGCGAAGGCGCCGAGGTTGGCGCACTGAGGAGGCTGTCTTTGGGCCGCATCGGTGGCGAAGCTGGAACCTGTGGCTCAGAAGGGCCCTCTGAGTCGCTGACCGCGGACTGGTATGACTGCGACGACGGCATCCTATGCCTCGGAGGCGGGATCGGTATTTCCAGGCCCGGAGAAGCAAGCGGTAATCCAGTTGAAAGGGTCGAGTTTTGGACCCAGAACGAAAAGGACGCGAGGGTATTGAGTCTGTGGGCTCTGGAATCATACTCAAGGAAACTGCAGCAGTTGCGCCAGCCTCCACCCTTGTCCTCTTGAGCCTTGGGGGGTTTCCAGTGCCAAGTCCATTCGTATGTAACCGCATGACTCCCATGCGTCCCAAAATCCCCGATAAACTGGACATTGGAATTCTTGTGTAGATTTGGGTCGGCGTGAAACTCGCGTGTTACGAGGGTATCCAGCTCTTTAGCATTCTGGGCATAGGCGAAAGTCAGCCCGGATATTGTTGCATCTACTGCGGGGGTAGCCGTCGAGGGAGTCGCAGGAAGGGGCCCGGAGTTCTGTCGCGTTATGAATGTGAAGTGGATTTCGAGTTCATCCTCAAGATCGAGCCTAGGAAGAAAAGAAAGGGCGGAGGAATCGGGATCCTTGTTAAGACGTTAGGACATGCGGTCCGTTGGGGGGCTTCGTTACCCACTTGAATATACGAAATGGGTCTGTAGTCCGTAGCATCTGGCTTTCCAAGTAGACGCAATGCTGGATAGGCATTGGGTACGATGCTCAAAAGACCTTTCCGTCGGCCATTGCTGACGACGATTGAGCTGATGGAGACTGGCGGCAGGTTGTTAGCCATAGTGGCGGGGGAAGGCAATGGGACCTACAGCGCGCTTGATCCTTCAAGTATAGCAGGGCGCCATCGTCAAGTCTGCTGCTGATGTTGCCCATCGCTGACTGCCTGCTATTCAGGCTCGAGAATTAGGATGCGCCAGGATGGGCGGTGGACTATTCGGAGGGGGTGTGAGCGTTGTGTCGGAGGAGAAGTCGCGGGGACGAGACAAAGCTGCTGTCGATACAGAAAAGGAAGACAGAAAGATTGATGCTAAGACTGCAATACTTGGAAGCGTGTTGAGGTATGTACAGATCAAGGTGAGAGAGTGACTTGAGTAATTAAATGATTGAGTACGAGGTAGCGGATCTGATTTGTCGAGGGGGGAAAGGCCGTACTCGTAGACGTAGACGACATGGGCTGCGCTGCGCTGCGCCTTCGATGTGAGACGATTCAATCAAGCGAAGGAAGGCGGATGCGGCGCCACCAGCGGCAGAACATCCAAAAGGTCACCCTTGGTTCCCCTCGCCAAGAGGAGTGTAATTTGACTCCACGGCCGAGCCTTGTTTGGGACGAGGGTGACGCCGCTCTACTCGGTACACCTGCCCAGCCGCAGCATGCGCCCCGCTAGGTGCGCGACCATCATGGCTCTGTCCAGTTACTGCAACGGTGACAACACTGATAATTTCAACCTCGCCATCAATCAACTACCCCTACGATCAGCATCCGGCGACCTCCCCAAACACCCAGGTCCCTATCCCTCCTATCGTCGCCCATGCGTGTATCCTCAATCATCTCAACGGAGATCAAGAACCAAGCTTCTCCAGAGACTGTACACTGATTGTGTGTAGAGGGAGACATGGTGGCCTTCGAGAGAAATGCTTCGGTAGAAGTCATACCGGTCTTTTGGGAGCTTGGTCATCTCGTGTATCAGTGTATGTCTGAGAGAAGCCATGGTACATCTCAGTGGCTTCTTGCACATATCTCTGTTTTCCCATCCTCGATCTTGAATAGGGGGATTTGAGTCAAACCAGAGGACAAACGTGTCAAGTCTTCGAAAACTCAAACTAACACGAGGCTGAATCCCCTTGGCCTGACTCGTTTTTGCTTCAGGGACGGAATGTGAGGATTTGTCTTCATGAAGCAAGCTTTTAGGGGGTTGCGCAGAAGCGTGAGCCTTGTCGACATCGTGGCCATGGTTGGCCAATGCCACAGACGACATCGAGGCGAACATGTAAAATTTCTTGCCGGTGATGGACACATATGTTGATGCCCGGGTCGACCGTTTTCGCAAGATACGAGGCTCCCACACATTAGATAAACCCCCCATTCTCTTCACCCGTACGTCCTTTTATTATGCTCACTCCCTCGCGCTAATGACTCTGTCTTTCCCCTGCCCTTAACCAATGTTGTCTTCGTCTTCCGCTCGATAAAACAGAGTTTGATCGCGATTTTCACCCATTCTGAACACCTGCACCGCATCGTTGTTGCACATCAACACCAAATCATCGGTGATGTCGAACGGCGGGAGCTCGAACCACTTGTTCCCTCTCGAGAGCGTGAACAAATGGTGAACAAGCAGTTTCCGCTCGTATCCCCGCGGTCTATCATCCAGCTCGAGCCGTCGGAGCACATGCATCGGTGGCTGTTCCTTCAGACGCACCACGCTCTGTCTGTAGATCGGAGGTTCTGATCTCGTGAGGGGATGGAGGTCAATGCATTGTGTGACGAACTTGGGTTCGACTGTGCAGTTGGTGGATATGACCTGAATGTCGACGACGCCTGTATGGATGGCCATGTTGCCGCCCTTGCCTTGAGCATCCTTCACCGCGAGAGCTTTGGCTTCCTCAGGGTTGAGACGTGGTTGATTAATCAAGTACGCGGAACCGTCCACACCTCCAGTCCACCCAACGCCGCCTAAATTGTCAATGGGAGAGTGCCTCTCCGTTAGGATGAGCTGTTCGATCTCCTCCCTCGTGAACGTCCTATCCAACTGCAACACCTCACGACCAGATATGACATGCGTCTGACTGGCATTTCTCGTTCCCCATTTTCCATCAAGGTAGTCGTCGCCATGCAGATCGGGATATATGGCCCAAGAGAGCTCCGAGCCTGGCAGGTCGTCTCCCGATTGGAGGTAGCCCTCGCTCCAGTACCGCTCCTCGGGTGAATTGGGAAATTTCCCATCGATGTACCGAGTGAAGTGAGCCGGGGTTTTCAAGCCAGGGAACCTCTTCCAGGCGGACCCCAGAGCTTGGTCGTCGAAATTGAACGCTGTGAGCTGTCCCGCCATGAACAGCGCGTCAGGCATGCGTTCTCGCCCCGTGACGAGTGAGAGCTGCGACAGAAGATTGAACGGGTATCGTGCGAAGTTTCCCAAGAGCTGATCCTGGTCCACCCAGGCCCAGAACGGATTCTGCGAACTCTGAAACAGGTCCTTCATCATATAGCCAAGAAAGGGGCGCCATTCGTAGTTGCGGTAATCCTCGCGGTTGGACCACTCCGCGGTGACTTCGGCATGCTCGGTTGCATTGCAACCCCAGCCGAACGTTTGGGAGCACATGAAATCGACATGTCGACGAATATATTCGTCGTCGCTCATGCAGACGACTTTGATGTTGTTTCCCCAGGTAATGTTCACCCCGGCCCCGTCAAAGTCCATGCACGATTTGTCGGGAGTCTTTAACCGGTTGATAAGCAAAAGATCCACCGAGTCAGCGTTCTTCTGGACGGTGTAGTAGAAGTGCCGCAGATATGGTGCGAAATAGTCGTCTTCCCACACCCCGACCAGCGTTATCCGACGTTGTCTCGACGGCAAGTCATTCACACCGGGGAACCTCGCAAAGGCACCGCTGAATGGTGAAACTGGAGCTTGATCCGACTGGTTTCTAGAGCCCGAAAACATTGAATCAAAATTCTTCCCCAGTAAGAAAGTTGCCAAAGCGAACATGGACGCCAGGGTCATGTACAATATCTTGCAAGTGAGACGATGCTCCCACACCTCGTTAGTAACTCGACACAGCAGCCCGAAGTAGCGCTTGACGAGGCTTTCCCGCTACAGCGGTAATGAGCACATTGCCGATCTTGATCATGTCGATAGGACGTACCTCTGTATGTACCCATTTTGGCAGGCTGAGTTGTTCATCTGATTCGGGAGAACGGCTGTCACATCCGAGCAGTTCGTGATCTTCGCCGCTGCCGGGGCTCGCACAAGATTCCAAATCGTCGCCGCCCATAGTGACCTCGTCATTGGGAGATGCCGAATATAGTGGTCCAGAAGTTCAACATGCTGAGTTTCCTGAGGGATGGATTATTATGGCTATGACAACTCTGTGTGTGTGTGTGTGACGTCCAACGCTCCTCGTCGGTGAGATGTCGTGAGGTGGAATGTACCTGGAAGGGAAAGCATCGTGATGCGAAGCGACGTTCTAACTCCCCAAACCTCAGCCGCGTTCCAACGCCACCCCCCTTCCTCTGCTTTCCCTTTCGCAAGCCCTCAGGAGTTGGTTCCGGGTAGCGAGGTATATTGTGATCTTGAAGTGGGGGTTCAGAGGACAAGGAGTGGTAGTGGGAGAGATATGGTTTGACCCCTGGTTGATCGTCGCCCAACTAGGCCCCGAATCATCCCCCTCGTAGCCTTGGCCGCGATCCGGTATTTACAAGCCCTCGTCCAGCTTTACAGCTTTGCAGGTTTAGTGCTTGCATTCATACCACTAGTCTCAGACAGCTCAGCCTCCAAACCCTATCTCTCAAATACCGCAATGCTCGTAAGACCTAGAAAGGAAGATTGCGACTTTCCCCTTGCAAGTCATGTCGGATTGTTGCAAAAAGCATGTGACAATTTCGCGTGTCATTTCAATGATTTCTACTTGTGAGACCCGGTTTTCTTGGTGATCGACCTCCAGTGGAGATTTTGACCCACCGACTACTCGGTACAAGTAGGGCTAGTTTTCTCGATAAAGGTTAGGACATTTAGATACCACCCTGCCCATCTGCCTGTCCATTATCGACGAGTACGCGGTAAGACGCGCCTATTGCCTATTCCTCGAGGCTGACACGAGTAGGTGTCTCCATAGGGCATGTTCTCACCTACGACGGTGCTCGCGCCATGGCCTCCTCCATGTCGCTTCGGCTGCGTAACTTGCCAGGGGATCAAAGACAAACGCAAGCATTGTTCTTGGATAAGATGGCCGCAAGGATTCTGTAATATAGAGTCTGGCTACCTCTGGCTGATCTCGATGCACCGTGCCACCGGCTACAAGTCAAAGGACAGCGACATCAACACTGATTACCAGCGGCGACTGACACGATGGATACTCGACATCGTCTCCAGCACCATGACGAACATCCCACAGGTGGTCGATGGTCAGATATCGGTCCTGTTGCAATGGTCAACACCAGGTCCTGAAAGCACCTTTCATCGTTGGGGTTCGGCCTGCTTCAGGTTTGATATTTGAAGAAGATCAATTTCAATTTCGGGGCGCTTCCTGTGCGAGATAAATCTGTCATTATATAATATGGAAATCCCCCTCCCCCCAAAAATACTGGACTGTTTTGAATCTCCAACTTCCACCATATCTAGTCTCCCCATGACATGACTTCGTGTCTCCTACGTACCATGTCGTCAGGCGCATCCGTCCAAGTCAATGGGCCAGATCCGTCTCACCGACTCCAATAGCCCTCCATCTTCCACCGCGGCTTCAGCAACATCTCCTTCAACTGGTGATCGGTCATACTGTTGCGCCACCATTTCTCGTGCACCGCCGCGATGCCGTGTTTGTAGTCGTCGAAGACCGGGTGGTTCATGACCCAGTAGTGTTGAATCTGGGAGTAGGGCATGTTGCCGTCGGGCCGGTGGACGTATTCGAGCAGATTGTTCTCGGGGGCCAGCATGGGAGTCCGGCCGTCGATGGACCCGATTCTGAGATAGTGCGCCAGCATCTCCTCGGACGGGTGGAGCACCATGAATCCCGCGTTGAGGGCCTTGGAGCGCGGCGCCGGCCACGGGTGCTTGTCGCTGCCGATCGGAGACGAGTCGGCGGCCAGGAGATAGCGTTGGGGTTGGGGCCCTTCGTCATCTTTCGTCTGGTTCTCCATGCCGAGGTTGTCCTGGATGTCGGTCTCGGGCTCCTCGAAGATGGCGTCGAGGGGTTTGAAGAGGACAATGTCCAGGTCCATGAGCAGGACCTTTTCGAACTGCGTGAGGCGGAACACGTTCATTTTGTCCATGACGTGCTTCCAGCGGGGCCGGTCCGGCTTGACCGTCTCCAGCTCGATGGAGGGGAACTCGGCGATCCAGGCGCCCTCGCGCTCTAGGCGGCGTCGTTTCGACTGCGAGACCTGCGGCGAGACCAGGACCACGACGGGAATCGAGTTGTTGGTTCGTGTCTCGGGATCATGGAGAAGTTGGTAGATGAGGAGGCGCACGGACGTGAGATAGACGTCATCTTCGGTGTCTTCCTCGCCGGCATCCTCTTTTTCGGTGGGTGCCAGGTATACGACGTATGCATACTTGGACTCTGGCCGCTGTAGAGTGCCTCCGGGAACCACGGGTCCTTTGGTCGATGTTGCGAAAGGCGACGAGACAAAAGAGCTCTTGATGACTTCGTGGTACGCCTGGGATGGTGATGTCGGGCTAAAGAAGAGGATGAAGACGATGAAGAGAAGAGCCCCCGCAATCACCACTTCTCGCGAGCACGGTGTGAACCGACGTGAGCCCATGGTCGTGTCAATCGACTTCCTGGCACCTAACAATGAAAGAAGGATATCGCAATAGACAGTGTCGTGTGAGGGCGAGTCAAGTCAGCGGAATGGATTATCCTCGAAGACATGTTGCGTGCACGGGGTAGAAGGGGATGTCCCATCACAATCACCCCTTATGCCCAAGGATCCACGCGTGAATGGGGATGCAGTATATGCTACGAGTACATCTGTCCTGGGCAGTGGAGACGAGCGCTAAATAAGCGAGTCTTCTTGCCTCGATAACACTAGTTGATTACAATCGCTCCCAAGAATGCTGTCAGACGAAAAGTTCAGTATACGGTATCGATGGTGCCGATGGGTCAAGTGCGAGCCCACAAGCGACGATCCCCCCAGTTTAGCAAGTTGAGATGGGGAACGGTAGCCATAATTCAATTTTAACCCATCCCAAGCCTCAGTGGCAACATTAGCCAATGGTTCAGACCTTGAGAAACAAGGTGAAGCAAGGATCCCATTATCCATGCAAGCAGACAAACTCCCCCTGTCGAATCAGTTGGATGATCAAGAACGATCTCGTTCATTGGTGTCTCGCACTTGACAGCTACGGCCTCGACGTCAAACTCGAAGAGACGCCTCTGAAATTTAGTTCAGTCACCCCTGTAGGCTCTTCGGTCCAGCCCTGGTCACTGGATAGATTGGATGCGTGAGGCCGTCTTACGGTACGGCGGCAGGCCAAGATGTGTCGGTAACTGTTGAGGTCGATAGGTCAGTTACATATTGTGTGGGCGTGGGAGGATCTCTAGGGCTCGGAGACGTAGGCTCAGAGAACGGACTTTGGAAAGCCCAGTAGGTCGGTGTACTTGGCCACCGTAACCGTTGTGATCTGACAGAGTTGAGACTGGACAAACTGGTGGGTCTGGATAGGGAGCGAGTGTCTGCGGATGCCCCGGCTCTACCACTGGAGTTAGTAGCATAGAGGCAATCCAAGATAATCCAATGGTAACGCCTGCCTGGGAAAACGTGATGTCTCGACAAGGGAAAGGGGGCTTCTTTGGACCCTGGAGGAGGATGGAATTGTCATTGCATGGCAACATTGTCCAGGTGAATGCAAAGCCACCCAATCTGACGCAGATGGATGATCAATCCTGCGGAATGGCTGCCGTGGCGGTTCGGACGTGTCAATGGGAAACAGAATTTCGATTGTCGCGATGAGTTGAACCCATGGCAATGTGAGGCAGGGAAAAGGGGGAAGCACCTGGGCGAACTTTGACGAATTCAAACTCCCGTCAAGGAAACCTTACAGAATGCCGACCACACAACAGAAAGCAGGCAGAAATGCTAGAAAGGGTCGGGTGAGGTTAACAAACCGATCAAGAGTCTTAAAATGAGGATAGTTGATTCGGATCAAAGCACCCGAAGTGAAAGCCAATGCTTGATCCTGAGTGATCTTTCCGAAACCTTATCTGGACACTTGCCATTACGCTACAATACAAGTGCAAGACGGTGCCAACCTTTGCCAAGTTTGTGCAACGGTAAGTTCGTTTGACTTTCTTTTCTAGGAATAGTGACTATTTCCCGGTACTATAATGGGTCGAGAAGGGCCAAGTTTCACGACAACGATGCAGAGCTATTAAAAGGAAGGAAAAAAAGGCCGAGGAACGAGATAATGGAGTGTGCGAGGTACAAGGACGAATGTACTTGTAGAAAAGAGCCTCGCCGGAAACTAGCCATGGGCCATGTCGAATAGAATGAATACAGAATGTCTGGAGAGCTTGGTTCTTGTACTATCGATCGCCAGTGGAAAGACGTAATTGTTGGATGGAGGTGCATACATGATGAATGTGAGAGGTAGTCAAAGCACCTTAATAGATTGAAATACTCGCTACATGTAAGGCATGGTGTTTAGCGTCGTTGTTCCTGGGGTAAATGTTCCTGTAAACGTATCCAGGAACCGGACTACCAGGCTAGTCAAGGTTCAAGGTCAGGTAGTGAGGTCTCTTGCTTGACTGATAGAATAACTAGACATCAAAGAGATCGATACTGAGGTTAGCTATATAAAATAGGTGGTATCGAGGTGACAGTAGTGGGTGGTGATAGTAGATACCGCTAGTAGGTGGCGATAGTAGGTAGTGATACGAGATGACAATACGAGGTGGCGACAGGAGTAAAGTAACATCTCCAAGTTCTACCACCAGCTAGCTAGATTTGGTGGTGACAGATCCTACTGAGTAATTACTATGCGAACTTTACGGCTGTACGAACTGGCGCTTGCACTTGGGCTTGCCCTTGCGCCCCCCCATCATTCCCTTAACCTTGTAGCAAACTCAAGGTAAGCCCCAATTCCATATCGCGTTGCCCCTGCGGGACAGCCTTTCGTAGTGATCGAATAAGGTATCTCCTGTTTCATACATGGCCATGGTGACCTTTGACGCTCTTTTGCTTCCTCTGGCTCTCCCAGCGGCCATCTCAGATTGCCCGTCACCTCCACGATGGCATTGTATCCTGGAGACGAACTGTCAACCCGTCACATAATGCGCCAGAAGATGTGTTCGCGGCTTGTGATATCGCTGGCCGGCCTGCTCATATTCATTTTCCCTGTCATCATCTTCTCACGCCGTTCAGTCGTCCCCAGCAGCCTTTTGAACATTGGGCCCTTGGGCCAGGGTGTCCTTGACGACGTGAGAAATTCAACTCTAGGGGTGGGTGCGCGATGCTTTGGTTTCCATTTCCCACAGCGGTGACATACCAAGCTGATGTACTTGGGTTCAGTTCGAAAAAATTCTCGTCATCTCGCTACCAGAGCGATCCGACAAGCGCGATGTATGGGCTCTGGCTGCAGCGCAGTGTGATCTGTCTATTTCTTGGGTTGATGGCGTGAAAGGGGAGGATATCCCGATCAAAGCCATTCCGGCGGTCAGTGACTTGAACAGACATCGCTTCTACTTCGGTACTGATCCTTTGGGCCACAGGGATGGAACATGCGCGAGTCCAACTCTACACTCGGTTGTTATCGGGGCCATCTGAATGCATTCCAAAGGTAAATTGCGAACAGTCAACATCATGAACAACAACCCCCTTAGTAAAGTTTCTTCCACTAATGTTGTCAATGAAGGATTATATCAGAGGGACTGTCCAGCGCCCTGATTTTTGAGGACGACGCAGAGTGGGACATCAACATCAAATCGCAACTGGTGGAATTTGCTCGGGGACTTCACTACCTCCAGGGGGTGGAGAAGCCTGAAGCCTTGCACTCACCCTACGGCGACGACTGGGACGTCCTCTGGATCGGGTACTGCGGCGCCAAAAGCCGTTCTGGCGACCATAGTTATTGGATCACGCACAACGACCCAACTGTGGTGCCAGAGTCACTTCGAACCGAGACTCGGAAGGAAGGCAACCGCTACCTGGACGACTCTGCAGAACCGCTCCAGGGAACCTTCACGCGGGTGGTCACCGAGCCGTACAACGTCCGCGGCCTCTTCGCCTACGCAGTCAGCCAGCGAGGAGCACGTCGGTTCCTCTACAACTATTCAGTGCGGGCCAAGGCCCGGACCGCCGACGTGGCCGTGAGCGAGTTCTGCAGCGATGGCGTGTCCGGCGCGCGGTGTTTCGCTCCGTTCCCCCAGTTCGTCGACAACTACCTGGCCGCAGGGGACACGGCCAAGGACTCGGACCGCCGCCCGTTCCATTCTGAGTTCCGCAAGGAGGGGACGAGCAACAACATCGTGTTCCCCGCCAAGACGAACTTGGAAACGTACATCAACAACAGCAGATTATACCAGAGCCGTTGGCCGGACCAGACACTGACGGAGTCGATCAATCCCGACACATATATCTTTCCTCGCGGACACGGAGTGTACTTGTCGAAAGAGCACTTCAAGACTCCACAGAACTATTAGCGACACCTCTCCAAGTCGTGTCTGAACGTGTCGGCAAAGGACAGGGCGGAGTGCGATCCTGTCTGTTTCTTTGCCTCCAGCACGGCCATTTCTCCTGTCACGATCATGATCTCTTTTGCGGCCATGATTGGACAAGTTAAATTCGTCAGGCTTAGCAGTATTTTGGCGTACCGGATTTAAATCGCAGTGATAGATTCTGCTAGGTACATAATGCTGAAGATTGAGAAAATCTCACCATCTAATCTCTCTACCTCCTGACCTCGCGACCGCATATTTTGTACGGCTGACCTTTCTGCTGTGGCCGCCCAAGTCTAGTGTAGGAGTTGAGGTTATTGTTAAAGAGAGAAGAGCCAAGCTCTGGATGAATTATAGAGATGTTAAGTAGGAAGAGAGTATCCAGGCGCGGTTGGGAGTTTGATTAAGATCGTCTTTTGTCGCCAAGAGAGAGCGTTTGGAGCTTGATCTCAGGGTGCTTGTTGGTGCTTGTAGATGTTTACCGCTTTGGGATATCGTCGACGCCGCCTTACGCCCGCCGAGCCTCACACGACACGTACAAGGGGCTCGTATGGCCTCGTGGTCACCCCAGGCACTCTAACTACGGAGTAGATCAATGTCAGTTGACCCAAAGATACCGAGAACTGTGTACTCGCGCTCAGTATCGAGTACGACTCAGCCATCTGCAACGAAGCCCGCCATGACGAATGGCGTCCTCAATCCTTCGTCTCGACTATTATTTTGGCCCTATCTTAAAATTTGATGGATTTGAAAGTCCCATCATATGGGCAGAAGATCTGAAGGATACAAGTCTGTAAATGCCGACTGCGAGCATACCCGCTTCTCTGGACACCAATTCTGATGTGTGTAGAGGCTGCATGTTTGGAGACCATTTGATTTTCTGGACCTTCCGGCTGATACTGTTTGAAACGACGACGCCGCGGACTTGTCGAGGCTTTCATACTTTTAACCTCCAGCATCTATTCTTTATCGATCGATATCTTTGCGTGAGATGGTCTCCTTCAAATGTGCTTTTACCACGTAGGACCGAGCTTGGCTGGCAGACAGCCGTCCAGTTCATCTGCGCCCGGGTGACCCAACATAGTCCAGACGATGCTCATCAAGGCTCGTCGAGTAAAGTCATCCGTGGGTAGTTTGAATTCCTGGGAGGGACAAAGCGGATGTTTTCCGTACATCACCGAGACTGTTAGATATTTTATGCTCGTAGAAGGAGTCGACCCGTCGATGCCTAGTAATAATATGACCACTGTCTCGATGGACCACTTGCTAAGAAGTCAGCCATTGCTTTATTTCAGCTGGGAAAGGAATGAGTAAGAGGCGGCCGTGATCAATAATTCAATTGGCTAGATTTCACAGCATTGCTTGGCCTTGCCAAGCCAAAATTTGCGCAAGGCTTCCCCAGAATCTATGAAGCGGGCAAACATAATTTAGCAGGTCCTGTGTAGCGCAGGGCAAAGCTTGAGTTGCGGAATTGCAGAGCTTCGAGCAGAATGGTGGGAGGTAAAGGCTCCTGATTTCGTATTTCTTTCATTTTCATACAACTCTGGCGCACTCGGCAACGACAATGGCTGCCAAATCTTCAAAAGACTCTCTGAACGCGGGCAATCCTAACCAGACGTGGGCATATCTCCCCTCTCCCACTTGCGTTCAAGTTTACTGATGATTCTCGCATAGACTCTTTCTCAAGAATCTTCCCGAGAAGATCAACAAGAATGAGCTGAAACGCGCCCTGTACATGCTCTTCACCACGTACGGTCCCGTCCTCGACGTAGTCACAAATCGCATTGGATCGAAAGGGCAGAGCATGCGCGGACAGGCCCACGTCGTCTTCCGTGACATTCAGACAAGTACACAAGCCATGCGGGCTCTACAAGGATTTGATTTCTTCGGCAGGGAAATGGTATGGATACTCCCAAAAGTTGAGATCTGAATACGCAAGTTAAACTCTGGATGCAGGTTATCGTCTACGGGAAAGGCCAATCGCATATCGTCCCGAAACTTCGAGGCACCTTTGAACCTCCTACAACTGCTGCAGGCGCTGCCTCCGAGAGCACCGCTTTACAGAATTCTATCTTCAATGCTCCACCGTCTGGAATTTCGACGAAGCCTGCCGAGACCGGGGCCAAACCCACTGGAACAACTCCCGATGGCGCGCCACACGGCACGAAACGACCAAGAGAAGAGGAAGAGGAAGAAGAGAGCGAGGTTGAAATGGAAGAAGACGAGGATGATGCTCCAATGGAGGAAGATGAGGATGATTAAAACCCGCATAGAAAGAGAGTCGCACATCTCGCTGAATCGAACAATACCAAGCCCTCCTGCCGTCGTGGTGCCCAAGCGCCGTCGAAGACCTTCATCTGGAGCAGAGGAAGATCATATCAGACACCTGCTTACGATTCAGGCCATGTCTGCTCAGCGGGCACTCAAATGGAAGACAGGCGAAAGGTCAGGGGGAGCGTGCTTCCGCCCTATGTACCCATTAGCCTACTCGGAATGTGCAGGCCCACAGCAGACCCAATCAATCCCAGCCACAGTACAAGATATTCCTCCGGAGTGGGGGAGTTGGGTTCGAGAGCTGAAAGGGCACCTTGTGTGTTGCATGGATGTAAGAAGAAGGCCGGCCGATCTGAGACAGGGTGGTGCTGAGAAGGGAGTCAGCGCCTGAAAGGACATTGCCGAAGACCTGGCCTACCGCCATACTGATGCCTCCCATAACGCCAAACTCGTGCACCGAAGCGAGTGAATGTTCCGGCACCAACCACTCATAAACTTGCTCCAGGCTTAACGACTTGTCGTCTTTGCCATATCGGCATACAAACCAAAGCACCGGCACAGAATAGGTTGGAGACAAAGTAATGGAGAAATCAGCAATGAGAAGCTCGACGCTTTCGACGCTCGGCACGACCTGCGACATGTCAGCACATATATGGTAGATATGGAATACAGTTGAGGCCTCCTACACTATCTCTAACGATGCAGTCTTCTATGCCAGTCTCAATCAGCTCATCCGTGTGCGCGTCATTGTCATCACTGGGAACTCCTCTTTTGCCATTTTTGCAGGCCCTCCTCCGTCTCTCTTTAATCAACAGTTCCTCACCAGTCCACCTTACGCTCAACCAATTCGTATCGCTGATCTTGTCTGAGCTCCTCTGTTCCAGTGCACTACATGCGTGGGAAAACTCCTGTTCGGTGATTGCTGGAAACGCGCGTACTGACTCCCGCATCTCTTGGAGGGAAAGACCAAAGAGTCATGGTTGATTAGAGCCAATTATCGTGATAGCTGAGGAAATCTTCAGGCTCCTGGGAAATCGAAAGTTACGAGGAAGACCCTCCTACAGCCTCAACGAGAAAGATTAACGCCAAGGCCCGAGCATGATTGAGTGCGGGGAAAACACATGCCATTGTTTTCCCCTCATCGTTTTTACATCATGCACATGCGCAATTTTCCACTGAGCCTCAAAAAGTCGAAGCAAACTACATATCTAGCATTGTTACACCACGCCTGTCACATTGGGCGGGCAGTTTTCGACATGACCGGCCACCATCCTTTGCGGGAGGCACCACGAGACGTACGCTCCCTTCCTTTTCATTCTTATTCCTGAGAATCCCCCCAACTCTCCAGCAAATGGGGGGCCAATGGAGGCCAAGTGGCCCGCGCCTGGGCCAACATCGAATCCAACCTTCATTTTTGCCCGTATTTCGACTCGCATGTTTATAACTGTTTTTGTCTAGCTCTCCGAAATCGCCGAACAAGAAGAACGCCTCGTCCTTCCGCACTTTACCGCGGACGATGCCCTCGACATCGGGCTATCGATCCGCAACCGCCTGCGTGCGCTCTCCCACCTCGCCGCGGTGGTGTCGATCTCGCTCGCGAATTCCTCCAACCTGTTATTCCACGCCGTGTCGCGGCCGGGGGTCCAGCCGGACAACGACATCTGGGTGTCGCGCAAGAGGAAGACGGTGTTGAGGTGGGGCGTGAGCACGTGGTTCATGCACAACAAGTTCAAGGGGGACGAAGAGGCCTTTGCCCGTAAGTACATGCTCGGCGGGGAGGCGGGGGGCACCTTTGCCATCCACGGCGGCGGCGTGCCCGTGCGGGTCAAGGGCGTCGAGGGCGTCGTCGGCGTCGTCGTCGTGAGCGGCCTGAAGCAGGACCAGGACCACATGGTGGTGATTGAGGCGTTGGAGGAATTTATCAAACAGTGCGGCAAGGAGGCCGAGAGGGGGGGCCAAGGAGGAGAGGGAGCGAGGTGACTTGAACGCTCGCCCATCATATAACCGGCCAGCCAGTGGTTGAATGTCCAGCATGGACAACAAGAGCAAAAAAAGGTGAATTAGACGGGCTTGGAGAGCATTTCATTCACATTTCTCAATGGCATTTACCTATAATGATTATAATAGATATACATTTCCCAATTGCATCGGAGCAGGCGACAAGTCGAGAGGTGACCTTGTACCTTTGTGCCTTTGTGCCTCCGCACAGCATCAACGACCCTTTGAAAATCAAGCTGGACTCGGGGCAGGGATGGTTGCCAATGTCATAGACGGACACAGACACGAAAACTGAACTCGGCTGCATTTGTGCGACGGGGGAGAGTCCTAGTATCATGGATGGATGACTTCTATCTCTTCCTCGGGGATCCTCCTGACGAATGTCAATGTCCCCCGTCTTGCAGAGGTGGAGGTAGAGGTAGATGTTGAGGCTGCGGCCACAAAATGCCATCCATATACAGGCCAGGCCAGGTACGCCCTCGCCTCTGTCCAGAACTTACTCTACTCGCACGACAAGTAAACCGCCATGAAGACGCAATCTTGCTGAGCCCCGGAGGTCCAAGCGTTGGATGTTTCGATGGTTTGCTTATTCATATTCATATTCTCAATCTACAGTACTTGCACCTACATACGTGCATGCGGCGGGTGTATACCAGATCTTCACCCGACTAGAGGGAACACATATCGCACTGCGCACTTACCTTAGCTCTCGTCGCTGCCAGTAGAGGCGTGGTTACCGTGTGCGCCACCTCCCTATTGCACAACGTGTATTCGTCATGGCTTGGAACGCCTTCCCACCTTTTTTTGGCCCATGGCCCAGTTTCTCTACTGGTGGGGTTGCTCCTCGGTCACTCCCAACCTCGACTACCATGTTGTCGGCAGGAAGGGATCTTGCCAGCAAGACCTGGCAACCCAGGGTTACCACTAGGGTCGTTTGAGAGACCATTGTTGGGTGTGTAAAGCCACGCTCATGCTGATGATGGGCCGTCGGTCGAGGCAAAGGCGACGGAGGAACGCGCAAGAAAGTCATCCGGCATTTCCTTCCGTAACAATGTCACACTGAAAACCCAAGTGAAATTGTGCCCCGAACTCAGTCACTGTGTTCCACAGGCATCGGTGTCCATCCACTTTGGGTGATCCTGGCAGACAGTCCTGGCCTCAGGACATTTCCCGAGTGTATGTTTGGGAGTAGAGGGGCCGTTGGCGGCTCATGGAATCAGATGACCACCGGCCATGTTTTCTCGACGGCCTTTGTGAGGCTGGCGTGGTGCCTCTACCCGCAGTATGAGGCCCTTTGGTACGCTAAGGTCCTCCGAGGTGGTTTCAGCTGCCGAGAGAGCGCAGAAGAGGCGAGGAGATAGCGGCTCGACGAGCATGTTAGGTCAGTGGAAGTTGGCAGGCTGCGGAGAGGATGGGTACACAGCATAAACGAACTCCCAGAGACATGTTCTGATCACATGGTCCGTAGTCTGCGTGAAAATGCCAAAGGCTGGAACAACAGAGTCTCGAAGCACGACCCAGTCACCACTTGGGCAGACATGCGTGCACAAGGGTGAGTCACAGCCTGTACGACTTGGATGAGGTGGATGCTTTTCGAGCTCGCATCCTGGACAAAGCCCTTTGCGGAGATATTGAGTTGCTTAGGACTCGGATGCTGGTATGCTGGTAAGCTGATAATTCAAAAACGTTCGAGGCCGAAGCCGACCCTTGGTGGGGACTTCTATTTACATTTTGCCCGAAACGCGTACGGCTTCCAGCTCGGAGTCGAGTAGGACTCGGATGTGCTGGCTCTTGTGCTTGTACGCGCCGGGAAAGCGGGGTCAAAGGGTTCAGGTTGCGGCATGGCGAAGGATGTCGAAGTGAGAGCAAAACAGCCCAAGAGGGGATCTAGTGTGCATAGTAGTGTCGTGTGAAGTCTGGGTAACAGGATGTTTTCCGAAGTTGTGGCCCTGGAGGGTCGCGAGCGAAGTGGTATCCCAGAACAAGTAACAGAGTTGAAGAAATCAAGCTGATATCTTGAAGCCATGGCCATGGCAGACACGGTCTGCATATTTCCGGCCCCTAGTGCGCGAACAGCTTCGGGCAGCATATAGCAGATATTAGCCAATAAAAAGAGACCTGACAACTGCATTGCCAGCATTGTATCGCCATTCAATCCTAGGCGAGGAGCATTCACGGGCAAGAATTGGTGGAATGATGCCAGGGTAACTAGCTGAAGACGCAACAACAGTTCGCAGATGGTTGCAGTCTTGGAGGTTATTAGGCTATCCTCGGCAATTGTCTTTGTCCTGCGCAGAATCCTTTTGGGTTACACAGCATCGATGGCGTTGAAGGACGTTGTGTTTGATGGAAAGGAGGTTCTTTGCAAATTTGCTCAAAACGAACCCACGTGCTGCTGCACCTTTGACGGGAATGACTTTGAATGAACAGCTGTGGTTTGTGCCTCGCATGGAAAACACCCCAACGGGTTGGTAAACTTTTCTACCAGGTACCTGTGCTTGTACCATATGCAAGCTCCAAAATGGCGTTGGGTTTTGGCGCTATCAGCATTTTGGGTGAACTGAAAGAGAAGGAGAGAGGGGCAGAGACCAAGAGAGACACAAGAGGTCCTGTGTCACCACCCAGCTTCGGTGGGATGAAGAGGGGCCGCACAGTGGTGGCAAGCAAAGAAATGCCGCAGTCCTCGCCTATCCGTAGGTAGAATCTTGGTTCCAGCAATCTAGAGAGATGGACGGATGGATGGATGGATTGAGTAATGACCGGGTAACGATGGGAATTTGAAAAGAAGTGACACACTGGCTGGTGTCGGACATGTGCAAGAGATGTTTTTCCTTGGTAGAAGTGCCTTTCCCCTCCTTTTCATGTGAGGTTGGGTAATTAGTACAGTAGTAGAGTGCGGGATACTATATTGGGACTAGTCTTCACACTAGCATTGATATTAGAGAGGGAAAGCATGATCTGAAACATTACTTACTACAAGTAGGGTAAATATCTGGGAATGAGGCACTTCCGCATATCACCCCTCACATATCGGGTAGTCGCGACTCTCCATGGTGACTTGAGATCGGGGGGTCTGGACCATGTTGATCTGTACGGAGCACTATCCGTGACAACTAGGCACTTCTTTGTCCTTCTCCTGTCGATCATATCGATCGAAGTATTAGCTACGGATCGGGGTACTAATTCCACTGGCGTGCACTGGCAAACTGGGTACCTACGTGAGATCATCACTCCCACAGTAGCGTTAAATGGCACCAGATGGCACCACAAACGGAGTACTGGTACCTGTGGGTACCTACTTACCTTAGGTACTGCTTAGAGGGGCCGTTACAAGTACAAGCACATACCAGCACTCGGTAACTAGTACTGTACAAGTAAGTATTGTACCTAAATGGTTCCGGGAAGCCACGGCCGGATGTCTACTTCCGGCCTGGAAAACTGAGTTTTGGTGACGTTCTGTGGTTTTGTGTCATCGTCATCTCCATCATCACCTCTACCCATTACGGCACTGTAGGTAACAAATCTTGTATAGGTGTGACCTTGCCTAAATCCCGAGAGGGTGGTTCTATCAACATGGAATTACCATGGCCCAGTCAATGCAGGGTAAGCAGGCCAGCCAGGCCCTCGAGAAGTTTCGCAGCTTCCCGCCAGGCCTTCCCCACCACCATTGCCGGAAGGTACTCGCATGTCAGCAATGACAACCAAGCATTGCAAATCTGAAGCAACCACGCAACTTTCCGGTGCTATGTTATGCAATGCAATGCACTGCGTCTATGCATGGATTTTTGGTTCATCAAAGGAAAAGGCCCTGAAAGAGGCGAGATGCCCTCATTACTGATGTTAGGGACAGGTAAGGCAAAGTTCAAGGAATGGCAAAGAGGGGCTCTCTCCCCCCTTCCCGTCTCCATTTCTCGCTACGAACTAACACATGTCAAGAAATCTAGAAGGGTAACACAGAAGTGGCAAATAACAACAAAGAATGAAACGAAAGAGAGGCCCTGGCATCTCGCGGTAGACTCCATCTTTGCCTTTCCCCAAGCTCCCGAATCCCCATGCCCTGTCGTCCCAAGAAAAGGGGGGCCCAACAGAACGCGCAAACAATAAGTGGCTGATCCAGATCGAACCACGTCTCAACGTGCGATATGTCAGCCACTCAGGAGAGCCGTCAGACCACACTTGCAGGGCTTGCAGCACGCTCGCTTTTCCCCTGGTCGTACAATAAACAAATAATAATGGAGAAGGGTGTAGGAGAAAGAAGAGTCGAGAACACAAAGGAGAAATGGAGAAGGGGAAAAAGACGCGTAAAAACCCAATGCCCATGCGCATGCAACCATCCACACACCTTGGCCACTGGGTCCAGCTCTTGTCGGCTCTGCCCTGTCCCTTGCCTTCCCTCTCACCCTCATAGTGCTTCTAGAGCCTTCGCAATCCGCTCCGGTCCTATTCCGTGTCCTCCCATCTTGGTATTGGCATCCGCCAGTGGTCTTCGCCCCACTGGCACCGGCGCATCCCAGCTCCTACCTCCTTCGGGGGAATCGTCCTCTGAGGCTTCGCTGGGCGGCGTCGAGCTCTCCGAATCCGTCAAGATCTGGTACTCAGTCACGGTGCTTTCGAAGTCGGGCAGCTCTGCGTCTTTAGCTTGCTGCACCCAGAGCTTCTCGGCCCTTTGCAGCTGGTCGAACCATTCCGACACGGTCATCTCTTTGCCACGGCAAGTGAGGACCAGGTCTCCGTACTGCGACAACCCGGCTCGCGACGCCTTATGCTTCCAATCTGGGTGCGCGTCTTCCACCAGGTAGCGCCGTTCGGCGGATACCGCGTTCATGTAGTTGAAGAATGCACTTTCGGAATCTAGAACAGATCCATCCCGTGTCAGCCTGAAACTCCAAGGCGTCCCTTTGGTGCTGTTGACAGATCTGACAGGTGGACATGGAGGAGGGGAACAAGAGCTTCGCGGTCAGGCAGTAGGCATGGAAAACTTACACGATCCCGGCATGCCCGGCAGAGGAAGCAGTCGGTCAAAGCGCTCGTCCAGAAGTTCTTGTAATCTGAGGTACGAGGCATAGACAATGGAAGTAGATTCTTGTAAAGTCCAGAGAGCATCTTGGACGGCCTCGGGCAGTTGCATCAACATCGAGACTGGCAGTGCCGCCACATGGGAGACATCGCTGGGGTTGTGTGAATGGGGAGGCTCAAGAAACAGCATGTCGGCAATAATTGAAGTGGGCGTCATGGTGACCGTGAGTGAGGAGTCAAGAATGGCTGTGCCAAAGATCCAAAAGCCTTGTAAGGTTGGGTAGAGTTGAGGGACTCGAGAGCCAGAGAGCCAGAGAGTGAGACAGTGAGACAGTGAGAGAGGAAGTTGGACGTCGAAGGGGGGAGGAGTAAACTTGAAGAGCATCCAGGTCAGTATATATGCATCACGGCTTCGCAGCACGTTTTAGACGCCGGTGGAGCGAGTACTTGAACAGTATAGTCAGATCAGGCCACGGATATTTTTATATGCGCCATGCATTCAACCCATATAGAGCCATGACAGACTGGGTAGTGGTCCAAGAACTGGCTGTTGTGATTGGACCGGAAGCTTGCATGGCGAGGTGGGAAACTCCATATCGTCAAAAACGCCCGAGAAGCCAACTGAATGTGCTCAAAAGAATCATTCTCCTAGCCTACATTGGCTGGAGACAAGGACTCGACTAATGTGACGTATGTCAGTGATACAACAAAGAATCATGTTTCCTTTCTTTCTCAGAGCCTGATCTTGGCCATGGACGGGTGTTGGAGCGCGCATCAATCACCTCGTGACCTTGTTCCTCAGACATCTCCGATCCAGATGGAGTACGTTGAAAGAGTGCCACCACATTAATTCCATCCACACCTGGGTAGCTGATCTGCAAGAGCACCGCGTGGGCCTTGGAGAAATCCGTCTGAAGAAAAAGCACAATGTGACGCCGATTCTATTCAACTTTTCCTGCGGATAAAGAGAGGAGTGAAAATCGCAAGGTCGCATTGAGTGGGGTTGACGCTGTGTCCATCCGTCATGGTCATATCTTCCACAAAACCGCCAAAAACCACCAGGGTGAGTCCTCGACGCTGTCTGAAAAGATAATGCGTCGATGGGGAGAACGCTTTGCAACGTGCCTTTGAACGTCGATTTCACGATTTACTGGATTCTGCTCGATAGATCAGCGATCACACAGCAAGCGATTGCAACCAACCAACAACACATACCGTTGGATGAGGTGCACCCCGGAAGCAGTCTCGATGACGCCGCTCAGTTCACCGGGTTGCAGGGCGAATGCTGCATCCTCAAACTCCTTCTGCATCTGTCCTTTACCGAAGAAACCCAGGTCGCCACGCTTCCGAGCACTGCTGCAGTCCGACTCGGAGACAGCGAGGTCGCCCAGGGTCTTCTCGCCGGAGCGGATCTGCTCTTCGTAACCCTTCAACATTTGGATCGCCTCTTCCTTTGACCGGGTGATATTCGTCTCTCTCCAACTCGAGGGACGCCGGCTATCCTTGTGCTTGACCAGAAGATGGGCTGCACGGATCTTGCCTTCACTGGCAGCCCCATCAATGCGGGCATTGGCGGATGAGCTGTGGTGTTGCGCCATGTAGATCTTGAGTTTGTCCGTGTCGGCATTCTCGGGCGGTTCCCATCTTGATTCGTGCGTCTTCTGATTGAAGTAGTACGGCAGATTCTTGGAGTTGGAGTGGCGGACCTCCCAGTCAGGGGGCAGTCCAGTATCGGTCTCCGTCTGTTCGAAAGAGTATCAGTAGATATTCATTTTCGCCGGTGCAGAGTTTGGCGTGAGTGCAACTCGCGTACCATGGCTTTCTAAAGCGACCCGGCTGATGCAGCACCGTTCTTAGGAGAAGAATTTTGTCACGGTGTGATCCTGTAGATGAAAGTACTGAAGGGAAGATGGTTTCTTGTTGAGATGCCCCGGTTGGTGTTGAGCGCCTGCTATTCAAAGCGCGACCGAGGTGGGGCAGCGGGTTCGTCGTTCGTCAGCAGGTCAATAATGTCAACGAAGTGCTGAGCCGGTGAGGGAGGATAACATAGGGCTGGAAGTGGCTAATGGACAGGAACAAGAGCCTGACTGGTTAGTCTCACGCGGTCTGGACGGTCATCGGTTCACTGTTGAGCCCGTACATGCGTGGGTTGTGGAGGTGAGAGTGTAAGAAAGGTCAGAGGTCATTAGACCAGCATTTAGGAGATATTCAGGTACTAGGATCCCGTACCTAAGTTAACAAGGAACCCACCAGACACAGTCATTTGGGATGGCCACACACAGTGGATCTAAGTAGGCTTTGTTTGGGGGAAGACGCTCTAACTTTTGGCTAGGTAGACAAGGTAGGCTAGGTAACTGTACTCGGTACAAGTACCTCTTACGGAGCACCGTGACTGCGAGGGAAATTGCGGGGAGCAAGAATTCGTGCCCTTTCGCATTCACCACTTCTTCGACAACATCGCCAGCACCATCTTGCTATCTGAACTCGTCGAGTCGCTTTGACATCGTGTTAATACGATAGCAGTAATTTATTATACGCTCCAGCATCTACGCCCTTCTATTCGGTTTGTCCGCACAATTACTCAGCAAGATCATCCCCGACCTGAAGAGCACCTGGTTATCCGACAGTCACCAAAGTCAGCACCCACCAGCGTGCATTCACCCTGAAGAGTCGCTTTCAGAAAGGCGTCCTCAGACTGCTCTATCCCCCTTGTGTACATCTCCAATTTCACGTATTCAACATGTCTGGTGCCGCCTCTCCATCTCCGAGCGAGGGTGAGAGCAAGCGTGGCGAGGTTTCCTACAGATTTTGTCAAGAATGGTAAGCATCCAAAGTTACCTCATGTTATCTTTCTAACCTGAGTACTCCAGTTCGAACCTTCTGTACCCAAAGGAAGACCGTGCAACATCAACCCTCCTCTATATTTGCAAAGCATGCCACGCCACTTCGCAGCACGACTCTGCCTGTACCTACCGCCAACAACTTGGTGCCAATGTTCAAGAGACTGCCGGAACAACCGCTGATGTTGCACACGATCCAACGGTGGGTTCTGCTATCTCTGAGCTGCCACCTCTCTGCACCCTTTGTGGGGACCCGTTGAGATGCAACACATGTGGCGCCATCTAGCAGGCGAGGCTCTGGGGAGTTCAGAAGACTTTGAAATCAGGTCTCTTGAGTTCTCCTCTTCTCCCCGAGTCTAGTCTGAGGTTCTGAGACACTTGACTGACGGCTTGTTTTACATTTTGTACAGCTTCCTCGCGCACCCAAAAAATGCCCAAAATGCCGGGAGACGGAAGCAGTTTATTTTCAGTCGCAGCAGCGTGCCGCAGATACGGGAATGGTGAGTCCTTGTCTCGTGACCCTCAGCCTGAGCATTCTAACTGGAACCCAGAAACTGTACTATGTTTGCACCTCCTGCAATCATGTCTATACTGTCGTTTGAGCGAGGTTTTTATGGCAGGCATTGGTATATCATGGTTGTGATACCCATACACTAGAGGCGTTTCCAAACAACGACTTGAGACGAATTTTATGAGAGCTGAAAGGATAGGACGAGACCCAAAAAAAATTCGGGGTTTATCAGGTTGGCCAGGAGCGCAATTCGCGCACAAGAGCGCATAACACGCATCGAGTATGTTGGTCTAGAATTTTTTATTCCGTCAACTGTTTGTACAAGAATTCTTATCAGACCCAGCAATTGGCAATCCGTCTTCCACCTTGCGCAAGCATACAGTAGTGCTCAGTAGTTGGAATCATACGTGCATCGGCGCCAGCGACAAGATCTTTGACCACTTTTTATCCCGTAGTTCTGCCCCCACGATACTTGATAACCTCGTTCCAATCGGGTCCCCGTTCTTGTTGATGAGGACACAGGCATTGTCGTCGAAGCGTATCAGACTCCCATCTTTCCTGCGCTCCTCCTTCCTCGCTCTCACAACCACTGCGTGTCGGATGTCACCCCTTCGTACTTTGTTCGCAATACTCAAACTCGATCCGCCGGGGGTTTCTGCGCCGAAAGACTTTTGTTTCTGAACAACGACGATAATCCTGTCACCTGAGGGCGGAGAGTAATCAGCGAAATGGAAACTCGGTGATTCGGAGGCTCTTCACTGTACCTATTCTCGCAGCCTGCTTCTTTTTCCTCATGACAGCGACACACTCGACAATGGCAGCTCCGGAGTTGTCGATGCAATTAAGCATCGTCTAGCATGAATCATCATCAGCATGAGACACAGGCATCGTGGCCAGCTTCTGGAAATACCCACCTTCAATTGTATCATCGTGGCAGCATAATGCGCACTATTGTTAAAGAGGACACAGGATGGCAAGTGTAGTTTGCAACTCGCAAAGCGAGGAATGAGTCTAGCTGCAGATAAATTATGAAGTGGATAGAGATTCAATTGGGTCCTCAGGTGGGTGCCAGGTGAAGATGTGCATGGGTGGCCGATGGGCGCATGGTGTTCCGTGGCCGATCGAGACCAAGACACGGCACGCCAACCAAACAGAGAGGTCGCTTACCCTTATTTCGTTAAGCTCGTCAACCCTCCGTGGTCGCTCCAGCCGCCGCCGCCGACGTTCCACCCCCTCTCTAAGGCCTCGAAAAGTCACCCTTCCATCGCCCTGGACTTGCCTTCCGTCTTTCATAAAGTGAAGCAAGCTGAAAGTCTCTCTCTCTATTTCTCCAGCTTTAGGAGACAAATCATGCACGATTAAGGTGCCTAATTTATTGGACCATTATGTCACTACGTGTACACATTCTCTATACCATTGTTCCGCTCATTTTCGCCTCACTCAGGCTGGCCTGATTCCAGACCGCGTTCCAGTGGTCAATTGTTGATTCAGCCCCTTCCACTCCTTCCAAACCGCCCTCAGCTGAAAAACATACCAATCCCTGTTATCTTGCTCCCTCCACCTTTCATATTGTTGCTTGTTAATGACATATACCACGTCTCTGTTGTTGAGTGCCCTCTGTACACGCGATAATGGCTCGGGGAAAGGGCGCGGCAGAACCCGAAAAGAGCCAGCGGCTTTCCCTTGCTGAGCTGGCCGCTCATGACGATGTGTGCTCAGATGTCATGATAGATAATGTCCGTTACACTATATGTCATGAGGAGACTGTCGCGCTGACACGGAGCAGGCTTATTACAAGGCAAGAATCCGAAAGAATCGCACTAAACACATCCCAATCCGCGGTATCAAGGAAGACGAAGTCCCTCAGATTCTACTACACAAGGTCATTGTCGACAAAGATGTGGACGCGGCAGAGAAGGCCCTTCTTGCGCTCCCTGGATTGAAGAGGTATAGAAAGAGTTTGCGCAGCAAAACCGAACAGGAACATTTTTTGCGTCACCTGAGAAAATACATAGAGATGTACCAGACTGATTGCGCTTGGGAAGTCTCTACAACCAATCGGTACACTATTACCACTTACGAGGCTGCGGTCACAGCAAGGAGACGGATTCGGCAGGGAGATACCATCAAATATCTCACCGGCACACTGGTCCCTTTGACCACTGAAGAATCGGCCGACTTGGACCTGACGAATCGCAATTTCAGCATAGTCGTTTCTAGTCGCAAGAAAAACTCATCCATCTTTTTGGGTCCTGCTCGCTTCGCCAATCATGATTGCGACGCAAACGGACGCCTTGTGACGCGTGGAGAAAACGGGATGGAAGTGGTTGCCATGAAAAATATTGAGGTCGGCGACGAAATTACCGTCTCATATGGCGATGACTACTTTGGGCCGGGCAACATTGACTGTCTGTGCCATACCTGTGAACAACTCGAGCGAAATGGCTGGACATCCAAGGCTGGCATTCTGGACACTCCCAGTCGCACCTCCACTCCGGTCCATGAACCTCAACCAGTGGTCCAGTCTCGTGGCTTAAAGCGGAAAAGAGACTCGAACCCTTCACAATCTTCTTCCGTACCACCTCCGTCGAAGCATGCTAAAGGTGTGCAGTCCCCATCTAAGTTGCAGCATTCTTGGACCCCTTCAGACAGTTCAGATGCAGAAACGCCCTTGCTTCCAGTTGAGCGACTCTCCGAACCGATCGAGGATCTGCGGACCGTTGCTTCTGAGACAGGCGCAGCACTCTCGCCACCTCGGAGTCCATTGCAACCCGAAACGCACGGGTCCGGAGAGTTCTTGACTCAAGTGGGTATGAAATCATCTGCTCCGGTAAATGGTGTGGACCATGGTTTCGAGCAGCAGGAGCAGTCGTCCGGCTTGTCGCAAACATACACAAATTCTAGTGCAAGCAGGAAGAATGCCAACCTTCTAGGCAAGATATGCTCACGTGCTCCATTATCCCCGGCACCGACTTCTCCTTCAAGCCATGGTTCCGCAACTGAGGCGGGCCAGTCACGCATACCGATCCTCCAACCTCATAATCCCGATACTGTTGTCACGGTAAAGGTTGAAACTGTCCAGACAACGAAGGTGGAGGTGGATGAGGAGGAGGATTATTATGATGACGAGGATACAGTCGTCATGATTGAGTCTAAGCCAGAATCTGCGCAAACCAGTGGAAGCCTCCGGCAACCGCAGGAGCGGCCTCAAGAAGCGAGCACGATCACCGAGAATGACTCTTCTATTATTCCTCACACCGTTTCGGTTCTAGCAACAACGACAGTCAGTAAAGCGGTGCGCCCTGTTGAATCACCCGTTGCCGCAGCCACGGAAACCAGTGTGCTACCATCCATTGAGCCCGTGACTGTTTCAACAACCGTCAGCACTTTGACCGTCCATCCGGTGACTGGCACCATCCGCATTGCGGGCGATTACATCCTCACTAGGAAATTACTTGCCCAGCCTCATGATCGTTGGGTACAGTGCCACAACGACAAATGTCTTGGGTTCTTCATCCAACCTAATGGATACCAGACGAGACGAGAGTGCCCGCGATGCGAGCGTCACAGTATGCTCTATGGATTTCCTTGGCCGAAGACTGATCCGGATCCTCGAAAGTTGCTTGAGCGCAAGTCTCAGGGAAATGGCCGCGGCAAGAAGAACAATGCGCCGGCCACCGAGTACAGTGCATACAGGCGCAAAGGGAGATGTGGAAAAGGGACGTGGGTGGAAGGTGGAGGAGACCCGGAGGAACGGGTCATGGACCATCGCACCATCCACCGCTTCGTGTTGCCCGAAGAAGAGAGAGAGCTGACCCGAAAGGGCTTACTAAAAGAAGCCGAAATCGCTCGCGCAGCGGGAGACCACGCCTTGGCTATTTTAGAGGCGAGGATGCGCGCAGGCTCCAGCTCTCGCGCCCTGAACCAGGGAACAGCAACGGAAAGTGCTACGAGAGATGTTAGCGAAAGCGGGAGTGCTACCCCTGATGAGCTGAGGAGGAGAAGTAACAGGTTCGTCACGCGGCCTGTAGGCGTCTACACGGACAAATTCTAGGGGAAGATGTGGGGACATTTGCCCGGGTACAGTGGATGCAAAAGGTGATCACTTACGCTGGTGACATTGTGGATTCCTGCCAGAAAGACCGCAGAATACATCAGATCAAAAGCACCAAGTTGTGCTGGAGGGCTGTGGCTATTTTTTGTCGTGGCCAGGCAGGGTTGGTCTGTACCCAGACAGCAGAGAGGAGGATTTGTACATAATGTCGCTGTGCCAGAATTCGCTGGGGATCTTGGCTGTCCGTTCCTTGAGGAGTGTTATGAGCAATCCACACGCCACCGCACGCAGTCAATGAATCTGTCAAGTCGACATGGCTTGCCTGCACAGCGCACAGAAGGGAAATCCACGTGGAAAATCATGGCGTATAGTGCTTCAAGACACGATGTACGGAACATTTCTATGCAGGACAATAACATGAAGAGCCGACAATTATCCCAGGCTGATAACGAAGCCTTGTCAAGCGCATTACGAAAATGGTGCCTGGATCTTTGGACCTTACCTTTGCGCACAGAAGGTTAATATCTCAAGGATGATGGTAAACCTGCAACCAAATCGTTGATGGAATTCTTGGGCAGGTATCCATTGGTGGTGCCCATATAGTGAACAATCCACAAGGCAGAATGGAAAATGGACCAAGTCTTCCGCTGCTGGTAGTTCTTGAAAAGGACAGGCATAAAGCATTGCCAATAAGGACTCCCTCAAACACGAGATTGCCCCCACAATGTTTAGATTCTTCAATGTAGGGAGTGACTATCTAACAGTACCTGTACGATGAAAATAGATCGGTCCTGCTAGCGAAAAAAGACTCCCCTCGGGAATGATTCATTTGGGCACCGTATGATGATGAAGAAGCCATGGAGACAAAGCAGTTCATGATAAGGATTGAGTGCCGTGCGTTGCTGCTGTTGAATGCAGTACAAAGGTGATCCGAAGATCCATGGATTTATGTCACTGAGATCCTGCGACGATGGAAACGAGGCCAGCAAGACTTGCGTATCTCTGCATTTTCTAACATTGAAACACGAGAAGACGAATCAAGGTTGTTAGAGAGGCGGAGAAAAATTATATCGCATCTCGGAAGACTTGCTCTTCTAAGCTCTGGCTCGTTTGTCGATCCTCATTTGCTCCCCCGAACTTTTTCCAACCAGGGCGAAATTTGGTCAATAGAGCTCTCACCGAACAGCATATTTGGTCAGTGGGAGGAGTCTAGAAAATGGCTCCCCGATCAAGAGGTGCAAAGCGCGTCGCAGATGCCTTCGGTACGCCCATTCTACTCCAACATTGATGATGGCAGAGCTGACACCTCCCTATAGCATCTCCTTCGCTCCACCATGTCTGTTCTTCTTGTCTCCAGACTCTGTCCAGACGCCATTACGCTTCTGCGGCCACTGCCCAAGCAAACCTTGGATCTCAGTCATCTCCGTCTATCACTCAGCTGTCCCCATCAGGGCCTGAGGCGTCCTTGTCACCACAACCGGTCTACACAATCAAAGCCGGGATCGTCCTTTCCCGCCCGCCCCTAATCACACCAGACCCTCATCCCTTCGAAACAGCATTTCATCTTTATCAACGCCGTCTCAATGAGCGCCTCGTCTTGCCCTTCACGCAGTACTTCTACTACCGCCGTAACACCCCTGCATTTGAACAGTGGCGCAAACACCGCCGCGAGCGAGGCGGTGCTGCAACGCGCGACATCGGAAAGTACAACGCGTACAGCCCTGAGGCGTGGAACGATGAAGTGCTTGTGGGGGACGAGACCGGGAAACCGGAGAAGATACTAGAGCATCTCATCACTGAGGAGGGCAGAGCTGAAGAATTTACTGGACAAGGGGATCCCAAGTTCGCGGGTTTGAGGCGGGTTACAGAGGCGGATGAGAGCAACGACCAGAGGAGCCTCGAGAGAAGGTTACAGAGGACGTTGTATCTGTTGGTTAAGTTGAAGAACAAGGGTGGACAAGCAAAAGGCCAGGAGGTGGGCGACGACAGTGAAAGATGGCTATGGAGGTTTCCCTCTGGGCCGGTCATCGGGTTTGAAGGGCTGAAAGAGGTAAGAGAGCACAAATTTTCCCCTTCCCGGCCATTCCTTGGAGCTGTGTTCCATCATCCTGGAGCTCATCGAGCGCATGTGTGATCAAAGAGCGCTGACCGAGAATCTATGAGAACTGCAGGCCGCCCAACGCATCCTCTTCAGCTCGCTAGGCCCAAACATGAACACCTTCTTCGTCGGCAACCACCCTGTTGGCCACTACGTGGCCAGCTTCTCTTCACCACGCCCGCGTCCATCCTCTCCCCCTTTATATATCCCTGGATCCTCGCCTGCACCAGATGCTGAAACCATGGAGCATCTCTCATCATCTACACAAGCTAGTGCAACTACACAAGTTGAGAAGGCCAACGATCTTACCCCGTTAAAGCAAGATCTCGCCGCAACACAGGCTCTGGTCGATGGCGAAAAGACGTTCTTCATGAAAGCCCGGATAATGGCTGGTCAAGCCGACGTCTCATTCCCCTCCCATACCAATCTCAGTGGGAAAGAGGCAAAGGCTATGGCTGATACGAAAGCTTCAGGTGTCGACAAGGGCGACGTCAGGGATAAGAAGGGTGCTATTGTGGATATGGGGTTGGACGAAATCGAAGATTTCAAATGGTTGAGTAAAGACGAGGTGGAGGAGCATGTCCATCCAGACTACTGGGTCAAGGTGAAGAATATGTTGGTGACGCAGTGAGGCACACCAGTC
Source organism: Fonsecaea nubica (assembly GCF_001646965.1). Lineage (NCBI taxonomy): Eukaryota > Fungi > Ascomycota > Eurotiomycetes > Chaetothyriales > Herpotrichiellaceae > Fonsecaea > Fonsecaea nubica. Next base: position 121,008 of record NW_019173682.1, read on the forward strand.
CTCTTTCATATCCTCGGTACGCCACCAGGAAGGAGCGGGCACTACAGAAGCAGGTGGAGAACGAAGGCAGGATTCGGGAGTGAGGGAAAAGCCCTCGGCGCTTTTCGAAGGCCTTGTCTATCTGAGGTGCTGTGGAACAAAGAGGACACAGGCATCTTGTTCTGTTGCAAAGAAGTAAGTATCCTATGCACACTTGGAAAGGAGCAAAAAAGGAACCGATGACTACCAAAGGTGGATCTAAGTTCCCCATGTCCGGACCATGAGCCTGAGATGACTGAGGACAAACGGCGAAAGAGCAGACAGACGCCTTGACAGTGTCCATGTAGTATTTACGATACAAGTGTATATCGCAAAGGAAGGGGGTGACCTGTACAATATACATGGGCGAAAAAAAGGTGAAAACCAAGTGCCAGGACGATAGCATGTCTCAACATCCTTGTTCGATTATTATTCAACGACACCAAGTCGGTTCTATGCACCGACCGGGTAATAAATCAAATAGTCCTGGGCCCAGACCAAGTACGAAAGGAGGCGGACGAACAAAAGATCGCAATTTGATGGAAATGAGTTTCATGATCCATGATCGTGATCGTGATCATGATTTTGTGTATCTATCCAAAGCCCATCTCATCTCATCTCATCTATTATTTGTGGTTAAGGTATCCTAGTCTCGAGGCTTCTCTGTCCAATTTTGTTCCCTCCTTCGATAGAGAAGAAAACCCCAATATGGAACGCCGAACCTGGAAAGTATCTATCGACTCTTGCGTAGATAGATAGATAGGTAGATAGATGGCCTAGGAATCACATATATCACCAATTCCACTCTTGCGCGGTGCGTAGTGCGTCATGGTGTGGTGTGGTGTGGTGCGATGCGAGAACGACGACGACATGTGGTCAAAATCGCACAAGGACATCCACGACCACGCCCCGGTGATCGCTCATCCATACCTTGTCGTCGAAGCGATTCGGCAGCACCCCGTACGTCTGGACCATTTCCCTGATTTGCCCGTAAGAGTGTGCCTCTCCTGGTCGCGGTGCCACGCTCTCGTCCCGGTGGTGGTGGTGGTGGTGGTCTTCCCCCTGCCGGCCGCCCTGGGTGGGTATGCCCAGGTGCACAAAGTCGATTCGCTCCCTGCCCCCGGCGGCGGGATCGGCAGGGAATCCAGTAAATGTGCGCTCGTTGCCGTACGCGTAGATCTTGCCGTCGTCGTTGTTTTGGGGTTTGTCGTCGTCGGATGACCCGACGAGGCGACGGGTGTCCACGAACCCGGACCCGGGCTGGTTGAGGACCTCGTAGGCGTCGCCGTCCGGGTGGCTGTTCAGGTCGCCCGAGAGGAAGGTGAAGGTCGGGTTGAACCTGGAGCGGAGCCGGGAGGCGACCCGGAGGATCAGTTTGGCGGACTCCCGACGGGAGACTGTGCCTTCGTTGTCCAGGTGGGTGTTCATGGCCAGGATGAGCTGGTTGCCCTGTCTCCCCGGGCTACTAGATGAGGTGGTCGCAGCTGTTAAAGATCCGAGGTCGTTGTTGCTGTTGTTGTTGTTGTTGCCGACGAGGACCGATTCCAACACGGCGCACGTCAGAATCCGAATGCTGTCGGCGTCCCAACCTTTCTTGCCTACCTCGCCCGTCTCGTTCAACCAGACGGTTTCAAAGTGAATGCATTTCCACGCGGACTTGCGGAAGAAGATGGGACTGTACTCCCCCTTGGTTTTGCCGTTGTTGCGGCCCACCCCGACGTAGGTCCAGTCGTTGTCGTCACTGGAGCCTTGCGGTGCCGTCGAGGTGTTGAACGTGCGACTGTGCAGGTCCAAGAGTTGCCTGTGCAGGACCTCCTGCATGCAAACCAGCGTTGACTGGGGCGCAAAGTGCGGCCGCGTGTGGTACTTGAAGTGGCTCGAAAGGTAAGGGAAGCGGTCTGGCCACAGCTTTTCGCTCTTGTTGGGGGTGTCGGTCGCGAAGCGGACGTTGTGAGTCAAGATCCTGATGGGGAGGAGGGTAGGAGACGAGTCTTCCGGCATCGCTGCTTTCCCTGCAACGACTCCCGGTGGAGATGAAGCGTCACCCATGTCGAAGTATGTATACTATGCAAATTTGGCCGGCGAAGTGATGGGGTAGACACAAAAGGCCACAGGGGTGAAGATATGATTGCTTGAGATTTCCCTCTTCTTTGGGATCTTATCCCTGTTCGATGAGAGCACGAGGACTATTCGTACTGAGGGACGAGAACTACTTTTTGCAGTCAAGGTGTAGGAATCTGCCGAGAAAGGAAGGGCGCTGAAGAGGTAAATATAGTTTGCGGGATGGAGTGACAGGTCCTTACTATTGTGTTAAGCCGTGGCGCGTATCACAACACAACAAGGAAATTAGCTTTGATTCTGACATGGCCTCTGGTGAGGCTGTGACAGCTGGGGCCAGAGCAAAAAGGAGGACCTTCAATAACAAACACAACTGAACCGTTGGAAACACAGTACAACCAGCGTTTCAAATGACGTCATTTGTAGAATTATATGCCCCAAGCATAGATGGCATGTTGAGGAGATCTATGGTCAACGAGTGAAGAGTGAAGCCACATGAAGACCTCTAAGCATAGTAAGTGGTTGCTAGGAGAGGCGAAGACCGCATAGTGATGCATGAGATCTCTCACGGTCTAACTAGTCCTTCTCTATTCATGTTTGACATGCACCACATGCTATGCCCTGAAGAGGGTGCCAGCTCACCCAGCTGACCCTCACGCCATTTGGTCTCCAGCTTATAGGGAGCTCTCGCTTGTGGACAGCTTAGTGCTCGTGGATGTCATGAGTGCCATGATAGGTGCCAGATGTAGATCTGGTTTCTGTAGGGCATCGTCTCGTGGAGCCACGTGGGAATCTTCACTGGAAAGCAGCTCATCAATCCCAGCCTTGTCCCAGAGATTTCGGGTGAGACCAGGACTCTATTTCTTTCTTTCAACACCCTAGGTCGTCGCTGTAATCAGTGCATGGTCAAGCACGTTTGACCAGTCGACCATTCCGAATATATCATGTCGTGTTACATGAGGCAGCACGCTCGTCCCACTACTTATCTGCCAGGGAACCTGACGACTGGAAATCGACTTCAGCGGAAACAATGCTGCATAACTTGTCACGATAGCATTTTTCATCAAAGGCATGTTTATCGTGACTTCGGCCCTGTGCACCGACGCCGTTCCAGCGATATTCACTGCTGTGTCGAATTAGGGACGTGACTCGCAGTAGTGTTCGTGTTAGAGGCGTCAGAACGCTTTCATGCTTCGAGAAAACTCCGTTCGCCTTCTTCCTACACACATTAGGAATTGCTTTAGCCGTTGCGTAGAACTGAACTGGCTCTGAAGTAGCATCTCATGCGGTGAGATCGAGAACATGGCAAGTCATAAGAGGCGAGGAAGGATTTGGCGAGATGTCGGCTAGACTTGTTCAGTCGCTGTTGACAGACGCTAAACCTGATTTAGCTATTAGCGCCCTGACGCGAAACTGCGCCTTGAGGCCGACAAAGTCCAGAAGTCCACAATGATTCCATCGCAACAAGACCCTAAAACATCCTCTTGAGCGCATCAACCCAAGCTTCACCGCATCAGGTATGTACTGCCTTACTCTCCTCGGCCGTTCCCATGTCTCCATCGTGGTTTCGACAATGACTTGAAAACCCGGTGGCTGGCTTCAAATCACCTGTCCAACTTTGCATCACTTTTCCCATCCCGATCTCATCGGATTCCCTCCCAAACGCTAATACTATCATCAGGAACGCGTCTAACGCCTGTGGCTCCCCAGTCTGTATCTTTATTGTTCCCCCGTGAGATGTCGACATGAGTGATACCCCAGACGGTGGACATGCGGTAGCCGCGCCTGGGGAACCCTCCGACCCGGCGACCACCAACGAAGAATCGATTGCGCAAGGCAAGGAGAGGGCAAAAGAAATCCTCGCCGCATCCGGTATCGATGTCGCGAAGAAGGACTCTTCGACCGAGGTCAATGGTCATGATGGCAGCCCAAACGCCAACCGAAAACGCAAGCGCGAAACACCAATAGACCGTCTCCAAGCAGCCGTATATGTCGACCACGAGTACCACTACAAGGCCCTCTTAGCAGAGCAGCTGGCACATCCATTGCTGTCACAGGAGAAAAAGCAAGAGCTTGCGTTATATCAGAGCCTGCGACAACGACGAGATCATGACCCGGGCTCTATTTTTGGGTATGGATATATGGGATATGGCAATCCCAGGACAGATGAGAAAAATCTGCGCGATCCCATAATCTATCCGCGCCAAAGAAGGCCCGGCAAGAAAAAGACCTTGCCGCCCCGGGTCTCGCGAAAAGAACTCGCCATCCAGGCAGAACAGAACGAAGAACTGGTGCCCATACGGCTTGACATCGACTGGGGCAAAATCAAGTTACGGGATACCTTCACCTGGAATCTCCACGACCGAACGACCTCCATCGATTATTTCGCTGAGAAACTGGTTGAAGATTTCGGTCTCGAAGTCCAGAACTGCCGGCCCCTCGTTCAAGCAGTCGCAACTCATATGCGCGAACAGATCATTGACTATTGTCCTCAGATATATGCAGACGATGAGCCATGGGAACCGTCCCTGCCATATTTTGCCTACAAAAATGACGAAATGCGCATTCTGGTCAAGCTCAACATCACCATCGGTCAAAACACCCTGATTGACCAGTTCGAATGGGAGATCAACAATCCATTCAACTCTCCTGAAGAATTTGCACGTCAAATGACGAGTGATTTGTCGCTAGCCGGGGAGTTTACCACTGCGATTGCACACTCGATCCGCGAGCAGAGCCAGCTGTTTTCTAAATCCCTACATATTACGGGACACCCATTCGATGGCCGGCTGATCGAGGATCCGGATTTGAGGGAAAACCTCTTGCAATCGCCTTTGCCCACGACCTTCAGGCCTTATCAGGCCGCCAAGGACTACGCACCGTACCTGTACGAACTCAACGAGGCAGACTTGGAGCGGACCGAGCTCTCCATATCGCGTGAACAGCGGAGGCAGAAACGATCGACGAATCGTCGTGGTGGTCCAGCTTTGCCGGATCTCAAAGATCGTCAACGCACAATTCGCTCGCTTGTTGTATCGTCTGTCATTCCTGGCGCGGCTCTCAGCATGGAGGAGAGTCGAATATTCAGAATCACCAAGGCCAGCCGGAAGTCAGCGCGCGGTCAGCGAGATGGGTTTGAAGATTCCGACGAATCAGATAGTGAAGATTCAGCGCCTGATTCACCAGCCATCCCGACTCACTTGTTACAACCAGGCACTGCCCGTACCAGAGGTATTAGGAATGCCGCATTGAGTGCCACTGCGGGCATCAGATCGAACTTGAGCGGCTTTGCGTCGGTGAGATCCGCGACTCCAGAATCGGTTGCACCAACACACCATGATGGCCGAGCTTCTGCTAGAAAGAGAGACTACAAGGAAGAGAGCGACGAGGAATCTGCTTCTGGAAAATTGATTGTGATATTGAAGATCGGGAAAGCTAAGCTTCGAGAATGGATGCGTTCCCAACGAGCTAGGGACAGGGCAGCTCATGTCTCCAACACGTCGAATCAAGGCAGCCCGCGACCTGGCAGCCATTCCAGATCTGTATCCGCAGCTCCTTTGAACCTCGCAGGCATGCCGCCTCCACCATCGCCCGTTCCAGCGGCCGCAGATATCCCAGGTGCTGTTGATGCTACACCGAGTCCGATCAATCCACCCGTATGTTCCCCTTCCCCCATTGAGAAGTTGGATCCATACTTACATTTTCTCCCCCTAGCCCCCACCGCCGGATTGGCTTGTCCGGGATTTGGAACGATTGCGGAAGACATATCCAAATGACCGCTTCGAGGCTCTCATGAAGCACACAGCGATTGATCCAAAGACTCAAAAGCTTGTTGCGCCGAACGAGTCGAATCGCTCTTTTCCGCACAAATACGTTCCACGTATTAGATGTTCTGACTGTCTTGTATGCTCCCTCCCCATCAGATGCAACCTCTCGTCTGTCGAATATTCTAGATTTCATTCGACATCCCAGCATGGACACAAACTGACAATAATTCACAGGGCAAAGTATACCTACCTGGCGAAGGGCTGAGCGCTGCGAACTTTGAGTCTCATCTCAAGAACCGCGCTCACAGGTCGAACGTGGATGAGCGACTGGCAAAGGAACCGTGATCCACTCGAACTTCAGTATTTGCCTCGACCGAGACTTGAGCTCGACCGACCCTGACGCCTGACATGTAAATCGATGCACACCTGGACGCTTCCAACTTTCCTCCTTCTCAAGGCTGAGGTCACGTGGAGCACGCGAATCTGTGTTGGTATACAACCTGTTGATTGCATGCTTCACCAGACCCCGGGAGCTTCGTGCTGGGAAAAAGATACATGGAAAGGAAGGCGACGGACACAGCAGGAGGTTGCCATGTTGATAAATTTTGAGGAGGGGACCGCCAAAAGCACCCACATTTTGGCAGGGAATTGCTGGCACATCCTCTTGCGGCAATGCCTGAAGCTTACGAGACACGGAGAGGTCATTGTTGGAACCAAGCACATTGGGCCAGCGAAGCTGTACAGGGATGGAGACGCTGATGGAAGCAAGTCCTTGGACATGGATTGAAAGATACCCCTTGAATACTTCTATCCTGCCCACTGTTTGACAAGAGGCATGCGTGCTGTAGATCCAGAGAAGTCTTGGACATTTGTCTCTCAATAGCCTATTTTATTGCCAGATCTGCTTGAAATGTTGAAAAAGACTCTGACGCTGTCTGTTGCTGTGCGTGAATTCAGGGCGTTTCTCTGGTCGTGTGATCTTGGAAGACTTGGTCCAAATCAATATTGCTGCCTCGCTAGCTTTGCATCCCCGCATTCACACAATGGAAATTCAAATGCCCCCCACTAAACCAACTACTGCGTTAAATATCAGTCGAAAAGCGTCGAGTTGCTGGCGACTTCATCTGTGAAATTGCACGCCTCTTTTTTTTTGGACACCACTGCTTTGCTCAAAATGGCTGACGCAGCGGTAGCAGAGGGCATCAACAACCCAGACAACCTCACCAAGCAAGTCCTGTACCTTGAAATGGTTGGGATTCATGACTGACATTGACCGTCAGGTACAAGACCGCCGCGACAATCAGCCACAAAGTCCTCGAGGAAGTCTCCAAATGGCTGGTTGAAGGAGCAAAGATTGTCGACCTGTGCATCAAAGGTGACGAACTTCTCGAAGCAGAACTCAGCAAAGGTAAGGAAGGGCTTTCCACTCCCCCCGCCAGGCCACAGTTGAAATACCTCTTTCAAACGTGACCGTGTGCGGACAAAGACATGGTCAAGACATCCTGCTCTAACATACAAGGGCTGCAGTTTACAAAGGAAAGTCCATCAACAAAGGAATTGCGACTCCTTGCACAATATCTCCTAGCGCACATGTCACCCCATTCACCCCTCTGGTCTCAGACGCCGATGATGCCGCCTTGACCATCAAGGCCGGTGAGCTGGTCAAGATTCAGCTTGGTGCACAGATCGACGGATATGGTGCGATTGTTGGGGATACCGTCGTGGTACCACAAGAGAAGGGGAAAAAAGCAGAGATCACTGGCAGAGAGGCCGACCTGCTTCTCGCCACATACTACGCCAATGAACTCCTGCTGCGACTCATGGTACCACCCGGACTTCTGGCAAGCGGCACAGAGGAAGAAAAGAAGAAGGCTGCCGCTGAAAAACCACCCACACAAACCAAGATCATCTCGCTGATTGACAAGGTTGCCAAAGCCTACGATGTCCATGTCGTGCAGCACACCACGTCTTGGCTGTTTGAGAAGAATGAAATCGAAGGCAAGAAGAGGATCATCCTGTCTCCTGCGGATGGTGCCAAGGGGGAAGGCTCTGCAGACGTCGGCGAGGTGTGGGGGGTCGAAATGGGCATGAGTCTGGGATCCGGCAAGGTCAAAGAGTTGGACAAACGGTCGACCCTGCTGAGGCGGACCACTACGACGTACGGTCTGAAGCGCCCGAGTTCACGACAAGTTCTCTCAGAAATCGTCAAGAAGTTCGGTACCTTCCCTTTCAGCTTGCGGCAATTGGATGACGAGCGAGCTGGCAAGGTCGGCGTGGTTGAGTGCATCAGGTCCGGGGTTCTGCGTGAATACAAACCTGCCGCAGAGGCGGATGGTTCTCCAGTGTCGAGACTGTTCACCACCATTGGTAAGTTGAACCGTACCGTGTTTGATTTAATGCTTTATGCTAACTACCTGTGTTTTTTTGCTACAGCTATCACCAAGAATGGTCTTACACGCCTAGCGGCTCCGCCCCCGCTGGACTTGGAAGCCGTCAAGTCCGACAAGAAGATTGAGGATGAAGAAGTTCTATCAATTCTCGAGCGACCACTCAACAAGTCCACTGGCTCCAAGAGCAAGAACAAGAAAAAGAAGAAGAAGCCAGCCAAGAAGGCTGCAGCAGCGGCTACCACCGAGGAAGAGAGTGACGACGATGAGGACGACAGCGATGACGAATGAACAGCTTCTCCCTTGCCAAAGGCCACCAAATGCTGGCAAGTGGTTAACCAGGCATAAGGCTTATTTGGCAACTAAGCCAACGCGCTCTTGGTGACAGTCACTTTTGACATGCCACAAGATGCACGGGGAGCTGGTTGAATATCTGACGCGACCGACGCTCACAACCGAGAAGAAGCGTGTTTCAGGACGGTGAGAGGATCTCAGGAAGGAGAGCACATGTATCGTGCTCGTCACCGGCGCCCCGATGGTCGCAATCAGTGGCCATGAGTTTGAAAGGGAAAATGAGCACCAAACGATGACCATCCGCAGAACGATCAATAAAGAAACTGTTGCAACCCGTGGATTCTGTGTAATTCGTAATTCTGCCTAGGCTTTGCCGTGACTGGGCTTCTTCCAACTAGGCGGTAGAGGAAGAGGGGCAAAAGCCAGGGGAGGCTGCCCGATACATGTCGCCACGTCATGATGAAGACAGTGACTGTTGCCTAAGATCAGGTTGAGAAGTGATATATGGATGAGTTGTCAGCTTCAAACAAACCCATGAGGTTCGTGGCTGGCTGGCTGGCTGGCTGCGAGCGTGTTTCCTGCAAGAGCTTTTGGGATAGATGGGGCGCGCGCGGACGTTCAGGTCAATAACAAACAGGGATAACAGGGATAGGGAGCTCTCAGCCTTGGGGCCCTTCAAGCAGCTTAGGGGGGCAAAAGGGAACACAAGCACCACAAGGGAGCAAAAGGGACGCCGAGGAGTCGCCGCTGCGGAGGCCGGCGGGCAACTGGGCAGGAGCAGCAACTCTGTGCCAGGCTAGTGGCCGTGTGGCCTAAGGCTAAGTGCCCCTTGCCCGATTCTTTTGTCACCACTGGATTCTGGCATTTCCTCGTTTGCGGAACCACAACACCATGCGCCATTAATAACTTCTTCGTCCTCGCACCTCGTCACAGCCTGCGCCCTCTGCCCGCTGAGCCGCATCCAAGGCTACAGTGAGTCCTCGACTTGCCCCTTCTGACACGTCCCTGAACTAATTGTCAAGCAGTCGGCGCGTGCGGCGCGGAGAAAAGAAGGCAAGGATGGCCACCAGATCGTTGCGGCACAGGTCGAGCCGCTACTCGAGTCCCGCAACATTTGGGGACAAAGAGGCCGCACCAAAGCCCGCTGAGGATGTCTCGACGAGAAATGGTCAACAGACGAGTCTGGACAAATGGATTGAGCCGGCTGTGCGACCTGCGGTCCCCAGCTTTGAAGATACAAAAGGTCTCGAGAGGGTGGGCGTGCTGGAGAATATGCAGCCTCTAGGGACCGCGCCGTCACACCGATTGCTACAAAAGCTCAAACTGAATTATGTCCGCCCTTCGCCACGACCAGCTCCAGCACAGGTGGAAGAAGTTGTCACCCCCGTGGCAGAGCCTGAAAAGGTGGACTCGGCGTCACCGATGGAGGAGGACGTGGTGGTGATCGCAGCACCAACAATTGAAACCGAGCAGCCTGAGATATTACCCGATAACCCATCAATTCCTCACGATACAATTGTCATTTCAAGTCCTCCACGTGGCCGTCCTTCTAGGAGAGATGTTGCAGATATGCACCAAGCAACAACCGTGTCGCCGTCTCCTGGCACATTATCATTTACACCCACCACCCATGTCTCTCCCAAACCGCTATCTATCCAGCAGCAACTCCGACAAGACCGACTTCGCACTCATGTCGACCGTGCTGTACGCGAAGCACATCAGAAGAACACGCCAGATCTGGTGCGTGGGCTCCAGAGAATCCGGGACGATGCTCAGATGAATCCTGACTTGTGGAATGTGTTGGAGGCTTTGATCAACAAATCTCCCAGCTCCGAGCAGTTTAAAGTTTTCAAGCGCTATATCAAGTCGGGCGTCAAGCAGCACAGGAGAGAAAGTCAGATGTCAGCGAGCCCATATCAACCTTCTCCCCAAATATTCAATGACCTCGCTTCCCCTGAACACCGAGAACGCTCACCGAAGTCCAACCACTTGGATGCCAGTGGCCCCGTGTATTCTGAAGAGCGACCTCGCAGAATCAATCTTTACTTCAACCTCCCGCGCGCCTTAGCTACCTATGGCCCTGAAGACACGCCACTGTCGCCGTCTACGATTTCGCGCTCCGCGGACATCGCTGAGCCACTTGGAAAGTCCATCCACCACACCTCTACTTCGTCACCGCACAAGCGGAAAAGATCAGGAAGCGTGTCTACCATCTCGTCGCTATCGTCAGCTCCCTCGATACCTGATGAAATCCCACCACCATGGGAGCCACAGGGTGACGAGTCGGCAGGGGATGGGCGATCACGATCAGCTGGACAGCGCCAAGCCGCAAGCCGGGCGGCAGCCGGCAACAGACTCCGTTCAGCTGCCAGTGCCTCGACTCTCCCTTCTCAAGCTGGCCCGAAACAGTCCTATCCCGAACTCGCAACTTCGTCCAAAGCGAACTCCAACAAAAAGTTCAAGAAGACGCGAGAAGACACCGACTTTGACATTGATGAACTTTCCAGGCGGAAGCGGCTTTATCTGGATGACAGCTTTCATGATTACAACACCATTCCTCGACCCGAAAGCCACGAACGAGACCCAGTCCATAGCCATCCAGAGCGACCTGCATCGACTGACAATCCGCCTCCCCCGGTTATTCATCCAAACCGCCTGGTTGTCCCCATCGCCACACTGACATCCCCAGTGAGCGCGCAGGCTCTGCCTGACAACACCTTGACCAACGGAGGCGGTCGCAAGAGAAGATACGATGAGGTGGACATTGATGATTTCGAGGACTCGACGCCCGACTCGTCCTCTCCTGGTCCGTTGCTTGTGCCACCACCACCACCGGGTGTGGCAAACGCCCACCCACGAGGTGCAACCCCAAGATCGACCAGGCTTCACCCGGCACAGAAAACACGCAAATCTGCGCGGGTCATGGTTTCGTACGTATTGCCCTCTTTTTGCTTCCCTTTGGTCCTGATGCTTCGCCCTGAGGGAGAGAATTGGGGGCGGAGGCCATTGTTGAGATAATCTGGATGGTACTGGCTCGCATGTCAGGCTCCCACCGACATGTTTGGAAAGGCCACCACCTGCAAACCCATCCCATCACCAGTTGGATCTGTGTTCTAGGGGATATATTGGCTGACTCTTCACCCATAGGCCCAACAAGCCCAAGAATGGCGGAATCACAGCAGGAATTGCACGTGCGGGGCCCGGGCGCGATGCTGGGATCGGCAATTTGAATGGAGCGGATTCAGGCGCAGAGGTAGGAAACAAGCCCCGGGCAGCCCAACCCAATTTTCTTCCTTTTTCCCACCTATTTTCCACCTATTTTCCCACCCCCCGGCCACACCAGGCTCTGATCCTAGCCACGATTGGCTCCAGTCCATCATCCCCCCTTACCACCTTTTGTTTCCCCCTTCTTATCCCAGTCTCATCAATCTTTTGGGGTCTTTCTTTTTCCTTGAGACCGAAGTCCTATCCACTTTCTGTTTGCCTGCCTCCCCTTGGTTTCACTGAAGGCTTTCTCCGCCTGCCATAGTGATTGATGTTGCACCCATCAATTGCTGACTTGATTTTTCAGGATAACGACGAGTTTTGCGCATCGTGTGGTGGCGAAGGGAAGCTTCTTTGCTGCGATGGTTGTACGAATTCCTTCCATCATGCCTGCTTGGAGCCCCCCCTGAATCCGGATGAAGAGGTGGAGGGTGAATGGTTCTGTCCGCGATGTGTGGCTCGGCGGACCAAACAGGTCCCTCACCCATCTGGTCTTTTTGGCCTCGTTCTTCGCCGTGTTGACGACATCATCCCGAAAGCCTACTCGCTTCCTTCCGACATTCGCGACTACTTTGAGGGAGTTCGAACAGGCGATGAGGGCGAATATGAGGAAGTCGGCCCTCCCCGCACCCAAAACAATACGGCCAAGATGAATCGGGCCGGCTTCATCGAAGAACCCAATTACAAGGAGACGCGCGATAGCAAGGGCCACATCATCAGATGCTATCACTGTAATTTGACTGCCAACGGCCGCGACATCATTCCTTGTGACTTCTGCCCGGCGAGATGGCATCTGGATTGTATTGATCCGCCTCTAGCCGTCCCACCGCGACGCCGCCCTGGAGACAAACCGGGTGCATCATGGCGATGTCCTCTCCACGTCGAACACGACCTGGTGGCCGCCGGCAGGCAGAGTGAGAAAGCTCCAGGAGAACTTGGCCGCGTTCCTCGATTACGCAAGCCGAAGAATGCAGTGCCACTTGATGTCAGTGTGAGCCGAGGTTTCCGAAACAACGGAATCATCGAAGTCGATCTCATGAAAGACGAACCCGAGTTGGACAAAACCAAGGAAGTCCAAATGCACGGCAAAATTTACCGAATTCCTGAGATGGGTATCAGACTGGATTTCATTGATCGGGTTAAGAAGAGCTGGTATGAAGACCAAGCCTTCCCCAGATTGATGGACGCACCCAAGAGGATACGAAACCGCAAGTATCGTCCTGATGGCGCCGTTCTTCACCATCCACCTTCACAGACCATCGTCAAGATTCGAGAACCCGACTTCTTTACCGGCGCGAATGCTCTGGCCATCACCGAGACAGCCAAAGCAAATGTTGCCTTGCGGAGACGATCAATCCGAGAACAGCAAACCGTTTTAAACCTGGCTCAAATGTCCCAGAGGGGCATCGACGGCTACTCTGGGGATGCGTTGGCAGAATTGACAAATCAATTGATCAGCGAAGCCCCGTCTGACGTGGTGGATGCTGTCGAAAAGACTGAGCTTGATCAACTCCTTGAGCTACAGGAGCTTATCAACCGAAGACTTGCCTTTTTGGGCCGCGCTACAAACACTTCACGCTCACGCTCACGCTCACGCTCGACATCGGTCGATGCCGGGTCTTTGGATGGGGGCTATGCTGACGACGAGATGCCTCCTGCTACCCAAGATCCCAGAAATGATACGACCATGCGCTGGCTCACGTTGAACAAACCACCAACATCGTCACCGCCGTCCACCGATGATGGGCTACCTGTCAATCCAGCATTGCGCGTAGCTGCTGTGGGAGACGTCTCCGGTTCTAAGATGGCGAATGGCGACACGTCCGATGAGCGCGCGGTGGAATCCAAACAAGAAGAAGAAGAAGATGGAGCCCGCCCAGCTCTACTTGATGAAGGCGCGATCCGCCGACGAGACAAGGAAGAAGCCAATCTGAGGTGGCTCGATGCGTTCTTTCCGGCGAGTACTGAGACTTCTGCAAAGTATGGTCCTACGAATAAGCCAACACAGGGTTATGGAAACAGGAACAGCGTTGCTAGGCGGGACCTGTCGCCTTGAATTTACTGCAAATCTAGCTAGCGACCAAGGTCTAGAAGACTAGGTGCCAGTCGACCTTTTTATATGCCTTCTGAGGACGCCGCTATTGAACGCGAGCACCCACTCCAACCCGAGATCTGAGCCCTTGAGGTTGTGTGCAAGGGACGGAGAGCCTATCCCAAAGATGATCAGATGTGAGACTGGAGAAAGGAAAGGAACCCCCCCTTAATGCCAGCAATCCGGACACATGGGAATTCGTCGGGACTAGGAATTGGAATATGGAAAACCTGTTTCGGAGTCAAAGTTTTTGGAGCATTTTTTTCTGAGCTGCTTTGAGTCGGTCCACAGATCCCAATTGTAAGAACTCGAGCCAAAAGGCAGAAGAAGAAGAAGAAGAAGAAGAAGAAGAAGAAGCAGAAGACGAAGTCGGAGAAGACGACAAAGAAGAAACAGAAGAAGACCTTGTGATACGTTAACACCCCTACTTTTGCTGTGAACGTGAGAATACGTTCGTGCGAGGCTTTGAGGGTGGAAGGGTGGAAGGGTGAAATGGGAAATGGGTTTCTCTATTTCGATCTAGTATTTCCCTTTCCCTTTCCCTTTCCCTTTCCCGGTCCTGGTTCCTGTTCCCTGTCCCTGTCCCTGTTCATGTTCATGTATAAAGGCGTAAATGGAATTGGATGGGGCCAGTTACTATTTACCACAATGGCTGATATGTACTACGAGGTACAGAACAGCGGGAATCAACCAGAACCAGAAGGGATATGATATGTATGCACGTAGAAGACGGAAGGTTCTTTTTCTCTTCTCCTCTTTCCTCCCCTGCTTCGATGTGTGTGTGTGTGTGTGTGTGTGTGTGTGTGTGTGTGTGAGAGGAAGAACGTACCTATATACATATATACGTACGTACTTACTGCCGATACCTAGGCACATAGGAAACCGTGCGTGGTCCTCGGCATAGGCTGAGCTACGTACAATCCGTCGATAGTGGAAAAAAAGAAACATCTAACAAATGGTCGAGATAACTCCCCCTATCTTCCCTATCTTCCCTGTCCTGCCTGCTGCTGCTTATCTTGACTGGGAGAATGGACAGTGAGCAGAAAGAGTTCGAATATCTACAACACAATGGCCAAGGACACAACATCAGAGCACAAAGTATGGAACAAGAAACAAAGAAATACCTTGAAGCAGGAAGGCTCTGTGGATCAAACAAGGACGGCGAGTTTCGAAGAAAAAGGGACAATTCATTGGCATTTGTCTGTCAGCTCCAATGGTTCTCACGAGAATCAACCAGCCTTGGATTGGAATGCGCACATGGCTGCCATTCCTGAGATTCAACGTGCACAGTTGGTCCTCGAGTAAGAGAAAGAAACGCCGCTCGACGCCCCCAAGCTTGCGATCCCCTGAAAAAAAAAAACAACCTGCAATTCATTTGTCATGGAAGTTGCCCGTAAAGTTGCCCAGCCTCCTGCATGTACTCCTGCACGATTTCCCAGTCGCCTTTGGATCTAACGCCGCTGAATGGCTGATGAGAACCACATGTCCAACGTAGTCGGGAATAGAAGGTCGGAAAACTGTGTCTTGTGAGCTCGGCTTTGTCTTCAGCATCAAGATGGCCGCCTGAGTTTGAATATGGCACAAACTGTCTTGTGCGTCGCCGGGATGAGTTTGACAAGGTGCCATCCGAGCTCTAGCCATGTCCAAAATGCGTCCAATGTCCCTCGCGATGGAGAAAAAGTCGTAGACGTATCAGCAAGACCTGACAAGGAAAATGGAAGAAATGGTGCTAGTGTCCAAAATCTGATTAGCGTGAGAGAAACTTCGATTGTGATACAGCAAACGTATCACGAACCTCGGAACGAAAAAAGGAATCCCCTTGCTCCATTGTTCGAAGCCCTGGCCCCGCCATCTCACAAAATCGTGCACTTCTTGCTGCTCTTTTTCGGTGGGGGTTCTAGCGCTGCCACGATCGCCTCGTCAAATACGTCCTTAAGCTTATACTGAGTCAGGGCGCTGCATTCGACATATTTGACAGCTCCGAGCTCCTTGGCCATTCTTTCTCCGTCTTCCTTGCGGACAGGCTGCATTTTTTGTTTTGCAAGCTTTTCTCGGACAGATGGATCATCCCGGAGATCGGTTTGGGTGCCAACAATGAGACAAGGAACTCCAGGACAGTGATGGTGAACCTCCGGGAACCATTTTTCTCTCACGTTTTCAAATGACGCTGGTGACGTGACAGAAAAACAAACAAGGAAGACGTCGGTCTGGGGATATGACAATGGTCGAAGACGGTCGTAATCCTCTTGTCCGGCCGTATCGAAAAGTCCCAACGTGTATGGCTCATCGCCGATCCTAGACACCCCCTTGGTCAGCTCACGTGCTCGGGCAGAGACGGGTTTGGGTCAACGACGGCCAGCACCATCAGATCGACAAGCTTGGGACAGATATCAATTTGGGGGATAAGATGTCACCAAGAATTTCGTGAAAGAACAAAACGTAAGCCACGTGAACGCGTAAAAATGGGGGTCGCGTTCTGAGAACAAAGCCAGAGAGTACTCACATCACCGTCACGGCATAGTTGTCGAAGACTGTAGGGACATATTCCGAGGGGAATTTGTTTGTGGTGTATGAGATCAACAAGCATGTCTTGCCAACTGCACCGTCGCCGACAACCACACACCTGGTGTCGGAATATCAGTGGAACTGTCTCACTCAGCCGTGACCGGTAGACTCACTTAATCGTGGCAACAACCATTCCGTTCTCGTCTATTTCAAAGATGTCGTCCTCCAGTCGACGTATGCGGCTTGGATTCAAGGGTCTGAGAGGGCGCACTCTTAGTCTCTGTGTCGCAAGCACAATCTTCTTGAGACGAGATAACATTTTTGTTCAACTTACCAAAGAAAAAAGGGAACGGACGAGTAACGATTGTGTGAGAGAAGATTGAAACAGGCGGTGTTTGTAAGGGAGGCTCGAAACTGTCACTTCACTTTTCTGCCCGTGCTGTGAGGGCGGTAAAGGAGTTCCAACGGGGAAGGACTGTCACCAGAATGGTACGTGAAGTCGAGCGTTTTAGGAAGATCAATACTGTCGTTTCCCATCAGCTTTATGTTACTCCATCTCTTTTTCTCACAGCCAGAATGCTCACAAGGTAGGAAGCGAAGGGCGGGTTCCAAGGTAGGCGCGAGTAGAGGGCAGGGCGGTCAACGGCCCTGGCGATCAGGATCGAAGAGGAAATTGACCAGCAAGAGAAGCGTTGGGTTATGTTCAAGAAACAGAAGATCCTGAAGGAAGTCTAGTCTTCAGTAAGAGAGCAGTGGCATTTACCGGAAATGACAAGTTGCGGGAGGAGTCGTGCGAGGATGGAATGGATAAAAGGGACAGGGTTGGAAAGAGACGTGATGGACGAGGTCGACGTGGAATAGGAATGGGTGATGGAGTCGCAGATATGGAGAGGGAGGACGCAGCTTGCCACGATAGACAGGGAGGGAAATAAAGGGTATGGGGGTCGCGGCCTAGCTTTAGGCACACTAGGCTTGTTGCTTGGGCTGAGCCTTTGGGGGGAGCTTTTAGGTAGAGCAGCTTGTCTTTAGGTGCAGCTCCGTCTCACCAGGCTCCAAGCCCGCCCGCAGTCCGCTTGGTAGGAAGGTCTTGACTCTTCAGCGGGCTGCCCCGAGCCTGACAGCTCTGGTTAGGCAGCTCTGCGCAGCTTTGGGGGCTCAAAATGCGTTGAACTAGGCTGAACCGAGTAGCAGGGTGGTTCCCTCTCCCTCTAAGGTCACTCACTTACTTTGGTAACTCTCATCAAACTCAAGATTGCACTTCTGACTTGCAGCGGGAAACAAAGAGAGTGCTCGCCTATCTTCTCTCATCCTTGACAACACTCAAGCCTTTGTGCGATGCTCGATCTGGCATGGCTCCAAACGCGAAACTTTTGCGCGAAAAATAAACCCTCGGGATCTAGCAATGGGTATAACTTGTATGGACGGACCAGGAGTTTCAGCTGCGGTGGTCAATAGTCATTTTGAGCACGCAATTCATTGGGCTTTCGAGGCACAAAGAATCAAGTCAACAAGCTGTGCTGTGCATATCATTCCCCCACGAGTACACCCCCATTTTAACGGTTCCTACTGGTGGCCTTGTCCGACGCAGTTTCGCGAGTCATCTCCTCAAGCTCCTGCAGCTCCTCCCCATGTCCGCCCAAGAGCGCGTCGAATATGAGCTGTGTCTACGCGATCGAGTAGAAACCGAGTCTGATGTCCGAGTCGTCAAGATCTGCTCCCACAAGGAAGGCTTTGATTGAGCCTTGTTCAGCTATCACATCTGCTATGAACTTATGCGAGCTATACCACTGCAGAAGCACCTGTGATATAGCCCTGACCTACCACGTCATATGTCCATCCCGACAACATGACTTGAAGCCGCCGCAATGTCCAAATATCGTCTTTTGAGATGTCCGACTTTCGTCACAAGTTCACGAGGATGCAGTCAAAGGACGCATCGAAATGCACATTTTGGTTCACGCCATAATCCCACACTATTAGAACGGAGGTATCGCAATAAATCACCTGTAAAACCCTCATTCAAAACACATGTGCAATTCCACTTTCTCCCAAGACCGGTACAGCCAAACCACTCGACAAATTAGTTATTCATTTATTTTGCCCCTATTTCCTCCTCAGCCCAGCCGGAGAGACCTCCACGGCTATCGCTCGTCAGTCCTAGTCCATTAAACCCACTGGTCCCGAAGCCAGTGCCAAAAACCGATCCAAATCCACCAAAGCTGCCCTGTGGAGCATGCCCACCAAAGCCACGTGATGACGACGAGCCTGGTTGCGTAGACTGCTGGCCACCAAAGAGCTCTTGCGAAAAGGCTGGGAGCGATACAGCTCGGGAGTGGGCACTCCTGCTTGCTCCTAGTCCAGTGTTCGTAGGGGCCAGAAGCCCGCCGACGGTGGTGGACGCGCCATTGCTCAGAGAGTTCGAATTGAATCCACCGCTGATGCTGCTCTGTCGAGGAATATGCGACGAGCTTGGAATCTCCAATCCATTATGTCCGTTCGGCATATCACCGTACAGTGCTGCCTGTTGATTCGCCAAAGCATGGTTCTGCTGCTGCTGTAGCTGGGCAAATGTCAGGGAGTCGTCCCGCAAATCCTGTTCAGCTTGAGCTTGCTGTTGTGACACATGTGATAGATACATTGTCAAGGGGTTGTTGTTGCCTGCATTCAGGATCGCCGACGGTGTTGGCGCAGGCAGGCTTGTCTGACGCGCAGCGATTTGAGACTGTGGCCCGACTGAAGCCTTAGGCCCGGTTGGAATCGTCGACCTCGTGGGACTAGAGCCTGACTGTGACACAGCATGGTCAAATCCATTCATTGCAGCTGGAGAACCTGCACTGTCAATCGAGTTTTGGAGCCGTGACTGGCTGCCATTGGCATTGTTCAGGTTCTGGCGAGGGGGATTGCCGCACCGGTCTTTGCCGAAGTTGATCTTGAACCGCTTGTACTCTTCTCGCTGTCGTACAGCCTCAATGGCTTTGATGGCGTTGGCAATGTTGGTAAAGTTTACAAAAGCACAGCTTTTCTCCCGCAGAGTATTGACCAACTCGATTTCACCGTACTCGGAAAAGTCCTGTCGTAGTCGTTCTTCGCTCCAGCTCTCATCGAGATTTCCAATATACACATTTCTCGAGGCTCCTCCGCTGACGGCCAAAGCAATGGCAGGTGGGAGAGCTCCCGAGTGCTTTCCCCACCCAATCTTCAGCCGCCTGTTGTGGATCATTAGTCCTTGAAGGTTGCTCAGCGCATAGAAAGACGCAGCAGAGGTAGGATCGATGAATGTGACGAAGCAAATATGCTTATCGGGAATATATCGAATATGATGGAGCAACCCTCCACGCACGACATTGCAAATCTCCTCGATAGTAGTCTCAGGGTGGATATTTCCAAGGTAGACAGTTCGATTTCCCAAGTTATTGACACCACCTGCAGTAGTTGCAACGGCGGCTGCTGCCACCGACTGTTGTGCTAGGGCATTGGATATCAAATCACGGTCGGCTCCGTTGAGCACGTGGGCGTAACCAGGAGCAATACCTAGGTACTGCGCTGCATTCTGTTGCTGCGTCTTGGAAACATAGGCACACCGATCCTTGCCATAGTAAACCCGTCGGGGAGGACCCCATTTGGGATCCTGTGGCAGCTGAGCCACGGCCTTGACGGCATTACTGATGGAGAGGAAGTGGACGAAGCCGATCGCCTTCTCGCGGACCATCTTGACTGTATCAATGGGTCCAAACTTGCCCAGGTCTTCTCGAATCTCTTGTTCAGTGATGTCCTCGGGCAGGTTGCCTAGGTAGACGTTTCTCGAGGCACCCGACTGCTGTACAGCGAGAGCGACCGAGGTCGGCACCTGGGATGGCTTCCCCCAGCCGATCTTAATATCGTGACCCTTGATTGACAACTTTTTGAGGATAGCATCTGAGTGGAAATGGGTGGCAGAACTGCTATCCAGGAACGAAATAAACGCGCAGTTTTTCTCAGGTAGCAGTCTCACAGACTCGATCTGACCGCTTCGGACATGGCTCAGGATTTCCTCAGCAGACGTGTCCGCGGGAATGTTTCCCAAGTAGACTGTACGACTTGTGCCAGTCATCCATGAGTTGCCCATGCCTACCATAGGTTGGTAGTGCCCAAATGCTGCACCGCCCAAGCCACTGAATCCAGTCGGTGACTGTGCCGTATAGCTGTCGGGCGACATAACCGTCTGATATGCTTGTGGGGAGAGAGGATTGGCATTGGGTTGAGTGGGACTTGTGAGCTGCGCCTGAGCATGTTGGTTCTGTTGATACTGCTGAGTCTGCGTATGAAGAGCATTGGTTCCCGGACCAAAGCGATTGAAGGTGGGAAACTGCGGAGAAGCGAAGGCACCAGGAGAACCTGGCTGGAAAGGGCTGCCGAGCAAAAGCTGAGAAGGCAACAGGGGCGTGAAATTCATATCAAAGGCGGTACCTGGCGTCTGTTCGGTGACATTATAACTATGTTGATCTTTGGAAGCAGTAGCTATCGAAGGAACGGCAGGCTTTCTCTGGTTGCGATCGGCGAATGGAGGGTAGCCCGTGTGGTTCGAGTTGTACGCGCCATGGCTGAAGCCTGTACTATCAGTCCCAAATTTTGAAGCAGCAAAGCGACTGCCAAATCCCCCAAACACGTCCTGACTCTGCATTGCAGCAAGCATATGGGATTATTGATGGATCGTGTCCCCGGGACCAGGTCCAAGGACAATTGGTGTTTTGTCTTTCTTGTTTGTAGGAAGGGGACGCAGCAAGAGAGCGAAACAAGCACAAATCTGGCGGTCAAAGCACAGTTTCGAGCTTTGCAAGAGGAACGACTGGCTGCAGGTGATGTCCGAAGATGCGGAGAGGACGACGTAAGTCTGTACAAAAACGAAGGAGTCGGTTGAATATGGACTGGTGCGAATGGAGTCTATAAGGAAAATATTGAAAACAATATCTGCTCAGAGGAACGGAACGAGCGAATGAAGGGAACAAAATGATGGGATTAGAAGAGAAGACGGGTCAGAGACGAGGATGCAAAGAGGGAACGAAAGAACAGAGAGAGAGGGCTAAAAAAATCAAGGGAGGAGCAACGGTGAACCAGCAGAAGAATGAGGGAAACAGCTCAGAAACGGAAGCAATCAATTAACCGGGGTCTAGAGTCTAGGAAAGTGCCAAATTGAAATGGGTGGCTAGGGAAGGGGATCAGAAATAAGGGGGAAAGTACCGGAGAAGGGGGACCAGGCACGCGGGAGTGGACTCTAAACCGGACGATTTACAAGACAAACTATGGCCAAGTGCCCAGCCCATTGCGTTCGCAGGGGATGTCAGCAGCATTCCGTTATGACCAGTGCATACCCCCTCTTCATGGTCCTGACACATAATTGCAAGCTTGTAGATTCTTCCTGAACCAGCGTAAAGCTCTGACTTGGGCCTGTTCAGGCTGCCAGTGGGCATGGTTTGGATGAATCTGATACAGGAGAAGACTGATTTAAGGTTCACAACGTGTGGCTGCAAGATGATGGGACGGGGATGATCAATCTGCATGCTGATGCAGGTAAGGCGGCACTATGGACAGTTTGGTTAGACGATAGATTGCTTTTATGGAGAAGTTGGGAAGGGGTTAGGGATCCTTGAGAATTATAGCCAATTGAAGCCTGGCTCTGGGATGACAATCAGGTCCGCCATGTCGGCGCCGAATCCAACACGAAAAAATAGGAATTGAAGCTTCCCCAAGACAAAAGGCAAGCTCTCCTGAGTCCAGACAACGTCGTCGGTCTGATGGCGATCATTGCGGAGTTGCTGTCCACCGCGTCGGAAGTGTCAGTCTGAGAGCGAAACATGGCTCGGGGCAGGTCACAGTAGTAACGAGTTCACCCCTGCAGGGCAATGTGGCGCTGAGCTTTGATTGCCCCTTCGAAACACGGAGCTTGGATTGGTGGTCGGCTCTGCTCGCGCTTAGCAGAGAGACGGAGGGCGGTCCCGCGTGTTCTGGCGCATGCTAATGATGCCAAGAGGGATTCTTGGCTTGATAGTTGACATGTTGAGAGCTTCAAAGCCGCAGCCACAACGACACCAATGTCTGGGGTGGCACAGGAGATTGGGGTGAGGCTCATGGGAGCCAGAAACGAGAGCGCAGAGACGAGAAGTGAAACTGCGGATTCCGGATCCATTTTAGCGTATAATTCTCACCGCCAAGCGCGCTAGCCGCCACTTTCCGAAACCTTAAATTCTACTCTATCCGATAAGCCACCAAGCCAACCCTCCACCCACACAACCACACTACCGTGCCACCGTTGACTCACGCTGTCAGGTTGGCTTATATTTTCAGATTTTTGGTCACAATTCGTTGTTGACCCTTCCACAACACATCAATATGGACACTTTCTACGTCGACGAGGACGTCGGTCGCGATGATGACTCTGCCACTGGCTCAGAAGCCGCTCCGTACAAAACTCTTCTCTTCGCAATGATCCAGCACCCAAAGGCAACATATAAAACTAGGAAGTCAGAAACCACACCCGCAGATGCCAATGCTGACCCAGCCTCGCGGTTGGAATGGAAGCCGGCATCGAAATCTGCGCTGAAGAAAGCGACCAATCTCTATGAACAACATCAACGGAAACAGGCAAAGCAAGCTGACTTGGCCATCCGGGAACAGCAAGAAGTCGAGAGGAGGAAGCAAGTGCTCGAGGAAGCAAAGAAAGTGGTCATTGCAGAGGATGAAAGCTTGCCGGCGCCCGTCAAGATCAAGCTCAACACCGTCGATCCCGCCATAATCAAGCTAGGCACCGCAGACTCCAAAGGCACCCGTGTCCGGGTTGTGGGTCGAGTTCACCATTTGCGGTCCCAGAAGGACATTATCTTCGTCACACTGAAAGATGGCAAGGGTTTGATGCAATGCGTATTCTCGGGCAATTTGATCAAGACCTATGCCGCCATGACTCTGACCCTCGAGACTTCGCTCGAAATCCGCGGTGAGCTCAAATCTCTTCCACCGGGGGCGCACGCTCCTCTCGATCGGGAACTCCATGCCGACTATTTTACCGTGATTGGAGCAGCGGTCGGTGACAAAGAGGCCATCACCAACAAGGTGCAAGAGGATGGTGATGCCCAGAAGCTGCTCGATAACCGCCATCTCACGCTGCGTGGAGACGTCTCCTCCAGCGTCATGAAAGTTCGAGCAGCCGTGGAGATGGCCTTTGTGAAGGCGTATGAGGAGGTGCAATTCACGAAAGTGTCCCCTCCAGCAATGGTTCAAACGCAGGTCGAGGGTGGCGCAACTCTCTTCGAGTTCAACTACTACGGTGAAAAGGCTTACCTGACTCAATCCTCCCAACTGTACCTGGAGACCTGTCTGCCTGGCTTGGGTGACGTATATTGCATTGAAAAGTCCTTCCGCGCCGAAAAATCCCTTACCCGCCGCCATCTGAGTGAGTACACACACGTTGAGGCCGAACTCGACTTCATCTCCTTCGACGACCTGCTCAACCACATTGAGCACATGGTGTGCAGGGTCATTGAAATCGCCCTCGCGGATCCCCTCATTGCAAAATATGTCTATGACCTCAACCCCGACTTCAAAGCTCCATCCCGCCCCTTTCGGCGCATGAAGTACTCCGATGCCATTGCTTGGTTGGTAGAACATGAGATCCCCAACGAAGAAGGCAAGCCCCACGATTTCGGAGACGACATCGCCGAAGCCGCCGAACGCAGAATGACCGATATCCTCAACGTCCCCATCTTCCTCACCCACTTCCCCACCGAGATCAAAGCCTTTTACATGCAAAAGGACCCCTCGGACCCTCGTGTGACCGAGAGCGTCGACGTCCTCATGCCCGGCGTCGGCGAGATCGTCGGCGGGAGCATGAGAATCTGGGACTACGAGGAGTTGATCGCCGCCTACAAGCGCGAGGGCATCGACCCCGAACCCTACTACTGGTACACGGATCAGAGGCGCTACGGCACCAGCCCCCACGGCGGTTACGGTTTGGGCTTGGAACGCTTTTTGGCCTGGATGTGCGGTCGTTGGACTGTTAGGGAGTGTTGCCTCTACCCGAGGTTTGCCTATCGTTGCAAGCCATAGAGATATAACTGAGCTTAGAGTGGGATTCCCCAGAATGATGACGAGGTACGACCCAGAAGGTCTCCGAGGTGGTGACCGCGGGAGTGGTCCGGAATACGCAGCGATGATGGATTATGGGGTGATAGAACAACTACCGCTGGACATCTTGCCAAAGATACCTTAGATAGACCCAAAGCACACAAGCAGTTTCTTGCTTACATTCGTTTGGTATTTTCCTGGCTCCATAAAATGCCCAATCATCCAAGTCCAGCTAAAGACCATGAGCTCACCATTGTCCCACTTAGTCTTACAAGTACTTCTTAGGCATTGTACTCTTTCGCCATTTGTACCATACAAACACCCCGATGCAACATGTCTGGAACGCCATAAAACTATACAGGATGAATCCGATCCTGGGCGTGTGCGCAATGACATATTCCCTGACTCTCTGTGGCACCTGTTCCGTCACGCCCACATGGGTCTCCGCAATCTGCTCACTCAGTTTGGCAAATTGCGTGCGGTGATCGCCGGTCTTCAACTCCTTCTCCAGAGAGGAGACGACCCTGTCGAGATTGGCCACCCGGTTATCAAGACTCGCAATAGATTGGGAATTGGGCATGCGGGCCAGGATTTCGGCGTGTCGGGACTCTAGGGTGGCAGAGACGCGTTGAACTTCACCAAAGAGATTTTGGATGGATTTGGAGATGAGATTGAGGCGGTTGTGGAGGTCTGCGAATTGGGTTTCCGTTGTGGTGTAGTAGGACGCCGGGTGATCCTCCATTTGCATCATCCCTTGTCCTTGATTTTGGTTCTGTGAGAAGGCTTGTTGATTTGATTCTTGCGTGGCTGGCGGTGCAGTGAGAGAAGACAGAGTGAATCCAAACACTTCGAAGGAGTCGGGAGGATCTGCTGATGCCGCGGTCATCCCAAAGCCATAATCCAGCGGTAGTGCAACTTTCGCCGTGGTGAAGCACACTCTATCGTCGACACGGATTTCGAGGCCTTCTGCACGAGTGTGTTTCACATTGATATGAGATGGCCGCCCCAGATTGCGGTAGACGTAGTCGCAGTGCCCAAATGCAAGGCTGTCCACGTTCGCATGGTTTCTGTAATCGACCGACCCATCACTGAGAAACCCTCGAATCTTTTGTACCCCTCCTACTGTGTCGACGACTATTGCAAGCCCTTCCCACTTCCCCACTGTGTATATGCTCGACGTGCTCACTGTCTTATCGCCATTGGCCACGTACCACAGTTGCAAATTCCCACTGCCTCTGTCTGCAGCGCTTGCCCTGAATTTGAGGTCCACAGCCCAATCCTGTAATGAGTTTTTCTGTTCACTCCATAGTGCTCCCCGCTTGTGACCGCCGTACGGAGGTGTCAGAATGACTTTGTCCGACAGCAGTTGAGGCACATGTCCTTCCCCAAGCATCGACCAACCAGGAATGGCAAAGGAATTCGGCGAGATTGTCTGTTTATGTCCGAAAGACATTTCGTCGATGACATTTTGAGCAAGTGATGAAGTTACCCAGAGAAGGGAGAACAGTGAGGAGGAAAGACCGATCTTCATGGTGGATGTTATACAATACTATCCAGAGTCAGTTTGCGCATACAGCCGATCAAGGACAGATATTTGCACACAGAAAGTTATGTGGACGAGGCAGTGCCCACCTCAAGAGTAAGGTCTTTTATTGTTTGACATCCAAGATTTAAATATTGATACAGTAGCAAAGGTGACGCAAACGACAATAACACAGTAGCGGATTTCGCGCGCAAGGTCAAGAGTGACTGGAGATGGCTCAATGAGATGTCGCACGTTTAAATTCTGAAACACAACATGATGCTTGAATCCTTCAAATGCGTCCATGAAAGGAAGATAGGAAAGGAAATCAGAGAAGTGGCTTGTGGCTCAAGCGGGAGATGTCATGTCACGGCCACGCATGGCATCTGGCAGCATGGCGGATGCACCCTTTTTCGCACCTGGTGTTCATAAGCTCACATCCGATGCGCCCTGATGCACCGTAGAAGAAAGTGCAGCTTCTACGGCGATGCATAGGCATACTTTATGAAGCTCTCCTCACCTCGCTACTTGTTAGACATCTGTAGATTAGGGCCACAGAATAATCTCTTCTTTTAGTCCCAACCCAAGTCCAGGTGCTGCTCCTCATGGCATCTGCTGCTTCGGCTACCTTGAGCCGAATCCGTGACAATACACCCATAATCCCAGTAAGCATTACCCGTCTGTCCAAGGCCAATATAACACGGCTAATGGTCGTCAAGGAGTCGAGGCCAAACGCCAAAAAGGCCAGCAATGATCAATGGCCGTCGTTATTCCAGACAGCGGTAGTGGCCACCGCTCTAAAGATTCTACTGTTTCCGGCCTATAGGTCAACAGACTTCGAAGTTCATCGGAATTGGCTAGCCATCACTCATTCATTACCTGTGAAAAAATGGTACTTCGAGGTTAGGAGACCCAGCATCGCCTATCAGGAGCTTCCGGTTCTCTAACTCTACACCAGGCCACATCAGAGTGGACATTGGACTATCCGCCGGCATTTGCGCTGTTTGAATGGCTTCTTTCCCAACCTGCTGCCCTAATCGATGCTGGAATGGTGCAAGTTCAAAACCTGAACTATGATTCCTGGGCCACCATATACTTCCAGCGAAGCTCCGTCATCATTACAGAGCTGCTGCTTGTCTACGCTCTGCAAAAGTATGGTTAATGCCTCAAATATGAGTGAGCACTACTGATTTGAAAAGGTACATGGAGACCTCGCCCGCCGCTACACGTCGCCAAAGCCATGCCGTGGGCCTTTCAATCCTGCTCTCCCCAGGATTCTTGATCATCGACCACATCCATTTCCAGTACAATGGTTTTCTCTACGGCATCTTGATCCTGTCCGTCGTCTTTGCACGCAAAGAGTCTACGTTGCTATTAAGCGGTGTTCTGTTCGCCTTGCTTTTATGCTTCAAGCATATCTACCTTTACCTGGCACCCGCATTTTTTGTCTACCTCCTCCGGGTTTATTGCCTGAACCCGAAGAACATGTTTCAGCCCCGATTTGCAAACACCTTCAAATTAGGCGCAAGCGTTGTCGGCATTTTTGGGACTGCGTTCGGACCATTTGCGGCCTGGGGTCAGCTCGACCAACTCAGATCTCGATTGTTTCCATTTGCACGAGGTCTCTGTCACGCATATTGGGCACCCAACGCCTGGGCCATCTACTCGTTTATCGATCGGGTGCTGATCCTTGGTGCTCCCTATCTTGGTCTAAGTGTTAACCAGGATGCTGTAAACAGCGTCACTCGAGGCTTGGTGGGAGACACTTCGTTCGCCGTCCTTCCAGATATCACGGCTCGACAGTGTTTCGGGCTTACATTGGCCTTTCAGACCATCGCGTTGACCAAGCTGTGGTGTTCACCCAGCTGGGATTCTTTTGTTGGCGCTCTCACCCTCTGCGGGTACGCGTCCTTCTTGTTTGGCTGGCATGTCCATGAAAAGGCCATTTTACTGGTCATCGTTCCTTTCAGCCTATTAGCCGTGAAAGACCGGTCATACCTGGCGAGCTTCCGACCTTTGGCAGTGTCGGGACATGTGTCGCTATTCCCACTTCTCTTCACCGCTGCAGAGTTTCCGATTAAGGTGGCATATACGATAGCTTGGCTCATGATATTCCTCTATGCTTTTGGGCAGTTGGCGCCAGCTCCTACCCGGAGGCGAGTTTTCTTGCTGGATCGATTTGCTCTGCTTTACATTGCCATATCGGTGCCTTTGATGGCATACTGTTCGTTGCTGCATCGGGTGGTCTTTGGGGAGAGATATGAATTTCTACCACTGATGTTCATTAGCACGTACTCGGCAATTGGGGTGCTAGGCTCGTGGCTTGGGTTCATGGTATGCTATTTGTCTTGAAGAGGCTGTTCTGCAGCTTCCCATAGGGAATCTCCGATAGGAATGCTGGTATGTACGTACATACAACAACGTGTCCACCCAAAGCTTGAAACGACAGGATTACTCCCTCGCGGGATGTATATGGTGCAGGGTCTTGGACGCCCTCAAGAGCTCTGGCCTGCTGAGTATGGGTTGTAAACGTCGGGCAGATTCAGTGCTCCCATGCGATCGTGGAGGGAGCCCTCCAAGCATCATTGCCACTGTTAGTGGCAGAAGCCGCAGGTATGGCATGGGGTTAGGAGGCCCACAAGGCTGATAATGGGCCATAAGAGGTTGAATGTTGTCCGCAGAAGATAGTGAACGGTCTCACTGGCCTCGCGTCGACAGTCGGAGTCGAACGAGTACAATTATGTCCATGACAGGAGCAGAGTGAGACGGTTGATGAGTGGCCATGGCTAGTCGAGGAGTCAAGTGGACAATGATTGGCTGCGACGAGGAGGCCGCTCGGCACTCTTTCCGCCGATCCCTGGTCGCTAATCCACGCAAGGACCCAAAAAGGTGGTGGCATGGCTGTGCATGGCACTGTTTGTGCTGCCTACTTGGGCACTCAGGGTACTAAACCTGTCTACCTAGGTACTCTATTATCTCTTATTTCCCTCCTAGGCACCTTATCCGGGTATTAACTACCTATGGATGGTATTCAAGAAGCTCGGTTTGGGAGGCTCCACCATCCACAGGGCAAGCCACGCATTCCCGCCCGCCATCCACTGTAGAACTGCCACTTGCCCCAATTCACCAAGTCCACCACTCAGCACTCTCTGTTCCCTCTGCACACACTAGTCAGTCCGCCTTCCTGGGCATTTCGCATTGTCTTTTCTCTCCCTCCACTTCTCCTCGTCATGTTGACCTCTTTGTTCCTGTTCCTTCTCCTGCACCCAACCCCAAACAACTGCCTTGCAAACTCCCATCATAACACCACGCAATCCCCGTCGCCTCTGGGTATTCTCTCTCCATGAACGCGTTTGTCTCGCCGAATGTATGTATATATTCCCCTTCGCATGAGGTTTCCACAACCGCGGATCGCGTTCGATACACCTTGGGTCCTCAACACGTCCAACAAGCTCACCAACTCCATTACTTTAGGTCGCGCTCATCCTAAAATAACCTCCAAGTCGCCATCTCCTCCCCCTCCTACCTCCCCGCCGACCGCGTTGCACCAGGTCGGCCTTTACTCCGCCTGCTCAGGATGGTCTTATTCAAGAGAAAACCCGTGCGCTACCTACCCCATCCCCACATCGACGACCAGGAATCCGATGTTTGGGTCATCGCCGAGTCCAATGAAGTATTCACCTCGTACGATGCATATCTCGAGCGCATGGACTTTTTCAAGTCCAAGAGATTCACCTGCGAAGTATCAGGACGCTCCGGTCTGACATTCTTCGACGCGCTGCGGAGCGAACAGGCTGGGTCACGCGAGATTGATGAGGCGTTTCCGCAAGCACTGCGAGAACCTGTCCTACGCAGAGTCCAATTCTCCACCACGTCTCGTATCGATAATTTGGTCGAGGAGGTTTACAACGACTTCAAGAATGACTTCTATCCGGGCGAACTGGTAACCGTTATACTGGACGACGCATCCCGATTAAATGGGCGAGTGCGGGACAAGGCCAAGTTTGCAGAGGTGAGGGCAGCAGACGGTTCCGTGGCAAGAGAGGCTTTCTCCAGATATTTTGTGCGGCTCATTGATCGCCCAGACGAGGAGGCCCTGGTCGACGATAATCATATCGTTAGAGACCGCAAGGTCTTCACGAAACACATGCTCCGTTCTTTCATCAAGAATACTGTGACCAGAGAAGGTTGGAATGGTGCTCCGTGGATCGTGAAACCGGAAATTGCTGAGCGATTTCGCATTGACACCAACGTTCCACCTCATCTTCAATACGGCCATAAAATTGCCGCGAAGAAAGCGGAGAAGAAGCAGAACGCTGAGCAAGGAGAGGGTATGTTCGGAATCTGGCAAACTCATAAGCTACCCGAGCTGAAGCCTGCTCCTAAAGGACGCAAGAACCAACACACGTCTCAACACCAGCTACAGCGGATCGAAGTGCAGATCCCTCCTCCCTACCACGAGAACTATCCGCCCCAACCGATACCTGACC
This sequence comes from Fonsecaea nubica, assembly GCF_001646965.1. Lineage (NCBI taxonomy): Eukaryota > Fungi > Ascomycota > Eurotiomycetes > Chaetothyriales > Herpotrichiellaceae > Fonsecaea > Fonsecaea nubica. The sequence goes on from NW_019173682.1 coordinate 151,499, forward strand.
CAGGATTGTTGCCACGGTCTTGGGACCATATGCATCCGCCCCCTCCACCTCCACCTTTCGATCCATATTACCACGGATATCCTCAATATATGCCACCGAACGGTCACTACTACCCTCCGCCGCCGCCTGAGGAGCAGTTGCCTCCCAAGCAAATCATTCAGCCGCCTCCGCCTCCTCCGCCTATCAAATACCCCATAGATGATTTGGATGTTGAACCTGTCCGCGACGGGACGCATAGGCCGACGCTGAAGTTTATCAGCAAAGAGCAATGTGTCGATCGGAAGTCTACGTCTCACGTCATCCCCGGTCTCAAGTCTGAAAATGTCGGCCTCTTACTGGAGACGTGGAATACATTGAATGTGTATTGCCAAGTTCTCAAATTGGACTCGTTCACCTTCGACGACTTCGTGGAAGCGATGATGTTCACCTCGCATGAGGTTGACTGCGAATTGTTTGTCGAAATACATTGCGCAGTTCTGAAACAACTTGTGAATTCCGAGAATGATGATGATGGAGCCATTCAAATATCACTACCAGATCTTCCCGACCCAGATGAGGATGAAGAGGAGGAAGAGGAAGAGGAAAGCAAGCCACCAACACCAACGCCAGAACCGGAATATCCTGCGAAACGAACACGAAGTAGTCTCCACAAAGTTCAATTCGCAGAGCCAGAACCAGAGCCAGAAGAACCCGAACCTGTGGTACCTCATCGCGCCGCCGAGATGTTTGGAGAATATGGCTGGATCGACAGGCTTCGGAAGCGTGACCTCAGACATGGTGGCTGGGAATTGGTCATGGTTGGGTTGCTGCATCAGCTTTCCGGCAGGCCCAGACTCACGGACGTTTGTAACAGAATTCTTTCTCATCTTGCTCCTCTAGATGCTGAGCCGACCATGGAAACAGCCAGGATTCAGTACTCGACCATGGACATCAACCTGCGCGCGGAGGCACTGCAGATCATCTGCCAGTTATTCCTCGAAACAAAGACTGTCAAGAATTTCCTGGAAGAGATGAGCAACACAATGACCCATTACCGCAAAATCAAGATTGAGCATCAGCGAGCTCGGAAAGAGGCATTGGCGAAGCTTAAAGAGCTTCAGATTGAACGGAGACTGCTGGCGCCGGAACCCGAGAAATCTCCTACTCCGATGCCTGAGCTCGAAGATACTACCGAGGCGGAAAAAGGTGAAGACGGCGACATTTCGATTCCCGATTCAGAAGATGAGGAGCCTGTCATGACAAGATCTTTGCGGCGAGGCAATGACCGAGCGGCTGAGCGGAAACGGAAACGCGAAGAAGAGCAAGAGCGCAAGGAGAAGGCAGCAGAGGCGAAGCAGAACAAGGGAAGCAAAGAGTATCAGAAAGTTCTCAAGCAGATCGAAAAGGAGCGCGATCGCATTGAACAAGCAGAAGAGCAGATTCTCGTCGTCGACGGGGACTTGCGTGAAGCCGACTGCCCTCGGACACGGGTTCTCGGGAAAGATCGCTTCTGTAACCGGTATTGGTGGTTCGAAAGGAATGCAATGCCGCACGGAGGGTTACCCGATAGCTCGACGGCGGGAGCGGAATACGCCAATGGCCGGGTCTGGGTGCAAGGCCCCGACGATATGGAGCGGGAGGGTTTCATTGATGTTAGCGAGCTGGATAAGCAGGCTTACTACCGACGATTCCAGATGACTCCAGCCGAACGGAAGAAAATGGAAGAAGGTACCACGAACCTTGTCTCGGCGAGGCAATGGGGATTCTATGACACGGCGGAAGAACTTGACATGCTTATCGGATGGCTCGACTCTCGCGGAATTCGAGAATTGAAGCTGAAAAAGGAACTGAACTTGCAACGTGATGCCATCATCAAACATATGGAGAAGCGAGCTGCGTATTTGATGCCGCGAGAGAAATCTGAAGAGCCACCAACGCGGATGTCTACGAGGACCAAGACGCACATCAGCGATAAGGCACACCGATGTCTGAAATGGAAGAACTCTACCGCTCTAGCGGAATTGGGGCATCGCCATATCGACCCCGTGCCCAAACCGAGAGGGAGAGGCAAGAAGAACATCGCTTACGAGGAGCCGCAAACAAGGTCAAGTGCGGCGGCTCCACCAGCTCCGCTGAATCGTCAGGGTAAACCGGTAACGAGGCAGGGGACAAGATACAACTTTTGAAAGCATCTGCTCTATGTCTGCGACCATATGCATAACGGCAAAGGAAACATCGAGGTGTTGCGGTGGATTAGAAACGAATGGGAAAGAGCATTGCATTGACTTTGATTCATTTCTCCAAGAGGCTAGTTGGACGGCATTTGTCTTTCGGGGCGTGGACAATTTCTTCAAATTTTCCGAGCGGGACATTTTCATGAGCTCGTCGGGACTGGGTTCGACAGGATTGGGCGGTTTACATCCCTGAGCGTTCTCCTGGAAGGCTTGATGAGAAATGAGTGCATGAAAACGGGCGCTGGACAGATTTTTCCTCTCCGACTCAAATTTATCAGCCAACACCGGACCGAAGAGAAAACGGGGCATTGTTTCGGAAAAGCTATGAGGATTGACGTTGCATTTATAGATTTGCGCTTAGACATGAGCTGTGAAAACAGCGAACCTGTATTACCGACGCCACAGCTAGAGCCCCGTGGGTGCTATCTGTGCCTTGAGGAGACGAAAAATGAGTAAACACATTTTTGAGACTGGATGATCGTTCCTCTCCATTTCATGCTGTCACTTGAGAAACTGTATGTAGGGTACCACTGATACGCTCAATGACTGCAGTGCCTCACAACTCATCTCTCAGAACCTCTTGGGCCTTGGCCGCAAAACCGTGCTTGGCGGCGATCTTCCTGCCGGGTTTCTCAATGACCACGTCCTCGCCGCGGTCCTTGAGTCCGCGCTTGACCATGCTCGTGAGGATCTCGTACGCGACCTGCGCGCCGGCCAGCGCGGTGGCTTCGCCGTGGCCCGCCTCGTACGCGGGGCTCACCTCGACGACGTCGGCGCCGACGAGGTTCAGGCCCTCAACGCCGCGGAGGATCTGGATGAGTTCGCGCGTGGTCCAGCCGCCGGGCTCCGGCGTGCCGGTGCCAGGGGCCAGACCGGGGTCGATGACGTCAATGTCCACGGAGAGGTAGACAGGCATGGAGGTGCCCATCCGGTCCATGATCAGGTCGATGATGCCCTTGACGCCGACGGCGTCGATGTCGTCGGACTCGATGCGCAGGAACCCCTGGCACTCGTCGTCGGCGTAGTCGTGGAAGTCGTCGCCCAGGAGCCGCGTCCGCAGGCCCGCGTGCACCGACGACCCGTTGTTGATGAGCCCTTCCTGTGACGCGATCCAGAACATGGTCCCGTGCGTGAAGTCGGCCTGCGTGGGCGTCTCGGCCCACGCGCTCGGGTACGCACCGGGGTGCCAGGTGTCGAGGTGCGCGTCGAAATGCAACACCGCGATGGGCTGCTTGTAGATCTTCTCCAGCGCGCGCAGGGCCGGGAGGGCGATCGAGTGGTCTCCACCCAGGGTGATCAGCTTCGGGTGCTCGTGGCTCTCCGGGTTCTTGTAGCTCAGCGGTCGGCGAGACAGCAGCTCCAGGTACGCCGAGGTCATCTGGTGTAGCGCCAATGCGTTGTCAAAAGGCGTGATGGGGATGTCTCCACAGTCGAGGACCAGAGGCCAGGACGTGTACGGATTGATGTGTGCGCGGTGGTTGAAGCCTCGGAAGGAAGTCTGGCGAGCAGAGGCGGCACGGATGGCACGAGGGCCGAAGCGGGCGCCTGACAGAGAGAGAAGAATGAGAAACGATGCGCTTGTTTTGCGAACCAGACAGACATGTTCTTTCTGTCTTCTTCTTCTTCTTCTTCTTCTTCTTCTTCTTCTCCTTTTGGGTCCAAGGAAATTGTCCTGGCTTTGGGGAAACTAGCTTACCGGGTCGATAACTCACTGCTGTGTCATACGGGGCGCCAATGATGCCGATATCGAACGGCTCGTACGGGGTGGTCAGGCATTTTACATGCCTGAGATGAGCGAATGTTGATATTCCCGAGAATCCCCACTGTAACGAGAGTGTCAATAGACATGATATATAAGCTCAAGTATTGGCCCTTCTGGTTCCGGCTCGAGTGTATAATCCTACCACCAGGAACGCAGAACCTGTGGTGGAAGGCTTGGAAACACAGTACTGAGGCACCTTACATCAAAGTCCCATTTCGCTTTCAATTCATCCAGCGGACTACCGGACTCAGGCGGGATCTCGAGTTCCGGATTGTCGTAGAAGGAGGAATGAACAAAGGGAAGGAGAGGGAGCAATATCGACAAGGACCACGACGGCAGCAGCATCGTTGAGGAACGGCCAGTTGGTAACGTAGGTCTTCCGCCCAATGCTGTTTGTATAGATACCAAGAGGGAGAGAGCAGAGTAAAAAAAAACTTACATTCAAAAGAGTAACATTCTCATATATCCATTATCTAACAGGATATCATCATGGCCCGCCCATGAAAAAAAGACTCCATCGAGTTGGGATGATGGATTAGGGCGTCAAGGGCGTCGAATGAAACTCGGCGCCACCAAAAATCCAAAAAGAACCAGAGTGACGCCGCTTTTGAGCGGAGATTCCCGCTGTCTGTTTCGCGTTGCTGTGATTGGTCCGGGTCGACCCCCTGTCTTGCTCCCTCGCCGACGGCCCCGGAGACGAGACATATACAGCTACAGGACGAAGAATAGAAGAGAAATGTCAAGGAGATGCGGAGAGTTGTCGTGACTGGGCTGGGAGCCGTGACGCCCCTGGGTGTTGGTATGTTTTGATGATTGCTGCCAACGACCACCGCTCTCGAGGTTGACGACGATTTGTGTTTTTTGCAGGTGTCAATCGAACATGGTCCCGGATTCTACAGGGACATTGCGGCATCGTCTCAACACGCCATCTCGGAGAGGAGTTCAAGGCACTTCCAAGTCAAGTCGCCGGTCTGGTACCTGTTCCCAGATCTGACTCGAAGGTGGAAGAAGGGGTTTGGAGAGCTCAGGATCATGTCACGCCAACGGTACGGTCTTCAGGCTGGCTCCCCCCCCCCCTCTCTTAAAAGGTGATAATCCAAGGAAATACTGAGGCTGAACGCTGGGATAGGAACTCCGCCAGACTGCCAAATTTGCACAGTACGCTCTAGCGGCGTCTGCCGAAGCATTACAAGATGCTGGCTTCAAAGACGGCAAAGGTCTCGATCAGGAGATGACGGTACGTGAATGAACATCGCCCAATGTCAATGACTTACACGCGCCACGTTGCCCAAAAATCGCGTATATGCAAGAGTTGTCCTGGAAATTGATCCCCAAATCTTGTTTCCAGGGCGTCTGTCTCGGCTCCGGAATCGGCAATCTAGAAGACCTATACAACACCTCAGTGGCGTACAACCAGGAGAAGAACTACCGCAAGATCCACCCGCTGTTCGTCCCCCGGCTGTTGATCAATCTCGGAGCTGGACACATCTCCATGCGCTACGGTCTCAGAGGTCCGAACCACGCAGCCACCACCGCCTGCACCACGGGCGCCCACAGCCTCGGAGACGCGTCGCGCTTCATCAAATCTGGAGAAGCCGATGTCATGATCGCCGGGGGTGCTGAATCGTGTATCCATCCGCTCGCCATAGGTGGATTTGCGCGGTCCAGAAGCTTGGTGACCAAGTTCAACGATGAACCGTCGCAGAGCTCAAGGCCTTTCGACGCGGATAGGGCTGGCTTTGTGATCAGTGAGGGCGCGGCTTGCATTGTGCTCGAGGTAAGACCGATTCATCCCCATCGTGCGAGACGCTCGCAGTACACACGAGGAACGTTCTGACACGCCAGTCAAGGAAATGGAGCATGCCAAATCCCGCGGCGCCAGAATCTACGCCGAACTCGTCGGCTACGGCAACTCCGCGGACGCTCACCATCTCACAGCGCCGCTGGAAAATGGTGCCGGAGCTCTCCTAGCCATGAAAAAGGCCCTCAGACAGGCCCAAATTCCCCCTTCCAAAGTGGACTACATCAATGCTCACGCCACTTCCACACCATTGGGCGATGAGGCTGAGAACCAGGCAATGAAGACACTTATGTTGGGAGAGCATGGCAGGAAATCTGCCAACGAGATCAACGTGAGCAGTACCAAGGGCGCAATTGGGCACCTTCTAGGCGCTGCAGGAGCAGTTGAAACTTTGTTCACTGTTCTGGCCATATATGAGGTACGTATTTTTCAGCCTGACACCTCCCAGTAGGTGTGACTATAGGAATGGTGATAATAACGATAGGATGGCTAGAACACACTGCCCCCGACTATCAACCTCGTCTCCAAAGGCGACGAGTTCGACTGCAACTATGTTGTGAACGCGGCGCAACAGGCAGAAGTTAACATCGCCCTGACCAATAGCTTTGGCTTTGGAGGAACAAATGCAAGTCTCTGCTTCCAAAAATATAAGTGAGACTCAAACTTTTGAGGACTTTTGGTCTGCTGCTGCAACCACAATATTCGTCCGACGACGTTCGTAGCTCAAATCAGTGCGCTATCCGCCACGAATGATCCCCTTAAGCCACATCTATCGAAGTCTTTCGAAGAGGCGCCTTCAGCCCAGGTTGAGGCAAACCAATACCTGCTGTTACAGGCGAAGCTGATATTGCACCGGGAAACGTTTCGTGGATGGCAGACTGGGGTATAGCACTTTTGGCGCTGTCAGGGGGAACACTGAACAAGCCGCCGGATCTGTTGCCGCTCATGGCATTTGATAGCATTTCCTTCATCCGCACCAGCTGGTATTTCCGCCGGGTCGGGAAAAGTGGTTTGGTGACGAGGGGTTGGGGTCGAGCAAAGCTTCTAGCGATGGCTGTCATCACTGAGTCTCTCTCCTCATCCGAATCGACCGGACCAGTCAGACTAGGGTCGAGATCCTCCTCAAGGAGCGCAGGGGCGTTTGCATCGAGCGCAGCTTTTTGCTGGCGCGCTTGATTCTTTTTCTGGTATGCAGCGAGCAACATGTCGTAAGGTAGACTTCTTCCGGGAACAGCCCGCTTTGCTCCCATGGAGTGGCTCTTGCATGTTAAACTCCTTGCGCACTGTCCACCATTTGGCAGAATCACGCCGCATTGTTTCTCCACGTCAACCGGACCTTTGGGTTTCACCACCTTCGGTTTCTGTTCCTCCTTTCTCTTCTTCTTTCTTGGCTCTTTGTCGTCTTCGGCGTCGGCCTTCCGTTTCTTGGTCTTCTTGGGGGCATCATCATCACCGTTGGCACCGTCTTTTCTGGAAGCGCCTTTAACATCGTCGTCGTCGTCATCATCGTCGTCTGCTCTCTCGGCCCGTTCCTTCGCCCGCGCCGCAGCCTCGCGTGCTTCCTTTTTCTTGCGCGCTTTGTCTTGTTTGGACTTCAAACACAAGGATATGTGCCACTTGGCAGTGCGCTTTAGAACCATCTTCTTGCAATGTTTGCAGATCACGGTATCGAGGTTTTCGAGGCGGCCATTGGGGAAATTTGCCATCGTCTCGTCATCAAACTTGGGTACTTCTGGCGAAGGCGCCTCTGCGTTGTTCTTGACGCCTGCAACTGTCAGGAGGGGCCAACACCAGGGATGCATCTCACTCACCATTTACTTGGGCTGATTTCTTGGCTTGAAGAGGGAACTTCTTTAATTTGACCTTGGGCACTTTTTTACTGCCTTTGCTGAACTTGTAGCCGGACGCGCTGATAAGGCTGTCTGTGTTGGATCCAACAGATGAGGCTATCAGCAAGTTTCAGTCCCACCCTGACTGCGCCAGGGTTTTGATGTGTACGAACCTCGTGCATCATTTGCCGCCATGTTGGAGACTTTCACCAACGAATGTCGCAACGCCGACGGTCAGAGGGAGGGTTGGATGAATCTGCTCGAGTACAAGCAATGGCGGCGGCCGACAGTTCTCGAGTCTCGGAGTGTTGTTATCTTCGGTCACCTCTTTCGCAGGCCACGGCAAGTCAAGGAGAAATGCGGAGGACCTAAACGATGGGGGAAACTGCGGGCGATACATCGATACTAGGCCTATCCTGGTTAGATATCTATCAGAATTTAAGGTTATGTGATGGAAACGCCAAACGAGTGCTTAGTAATACTCGATGCACAAGACATTCACGCACTCTGCCCTACAATGCTCGTACAAAGTACAGCGGACCATCTAGGCTTCGGGCGACGAAGCCAGAATCTCTCTTCGACTCCCTTCAGTTTGGGCTTGAAGAATTGACTTGGTTCACTCAAGTTTTTGCGCAAGGAAACAAATCTCCCCATCTCACCGGCAGCCTCTCTCTCTCCGTCCTGATCTGCGCATACACCTCTCAGCCATGGATAACGGAGGGCCCGAACCCCCGCACCCCGAGATCAACTCTCTCATGCAGCGCATCGGCGGGCAATGGGCAGGCCATGCGCTGCAGAAATCCTTCCAACACGAAGTCGCCTACCTCCTCGGGCGCGGGAGAAACACGTCATTCCCCGGCGCCCAACCCGTCTCCTTCTCGTCGGAACACATACAGGAACTCAAGAGTCAAGACTACTACGTATGCGAAAAGACCGACGGCCTGCGCTACCTCCTGTACCTCACGCAAGATGGCGACAGGGACATCCACTACTTTATCGACCGACGAAACGACTACTGGTACGTGCCGAACCTGCACTTTCCGCACCACGAAGACAAGACCTTTCGGCGATTTCACACCGGCACAATACTGGACGGGGAGTTGGTCGAGGACAAGTACCCAGATCGAGAGCCTGTCATCAAGTTCCTCGTCTTCGACTGCCTGGTCTTGGACAGTGTGGTGTTTATGCAGCGGCCGCTCGACAAACGCCTCGCCTACTTCCAGACGCACGTCCTCCAGCCGTACAATGCCATGTTCAAACAGCACCCCGAATACACGAGGCCGTTCGTGCTCGAGGACAAACACAACGAGTTCAGCTACGCTCTGGAGAAGATGTTCAAGGAAGTGATTCCCAAGGTGAAACAGACGCACGGCAACGACGGCTTGATCTTCACTTGTCGGGACGCACCCTACAAGATGGGCACCGATCCACATATCCTCAAATGGAAACCACCGTCTGAGAACACGGTCGACTTCCTCCTCCGGATCGAGTGGGCGAGAATGGAGCCCGACCCGGACGATCCAGACCAATCCCCGCAGATCGACTTTTACTCGTTCCCCGAGAAATTCTCCCTCTTCATCCACGTGGGCAGCAACGAGTACTCGTACATCGAGGACATGTACGTCGAGCCCCAGGAGTGGGAGGAGTGGAAGAACCTGAACCACCCGCTCCAAGACATCATTGTCGAATGCTACCAGGACGAGCTGCAACGGTGGCGGTTCCATCGGTTCCGACACGACAAGGAGAACGCCAACCACATCAAAGTGTTCAAGAGCGTGATTCGGTCGATCCAGAGCCACGTGACCGAGCAGGACCTGTTGAACCACGCCCCGGAGATCAGGACGGCCTGGAAACTTCGAGCCGAGGAGGAGAAGGAAAAGCGGAAGCGACTCGCCGCCGTTAAACAGGAGGGGTGATGTTTTTACAAGTATTTTTTTCCATTTCAAAAGAGCAAGCGTGCGTGGCGTTGGATTTTATATGTTGTGCGGAGAGAGGGATTTGGGAAGGAAGGAAAGGGGTCCAACCCAGGGAGTTCACGAGGGTACTGGCTGGCTGGCTGGGTGGATGGTTATGTATCAATCAGGCAATTTCCTGTTTTTCCACCTGCAAATGTGTGTGTGTGTGTGTGTGTGTGTGTGTGTACGATTCTCTCGGGTTTATTATGTGAAGCGAAGCGGGCGAGGGGGTGACCAGCTAGCTGAATACCGTAGGTAGGCGACCCAGCTACCAAGAACGGATGCTGGCTGTTGGCTGTTGGCTGTTGCGCAGAGTTTGCCCAGTTTCCACTGCTCACTCGCTCCAAGAGTATGGGTACGGGCATGGATATGGGCAATATATGCGGTTTGGTGTGCAGCAACCCAACGAAAGTCAATGGGAGCGAGCAGTCAATCAAGACCTCTGAGAGTTTCACTCTTTTGTTGTACTATATCGACTTCCGCGTCTCCTTCCTCCTCTCCTTTCCCTTCTTCTTTTCCGTATTTATTGCCCCTTTCTGTCGTTGCTGTGAAGGTCGCAGTGAAAATCGCCATGAAACCTGTGCCACTCGAGGCTGCTGAACAGGGTTTCAAGGCCAGTTCTTCGCGACTCGTTGGGTAAGTAATACGTATGTACGTACGTGACGCGAGTAGGATTGAAATGTCTACCTATCTGGGTATCTACTGGATACCTACATGTACTAGGTGCGGAGCAAATCTATTGTTGGTTTGATGTGTAAGGGGTATATATTGCACTTTTACATGGCGTGCACTCGGTACATGTAGGTATCCAGTAGATACCCGGATAGGCAGATCGTTAGATTGTGTCCGTGGTGATGTCTCCTGCTTCGTACCTACAGTAGTACTTGGTACTTGGTACTTAGTACGCGACATCGCCCGCATATGCTCTCTGTCGTCTAGGGGAGCTGGTGGCAGCACCGTTGACGCCTGCGCCAGCGCCACCAGAGCCAGCGCCCGCGTCCGCCATCGGCGTATCATCCGCCTGGGCGACTTTGTCGCGTTGTGTCCGCTCGCCGCCGAGAAAGCGGAAAGGCGTGCTCGTCCAGTCCGTCGCTGTCGTCACATCTACCGCGCCTGTGCTAGACCCGGCGCTTCTGGCGCTTTGATCTTGAGGGGAATACTCGTCTGGCCGGGCGAGTGAGGATCCCGGTTTCCACGCCATAGAGTGCTGCGGGATTGGATTCGATGCGGTAGCTTGTGAGGCCGGCGCTGGTGCAGGTGCAGGTGCAGGGGCACCCTCAGTCATGGCCAGGATGTCCGGGTTCGGCAGAGACATCCATTGGTCGAGGAATGCCCAGTCGACGTCGAGGTTCGGTGGCATCGAGCTGTTGGCCGCCATGTCCTCGGCAGGGAGGTCAGAAGAGGACGAGGTTGTCCCCGTCACCGCACTCGTAGCGGCTGTCGCGGGGCCTGGGTTCGGTGTTGGTGGAAAATACGTGGGACTGAATGGAAGAAAACTCATAAACGGGTTCGGGCCGAGACCTGGGTTCTGGATGCCCGGCATGAGACGCAGGTGGGGGTTCAGCGTAGCGCTGCCGTCGGTGATGCTGGAGTTATTGAATGCTGGGGTAAAGTAGTTACCGCCACTACCGTCACCATCGCTACCACGTCCTTCCCCAACGCCAGGCTGGCCCTGCTGAATATGAGACGATGTCGACGAGGACGGATAGTTCGAGAATCCGCCGCCGTTCTGTTGATCTGATAGTGTCGGCTGAACCATAGAGATGTCGTACTGCATCGGAAACATGACAGAACCCGCAAATCGCCCTGGTTGCACGGCCGTCTGAGGTGGTAATGTTGAAGATTCTTGTGTTTGTCCTTCCGAGTGGGTGATCGACACCGACGTGTTGCTCCTGGGATCCCTCGATTTGCCACCAAATGAGCCTGACCATGTCGATTGTGCAACCGTCACTGGACTTGCAATCTCACTCAGAACCACCTTCAGAATGTCTGCCACTCTCTTCGCCTCATTGCTCGTGGGACTCAGTTCCTCACAGATTCCAAACGCGGCCTTCAACAGCTGGAACTGCTCGACCACTTTGTCGTCCTCGGAATTCTCGAGGTTCCTTCCGGGATTCGCTTTCCTCCACATACTCACCGCCAAACACAAGACCATTGCGGCCAGATAGAAATCATTCATGGTGAACGAACTCAACATCCAACGATCCTGATGAAGTTGGCCCCCGGGCTTCAACTCCTTGTGCAGATCGAGCATATGTCGTGTGATCGCCGTGGCGGCATCTGTGCATATTTTGGTGGAAGTTGGATGGCTGCCTTGCGTCATGTACTTCCTGTGTAGCACGAGGAGCGATTTTTGGTAGAGGAACTCGCAATTGGTGCGCACCATGATGAGGTAGCTGGGATCGGCAAAGGATTGTGACATGGGACGAATATGTAGAATCTGGGGTACAGTGGCGTATACGGCGCGGGCTTCGCGGTCGAGATCCATGACCTCCTCCTCTGAGTAGTCGCGAAACGAGAGCGCGTGCGCGCAGACCTTGCCGAATGTGGTCATCAGACGAGTTTTGACAATGAAATACAGTACTTGCGTTGCTTCTTCCTCCGACCGGGACGGTGGCAAGACCAGAGTATGCTCATCAAAGTCACTGTCCATCAGGTTTGATGGAGGTAACGTATCCCAGCTATTCGGCGGGATCTGGTTGGGCAAGCCCAGTTGAAAAGAAACCATGAGGTCGAATTGCAGACACATTGCCCAGACGCGCCGCCGAAGTTCACCCTCAAACACAGAGAGATGAGGGAATTGGGATGGATCGCGATGGTAGCCGCTTCGGTACGCGAGCCGCACAAGGATGGGGAATATGATGCTGACTTCGCGCGACGGATCCAGCGTGGCCATGTATTTGCATTGCGCATACAGGGCCAGAGCTTCGACCACATAGCGTTTGGGGCGAATAAAGCCGCCGAGGCGGAGACATTGGCCGGCAGCGTTGAGAAAACTCATCCGTGGACTCAGTTGATCTTCTGGAGTGGACGGCTCCGAGCCCACGGCTTCGGACAAGGTAGCAGACATACAACAGATGGAGAATAGTATGGAAACCCAGAGGGGAGGCATCTCTAGCGGCGTGCGCCAAAATTGTTCGTACTGTCTTCGGAATTGGCCCGTGTGGATGAAGGGAATGACCAGATACCGGCTGTTGAAGTAGGTGGACAGACGACGGTCGACTTGTAGTCGTGGAGGGAGGGCCTGCGACAGGATCTGAGAGAGCGAAATATGGCTTGTCGAACCAAACAGGCCTTCTATTTCTTGTGGTTCGACGTCTTCGCCCTCATCAAGCTCAGTCGTCGATGGGCGGCCTCCTTGGCCATTGCTGCTATTCGAAAGCGCAGACTTGAGTTCTTGTATACTTTCCAGGATTGCAGACCAGTGCGTCGAACCGACGTAGCGCGATTCCGAGGTGCCGTACTGAAGGTGTCCTTCCTTTGCCATGCTGGCATTTGAGGCATCGTTATCATGTCCCGAACCAGGGCTCGCAGCGGCTTCCGATCCATGCGAAGACTGCGCACTCGTCGTGTTTCCCACCATTTGCATGACGAGTTGCTCCAAATGCCGGAGCCTATCCTGCGCTTGTCCTCGCCGGTTTGTCGCATGAGCCAGGTTCGTGCCATTGGTGGTGCCTGTGTCGGATGCTCTAGGCAAAGGGATATTGCCGTAAACGCAGCTTGACTCGTCGCCTCGTTTGACGCAGGTCTCGCATGGATGACCTTTGTCGCATTTTAATTTCTTGATCCGGCAGTTGAAGCAGGAAATGGGCTGTCGATTTCGCTTGCTGATTTTGTGTCCTCCCGGGTGCTGGCTGTCCAGATTTGCGCGGAACTTTGTCGTGAGGGCGGAGAATTCTGCCATTGGATAGGGCCTGCTTCGTCCTAGTTCAGATCTCAACTAGAATGTGGGGATGGGCTGGCAGTCATGGGCATGGGATGGGATGCAGGATGAACAGGCACGCAGGATTCGATGATTGAGATCGTCTGTTAGAGTGGCGCGATGTTCCCGAATTGAAACTTTGCTTAGTGCGGGTCGCTTATTGGGACGGATATCGCAGGTTCAACAGCCAGGACAGGAAGTTGGTGTTGATTCGAGATTGACATTGGTGTCAGGAGATGAAGAGTGAACATGACTGTAGATTGCGCAGTGGTGACAGACGAAGAAGACGACGAAGGCAGAGAAATGATGATATCAACTCCCGCAGCTCGCATTTCCAGTCTCAATCAAACTCCCCCCAGCTCACAATCTAACGAGAAATTTGAATTATCACTACCACATACCATTTCCTATTGGTATGCTTATTGCAAAGAGTTGACATGGTACATACGTGACATTGAGAACCAGCTATCCTGATGTGAGTCACCCCTCCCTGCTTCTTTGCATCACCGCAGTCTCGCTCTCATCAAAGCTCCCTCGTACACCCAGGCTTAATCTTCTGATACAAGGCTGTCAGTTCTTGCCAGATCCTTTTCGCTGCTTCATCTCCCTTGGCACTCTTGACAAAGTTGCTATAGTTCTTGACCCGACACTCACTCAAATACTGTCCATGGGTCTCCCTTCCCGCTGTAGCTCCATGAACCAGCGTTCGCGCGCCGTGCTCGCTAGATCGCCCAAGGATCCCGATCAGGACTTTAGTGGGCGCAGGCGTGTAGTTCTGGAAAAAGTTGGTCTTGCAAAGCCCGGGCGCAACATTGTTGACGACCACCAACGGTTTATTGGCTGGGTCTTTCTTCGCCGCTTCTGTCAACCGCGCCGCCAGATATTTGACAAGCAGCATCACCATGAGTTTGCTAAGGTAATATCGCCCTTTCATATCGGCCTTCTTAGGATCCGACACTGTGTTGAGAATCTGTCCCTCAGCAGGAGTCGTTATCTCCTTGTCGTTGGCCGCGAAATGCACTGCCGATCCAACAATGGCAAGGTTCGGGGTGATGTTGTACTTTTTCGCCGAGTCGCGCAGGATAGGAATGAGCAGTGAAGCCAGGAGGAATGTCGAAATAACATTCACGGTAATAGTCATCTCGTATCCTTCCACCAGTGTAAACTCCGTACGTTGAATGCCGGCATTGAGAATCGCGGCATCGAGCCTGGGGAGATCTTTGCATCGCTCTGAAAAGGCGACCACACTCGGAAAGGAGCACAGGTCGAGTTCGAAGACGATAATTGTTGGCTGCGGACGTCCCCGGTTTTCGCTGGAGATTGACTGTAGAATAGTCTCCTTCGTCTGGTCCCCTTTCGCGAGGGTGCGACACGCAAGGACGATGGTGCTGCAATTCAACTGCACCAACAATCTGGCAGCATCAAAACCCAATCCAGAATTGGCTCCTGTCACCAAGATGGTTCGACCAGTCAAGTCAACTTGTGGAAGTGGTGGAGTTGAAAGCTGACCGCGGATAAATTGACCGGCGCCTGACATGATGTTAGGTTAGAGCCTGTCCTGTACGTGCTGGTAATTGTGGTCGACGAGTACTGAATCAGCGTGAAATGACCTTGAACGAGCGGCCAGCAGTCAAATATCTCCCGAAGACTGTTGGGATGTCCACGTCTTATACGTTGCCTGTTTCCCGAGACGACGAGTCCCTTTCAGCCACGGCGCCCTGTGCAGCAGTTTATGCATGGTGTACAATCTCCGACAGATGCTGGACTTTCGTTTCTCCCTTTCCAGGATACTTAGTACATTGGGGTCCAGTAAGAGGCCTCAAAGCTGAGATTGAGGATAGGTCTCTGTCGTTGCTGGCATGTGGTTTGGCAGGCCCCCAACTATTCTGGAAACCAGTTAACTCCGAGTTGTGGAGCACCTCATGGGCAAACTTCCGTCCGTCTGCCAATACCAAGGCCCCAAAGATGCCCGAGGGGTTCATCATCAGCAGGCAGACATGATTCCAACTCCTAAGTCAAGGGGCGCAGCAATCTCGCAGGCTCTCCCAGTCTGTTCTTATTTGCGCTGAAAACGAGCAATTGCTGCGGACCCGGACCAAGGCGGACGGTTGTCGATTAGCCATACGGCATCTTCATTAGACTTCAGTAATGCCTGCCGTACTCTTTCCGTGTGTATGAGAGGGCCAAGAAGCATGAAGACCTTGTCCACATTGTCTTCAGAGATCCGAACATGCTCAAGAATGGTAATTAACAACGACACAAGTGCTTCCAGGATCTGAGCGTCTGACGACCTCATGCCGCCGTATGGGGCTAGAGAAGTCTGATCGAATGACGAAATAGCCTCGTGGGTTTTCTGAATCGACCTGGTTAGAGAAGTGGGCAATTCTAGTTCTTTCATCTCCGGCATCGTAATCGCCTTCTGCCGCTTTTTTATCCCGACGACACTCGAATATGTTTTCTCGAAGAGGATCTCAAGCTCGTCAAAGACGTCTTCAATTCGGCTGGACATGAAATTCCCTGCTGCACGGCAGATTTCGGCTAATGTGAGGGCGGCGTCCTTGACGATATATGGCGCATTCGCCGCGCCTGGATCGCTCCCAGCAAGTAGTCTTGAAATCACTGCCGGCCAGATGGAGTTCACCAAGGGCAAAAAGGTATTCTCATGCCCTGCAAGGAGTGGACATATCTCCTGCAGCATGTGCAACAAAGTAGAGCGCACCTTCGGCGAAGGAGAGGACAAATGTGGAACCGTGGACTGTGCAATATGGAGTAGAAGCTGGTGGGACTTGGATATCTCGGTCTCCTTCTGGTCTGCGGTCTGCTGGTACGGTTGATCATCCTCTACCTCTTCATTCTCGTCGGATAGGCTTCTTTGCTCCTCGCCTCGCACACCATCTTCAGCAGTGGTCCACGGTCGGTGAGGGGCACCAATAATGTCCTCCTTTTCCTCTTCAGATTGACGATGTCTGTTTTTCCTGTTTTGTAAGTCGCCGAGGATATCTTGTAAACAGGATACGTGGTTTGAGACATTTCGTTTGCTGTCAGGTGCTGCTGCGGACTGTATTGCAATAATGGCAGGCTTCTTGGAACTCTCTGTCACTACCATTGTAAGAACGTCAAACAACCGTTCGACGAGATTCGAATATCCATGGAAAGTATCCAAGGCGCTAAAAATGCTTCCGATGAGGTCGTCAAGATGCGGGAGAAGCTTTCCACCACAGAGACGAATCATCATTCCGATCACTTGTAGACTAGTGGGAGAAACATCAAAGGCATTGAGCCGCAGCGCAACAGCGTTGATTAGATAATCCACGTTCTCGATCAGCATCTGAGAGGCTGATTCATATTCACATGCTGTGGCCAACAGGTTCAGGGCCGTCATTGCATGCTGCTGGAGCAATGCATTCTTGGAACCGAGCAGAGTCAGTAATGGAAATAATGTCTCCACTAACTCAGGTCTGTACGATTGACGGAGCTGAGAAGCCTGCAGTGTTAAACTTTCGAGAGACAGTGCCACCAGCCGCCAGTCTGTGTCTGCTTCACCTTCGAGGTCAGGATATTCCGTCAGAAATGGCAGAGTGTTTGAATAAAGATCGGTTATGAGAAAGGGACGGGAAAGTGAGAAGTCAGGGGGGGAAACACTGTCGTCCACGAGCTCCATCATGTCGAATGCATTGCCGCTGTCAGATCTCAGGAACTGGAGGGCGAGCCATGCTGCCGATAATTTCCTGTCAACATCAGGATCATGCACATGATCAACAAGGCTGCGTGTAATGTTCTGGCTGAAGGCCTGCGACCTAAGTGTGGCAATCAGGTTTGTGAGCTCTTGCGTAGACGATTGCTGGCTCTGATGATTCAGGATAACCGGCATAAACTCATGTTCTGATCGTCTAGACTGCCGAATAAGCTCGCCCGGAGAGATCTGGGGCGCTTCGTTGACCAGTTTTGCCTTATTTGAACTCGATTTAACTCCTGCTGCAACAGTATCGATTAACATTGAAGCAAATTTCCACATTTCTTCGTCTGTGGCACTTGAACTCTCCGTCAACGCGATGAACGACGTCGTCACCTGCTTCAGCAACTGCTGCTTGGGTCTGTCGTCATTACCTTGCATCACCCGGGGGAGTGCTTGAGACCAGTCATAAAATTTCGCGGTCAGAATTTCGGCTATCTCTGGCCTCGACGTTATCAAGTATTTGAGAGCAGATCTTGCCTTTGATCCATCAGGGGATCGGCAAAGGACTGCAAGCGTCTCCACCATCAGAGGCACAGATTGAGCGAGAGTCTGCGAACAGTCATCGATAACTGTCAGGCAAAGCTTAAGAAGAGCTTCAGCAACATCAGGACTGTCATGAGTCCTCAATTTGACTACCTGGATCAGAGCCAGGTCGATTTGAGATGCTGTCGCATTGAACCAGGATTTGTCCAGGATGACCTCATCATCAGCATCTCGTGCTGCGGGAGACTTGGTCTGAATCGCCGAAGTAGTTTTGTCCGGACCGTTACCATCAGTGAGGACGTTTCTCAAAACTTCAGTCATCAGGTCCAAGTAGCCAACAAGAACCTTTCTCGTTCGACGGGCCTGAGTACTAGGTCGAAGAACTTTGACCAATGTAGACACAGTACGTGGAAGCAGACTGGCTAATAATGCTCGACTCTTGATGGCACGCTGAAGCTCAAGAAGTACAAGGGTTGCGCTGATCTGGACGGCCTCGGATGAGGCATCTACTAGTGCTTCAAGTAGTTGGTAGACCAATTGGTCTACAATGTTCCTGCTGCCGACACCTTCCAGGATCGTCGATTTTTGTAAAGTTGTCTGACGGACGAGGACAGCCATGCATTCGAATGACGCAACTTTCAGCTCATCTGTAGGAGGCTGCTCCGGTCGGTTAGGTCCTTGGGAAACCAGCAAGCCCAAGAGGATGAGCAGCTGCTTGGCCATCTCGGGAAGAAGCTTGTCTCCCCATCCTTTCGACACCAGAATTTGCACACATCTGACAGCCAGCTCGAGTCCTCGGGATGATATCCGCGGGGATTGATTGAAAACATGAGTCAGTGGAAAGAAGGCGTATTCGGCCAACTTCTCATCAAGCAGATTCTCATCCCCAAGTGAGCAGAGAACCCGGTGCACCTGTTCCAGTGCCAGCAAGACTACCTTCGCAGATGTCTGATTAGCCTTGAGTTTGAGAGCGACAGAGCTCAGCTCGACACAAGGTGGACGCAGCTGGGTGACACGTTAGTTGTGGAAATTTCCTGCCGAAAGTTATGCAGCAACGTACCCGCTGGAAAGCCTGCTGCCGCGAGGATTCCATCATGGAATGACTGTAAGTAGCCCTCAAGACATTCTATCCGCAGATGACTGCATGTTTTCGACGACATTGTCTAGACCATGATGCCAGGAACAACTGTGACAGACAAATGCACAGCCACGGCGGCCTGGCAGCACGTGTGGCGAAGCTTGGCGTCTTGGCATATTTTTCAGTTCCCCTGGGCACCAAGCCTCGTCTCGCTCCTGGTGTGTAAACACTCGATTTAGGCATAACAAGCAAGTAGACGTGCATCTGCGCGAGAGAAGATCTCAGAGGGCGATATCTGCCTTTCACGGTCCGGGAGCCTGTTGACGAGAGGAATACCCATGAAGATGATTCCCTTGTACTCCGAGCAGCAACGTGGCTCGAAAGACATCAGGAATATTTGACATTAACACCTGCATTCGTCGCACCTTGGTTGTTGCTATCTTCAGCTAGTCTATCCAGGCAGTGGACCAAGTCCTCTACACCAAAATGCAGGAGGCACAGGCTCAACGAGACCCACGAGGTCTGCCTGCTCAAGATGCCGTGTGGTGCATGCCAACGCAATCTTCGTCGTCGTGACCATGATCAGCTTACAGCTCTGCGACATGCAAATAGGGTGATGCAGCCGCGTCTAATCCATACCTGATTCCACATAGGACTGACCAGGACACCGACTTAAACACACAAAGCTCCGAGGGTCGGCTTCAGTGTCGTGGCGTTCTGTACGGGCACACCGATAATTAGTCGAAGCAGTATCCGGCTCGACGCTGACTTGCAAACCATGTGTCACGTGATAGGCCACGTAGCCTCTTTTACTCCCGGCATTTCCTCGTCACGATTGCTTACTCTTCTGCCGCAGCAACCTACGCTGGAGGGACATCGAATTGAAGAGGTAGATCCGGATCGACTATCCCCCCTCCCGAGTTCCACGCTCGCCGTTCAACTTCTGCTTCGCCGAGACATGTACGCAGGTCGTTGGAGGAAATGTAAATCGACGTGTGAAGGACGGATTCGGGGATCAATGACTTGGGGGCGAAATCTGCGACAGGAAACGCCATCCACCAGCCCGGAGAAGGTCCACCATCGGCATTTCGGAACGTCTGTGGTCGAAAAGTCAATAGACGCGGATAAACAGAAGTCTGCAGGGACGTACCAGGTTGGCTACCTCCGTCTCCACCGACAGCATTGGTAGTGAATCGTCAGTACTTGCAGTTATTTGTGGTTTCCAAATACTGAGAGTCGCCTTCTTGGAAGTACCATGGTTGACACTTAGAAACACGACCCGACAAGTATTTCCACCACCTTCAATGATGTATTGTCTTGCAAGCTCTTCCATCTCCTCACTGTTCTGGGAGGATGCTACCTCGAAGACCACACCTGGGTAGCGTGCCGCTTTGTGCTTGATCTGTGCGTCTGTGTCGTGACAGCAACCTTTACGGACCATGTTATAAGGGGCCCGGCCACGAGTTCTGATAGAGGGGGATCCACGCGTTCACGTGCTTATATTGTGTTGTTGTGTTGCCGAACACGAACAAATCTGTGACACTGAGATGTATTAAAATCGGCACACAGTCACTTCTAGATCCAGAGTCACGTAAACAAAGGGCAATTCAATAATAATTAACGCGTCAGCGCGTCCATCGTGTGCCGTGCGGGGTGCCGTGCGGGGAAGCAAAAAGACGTGAAATGGACTACGGCGCAGTACTGCGTGTATTGCATGTTTTACTTGGTGCATGGCATGGGTGTAGTGGTGTGCATCTCAATGATGCCGTTCCCTTATCAGCCTTCACTCATGTTACAGGATATACCTCGTACAGCCGTATAGCAAGATGAAGAAGCGAAGGAACTCTGTTTCCGGTGCACACCTTCGACTATACTTCGACAGAGTCCTTCCAGAAACTTCATGCGAGACAGAAATCTTGAAAGGGCTCATGCTCCTCGAAGCTGCAGATTCCTACTCTGCTCTCTCAGCCTGACAGATTGTCTCTCCACTCCTTGAAAGATGGAGTGCGATGTTATGGTGCAATAGTACTGCTCTGACTTGCGACAAAAGACAACTTCATACTAGGGACGGTCGTGAAAGATTTTTGGTTACCTTAGACACCTACTCGGTACACATCCCTGCACTTAACAAGCACGGCGTCAGCAGCCTAGCGAGCAGCTCCACCACATTTCTCGGACAACCGACGCCTCAGCACAGACCACTCGAAGGATTTTGTGGAGGCGATGTATAAGTAAGTCCGAAGCCGATTAAAATACCGACTTCGTGGCTGATAATTGTACTCGGTAGGCGCAGTCTGCCTTTTCCTCCAGCACTATGAATTTCACGAATCGAGAAGTGGCTGGGAGAGATCAGTGAAACTAAGTTTGATCACCTACATCGGTGCCAATCACAATCCTCATGTGGACACAGGACAGACTGGAGAAGGCGTGTACCGAGTACAAGACCCAAAGCGTTTGAACGGTGATGCAGCAGAGAGTCAATCTCCGCCTTGAAACAAACAGATCTACTGGCAAGAGCTCACAAGGCAAAGAGACCGGGCAGAAACATGAGAAAGGTGATGGATTCAATGGCGAAATGGTAATGTTTTCTTGGTGCCGGAACTGGGAAGCCCCAACACGCTACTACTAGCGAGCACTGTAGCTACGGACAACCCTGCTCGAATAATGGCCAAGAGACAACTTCCTTGGGCGTAAGCTTGGTGCTTCGGAGCAAGATTGGGTGACAGGAACCATGATTTGGCAGCGTAAGGTTGACTGGCCCAACGCTGGTCTCACCGGTCTGCAGCAGGCCGGGCCTGATCTATTCTCCTTGCCATGCAAACACCGTAGTCCAGTCCGTGGTGGTCACGGTTGACGCGTCTCCTCTTTACCGTGCCAATTGTAATGGAGGTGGCTGGATGGAGAAAAGACCCCATTGCGATATTCATTATAGCTCATGTTTGTGGCAAGCACCGAACCTGATAATTCCGACTATGATGTGATGGCAAGTTTCTTGGACTGGACTGGGCGCAGGGAGCCACTTTGCAAGTAGCAGTAATACTACCAGTCGTCGTACTCGTACAAAGAGGAACCACATCTACGACTAACAAGTGTAAGTACACAAGGCACAGTACTACGAGTGAATTCGTGTCGTCACTGTGGGGATAGCGACGCTTACTAGGTGGCTCCTCGTAGGCTCAATTTCCATTCCTCGGGGTGCCTGCAGCGGCTGCTTCTCGGTGACACCCCAGACTTCTCGACTTCTTACACATTCACCAGGAACAGTGTCACGGGAAGGTTTACGTCTGTTGGACACGCTGGGACAAGGCTGGATTCGCACACCATGTTTGTTGAGATGGTGTACCCTAGCATCCTAGGAAAGCTAGAAATCAACAATTAATCGGTACGCCCTAACGGAAGTCCATGACCTGACCGCTTTGCCCAAATGCCCGACGCAGGATTTGTTCGGTGGCGATGGCGGACGGGAATCACCGAGGCCATTGTCGATTGGGTGCTGACTCCAAGATCTCTGAAGCCCGATGTTCAGCTCGAATCGAACCGGACTAGAGTGTGTTCGGCATAGGGTTGGTGATCGCCCACACGTAATAATGGCCCAGTTTCAGAGCTTCAGGTCACGTCGAGGGGCTTAGCGGCCATTAGGGGGGGACACTTGGGGCATGGGGGAATTAGCGAGGTACCCGGAGGATCCTCCCCGAGGGGCCCGCTGTGGCTGAACGGGTGGCGGTCACAGATAATCGGTTGGTCCAAAATCGAGTTTGCCGGTGTCACAAAGTGGCTGCCGTCACCTACGGGTCACCAAGGCACGCCTAGGTAGAGTTCAGCCTGTGCAACCCTCAGCGATCTAGCCTGTGACGGACTGGCACGACAAGCTGCCATCGACATCCCTGCAATTACTGCAATTACTGCCAGCTTCACAGCAGGAACAAAGTGCAAACCCAATCAATCACCAACCTCCTCTCCATCAAACCCTCCAGTGGTCCCAATGGTCCCAATACCCCTTGTCGTCCTGAAAGTCTAACAAGGAATTGCGGAAAACTTGGTTCCTGATTCTGGGCGTCAAGAGCTATGAGTACAGCTTGTTCGTTCATCATTGCCTACACCCCCTACCCCCTGGTACTCCTTAGAAGATAGTCAAGGTGTCAGGGTGCCTACGAGTAATACTCCGCTAGGTCCTGCATCTTGCTGCATGCTGTAGTACTCCTAGAGGCGCATCCATCCTCAGAGCTTGTGCCTTTTTCTCGCTTCGTCACTGGCAACAGCGTCTCCACTTTCCGTCACTTCTCCAGCTTGACCTTTACTTGACCTTCACTTCCCAAGTCAAAAAGCTTCCCACTTCCACCTTCCAGCAACTGTCTGACCCCTTTGACACATCCCATAAAACCGCGTGCGTCAACTCATTTCGCGCTTCGACGCCTACTTTCTTCCTCTTTGCCACCATCTCTCGACTTGGTCCTCTCCTTCTTTCCTGCCTTAACCCACGACCTCTCGACGTCGTCGTCACATACGGTGCATCATCTTACTGATCACACCCTTTACGTCGCGTAACTCTCAACTTCATTCACGGGCCTTGATTCCCTCATCCTCAACCATGAAGACACTCATCATCGCTGCTGCTCTTGTTGGCGCAAGTTTCGCGCAAACACTGGCTGACTTGCCACAATGCGGTGTGAGTATCTCGTACCCCAAACTGTCTTGATCAGAAATTTTGGCTGACCTGTCTTCCAGCAAGCGTGTTTCAATAACATGATCGCGCAAGCTGCTACCCTCGGTTGCCCTGACGTTAATGGATCGCCTGATGTCGTCTGCCTGTGCAAGAACTCTGACTTCAGTTATGGCCTCCACGACTGCTCCGCTGAATCATGCCCCGTCGGCACCGATATCTCGTCAGTTCTTACCTATGGTCAAAACTACTGCAGCAATGGTGAGTAAATATGGACAGCGGGACAAAGAGGGACAATTGTACTGATGACTGTTAGCTGCTGCTTCCGCATCCAGTGCTGGCAGCTCGGTTGGTGCTCTCTCTGGTACCTCTGCCTTGACCGTGGGTGGTGCGACGGCCACTGGCGCTAGTGATGCCACTGCTACTGGCACTGGTGGAGGAAGTGCTTCTGGCTCTGGTGCTTCGGGTTCTGGCTCTGGCGAATCCACCCCAATTTCTACCGAGACGCTCTTTTCGACCATCACTTCCGATGGCAGCACCATCACCACCGCTGTTGGCACATCCACCATCTTTGGTGCTGCTGGCGGATCAGGTGGCAGTGGCGCCTCTTCAACTCCTGTTTCGACCGAGACTCTGTTTTCAACTGGCACCGACAGTGCAGGCAGCACCTTCACCACCGCCGTAGGCACATCCACCATCTTTAGCGCCGTTGGAGCCGGGGTAAGTAACATCGGTTTGCAAAAAGTCTTCAAGGTCAGAATCACTGACGGGTTCCAGTCTGCATCATCGGGCGCTTCTGGCGCGAGCGCATCGGCCTCGTCCCTCTCGGCGTCTCTGTCCTCCCAAGCTTCATCGGCATCCTCTGCTGCCTCGAGCGCAGCATCCTCCGCTGAAGCTTCTGCATCGTCTGTTGCCAGCTCTGCGTCTTCACGTCTGTCCAGCGCTACGGGTTCTGCCGCGTCCGGTGCATCATCGGCTGCTTCCTCGGCGGCATCTGACGCGACTGGTGCGGCCATGCCCGTGGCAACAGTGGCTGTCAACGGTCTGGCTGGCATTGCAGGTCTGGCTGCCATCATGATGCTGTGAATGAAAAAATAACTTGATCCACATTTGGGTCGGGTAGGAGGGTTGATAAAAAATTTCCGATTTGTTTCCACATCACTGTTGATACCCACATTCGAATGGCGCGACTTGTATCCCACTGCACCAGGCAGGGAAAAAGAACAATCGGCGGGCAGAATCTCAGCGCGATTGACTTGTTCATGGTCACCGCAGCGTGCCTATTGATGCGTAACGGATTTTACGGACAAACCAACGGTACCTTTTAGCACAAGCATGGAGCTTTCAGTGTAATAGGCCCGATGGAACGGGCTGATAGCTAATACATTATGTATTGAACTCGAGACAGAAATGCTTTTCAAGAGAGCGAGTGCAAAGTAATTTGTAGTCGTGTGCAGGAGCCAACTTCGCTTCCAAAGCCGAAGCATCCGGGCTCCTTTGTACCAGATGTGGCATGGATCATGGGTGTCAGGGGTGTCCAAGATAGCAAAGCAAAATTGCCATTGGCACGCTTAACTTGGGACAAGAATCTCCACTTGTGCGATAACATACGAGCATTCTCGTAAACTAGTCAGTCTTTTATCCTATCGCCCTAATATTGAGACGACCTTGCCCAATTTGCCAATAGAGTTCATATGGCATGTATCTCGGTATGTACCTCATACACAAACAATTACAGACCTCAAGTGTCTACCTAGATACGTAGATATGTAGGTAAGTCCGCGGTACAAGTCTTGTGACAAGTAGACCTAGGGAGGAGGGGGGTATGTATACTCGATAACGTCCGAGTGTAGAGTGTAGATATGCTGCAAATTCCATTTTCCTAGTAGCCACAATAACATTCCCAGCGTTGGTCACTGATCGATCTATATATCCAAGTACAGACATACATACGTCGGGTTCGAGGCTTGAGGTTTGGCCTACTCGTTAGGGTTGGTGTCTGTGCGAGATTAAAGTATTCTATAGTATGTGGACGGAGAGGGAGGGAGACAGACACGGAGAGATCAACTTCAAGATGGGGCCAGGCACTTGAATCCCACAAGGCTACACATGTGCTCATACTCTCATGTCCACGCTCTGAAAAGAACTGATCCGTCACGAGATGAATGATATGGTAACTCCTTTGGCATTTTATATCGGTGGCAGAGAGGGTATCATTATTACACGTTGCGTCAAACTCAAGGACGATCGAGAAGAGCAGTACATCGAGTGGTACTAGCGGCGCAACTCACTTACTCGCTCACTCCCAATCCTCTTCGTCACTCTCCTCCTCGACCTTGCTGGTGGGCGACCGGCCGATGTCGTCTTTCGGACTTCCCGGTGCCCGGCTGTTCGCTCCACTGACGAGATCATAGCTGGCGTCGCTGTCGGCCACGGACTTCTCGTCGTGAGATCGGCGGCCTTCGGGCTTGAGCGAGCTCGGGTCCGCCGACGCGGGTGTCTGGTGTATCGTGGTGGAGGAGTCGTTGGTGTTCTGGGCAACGAGGACTTTGGGCACGGCTTCGTTTCGTAGTTGGGGAGTCGAGACAGCTGCTGGTTCCTCATCACTGTCCTCGTCCCAGCCGACCTCTTCTGTTTCGTGTGCAGATGCTATGATTCATGCAGTTAGCAGAGTTTCTTCACTGGCGATCTTTGTTGTCAACACCCCGGCCCTTACCTTTGAGAAGTTCCTTTCTCTTTTCTTCTTGCGTCTCCACTACGTGCCTCAGGAAATAGTACCTCGTCCAGAAATCCTTATACTCGACCTTCTCCGGCACAAGCTGCTCCATGGTGCTTCTCAGCTCCCTGTACTTGTCAAGGTCTTCTGCAATGCGGGCGGTCATCTTGTCGATATCGAACCCTTCTCTAAAGTCGTCCCACTGATTGCCCGCTCCACTGGGATCTTGGGTGAAGCTCGTCACCGTAGTGTGGATGACATGTAGCTGCGCGTCGAATCTGCTTGTGTGGATGACTCTTTTGCCCGAGGTAGGGTCTCTGCTTTCGAAAAGCACCTCACTAGCCTGGCGATTGCCAGTGGCAGCGTCGTCGTCGTCAGGAGCAGTTACCGACACGGCATCTCGCAGAAAGTTTCGGATATTTGTGCCGAACCTCAAGAGTGCCTCGTCGGCAGCGTCCTCTGCTCGCTGCACGTCTCTCAGCCTCTTCGCGGCCTCGGTTCTGAATCGCTCAAGAAAGGTCTCCGTCTCTTGAATTGTCTTGTTCTGCTCACTTTCTTTGCCGGCGCTGGATGATTCTGCGTCCGCGTCTGCGTCCCGGCTCGAATCCTTCTCTCCCTCCTTCTGTTCTGCACCGAACCCCAATCCCTTGACGCCCTTCACGCGCAAGGCTTCCATGTCGACTGCCATTTCAGCTGCCTCCTTCTTCGCCTCCTCGTATAGACTCTCCCCTTGTTTTCTGACATTGCCCCAGAAACCACCCAGTTTGACGCCCCATTGTGAGTTGGAAAACGCCTTGAAGGTCTCCTGAAACTCTGACTGCAGACTCTGTCTCGGGGAAGTGGTCTTTGGCGTCGAGGTATCATTGGTGTCTGAGGTGGTCGTTGCAGGTGTCGGAGTAGTGGCGCGGTCTCCCGCGATGTAAGCTTGTTCGGCAATATGATCGTATGCAAGATCCATAGTTGTTGGAGGGAAGTGTGGTCAATGCGAGGTTGTGGAGAGGGGTAAGAAGACGAGCGGACCGACGAGGTTCGCCTTTGTTGCTGTAGAATGACTGTACGAGGGGGTACGTAGCGACCGTATGTCTAGAAAGAGGGCGAACTTCAGCTGCTGTGTCAGGGGTGGTGACTGACGAGACACGAGTACTTTGACATGCGCGCGCAGGGAGGTTGGAGTGATGATCAAGGGGGGAATTCGTCGATGACGGTCACCGATCCAGGGACCACGTCAAGCACGTGCGGTGTAATGGTCTCATTAATTTAATTCAACCGTCTGACAAGAAATGGTCGAGTACAGCCTCAGCGAGCCTGCGCCATCCTCTGAGGAATTCCACCCAGTCAGACAAGGCCCAGGAGTATATTCAGGTGCATATATATACCTCGTACTACTTCTTCGCTCACAAGATGCCCCTTTGTCTCGCGTCTCTAACAATCCTCTCACATACTTGACCTGCAAATCTCTGAGACAGGTGCAGACGGCGAGGTCGTTAGAGACATTTCTCAATCGAGAAAAAGGTGACGACTGGCTTGAACAGATCGAGTACATTGTATGCCTTATTCAATTCCCTTGTCGTCTCCTTATGTACCTTGTTCTCCATTATTGGTTCTTCTGGGATACATGGACCAACTCACGGCAGGGAAAGGCAATGATAACATCACATCGTATCACATCCCCTTATACCTCCAAGTCCACTGTCGTCCTCATCGCACGCCTAGTCACCTCGTGTCATGACATTCGTAGTATTCTTTCGGTCTAATACTCAAAGTCGTCATCCACTCCAGTCTTGCCCGACTGTTCCTTCTGCACCACCTCCTGTTTCCTGTACATCTCTGCTACGTCCGCGCTTGTTGTCGCCTCCTCCGGCTTCTTGTCGTCTCTTCGCTGGATGAACCGGGGAAATCTGAGGCTTATCCCATTTTTGCCGCCCATCTCCTCGATTGCGGCCCGGTATCTAGGACTCAACGTAAGATCCGCAGTCTTCACTTCCCAGACATGCCGCGGCTCGAACCAAACATCTGGCTGGTCATTTTTGACGGTCGAATGAGAGTAGAAGGGTTTAGGGCGCTCGATCACTATTTCGGAGAGCTCCTTGGCGAGCTCCTCGAGCAGGGACTCAGAGAAACCGGTGCCAATGTTGCAGACCGTTTCGAAATTTTGGGTCTCTGGATTGTATGCTGCAAGAAGGAAAGCACCATACCAGGATGTGCGCTTACCTTTGCCGTGGTAAGCCCCTAGAACCACAAGATCCAAAGAGTCGCCTGTGGTAGAGAGATAGTCCTTCTTCACTTTGAGCCAGTTCCTCGAGCGTTTCGAAGGCTCGTAGGCCGATTCTTCCGTGTCGAGCATCTTCACCATCAAGCCTTCGCAAGATGCTTTGACAGCATCATCGAGTAGATGCTGAATCTCTTCAATATCCTTGGCATCGCCATATTGGGCAAATTGGAATTCGCCGTCTACTGGCACGAAGGCGTCGTGCAGTAAGTCTCGTCTCTCACGGAATGTTTTCTGCACAAGCGCTTCACCGTTATAAAAGAGCATATCGAAGGCAAAGACACAGACTTTGACCGTGACTTCAGATGTCTTGACGTCTTTGCGCTTCCGGGTCATAAGTTGCTGGAACGGTAGGATTTTCCTGTTCTGAGGGTCCCAGGCGACGGTTTCACAGTCCAGCACAAAACTCTTCGTTGTGGGCTTGATCCACGTATTGAGTTTCTCCAGGATGTCGGGGTACTTTTTGGACAGATCCTCAGAGTTCCTCGAGAACACGGCTGCCAGACCTTTGAATGCCTTTGGATCTTTGGTCAGTGTATTCTGCGCCGCTGGGTATTCGGACATGGCTTCCGGGGCAATGTAGTGGATCTGAGAACGCTCCCCATCGTATTTGTATTCGCATGTGAAGGTTTTGCCCTCGAAGCGGTCAAGCACCTCAGTGATTGCCTTGGTCGGTTTGGCAAGCATAGGTTTCAGGGGCACCCCTGGCTGCAACTTACACGTCTCGTGTAAGTGGAAAATACCATGTTCCAGCATTGCTGGAATGATGACTTCGTACGAGGGCAGCTGGCTGTAAACCATTTTCAGGGCAGCTTCTCCCTGCGCCAATTGATCCGTAGTGGGAACCTTGCCCTCCTTCGTCGCCTCGTGAGTAACAACGGCCTGTGCCAATGCAATGATGACTGTTTTCTCCGCAAGGCCCAATCTCAATTTTCCTTCCAGGAAACGAACCAAGAATTTGGCCTCGGAAGGACCTCCTTTGTCCTTTGTGATATCGACGGTTTTACTCGTGGATGAGACATCTGCAGATGCCATGAGTTTATTGATGGCTCGAACTTTCTGATCTTGTGAACCTTGCCCTTCCATCTTGGCAATATCAAGTAATCCCTGATGGACGCCACGGACAGTCAGCGGTTTTGGCTTGAACATCTGGCTCTGCTTAGATTTGCTCTTGGCTGCAACCAGACCGAGGTCACCAATCTTTTGGTGATCCGCCTTGATGACCGATAACGAGCGGCCAGAACTCTCTCCGATGGCTTTCATGATCAGCGATTCCCCTATTCCAAGTTCGATGCCAGCGTAGTCGGCGGCGAGCTTGTTCAGCATAAGTTGAATCGTAGGCAGGAGATCTTGGGGGGTCAAGCGGAGTACTTGCTGAAGAAAGGCTGAACAGTAGGCCGTGATTTGGAGACGTTTGGTAGTGAGTTCGATCAAAGAAAAGGTTGTACACAGTGCCGCGTATGGTACGGGCTCACCGGCCTTCCAGTCAGGATAAGGATCTTTCCCTGTTGATTTGATGGTGGCTTGAATTTTGGCCACTTGCTTTTTGTCAACCCTGGGGTTCTCATCTTCACTTGCAGAGACATCATCTTCAGCTTCTGATACACTGCTAGCACGATCTGACGGTTCTGGTTCCTCTTGTTGTGGCTCGACCGCTTTCGAAGACGTCTTTTCGGTGTCGGGGTCGGAATCGGTTCTTGAGACACCATTTGTCTTTGGGGATGCCTTGGGCTTATCTTTGGACGCAGAAGTTCGCCTCCGTCTCTTGACCACAGGCTCATCATCAGACTCGTCCTCTTCTGTGGACTCTAGCTTGTGCTTTCTGCTCGGGGAAGTGTTGCTTTCTTCCTTGTTATTCTCGACGTCGTCCGCCTGTCCTTTTTCCGGATCTAGAGTCACATCATTCTCTCCTTTGGGTGGATCGTTCTCCTTTTTACCATTGGGAATTGACTTTTGGTTGAACGAGAGAGTAGACTGGGTTTTTGATTTGTTGCCGTTCTGTTTGCTCCCGAGGAATTTGCTGCAGAGGTTAGTGCCGGCTTATCATTACAGGGAAAATGAGTGCGGGCTCACCCAAGGGTCGACTGCCTCCCTTGTGTCATGTTGAGTTTTGGCCGTAGGTCGAGAGATCTGGAGTTGAATGTAACAGCACGAAACTTGTGATTGACCAGGAGAAGCGGAGGATAGGACCGGGACAGAAATCTGAGGTGGAATGAAGATTGAGGAGACAGTGGGTTCCTGACAATCGCCTGAGGTCCGAGGACGCAACCTAATGGCGTCAATTTCATCCAGGTGAAGTTTGTAGCTGCAGCAGTCACCTGCGTAGTCGAGATCTCAGTATAGCGAGAAGAAACAAGCGCGTCGTTGACGCGTGGGGTAATTAAGGCGATTAATTAATTCGCGTCTGTGACAATTTTAAATGACGTCGTGCGTGTGCGATGCGCAGGCAGTTGGGGCGGAGTGGCGGATGCCTGCTGTGCCTGTTGAGCCACGTGGGTGCCTATGTACGAGGTAGACACCTGGGCAAAGGCAGAAATAGGCACAAGCATCTAGGGCTCGCCAGCTACAATGTGGCATGCAGTTCATCCATTCAAAATAGATCAGAAAAGATACTTACTTACCAGGTCCGATCCCTTTCCTCTCACTATCTAATATCAGAATTGCACAGCATCCAGATCGCTGATCAATTTACAGTATAGCAGATACTGGCGTGGCTAACGCAGTTCAACACCAACTCATGGCTGTACCACTCCATATCGACATACCACCCCATGTCAGCCTGAACAGGAACCGTCTTACTGCCTCGCTCGACCTTTCGATCTTTTCTGCCCGCCAGCCTCGGCCATGTCAGCGTCCTCGGGGACTTTCCTCTGCGTTAGAGTCACTCGTATCTTTGTCGTTATGTTCTTCCCTCTGCCGTTCTCCTTCAGACTGGCCTCGATTCGAATCCTCATCATCATATTCAGTACTATCGTAGTCGTACTCCTCTCCTCTGTCGGTAAATAGGTGACTCGGATGAACAATCTCCTTCGACCGATAGCACTTGAAGCACAGGAAAAACCCTCCACACAGATCACACCGGTAATATACTCCGACCACAAGCTACGGCGTTGTCTCCTTTGTCAGCAAACATCTTTGGTCGTGCATTGAACTTGGGTAAATAGGGGGCAATGGACTTGAGGCCATCACTTACGATTAAACATGAGTCGCAGTAGTAATTTTCCCTACAAGGTTTGGCTCTTCTCGCATGCCGTGACGAACTATCCCAAGTTCGATTCAATGCGGCGGCACGCAACTCCAGGAAATCGATGATACTGGAAGGCAGGTTGTAGTGGTTCGCGAGCTTCAGTGCTGTCCACTTCCGGTCAAGGCCCAGACCTTCCGCGAAGAGATCTGCCCCGTGGTGGAGCAGTTCTTCGAGGATCTCTTGTCTGTTATCAGACTGGGCATCCCAGAAAGTGCATTTTCGCATGGCCCAGAGGAGCGGTGTCCATTGATCTCTGTCCCTGGAGTTGACAACATCCAGACATCTCTCTCTGGCCTTGTCTAGGACATACCGAACTAGATCGAGACGGCCGCTGACAACCGCCAGATGGAGAGCGCCCCTTCCCATCTTGTCAGGTTCGAAAAGCTGCGCGCCATGTTCAGGTCGGCACAGCAGCTCCACCCGGTCGATCGATCGGTAGAGAGCATAGTGGATAGCCTGGCGGCCGACCCTGTCAACGCTGTTGACCTTTGCGCCCCTTTCCAACAGCAGCCTTATCACTTCCATGGTGCCGCTGAGGACCGCCACGCTCAGGGGCCCTCCCCACCAGTTGCTTGTCAGATTGGCGTCGGCCTTGTCCTCGGCGTCGTCAAGCAGGTACTTGATGATGCTATCTTTTTCGGGGCCCGGGTCGCGCAGCAGCGCCGCTTGAAGTGGCGTGCCGTTAACACCCGGGTGGACGATGTTGGTGTCTGCGCCATGCTTGCACAAGAGCTTGACCATGTCCAAGGACGCCATCCGGCAGGCACGTATGAGCGGCCCGCCATGTGGACCACCAGTGATGTTGATCCTTGCGCCTTTGAGGATCAGGTACCGAGCGATCTCCAAGTTATCTTGCCATGCCGCACTGCAAAGAGCCGTGTAGCCGTCATTGCTGGCACTTTCTAGATCGGCTCCTCTGTTGACAAACGCTTTGACAATGGACTCATCGTCTTCACGGCGGGTGATGAGAACGGCTCGATTCAAGACCGAGTAACCGTACACGTCCTTGGCCTTCTCCAGATCCAGGTTGAACTCTAGCAACATTTTCACAATGTCTTTTGCACCCCCATTGACGGCATTCATAAGTTCCTCGCAGCCCTGCGAGGGAAGATTCCGAGGATCTGCCCCCGCGCTCAAGAGGCGGCCGACGCATCGAGTGTTCAGTTTGGAGACGGCCGCGCTCAAAGCCTCCTGTATGGCATCGGGGTTGATTCTTTGTCTGTGCTCGAGTAGTGCCTCGAGAACCTCTTCTTTATCCCACTTTGCTGCATAATAGAGACAGGTCCATCCATTCTTTGTCTTAGCATTGATGTCTGCTCCCTTCTGGATCAACAAACGTGTGGTAGTTGCATCGTCGTAGGCAGCATGGATCGGCCGCCAGTCACCATCATCGTCTAGCACCTCTAGGTCTGCTCCCGCCTCGATCAGAATGCGAGCAACGCCAGAGCATCGAGCATATACCGCGCGAAATAACGGAGTGGCACCATTCCAATCTCGCTTGTCGAGCGGCGCTCCCTCGCGGACAAGCAGGCGCAAGGTTTCTTCTCGTTGTTGCGCCACCGCGACATGAATAGCGTCCTCAAGCATCTGGGCATGCTCTTCCGGAGAGCAGTGTTCACGGCTAGCGGTGAGGATCGCGCCGATGGCTTGTAAGTCCCAGTCCAATACGATGCCACACTCGAGCAATTGGTCATAGGCACCCCCTGCAAGTGCCCCGTCGGCTTTTAACATGTCACCATATGCCAGTGAGAACCCAGACTCAATTGCGCTCTTCAAAGCGTCGAGGAAACTGTCCTCCTCCGGATTGACAAGGTCCCCGATATGGCTCCAGAGAACTTTCCAGCACTTGTGGCGTTTCATGGTGATTACTGCAGTCACCCAATCCACCACAGCTTCCTCCTCGAACTCTGCCTGTTTTAAAGCCGTCAAGACCTGGTCCAGGATACGATGATGTCCGAATTTGATCGCAAGAGCTGCACAAGCTTCAAACACGTCTGCCACGTCAGCCACGTCGGAACGAAACGCAGCGGCCTTGATCAATAGGTCAACAATTTCAGCATGCCCGAATTTACAGGCAAGTTCCAGAGCCGTCTCCTTGTGTTCAGTCTTGAAGAAGATGTCATCATAGGTGACAAGGAGTTTTGCTGCCTCGAGATTGCCTCTGGAACAGGCGTGCTGCAGAGCAGTCAGTCCAGCAACCGTCGCATTCTGTTGGTTTTTCTCGATTGCCAGAGGTAGAATCTCTTTCACAACAGCGATCTCTCTAAGCGATGATGCTCGACATAGGAGGAGAGTTGGGTCTTGAACGTTCTCCCGGTTTCGAAGACCAAGGCTGATCAATTCCGTCGCTGCTTTTCGATTGCCTGACTGGATGGCGGCAAGCATCACGTTATCCCAAGAATCAGGAAGAGAGTCGAGCTTCTCGGTGACTCCAAGAGCAGTCCCCAGCTCACCGTTTCCCGCTGCCGCTTCAACTGATTGGATGAGCCTGTGGTAAAGCAGACCATCAGATGTTTTTGACCAACATTGTAGTTGTCCATTGGTCACCTGGAACAACGCTTCTAAAAGACCATTGGCAGCGAGAACGGCAAGAGGGTTGTCTTCCGTAATGCTGCCCCGGTTAAAAGGGTTTTGGAGCTCCCAGTGCATCTTGGCCCAGTCCGCTAAAGGACCGTTGTTCCAGAAGTCGAGAAACTGATTGGTGCAGTACGATCTTCCAGCCTCAGACAGCCGAGCGTGGCGAGGCCACCATCGCACCGCGTAGTGCAAAAAGCTGTGTCGCTGTTCGACCGCAATAGCCGCCCTGCCTCTAGGCCACTCATCTGTAACGGAATCACCACCTCGAATGCTGATGATGTGTTTGAGGCAGAAGTCTGCTGTCTCCTGGTGAGCCTTCCATGTGGGAGTTGTGAGCGGAGAATCGTCGGCCAACAGATATCGACGAAGGTCTCTATGGGCAAATTGGACCTCATATCCATTGACCCGTACTAGACCACCCAAGGTGGACTGTAACCTTGAATGTAAGCTGAGGGCCGGTGTCTCGAGTAGCTCGAAGTTCTCGGCCTGTTCCCCGTTGCGTCGGGCCAGATCATTCAGCTCAAGAACGCTCAATGGACGAAGCGAGTAGAGCAATAGGTTCAACATGTCATGTAAGAACCGGTCTGTGGCCAGAGGTAGAGAGGACAGAATGGCTTTGAACACAACCGCGGGGGTGACATTGCTCGATCGAAGCTCTCGTAGGGCCGGAGTATTGAGACACGTATCAGATTGCTGGTTTCTGTACCAGTTAATCACCATTGATCGCAAATCATTGTCTCCCCTGCATGCTTGGAGGAGATGCGAAAGCACGGTATGAGCCATTTCTGTCATTGAACTAGTCTGTGCCAGTCTCAAGAAGTCAATGTCGAGATGTCCAGCCAGGTCCCTCTGATCTGGTCGATGCATGATTTCGGTCTTCTCCACATTGTTCGGGGCAGTTTCGTTGGCAGTTTGCTCTGGGACTTTGGTACAATCTTGATGCTCGGGCTGCCGAGTCGCTTTAACCTCGACGCCAACCTCTGGCCAGAGTGCTGTTTGTTCTGGCTGTGCCACTTTGAGAGTGGTGATGATGACCTTGATTCTGGCCTCGCATTCTTCGGCCAGGTTGTTGAGTTTACTCAGGAACCAGTCGCACGACGTAATATTGTCTTGTAGGTTCCCCAGCACCAATACAACGCCTTGATCTCTTGTGCCAAGGTCAAGGAGGCTCTCCATGAAGACCACAAGCAGGTCTTCTCGATTCAACCATGCAAATTTGTCCAGAAACCCAACCAGCCTTCTCCCGATGGTGGCTTGCTCACCTTGGCCGTTGTGACATCGGGAAAGCATCTGAGCCAAGAACAGATACAGCATGGACTCGATGGAGTTGCGCCGTGTGTCGGACGGTATGAATTCGAAGTAGAGACAACTCGCACCTTGGCGACCTGACGCTTTGCTGTCGCCCAAGAAGTGGAATGAGGATTCTGCTGCTTCAGTGGCAGCCTCGACAGAGGCGAGACAAATCAGGAGGAGTTGTAGTCCACCAGTTTCCTTCCACTCCTGGAAATTCTTGTCAGTGGTAATCCATTCGTACTGTCTGAGATCTTTAGATGACGCATTCAGCGAATATTGTGGAGGAGTTTGGGACGCCAGAGATAGAATGTAGCCTTGGTCATCACCTGTCAACCATTGTCTATCAGCATGTCCCCGAGACCCATGGCACATGACGTTTGCACGAACCGCAAGGCCATAAACTCCGTTTCAACAGATCATGGAAGCCGGTATTCTCACAGGCAAGTACCAGATTTTGGTGGGACATTTCGATCCCGAGGCTTAGGCGTGCTTCAAATGGGAGTTCCATTGTGGCAACGGATTCGTCGAAGATCTTTTCCTCCCAATTAGTTTCCGATATTCACTTTGAAGGAGACATGCGATAGATGGTGGCGACTTACTCTTAAAGATGGTTCGCCATAGCATGAGAAGACGCTAATCACTCCGGCCCAAATCGATAGTCTCGACTCAGCGAAAGCAAAGTTGACATCTCGGATCCAATCTGGCATTCCATAGGTAACTGCCCAAGAATCTGACTCACTGATGGATCCGAAAATCTGAAGATTCAGGAGCTTGACCAAGTCTTTCCTCAGCTCATAAGGTCCATTGCTTCGATGCGGACAGCCCAAGAATACCTACTTCCAATCATCAGCAATTGTTAGCATGGCGACTGTCCGTGCCTCAAGTTCGTCTCACTATAGCTTTAGTATGCAGAAAGACATTGGTATATTTCCCAAAGCTTTGTCCGGCTAGAGCGAGCGCCTGGAGAGGGGTTTAGACAGGTTAGGGTCTCGGATGATTGAGCGGAAAGGCAGTTGTACTCACTTCCTTGACTAGAATGCCTCCGACATCATGAGCGATGAAGACGAGACTGCAATTCTGTATCCTTAGCATTAGGGAGAGCTGATCTCATCGTCACATGGCGGCAAGCAGACATACCTCTCCGATAATCGTCCTTCGTTCAACCAGGGCGTCAAGAAGACGTAGCGCTTGACGCCTAACGCCCTTTCTGGTAAATATACCACCAAAGTCATTTGCAACGGCGTAGTTGAATCTCGAAACTCGCTTTCTCACAGAGGAATTGAATGTCCCGGAGGGCAGATAAGAATCAAGGTTGTCAAGACCAGAGCCCCAATATTCCGAATGATTTTTTCCCAGGCCCGGAACAAACACCACACTTGGGAAGATTAGCGTATGAGCAACTCGAATAGAGCTTGCGTACATACTCGACCGAAACTTCACCCTCAACTGGCTCTAGAACCTTCAGGACTGAACAGTAGTGTTCCATTGAAATGGTTCAGTAACAGCCCAACATTTCCTCCATGAGCCTCAAACATTGACAGACACGCAGGCCACTTCCGTGAAGGCTAATGGCCTAGCAATGATCTAGCTTGCCTTGCCAGAGCATGTGGATTGACACGTTTTGAGCGGGGGAATGAATGGCCTTCATACTAGCCAGGCAAAGGGTTCCCGTTCCCCGATCTGGCAAGTTGCATATGGGGGCCAGAAGCCACAATGCACTATGTGTCAACTCGACGTGGATGGCTGGGTTTATTGGAGAATAAAGCATGGATCTTGAGGTACCGAGTATGCAAGCCGCTGACACGCCTGGTTCGAGAAGTGATAATGAACAGAATACCGAGTGCTAGTCAAATTAGCTGCGTTGATGGTGGCTGGACTCGAGATATTCTTGGTTCGTTCTCGCCCCCACGACTATTCGTCCTCATGTTAGCTCTATCACCTACTCGTCTGTGTTCTCTGGCGACTGCTTCTCCTTAACACCATCGCTCACAATGGTTGTCACAGTAACATCAGACAGATTTGCCAGCTTTAACTTCACGGGATTCCCTAGGTCCTCAGTGTCATACACCTGTAGCTTGTTCGTCGGCGCCCTCTGTGGATCGAAGGTGACAGGGTCGTCCTTGGGACTGGATTTCATAAAAGATAAGGCTGAGGCCAGCCAATTCGGATAGACCTTCACAGTGAAGTGGGCCTGGAATTTTGTCCAGTCCTCGCGCCCCAGCAGAACGGCAGCCCGCATGCTCGTCGGTACTCCAGTCCTGGTGCTTTTGTTCTCGCGCAGAATCCACGATACGCTGTTTGGTTTGCCATAGTTGCGACCCTCGAGAAGGATGAAGCCCTGTAAAGTTGTAGCATCAGAAACGTCTCTTTCCACTCTCTTTTCGCGCTTGAGCTCAGCCCCAACTTCTACCCCCGTGACATTTGCACCAAGTTTACCCCCCACTGATGTGTTGACCGTCTCGCACTGCGTCGTCGGATGGACGCTGAAGAAGCCCTCGGGATGCATCCTCGCAACCCACGGTTTACAGTCCTCATCATTCTTGGGCGAGAAGGTGACTTGGATGTCGACTTTCTTGATGCGGTGATTTTGCTCGAGTGGCTCGAATCGAAACTTGAGGACAACAAGGGTGGCGAGATCCTCACAGCTGTCATCGGCCGAATAGCGCCCGTGAACAACGTCCGTGCAGAAACAATCGACGTAGAATATCCCTTTTCGCTGAATAACGTTCGAGCGTTGGTCTGGATCGTTGGGATCGTCTTCGGTGCGGAAATATCCCTCGGAATCTCCACCTTCGCTCAGCCTGATGGAGAATGAAGGTGGACACGCCTCAGAGTCAGGGTCGTTAGCTGTATTTCCGACGCTGGGAGAGGAATCCATGCCTGTTTAGAACGCAGAGGGTTTCATGCAGAGGAGGGTGTCTCAGTTGCTGGTGGCAGGACGGCACGGTCTGAAATACCTTTGGCCTCTTTCGCCCACACAGTGGACGGCAGAAGGCGCAGTGCATGCGTCTCCTCCCATGGTAGTGCGCAAGTAACTTGTTTGGTATCACACCCACGCACCCTGGCACCCCATGACACCCCAACCAGCCCAAGACTATCAGTAAGCTTGCATTGGAATGGAGATAATGTGTACAGTCTCTCCCAAAGATGGCTAGCATTGCCACATGTTTTCAAGCTCTAGGCTTCTCCCCATACCAAGCGCTGTTACAGCCTACGACAAACAAATACGCACTCGAAATACTGCGAACGCTCAGCCGCTCGTACGAGGTACAATCCATGACAATACCGGGCAAGTCTTGAATGAAGATCCGATTGATAAAGAGCCGCAAGAGTCACGGGGCGTAGGTATCAAACCTCACAGCAAAACGTGATCAATCAATTTGTTCATGCTCTGTTGAGACAACCAGGCTCTTCCAAGAGTCTGACAGCTTCACCCTCTAATGTACCTACTCAGTGACAGCTGTTGTTTCGAAATATATCTTACAAGCTACCCATGATGCAGGAAACCTCCCGCCCAAGTCGTGTGGCTCAGACAACCCAAGACCACGATAGAAATCCACCCAGACTTGCAACCAGCAATGTGACACAGTGTGAATCGTACAGTATGAACGAAGAAGGAAATATGGACTCCATAGAGACTCCAAGACAAACGATGAAGATAAAGCACCTTCAGAGAACCCCAACAGGTCAGATGGCCGCTTCTGGTAGACACGATACTCTAGGTGTGGCAGGCGGAGAGGAGGAAGATACACAGATGTCGCTGTGGGATATCTGGAACACCCAACCTGAGGATGATATCAGGCAAATACTGCAAGAGCTCAAGACTAAAATCCTCCGAAGGGAGATCCAAGTCGACACCGAAGAGCAACTGCGGGCATTCTTGGACAGCGACGACGTGGAATACGTTGGAATCCTCACCGATCCTGAACAGGAAAACTTTCTGCACATGCTGGCTTCTGACGCCCAGAATAGATGCCTCGTCAAATTCCTAGCCGACGAACGGAGTCAACTCATGTTCGGCACGGATCGATCCATGTACTACCCACTCCATGTCGCCATCAAAGAGAAGAATACAGACTTCATCACAGCCGTGCTTGCTAGCAAGTTCAGCGAGACAGATGGCATGAAGAAGGTGCTTTCACACAAAGGCGGGTCTAATCCAGGGAACTGCATTCACATCGGCATCCAAGTTGGGCTCGATCCGGCACTTATGATCAAACTGATTGAGAAGTCGGACGGCGCTACGCTGGCAGAGCAGGATGGCGCCGGCTTGACGCCACTCCACTGCGCTGTAGACTACAAAAATTGCAGGAAAGGTCAATTCGAGGTGGTGCAAGCGCTCTTGAAGTATGGCGATGCGGCTCTCGACAAGGAAGGTAGCATTCACGGGTCGTTGTCACCTTATCAATACCACGAAGAAACAAAGAAGATCGAGAAGAAAAAGCTCGAGGAGGCGGAATGGACAAAAAGACAGAATGATGGCAGAGGTAGCCAGCAGTCGCGAATGGGAAATGACAACCGTGGTGTGCGTGACCCTTCTCATTTTCAAGATGCTGGTCAGGTCGATCTCCGGAATACTGTCGAGGACGACAAGGATGACGCCAAAGAGCGAAAGAATATGGTCGATCTTGGCTCACGAGGATACGGCGCACGCAGACAGTCGCATGCCATTCGAGCTGATTTAGTCGAGCCCCGGGTCAACTCACCGACAGTTGGTGTACGTATTCCGACAGGGGGAAACTCGTTGACGCCGCCTCCACCAACCGACCGTGTCTCGTTCCAGCCAAATACTACCGCAGCAAATCTAGG
This sequence comes from Fonsecaea nubica, assembly GCF_001646965.1. Classification (NCBI taxonomy): domain Eukaryota; kingdom Fungi; phylum Ascomycota; class Eurotiomycetes; order Chaetothyriales; family Herpotrichiellaceae; genus Fonsecaea; species Fonsecaea nubica. Next base: position 191,849 of record NW_019173682.1, read on the forward strand.
TAGGCCAAGAAAGGCCGTGCGCGCATCACGTCCAGGTGCCGCAAGAAGATCAGTCGGATCCCAGAGACTCCAGCAACCTGAAGCCCCTCCTGATGACGAGACCGCGGATGAGATTTCAAAGGAACTGAAGTTACACTACCTTCGAAGCATTTTCAAAGGCTCGGCTTATGCTGGATCCCAGGAATTTGCTGACAGCCACAGGCCAGAGCCTCGAAGTCACGACAGGGCTGTCAGGTTTCTGTACGGAGACAACAAAGAAAGTAAGGAGCTCTTTACTAACATTCGATGGTGCAGGTGTTCGTGCTAATGAGGACCAATGTTCAGACCGTCACATATGCTTTAACTTTCTCGACGGCCCTTCGAAGATGACTGCCAACAAATTCAGGGCGACGTATGGCGGGTTCAAATTCGATCATGTTCTGCAGTATGTTGGGTTTCGTCGCCTAGAATTTATGTCGCCCGAGGTGGCTCCCAGAGGGAGTGGGCTAATGTCCAAATCGGCTGCTTCCTCTGGGAAAGGAAGAAGAGATATGGAGGTCCCGTTTAACTGGCTTCATGACAAAGGTGTCACCAACATCATAAAGGTCATTGTTGACGACTTGGAGCCTCCTTCCCACAAGGACGAGTCAATCCAGAATGCTTTGAAAAAGTTTGACATTGAGATTCTTGACTGGAGAAAGATTGACCTATGTCCGCACACAATCTGTACATCCTGTCCCAATCTCCGGGAAATTCACCTCTGGTGGAGTGGAAACAATGGGATATTGAGAGCGTGGAGTGAACCAGAAGGATTGGCGAGACTGGAACGACTGGAAACCATACAGATACACCAAACACAGGTAAGCTCTTCCAAAGATCCACCTCATGAAGAAGATGTTGAGCTTGGCATTTTGCAGGAATTAGAGTCCGAGTCCTGGACAGACACGAATATCGCCACGTTTCGCAAAAGACTGAGGGACTTGAGAAGTGCGCAAAACAGTCCTCGGAAAGCCAGCGACAAACTGCCACAGATTCGTGTTCCGGACCCAATCAAAGCCATCGATGGACCTGCCCAACGACCGACCGGGTTACACCCCAAAACGGACCCTAAAGTTCAACGTGAAACACATAAGTGGTTACACATAATGGACACGTTTGCCGATGGGGTATACAGGATCAAGCCAGATCGCGACGTAGATTTCTTCAATTCTCTACCGCCAGAACTCAAGGCAGACGTAAGAGTCGCATTGATTGACGACGGTGTGCAGTTTGGCCATGAAAGTCTGCAGGAGAAGATACAAGACGGGTGGAGTTTCGACGACGGCTATGATGGCGTTGATCTCCCCGGAGCGAGACGGCCATTTCACGAATCCAGCACCGGACATGGCACTCTCATGGCTAACATGATCTGCCGCATCTGCCCGAATGCTAAGATATTCGTTTGCCGATTGAACGTATATCCTGGAGACGGTACCAAGTCCCTTTTTTCTGCGAAGAGTGCGGCCGATGTTAGTTCCCCAGACAGCATCGCCCCCAAAACTTCCGAAAGTTATTAGCTGACACCGAATATAGGCCGCTGAATATTGCGCAACTCGAGGATTTGACATCATTTCAATGTCCTGGACAATCAAGAAATCCATATATACACCAGAAACCGCGAACGACTGGAAGGACCTTGAACGGCTAGAAAAAGCTTTGGACGAGGCGTGCAAGAATGGTGCTCTTCTGTTTTGCTCCGCGCCGGACGAAGGTGGCATATCGGATGAGAAGTTCCGTACTTATTATCCTGTAGGATGTGACTCGTTATCCAGTCGCATCTTCAAAATCGGAGCGGCTACCTCTGCCAACAAGGAAGCGGACCGCACGGGCAAGTCCTCGCAACTTGACTTCATCCTTCCCGGACATGAGGTCAGAGAGAGGGGAAGCGATGCAATCAAGGTTGACGACAGCCTCAAGAGCGGATCATCGGTAGCAACGGCGTTGGCGGCAGGCCTAGCAGCGCTCGTCATTCACTGTGTTCGCCTCGGCGCCATCGAAACCATCCGCGCACGAACCACTAGACGCAATAGCGAAGCGAGAAAGGTCGAAGGTGACGCCTCGAGCGAAGACGGCGCCAAGTCCGAGGAGAACACAAACGAGGACCTGATGACGGCGTTGGAGGCGGTACCGATCAAATCCGAAGACTTTGCTGATATCAAAAAGTTTGAGCACATGATGCGCGTCTTCGCGAGCATTCCACGACAGAGGAAGACGGGGGAGACTTGGAAATACCTGGAGGTGGACAACACTTTCGAAGGGCCGGGAAAGACACTGGTCAACAAAGAAGTGAACGAGAGCCAGAAAATACTGGCTGTGACCAAGCTTGCCATGAACTTTGTGAGCTCCGGCTTGTCGAAGTTGTGAGGCACAGTTTGTCCGGTCGGGTTCATTTCACGATGTCTTTCTCATACAAAACTGTATCCATGGTTGTTTATAAAGGCAAGGAATCCGAAGATGCTTTACAGTCGACGAGGAAGCCCTCTTGGTGTTCAGTTTCCAGCCTCGGCACTCCTAATCAACGATATCAGGACCAGAAATGCCAAGCCCGCCGGCGCCTTAGCTCCCAGGCTCCTCCGCACGTGAACCTCCGCTGGCCACGCGTTTGGCGCTTTAGCGTGTTTATTTCGCCAAGCCGGAAACACTCGAAGTCCTTTAAATCGACTTCTTCCCCCGCCCCAAGTGCCCGCCCCAGACTTTCCGACCACCTTCAACCCCTCCCCCACCTCTTCTCGTCTCAACAGGTGTCAAGCTAGTTTGCTCTTCTTCACCAACTCTCTTCACCCAGACCTGTTTGCTGTTTCTCTCCTCCTCTTTCGTCCTTGCCCTATTTCCCCTATATACCCCTCCCTTGCTACCCCTCTGCCCTTCCGTGTCGGAGTCCAGTTGTCAGAGCACACTTCCCGAGGCATCGATTTGACTTGACGTGACGGATCCCCCCATACATAAGACACAAAATTCTTCGAGAGATTCGCAGCTATCCAACGCATCGAACCCTCCGGCTGGGGCCCTTGCCGAAGCTGGGCAGTGGTTGGGATTGGTTGATTGTCGTTTCGGTCTCGACCTCACCCATGGTGGTTTGGAGTCGATGTCCTGCGGAAGAGAAAACACCTAATACCACACCGGGCAAGAAGAAGGATACAACTGCATCTCTCCACGATTTGTGAAGAAAAAGGAGTAAGGCTTTTCTCCACATGGAGCCGCTCAGCGCACATGGATTTTTTGCCTCGTGATGTCCTGCCTTATTCGGTGGGTGAAGGCGATCTTCCGTGGCTGGCGGGTGGTGTGGCTAGCTGAGTACCCCAGAAAGGCTCGGGCCAGTCTGGCAATGCCAGACTGTGCCTGCGGTCTTATTACAAAGAACCGTTGTGAGCTTCACAAGGCCCGCCGCCATGTGGAGGTTGCTTGCCTCTCCGTAAGTATCCCCTGGACATGCAAATAGTCGTTGGCCAGGCTGGCAGATGTGGTTGTGCCGTCTTTCGCTCTCAAGCGAGGTCGGGAATCGCATTCATCAGGTGTTGTCCTTTGCACATGATGGGCCTGTGAGCCAAGAGAGGTACGCTGGCTGTTACATGCAGGCCGGCCGATGAGGCGGACGAAGGGGATTACCTGGACCCCTTACTGCACTCGTTAGCTGGCCTGCTGGTGACGGCTTGACGGCGGTTGATGTGATCCTTTTGGCTCGCAGGTGATTGCCCAGCAAGCGTGTCTAGTGCCGCAGGTCTTGCCACACCCTTCCACGACGGATTATTATTATAATGCGGATCTACGAACCAAAGGCGCCTGGAGTATTGACCCCTCTGGCCACCGTTTACTGGCCTGTCAAGGAATCTCCAGGAACCGTGGAATACCAAGGAAACCTCTTACTCGGCGCCTGTCCGTCCGAAAACGGATTTTTTTTTTTTTTTTGGAACCACGAGGACGTGAAAAACCCACTGGATCCACTCATGAGATGGAGATACAGCAAGGAGCACAATTGCATGATTTACATTTTTCCTGCGCACGGCACCTCTTCTGGACGACTTCAGATTTCCACTTATCTGAGATTTTCGGTTATCGCAAAATCCGAGACAATCAGGCGTTTTTTTTTTTTGGCTGGAAGATGTTCGGCCGATGAGGACGAATACTGGTCCAATACAGATGGCAACGAAATTCTATTTTTTGGAAAGGACTGAAAGAGGCGAAGAACCTTCCGTCGATCGCAGTCTTGAAAGATAATTTGGAAACTCGACCCACAAGTCTTGACGAGGGCCGGTGAAAATTTTCCCTATTGTCGAGCTGAGGGCACAGAAAGCAGTCCAGAGTGGAATATATCTCTGGACTACCTGTCTTCTGCTACAGGTTGTAGAGGCAGTGAACGCATTCAGGCGCCATGAGCCTGATCAGCCATATGCTTGGTCATTCCCCAAAACACGTGAGAGCGATCCGCTCTACTTGCAACCTGGAGCAACCCTACGACGTGATCACGTAGAGGGTAAGAAAAAGCTCGAGTGATCAGCAACGACCAAAAAGGGTGAAGGTCGATAATTCGAGATGAAAGCTTGTCGATGTGCGATCTCCTCACTTGGAATTCTGATTACGACCATAAATAAACCCCACAAAGAACCTGGGACATAAACAACAATTCAGCCATGCGCAGACCTCGTCATTGCGTTTTACCACGCTGATCATCGAGCACGGCCAACTTTCAAGACCCTACAAACCGCAAAAAAACTGGTCCACCTCTCAGAGCGGGCATTCTCGAACGAGCATGGTCCAAATCCCGTTGGATCTGAGGCATATCTTTGAAGAGGGCACAGAGGGAACGAATTCCTCTACAAGGACCGGTTCGATCCGGTCCGATCACGAAGCTACCAAACCATTTCTTCCGAGGCATACACCCCCTCATCAATCAGTGGTCACCGTTTCTGTGTGGTGCAATCTTTTCAAGTGAGATATCATTGGAGGCTATGAAATGGACTGGACACAGCAGCGAGGGAATAAGAATATGCAACACGACATGATTCTTGCGAATAGATCTCCAACACCTATCTTATATCCTGACGGAGATTTCCAATACATGGATGGTTCAACTTCATGCGTGTGTGTGTGTGACTGTGCGAGTCCCATGTTGAGTTATACGTACGGACAGAAGACAAAAACAAGCCGACGGGCCACGGAAACCAGCACGCAGCACCCAACACCGAGCACTCCAAAGACGCAACCCCGAATAGACAGACAGATCCGTGCCCCGACTCATGGACTTTTGCTTGCAACAACCCCATCTTCATGACGCTACGTTGCATCGAGCATCTACCTACCTACTTACCTTTCATACCCACCTTTGCTACACCTCTCTCCCCTACCTTCGACACCATGCGTGCGGAAAAGCGTTGCGCCGCGCTTTACACCGGTCCCGTCCCGTTACGGACAGGACTGTGTGAAAAGCCGAGGCCTCATTTTACTCTAATATTTCCACACCGCGGTGTCGGAAGGAGGGAGGGAGCGAGAAAGGGGAGGTGGGTAGAAGGGAGTTAGTTGGTTAGTTGGGCGTGGGTTATCAACAAAGGGAAAGCAGTGATATCAAAATCCAATCTCGCGATGAAATGAAAAGGGGCAGCAGGAAAGGCAGCCGCACATGTTTTGTTCCTCGGTGGTTCTTTGCATCGCTGCGTCGCGTGTTCAAATTTCAGTGTGCCGTGTACTGGTGTACTGTGTGCTGTGTTTCCAATGTTCAAACTCGGATCAAGACAGCCAGCCAGCCAGCGGGGTCAGGCCGATTCCTGGTCCCTTGACCTGGTTTACCCTTTTTCATCGTGGGGGTCAAACAAAAAGTTTGCACCATTTCTTGCTTGAGGCAAGACCATGGGGAAGAAGATGGTCACACACACACACTGACTGCAATTCCCGCGCCGCATGTCGTTGTCATGTTTCTCTTTGCGGTTGGGAGTGTACAGAGAAAAGAGAACTACGAGGAACACGTTCTAAAGAGGCAGAAGGCTGGAGATGCAGCAAAGAGAGTGCCACACAAATTCTAGTGCTCCAGACAATTCTATTGTGAGGACGTTTGCTGCAAATTGACCGACTCACAGAATTTGGACGGTCCCCTTTTCTCATCTCTTCTTCCGTCATGTCATGCATAAATACCAATACCCACACCCTGATACTGCCATACAACTCTGTCTATTCCTTTGACCATCGGTCCAAACCGTCTCTTCTGCACCAAGAACGTCCCTCTATGCAAAAGCTCCATGTTGCATATTCCTGCCACTTCGGTTCCTTACGAGAGCAAAGGTCTTCTGCATGCACTGTCTCTTCCACCAATCCTTGACTCGGCTGAGCACTTTCCGCTTCTTGTACGCAAAATCAGACATTGGAACCGTATCTCCCAAATCTGGATGTGGAAACTCGAACGAATGCTGTGTTTTTATATGGCACGACTGGCTGAGTCTCAGTGTACCGGTTTCCTGTTGGGTAGAGCTATGTCGTGTTCCCAGCAGTCCTGTGGACTTTGTGAATCCACTGCGAAGGCTGTGCAAGTCAAATCTCTTTCTGATGGTAGAAGGCTGTTTCTGCGCCATTGCAGCCGAGCTGTCGTCAGAGAAGAAGCTTTGGACTTCTCGGAGAGGCGGCCTATACAGCGCCTGAGGTTGGTCCGGGAACCGAAGGCTGAGATTCAGTTCTGAAGAAGTGAGCGGCGGCCCTAATTCAGGAGGTGCTAGCTGGGGCACCGATCCCAAGCGGGGAATCTGAGAACTGTACCGTGTACTGTTTAAAGGCTCGATGACGCTAGTATTGCTTCGGTGCGAATGGACAGTCCTGATTGATGCCTTTCGAACAATTTCAATGCCTTTCTTGACAGGGTCCGGCATCGCCGCCAGCATACTGGTCCATCTCCGAGGCATAGGCGTCGGCACAAGAATACTACCTGCAGAGACCGTCGTTGGAGGCAGTACTGCCACTGAATCTGCACTCAATTCGGCGTAGCCAGCGACTGGCGAGGTCTCGCTCATATTTTCGGGCGAATCATCAGTTACCCATTCTTCATCTCGCCCAACGACCTCCAGCAACTGTCCCGTTTGTTCGAGGACTCCCAATTGCCCAAGACTCTGGGACTTTCTTCGGCTCTTCATCAGAATTCGTGCTCGCCGTCTTTGATGCGATGCTTGTCTTGCGAGCGTGTCACTTTTTGACCTACGATGAGTATGTAGCGCTCCTTTAGTCGGCAATTCGCCAGTTACCTCTGGGCCGAGACTTAGCTCCGACAATCTCCTGACCTTGTATTTCGTTTGTGGCGGATCCGAGTCAATGTCGGCCAGGTCTCCAGAAGTCAGCGAAAATTTTGCGTTGGATCGGGTAGACTTGGTCGACTCTGAGGTCAAGAGTCCGCTGGTTGACTGGAGTGTCTGCCACCCAGATGAATGATCCCGAAATCCGGAGCTCACAGAAGACAAAATGAATCTGGAATTGACCTGATCTTCTAGAATGGCTCCAGGAGAAAGTCTGGCATCCATACTGGCAAACAGACGGCGGGGTATCAGTCGACGCCTTTCCGAACTGGCGAGGCTGGAGTGTCGAATAGTTGAGCTCGAGGTCGTCGGTCTCAAGTTACATGAAGACAAAAACCGCGGCATACTGGGCGTTGCTCGGATAGTGCTCTCCGCGCTACTATTCACTGCCGCCGAATGCTCAGGGGGACTGTGTGTTTGGAGATGTGGTGCATCTTCGCAGTCGGTCCCGTCGTCATTCAGTCCTAGACATTCAATATGTCTATCGAGAAGGGACTCGATGGTGGACCTTTCATGCATCGTAATTTGACTGCCGTCTGTATTAGTGTTGGGGAGTTCTTGCTCAGGAGCCATTTTCTCCCACTGGCTCTGCTCCTCAACAGCGCCTAACTTTAACCCGTCTTGCAATTGTGGTGACAGAACTCTTTCAAGCAATTGTAAGTCCGGATGCTCCTCGACAGCATCCAGCCGAGAGAAGGTCTGAACAAAATGAGCCGGTTTTCCCTGGTCAGGCACATAACTATCAGAAATTTCGAGAATGCGACTGAATCGCTTCCTACTCTGCGACGACATTGGCCGCTCGGGCATTGGCGACAAGATCTCAGGGTGATCCTTTGAACGAATGTCGCCAGATGTCTTTGGTCGTTCCTTTAATCCAGACGAGTAAGAACCGAAGGAAAGTGGTCTAAAATTGAACGAAGGTAATTCCCACTGAGAGTGAGCCCGTTGAACGCCACGGAATGCTGGTTGGTGATTTTCATCACAATGCGGATCTCCATATTCCATCAACCCAGATATGGAAGGCTTGTGGTCAAATACAGGCGAATGGACTCGGGCAGCAAGAGTTGTAAGGTCACGCGGGCTTCGACTTGTGTTTGGAAAGAATGCACTCGAGTGACTTGAGCCACACGTTCGACGTGAGGTGGTCGACGTCTGAGAATTGTCCTTTTCGTCTTTCGATCGTCGATCGAGGTAGTCCTGCTCAGAAGGAGGAGGTCTCTCTATCACCTAGTGGTTACTCCGTTAGCACACAAACGACAACAGAAATGTCTTGAACAACGTTCAAAACTTTTTGAACTCCTAACCTTTTTATTTGCAGAAAGAGACCTCATCGGTGGTACAGTGGTGGCCCCAAGGCTTGATTTCCGGGGTGGAATCATGCCAGCGAAGCTATATTTGGATTGTTTTGACTGCTCGCTCACTCGGCGGTTATGTGCGGTCGGCAGCTCCAATGGATGAAAGGCTGAGCCCGGGACTGTGCCGAAAGGTGATTGAGCTTGACGTCGTTCTGGTGCAGGGAGGTTGTCTAAGATTGTCTGGTCCATATTGAAGGGCAAATTGGCGGCAGCAGGGTCGTCGGGAGGAGAGAAACAATCCTCCTCGAGAAATGATTCAGAGTAGTCGTAGTAGTGAGGTGTCGTAGACTCAGTTGGAGACTTCGGTAGACCTCGAGACGAGGCAGCGCTGTGATTCCAGACTGGCCGGAAACTCTGGAGAGAATTGGACATGGGAGTAGTGGTCCTGTGATGCGAAGGACCAGCAAACTCATTGAGAGAGGAGATTGCTGGCGACGGCAAACGAACGAAGGAAGAGGTGGAGTTATTCATGTCGGCAGGATATACAGGTGGACCAGGACGCAAACGATGCGCAGAGATGGGGGAGGATGCAACCGTTCCGACACTTCCCACTCTTGGATAGCCATGTCTTGCACCATGCCTGTAGGGATATGCCTCACTGAGGGCAGGTGAGGAAGCTCGATAACCGGTCCGGCGTCTGTGGCCAGAAGTGATCATGGGGGAACTCGAATGCAGGCTGTGGAAGTCACGGTGACTGCGGAGAGTGATCAGGGACCTGTGCGAGTGAAGTGGACGAGCAGGGACGCCGGGACCAGTGAGGTGTTGTTGGGATCTATGCCGTGGACCACCTCTCTTGGAGCGGAACTCTGAGTGAAGAGATGTCTGGGCAGAATGAATAGTCTCTCTTCCTGATAAGGCCGAAGATGATGGGACCTGCCGAGGCCCATGGTGGCGGTGAGACTGTCGTCGTGGTGGTTGTTGGTACTCGAGGTGAGGGTTAAACGAGGTATCGAAGGAACCAGCACGGCGTTTAGATGACTGCAAGCGGGAACTGGAACGAGGTATACGTGAAGGCCGAACAGCGAATTGGCCACAGTCCCCCAATTCAGTCGTGTTTCTCAGCATGCTTTGCACGGCACTGGAGCGGAGTGAAGCCATGGACGTCGTTGGCGGCAGGTCATCCTGTGCGGCGCCATTGTGGGAGACATCTTTCTGGATGTTGGGACTGATCTCTTCAAGTGGCATCGCGAGCCAACGTTTCGCATATCGGTACAAGTTATAGGCGCTATATGCTGGAAGAGGATAGATGAGGCCAGATGGTGATGTGAGTAGGAGTGAGTCGGAGTAGACAGAGAAGTGAAGAGGGGCGTTCAGGACATTGAGGAGCTTGTTATGCTGAGAAGAGTGGCATGACGGACTTCATCCAGAAGATGAGACTTGGTTGATGATGAGAAGGTGAAGAGAAGGTGAAGATGAAGGTTCCCAGGGGAGCATGTGCCTTGGGAAGGTGCGCCTGTAACCTGCAAAGTGAAACTGCGTTGAGACCTGGGAAGGGACGCGTTCGACAACATGGCAGGCACATGGCAGCAGATGGAAGAGCCTCGTCGCGCCATATTATACTGCCCTAGTAGGAGTGTTCAGCTCATTGCTTTCATCATTGACTCAAACACTCCGTAACTTGTTCCTTCAGGTAGGCATCATGCTAATCTTTCCTGCTCCACCACTACCACCTCCTCCACCGCGGTTACGGGTGGAAAAGGCTTCTTTGCTGTTCTTATACACAAATTCCTGCAGACCTGAATTGCTGGTGCTGGACCGTGCACTGACACTACTCTTGACCTTTCTTGTAGTACCACCGCTGCCTCTCTTCCCCTTCGTCACCGCTGTCCTTGCCCTTGAGCTTCCGCTACCACGCTGCTGAGGACCACGTGAGGCACGGCGATTCCAGGGGACGGCCTTAAGATGAGAGTTGCGCTTTTTAGACGCAGCCTTTTGGGGTCGGGCCTCGAATGCCGTCGCTTGGGAAACTGCAATCTGTTAGTAGCTGGAATCAGCTAGCTGACAGCGCTCAACTTACGTTTCTCGTTGAAGTGGCTCACATCGTCAGCCACACTGAAGTAGTGACTACTCTCGCTTTCATCGAGATCTTCATCACTTTCCGTCACCCGATCCGCATCCTCATCGTCGCTGATCTCCACGATTGATGGGTCAAAAGGTCCATCTACATCTTCCCCTCTGGCCTCTTTCATCGCCCTGTAGTCATTATATGCACTTCTGGCCAGCCGCAACAGGACAGGCCCAAACATCTGGAACGTTTCTGGGTTCATTTTGCACATATTTCGAAGCGCGGCCTCATCTTGCGGAAACTGAGTGGCGATCTCTCGCAGTACAAGATCGGATATTGAGGTCTGCCGCAAACCTTTCGTGATGTGAATCCGCTTGATTTCCTTCTTCGCATTATCAACAAAGTCATTCAGGATATGTTGGTGAACTTCGTCAAGCCCTCCCGTCCTGTCATCTGTAGTAATTGGAGGTCCGACTTTTTTATTCCTCTTGGACCGGGTTCCGCCAACAGCGGGAACAGGGTCAAAAAAGAAGTCGGCATCTTCTTCGACTTCGTCGACAAAATCTTCGTCGGTATCCTCATCAAACTGTGGGCGAGGAGGGATCTTGCGAGACCTAGGCTGCAACGGCGAAGAAACGTTCGTGGACACAGGATAGTCGTCAGCAGCGGCTTTGACTCCTGTCCCTTGTGTTTTCTTCTTGGCCTTCGAGCCGCCGGCTTTGGTTTTCGTTTTATCTCTCGGCGAGACCAAGACTTGCATACTCAATTTTCCTCGACCGGTCTCGAATTCGGAGGCTCGGGGTCCTGGCTTCACATATTGCGTAGCGAAGCCTGCAGTATTGACCTTGTTATATTCCACCAAAGCATCTTCACTAATGAGCCGGTAGAATAATCTCTCGACGTCCCCTCTTACCAAATCTGCCCCGAGCCCGTATTCGCGAAGGTTGTTGTGGTGGAGGTCGGCGATCTTCTTGTTTTTACCGCCTCGATAGACATCGACACAGTGTAACAGGGTAACCTGCTCTCGAGACACTTGCTGGACGATGCGGATTGCATTTCTAGCATGCTCTGAAAAATCTTGCGTTTCGAAGGAGCTGGTTGAGTTACAATTGTCACAGGTATTGTTGCAGTCTTCTCGCTTGAAGTGTTCGTTGAAATATCCGAGCACTTGCTGTCTGCGGCAATCGCTGCGATTCTCGCAGAACTGGACGACGTTTCGCAACAGGTGCTTTTGCCTCTCCTTTTGCTGCCAATCGCCATCGCCTTTCTCAATCATCCGCTTTATGGAGGTCGTGTCTCCGTAGCCATAGAAGAGATAGCACCCAGCTCTGCCACCATCTCGCCCAGCTCGACCTGTCTCCTGGTAGTAACCTTCGAGACTCTTGGGAATGGTGTGGTGGATGACAAATCGGACATCTGCCTTATCGATACCCATGCCGAATGCAATCGTAGCGACGATGACTTTGTAGACGCCAGCTTGCCACTCTTTCTGGATATGAATCCGCTCTGGAGCTTCCAGTCCAGCATGGTAGTGGCGAGCTTGAATACCATAGTCGTCCTGGAGTTGCTTCGCAACATCTTCACAAGCTTTGCGTGATAGGCAATAGATGATTCCTGCTTGGCCCTTATAAGACTCCTGGATGAGAGAGGCAATACTTGCAAGAACGGCTTGCTTGCTGCCTTTGGGTCTCACCTCATACGTCAGATTGGGTCTGTTGAAGCTCTGCGTAAAAACCTCAGCGCCGTCCATACCGAGATTATGCATACAGTCCACTTTCACGTTTTCGGTTGCAGTGGCGGTCAGGGCCATCACTGGCACATCCATGAAACGCCGACGAACTTCACCCACTGCCTTGTAGTCGGGGCGAAAATCATGTCCCCATTGGCTGACGCAGTGTGCCTCGTCAATCACAATGCGTGCAAGGCGTCTCCTCCTGTTCAAATCCAGAAAGACCTTGAAGAACGTCTCGCTTTTGTTGAGCATCTCGGGCGTGACATAAAGAAGCTGAACAAACTTTTCTGGCTCGTTAGATCGTAGCGCTTCGAGGATATAGTTTCTATGTTCTTGCGAGGTTTGGCCGTTGACCAGTACAGCCTGAATGTGCAATTTCTGCAAATGATCCACTTGATCCTGCATCAAGCTGAGCAATGGAGAGACGACGATGGTCACACCTGCAGTCCGCCCGCTTTGCACCACGGCTGGCAACTGATAGCAAAGAGACTTGCCTCCGCCAGTAGGCATCAGCACAAAGGCATCCTTGCCACTCAAAGTCGCGTTAATGGCTTCCAGTTGATTGTGACGAAACTCGTGGAGATGAAATTTCTTCCTCAGAGTTGAGTGCACTTCTTTCGACCATGGATGCTGCATCAGAGCTGCTGGTGGAGGGCGAGATGTGGATGATGCGGATGCAGGTTTTTGGGGCGATACCCTGCGAATGTTGTCACTCACTTCACGCAGGGCAGACCGTCCACTTCGGACAGGGGACGGAGCTACTATTGGCGGTAGATTTTGTTCATACTGTTCTGCTGCCTTGTACATTTCTTCGTCATCCAAACCATCCTCGAAGTCTTCATCATCGAATGAGAGGTCACGAGCTGGACTACCCATTGTTCTTGAAAAGTCGCCTGCGCCGGCCTTCGCACCCACACTGGCAAGCACACGACTCGGGCCAGGAATATTGAAGGCATGAGGTGTGGGAGAGGTAAGCCTAGCATCAACCGACACTTGAGCCCTCTTGTGAGATTCACGATAGGGAGAAGGGCTTCGGTTGGACGACTTGATAGCCATGTCAACTGCATCGTATCTGTACAAGGATGGAGTTTGACGAATTGATTGCGTCGAGAGATGAGAGAGACCTTGCGGAGTCTCACTCTTCAAATTCTTCGACGTTGATTGAGGCGGCTTTTGAGTTGAGGCAACCAGGACCCTCTGATCCGAGACCTTTGGGCCTGGAGACAACAAACGGTTCCGGTCTGATGTTGGATGGTCTCTCATTCTGCTGGAGGTCGACACTCCCACCTGTTCCAGAAGGTTGAATATTGCGAGCTCGCGGGCGTCGATTTCGCGTTTCGCCCTGAAAATCTTATTGCATAGCGAAGTCAAGACATCCTCGGGATCATCAGGCTCAATAATATGACCCGCTTTACGAAGTTCTTCTCGCTGGTCAAGCATTTGTTCCCGTTGATTTCGGAGTTTGAACAGAGTGGCAGATTCTTCCTGAAGTCGCGTTGCTGCATTGATCTTGTTTGCTATCGCCTTTTGGCGATCTTTCAGGTGGCTAGAAGCAGCGCCCCGTTCGCACATCTCCTCCAGGATTTGTCTGCCGACAACTTCCTTCGAGTCCTCCAGCCGCTGCACGAGACTTTGTAGCTGGTCTTTCCCGTTCATAACGAAGCTATCAATCAATGTTTTCTGCTCCAATGTCAAGTCGCCAGTAATGGTTGGTGTTGGAGTGCTGTTATTCAATCCAAATTCCACATTCGACGTCGTCTGCGGCGTCGATTTAGGTCTCATTCGGACGGCATCCACCGGTCCGGGCGATGCATGGACCGAGTGTTGTTGAGATCGAACTGGAGAGCGGGAAGCTGTCTCTAAGCCTTGTTCTTTTGCCGTAACCCCGAGTAAGCCTGGACCAGACACATCCCTGGAGAAAGCATCGCCAGAAGAATCTGGTTCAAACTTTTGAGCAGGAGTTACATCTTCGTCGTCGTCCGAATCAGGAATGACATTTAGCGATCGATGCATTCGAGCTTTGAGAGGACGTATTGAAGGTTGTGCCTGTTGGGCGTTTGCTGTTGTATTCCTTTGGTAACCTTGACCTCCGTCAATTGCTTTGGTCCCACGATTCAATAAGGTGTCTGAATCGGGATCCGTGCTTCCGCTTCGAGTGCTTGTTTGAGTCAGGCTGATTTCTCCCTTAAAACGTTTCCCGTTGACGCTGGTTTGGCTTCCGCGGATCGGAGAGGTTGTCGTCGTTGTGCGGTGCTGGAGTATCTTCGTTGACGTTCGACTTGACTGCGGAGAGAGCAGATCCGACTCGTATTCATCGCTTTTCCTCTTCTTCCCTTTTTTCTTTGGCGATGGCTCTACGCGAGAAGCCGACCTTTCGTTCCATAGCTGAGTTGGGGGCCCGAATTCGCCAAAGGAAGAAGTCGTGACGTCGCCGGTCAAATCAATTTCATCGATGTCGAGGATGTCAATGGAATCGTCGAATTTTATGTCATCAAAGCTCGTCACTGGCGTACGCGGCTTCGAAATCTGCCGGGATATGGAAGGCGTCTCATACTTCTTCGAACGACCGGATTGCAGCTTGTTGTCTTCTGAGGGTCGAGATGGAGTTGGGGTCGGAAGTGGGTTGGGCTCGCGTTGCAATTGAGTATGCAGTTTTGGTCGTGGAGGGATCTGTGGTGCCAGCTGCAGTCTTGCCATGTCCTCGTCCGTGTCTGCTGCCTCCGACTCATCGTACAATATGCTGGCAGTATCAGCAATAACAGATATATGCTCTAACGATCCAAAAGAGGGTGGGTGCTGCAAGAGCCATGAGAGGGAGCTGCTGAGATTATTCTTGGTCATAGGTCCGTCTCATCTTGCTCTATCTCAGAACAGTTCTGCAGATACAGTGGTCTACTAAAGGGTGGACTTTGGAGTAGTTGTGTTCGCCTGCGCCAGTCGAGTTTGGAGGATGCCAAAGTCCCCGCCAAAGACGCGTTGAGACTGCTGGGTGCAGTGGGCGCGGTACGCGGCATCAGTGGTGGGACTAATATGCCAAGAGACACCAAGACACGTGATTCAAATTTGCATACGAGGGCGGCACACATGGCTTCGTTTCCTCTTCTCAACCACTACGAGGTACAACTGTCAGTCACCCAAAGGTACTCGGTACACAAGAGTGCCAACGTCCTCGACGAACACGTCGCTCCCAGTAAACTTGGAAGAGTCAGTTCTGCCTTTCATTCCAGGACCACCTTTCCTTGGGTGTGAGAGTGCCTCTTAAACTGATCACTTCCTTGCATGCGCCACCATGGCCAAGGGTAAGAAACCTAAGTCGGCAGACCAAAAGGCCCGCACGGCAGCGAAGCAAATGAAGAAGGCCGCGAAAGGCGAGAAAAAGAAAAGCGCCAAAGCAGCGGCTTTGAACGCCGATTCGGACGGTGACGACGATGGTGATATTGATGCTATGCTAGCTGCTTACGCTGAAGAGCAGGCCAAGTACCTCAAGGTCACAGAGCAGCCTTGTGACCCTCCTGGCCCGAGGTCGTCCAGCACAATAGTCGCCTCGCCCTCCAACAGGAACGAGCTGTTCGTTTTTGGTGGCGAGTACCATGATGGGAGCACTGCCTCCTTCTACAATGACCTATTCGTATACCTCATCGATAAAGGTGAGTGGCACCAGATAGTCTCAGGAAACAGCCCCTTGCCCCGGAGCGGGCATGCCGCCTGTCGAGGCGGTAACACCGGTGGCATTTACGTCTCTGGGGGTGAATTTTCCTCCCCGAAGCAGAACCAATTTTATCATTACCACGACTTTTGGCATTTGGACACTGAAACAAGAGAGTGGACCAAGCTCGAACCACGGGGAAAAGGCAAAAGCCCACCTGCTAGAAGCGGCCACCGGATGACATATTTCAAGAACTATATTGTGCTCTTCGGTGGTTTTCAAGACACGTCACAGCAAACAAAGTATCTGAATGACACATGGATTTATGACTGCAAGGAGAATACGTGGCATGAGATGAAACTACAACCTGCATCCCAAAGACCCGACCCTCGTTCCTCGTTCAGTTTACTGCCCCACGAATCTGGCGCTGTTTTGTATGGAGGCTACTCTCGTGTGAAGACAACCACAGGTGCTGGAGCTGGCGGGAAGCAAGCTGGCAAAGGGAGCAGCGGTTCAGCCCCAGTGCGCAATATCCTCAAACCTCTTGTGCACCAAGATACATGGTTCCTCCGCATCACGCCGCCAGCTTCAGATGCCCCTAGCGGTACCCCTCCAGCACTCCGCTGGGAACGTCGGAAACGGCCGGCCAACGCACCAAACCCACCTCGGGCAGGTGTGACCATGTCATTCCATAAAGGGCGCGGGATCTTGTTCGGAGGCGTGCACGATGTCGAAGACAGCGAAGAAGGCATTGACAGCGAGTTTTTCAACGAGCTGTTTATCTGGAATATAGATCGAAATCGATTTTTCCCACTGTCCCTGAGAAGGCCCAAGACTGGTGGTCCCAAAAAGCAACTCCAGAATGCAGCGCGAGGAGGTCGGGATCGGGGCAAAGCGGACGAGGAAGAACTCCTGCGCAACCTCGCGGCTCTCGAGACCAAGGGCACAATATCCGCCGCCGAGGGTATCGAGCTTGATATAAAGGACGAGGAAGAGCTTGAACCTGAGCCTCCGAAACGTGTCTATCCCGTGCGGTTCGAGATGCCCCATCCTCGCTTCAACGCGCAGCTTACCGTACAGGACGACACGCTGTACATCTTTGGAGGCACCTTGGAGAAGAAAGATGTCGAAATCACGTTCTCTGACCTCTACGCCATTGACCTGGGCAAGCTCGACGGTGTGAAAGAACTGCATTACGTCGAACCGACCAATTGGAACGTGACTATCCAAGAAGATAGCGACGAGGAGATGGATGATGATGATGACGACGACGAGGATGATGATGATGACCTCGAAGGCGGAGACGATGCGATGGAAGACATGGACACAGACGAAGACCTCGAAAGTAGAACGGACACCATGTCCATCGACACGCGGCCCTCCATCTCCACAGCTCAAACGACACCCATGTTACGGCCGACCGAACTCGAGACCGAACCCGAGACCCTGGCGTCGCAGGACCCCCGCCCCTTCCCACGTCCGTTCGAGTCCCGCCGAGACTTCTACACCCGCACTTCAGAAGACTGGCAGCGCTTGCTCATCGAGAAACAGTCGTACGGGGGCAGAGCTGAGATGGCCGCGTTGGCGGCCGAGCAGACGATCAAGGAGTTGAGGAAGAAGGCATTCGAACAGGCTGAGGAGAGGTGGTGGGATTGTCGTGAGGAGGTGGCGAGATTGGAGGACGAGCAGGAAGAGGCGGGCATTGGCGAGATTGTCAGCATGGAAGGTCGGAGTGCTGATGCGGGCGCGGGCAGGAGACGTTAAGAACACGAGGACCACAAGATATTTACGCGAGCCAGC
Organism: Fonsecaea nubica; assembly: GCF_001646965.1. Classification (NCBI taxonomy): domain Eukaryota; kingdom Fungi; phylum Ascomycota; class Eurotiomycetes; order Chaetothyriales; family Herpotrichiellaceae; genus Fonsecaea; species Fonsecaea nubica. Next base: position 209,670 of record NW_019173682.1, read on the forward strand.
AGGGGGAAAGACCCATTGATAGGAACCAATTGACGGTGGGAAACAAAACCAGTATCTATTCCACTTTTCCTTTCCCTTGCAATCGATCCTTCACTCGTACAATCATTCCCTGTACCGCGCCCCTTGCCCGTTTCACAAGGCCCGGTATTTTGCCCTGTCCAACCTCGTCAGCGCCAACGAATCTCCTGACCAACAAGTTGTAAATGCTCCCAAATGCCAATGCCATAACCGTACTCGTCAATATGATCACATTATATGGCATGGAAAAATCAGGCGTTGGCAATGGCAATAACAAGCTTGTCGTTCTAATATACACATCCCTGGCATTTCCCGTGACTGGGTCGATGAGTTCTGGTGAAAGAATTCGAATTACCGCAGGAGGAATGTTAAATCCACGATTTGCATCGGGGGGGTATTCTGTATACCGAAGAATGGACTTTTCAAAGGCATAAGTTAGAGAGACGGTGGTGAGGGGTGGCACGTTGAGCAGGAGTTCAAGTTGTGTGCCGCGGTGTCGGTCGATCGCAGGCTGGTAATACATGTCCATAATGATTTTTTCTTCGTCAGGTCGGGAAGAGTCGAAAGGGGTTGTGGATGAATGCGTAATCCGTGCCTTAAGAGTGTGCATGTAGGGGCGCATGAACCAGGGTAGACTCTCAAAGTAGACGAATTGGACGGGCTCAGTCGAGGACGGGTTTGTGATGATAGTACGCATGCCTCCGTGAGCAGCACCATGGCCAGTCATGGTTCTTTCTGCTCGGAGAAGTTCATGGCCCAGGTCGTGCTTCCTGGTGGTAGATTGTTGTTGAGGTAATTCAAGATCAAATTCTTCGAATGGCATTATCGCATAACACCTTGATTCGGTAGGGCCAGGCTCAGATTTGACCTCAAACCCACTGTGACTAACCAATACCATTCGATCATGCGGGACATTCAGGCACAAGGGTTTCGGATCAGGGCCTTCGTCGTCTGCCAGGGGACACGTCCCTGCCATCGTCCTTCCAAAGACATCCTTGAGAGACCATGACAGTTCATCCACCATGTCGCGAGGATAGCAAGTATCGTGTGAATGGTAAGACTTAGACTCGTCGCAAACAAGCTGTTCAGGAGGGATTGGTCTCGGGATCGGATTATCTCGTGGTCGTTTGGATCGTTCAATATCGAGGACAATATCAATAGTTTGGCTGATTTCAATCTGGCATTCGGCAACCCCAGAAGAACATTTTGGCCGCACATCTATGGCCATGCTCTGCCATGAAGCGTCGAAAACCTTGTGTCCATCCAGAAGGCTTGAAATCCCAGCCTTGCCCTTGCACGGCAGGAGTTTCAGGAAGGGCGTCAGATTTTCTGTGCACACCACTTCTCCAGGAAGGACTCCATGCAAAAGGTGAAGATTTTGGCTGCTGTTCTGAAATGTCCCAGAAGGCTGGAAGGACAAGACAGGTTTGGTGGTCCTTGTTGAATCAATGAAATTCAACGAGGCACAGAACAGGCCCGAGAGCGATTGGGTCAAGGTTGTCCACTTTGCAAATGCATCTTCCTCAGAATCCGCATCGATCCATGCCCATAACTCCACCCCAGTTCCCCCTTCTTTGGTGCCATCCCAGGGACGCGCACCCCAAAGCTCCGGGTCCCAGCGCCCGGTGGTGAACCTTAGATGTAGTTCTTGTGTGTCGGCATGCCTGAGCGCCTGGCCCAGAGAGCGGGGGAAGTATCTGAAGTTCTGGGATTCATAATCGAGGGCACTTTCGTTGCTGCGGAAGTCAAATGAAGCGAGGAGAGAACCGAGGGGTAAAGGAGTGAGAGTCAATCGCTCAGAGTAATCCGAGGCTGCGACGCTCAAAACCAGGAGCGCGACATTGAGGAGAAGAAATAGAAGCCGGGACATGCCGGCATCGTTATCAGCAATTTCTCATTCCGTTTGTGCTGAGATACACTGACAATAGTAGGGTCAAGTGCACAAAAAGGACACCGAGTCGCAGAGTAAAGTTGGACGGTACAAATTCTGCCGCAGTTCAGCCGATTCCTCCACCACTTCTTTCTCTCCATTTGCGGACTTGGGTCTGCCCATCGCAATGCTTCTCACAAAACAGACACCATAGAATTTGGACTATATTCGATCGGACATTTCACCAGACACACACCGGAAAACCTACAGAGCCCATTAAGGTGTCAAACAATCACGCGCCATGGCGGCCGAGCAGCGCAAGCTGCTTGAGCAGCTGATGGGGGACCAGTTCATGGGAATGGGCTCTTCCTCCTCCAAATCGGCGAACCTCACCCTCACTTCGCCCAATGTTTGCCGTTCATACCTGGTCGGAACGTGCCCCCACGACCTCTTCACAAACACAAAGCAAGATCTCGGTCCTTGCCCGAAAGCTCATCCGGAGAACCTGAAGATGGAATACGACGCCCTCTCGCAGGCAGAGAAACAGAAATACGGATTCGACTACGACTACATGAGAGATATGCAGAAATACATTGATGATTGCAATAGAAGGATTGACCAAGCGCAACGGCGGTTAGAGAAGACGCCCGATGAGATACGGCAGACGAACAACCTCCTCAAACTTATATCTGATCTGACTAAGACAATAAACACAGGTCTCCTCGAAGTCAGTTGTCTTGCGGAAATGGGGTCTGTTAGTCTGGCGTGCAGCGAATTCCACAAAGTCCGAACCGCAAAACTAGCCAAAGAACAAGCCGAGCGGGATTTGAAGTCGTTATCAGACACATCAGGTCCTTCAGGGCACCAAAAACTACAAGTGTGCGACGTCTGTGGCGCATATTTGTCCAGACTAGATAATGACAGACGATTGGCCGACCATTTCTACGGGAAAATGCACCTGGGATATGCGCAGATGAGGCGGACGCATGAGACGCTACAGAAAGAATTGAAGGGACGAGGCCCACCACCAGCCAGGCCGCAGGAAGAGAACACGAGTGGGAGCCCCACTGGACCGAGAGGTTACGACGATGGAGGATATGGCGATGGTGGCGGATGGGGTAGAGGTGGTGGAGGATATGGTCGAGGAGGCGGCGGTGGCTACGGTAGGGGCGGCGGAGGATACCGCGGACGAGGAAGGGGTCGGTGGTAGAATCGCCGGTCCTCTCCATCTCCATTGCCTCCTCCGACGAGCGAGGACGTGCCTCCAGGATTTGTGGTCATGAAACATGATTGCGACGCATAGCGGGTGGGAAAATCGGGGTTGGGATTGGGGGATCAACAAAAATCATGGCGTCGTCGGACTGGGGAAGCACTTGTTACTACTACACTCGGCGTGGCGTTTGTCTCTTTCTGTCTCCTGTTACATTATCAGCCTTGTTCTCGCGATGGGAGAAGAAGGAGAGGCGGTACAAGGATGTGGGAGACGAAGGAAGGGCCAAGGAGGAGGAAACCCAAAAAAAGCGACGTGATACCCTGAAATGCATGCATTTTTTCCTCCGTAAACCCTCAACCCTCTATTCGCGCCCTGCTGTCCAGAAACCATCAGGTCAATCCGAAGAGCGCGAATCGATAAGCGTGCACAGAACCGCGTATTGTGTATATGATATTCGTGAGGTATATATCTAGCGTAACATTCGCCAACTATACAATGGGCGTCAAGTCAAGTCAGTGGTGAACAGCGAACAGCACCCACAACGCACCAGGAGACGAGCCATCTCAAAATGCGGGACAGATACTCCGGGTCAACCGCTTCGATTCATGCTGACGCTTGCCGCTCCTTGTCCTCCTGTCAATGTCACTGGTTACTGTTGTCCCTACCAGAAGTTCCTGGGCTTGCCCCGATTCTCTGCGCTGAGTTCGCTGGACTCGACCTGTTCGGCCCAGGATCCTCCTCCGCCGTCACCGCTCCCGCCACCTTCTCCTCCTCCTCCCAGATCGCCAGAGGTCCAGGCTGGGCCTGTTTTCGTCCCTGTACCCGTACCCGTACCCGTACCTGTACCCGAAGCTGGTGCTGATGCGCCTGTTGATTCTCCGGTGGTAGGGTTAGAGCCAGGGAGGGAGGGAAAGTCCGTTTCAGCAGACCAGCCTGGCGGTTGGTTATTGTCGCTGTTGTCGCCGTTGCCGCCGTTATAGCCACCATACCCTCCTCTTCCTTTGGAATTGCCTCGACCTCTTGCTCGACCGCCGCCTCTACCGCCGGCTCGTCCCCTCCCTCGTCCCCGTCCCCGGTCTTCATGCCACTCGTACATCTTCAAGTCATCCTCCTCACCGGGGCCTGATGGTGGTGGCGGTGGCGGTCCAGAGGAGTATCCGCCTCTCCTCCCCCCTCTCCCGTTGATCTGCTGCTCGTCCTTGTCCCGATCCCACTCCCTCCCCAGCTGGCCCGCCATCTTCCTCTGCCGGTTCTTCTCCCTCTCCCCTTCCATCACTCTCCGGTCCTTGGCGTCCCTCACCCGCCTCTCCTTGGCCTGTCGTTCCCTCGCCTCAAAGTTGGCGGCGTCCTCCTGCGCCCGCGCGTGCGCTGCCGCGAGGGACTGCGACCGTTCCTTCGCCGCGGCGAGTTTGGCCGTCAGTTCTTCGTCGGAGAGTTTTGGGGGGCGTATCCCGCCCGTGGAGAGGCGGTCGCCGCGCACCGCGGGGATGCGAGGTGCAGTGGTGTTTGACGGGCCGCTGGGTATGCCGGCGGTGTTCCCAGCGGCGGCGGCGGTCGATTCTGACGCTGGGTCTTCAGCCGGCGGCTGCTGAGCCGCCGGTTCAGAGGGTGTAGTGTTTGTTTCTGGGGTTTGTCGACCCCGTCTCCCCTGGGACCGTGTAGACTTTGTATCTTTTCCCGCCGGTGGTGGTGGTGCCGGTGCAGCTGCCCACTTGGAGTCCTCCAACCCGACAGCAGGTTTCCTACTTGCGCTTTCTCCCCGTGCAACAGGGCCATGGCCACCTCTCCCCCTCTGCTTGGGCTTGAACCCCGGGAATGACGGTTCAGTCGGCGTTGGTGGCTTCACCGCCGTTGCAGGTTCGACCGCCGGCGGTGGAGTAGATTCAGCAGCGACAGGCGGAGGGACGGCGGGAGGACTGGTCACGGCCGTAGAGGGCTCAAGCGAGATCTGCTCAAGTTGAGCGGCGACCTTCTCCGGGGAGGGCGGTTCGTCAAAGGGAATGATTTCGTCGTCAAACAGATCGTCGTCCCCGCGGGATTGGGCAAAGTGGTCCATGGCCGTGAATGAGGATAAGACAACAACGCAGTAAAACAGAGGCCCAACGGTAAACGATCCCTATAGTGAATGGGTATACTCTATAACAATGATGTGCAACAAAATCCAAAAAGAGGCAGACCCTCCCTCCAAGAGAACAAAATTTGTGGTGTTTCTGGTAAGGAATGGACCGGGGAAATAAAGGTCGGACTATGATGATCTGCACAACGCTGCTCCGCATTTTCCAACTGAATCTTGGGGAAAATCGCCGAGCGTGCACTGTAGAGCTTCAGGGTCGAACACATTCAGGGGTTGACTTTACAAGACGAAGCAGTGCCTTTTGGCAGTCATGATTTCCCCCCTTCTATCAGTCTAACACCGAAGATCCCATGTTCACTTTTACAAAAGCTCGTTGGAGCCCCCCTGTATAAACCACACATTTCTTTACTCTGGGTTGTCCTCCGCAGTGATCAGAATGGTGGCAACCAGAACGGATATCCTCCATTCTTGACCCGAAAGACACTCATCAAAAAGCTATACATCCCGAAAAGGATCGCGGCCCAGATGATGACCGCCGCTTGCTGGGTCTTGGGGTCCTTTATCCGCGGCACTCGCAAAGCTAGATTGATCGTTGCAAAGGCGAGGAGTGCATCTGGTAGTTGACAAGAATTAGCAAGAACATCCTCATAGACAGATTGTATTTTACTGGTTGTGGTCGGCCGGAAGACTTACACATTGCAGCCACAATTTGTGTCTCCATCCCATACTGGTTCTGAAACCCGCCAGCGAAGTAACTGATTCCTCCACGTCCGTTTCCAGCAACATAGGGAACCCTGCGAATATGATTGAACATATGGCCACTAGTAAAGAGCAAGATCATAATCAAGCTGATACCCGCCCACAAGTTGCGGTTCTGAATGATTGGCATCAGGTAGGGATAAGCGACAGTAATGAATGTGAACAGGCCCAAGGTAATGGTCAGGAACGCGCCAATTCTTGCATAGTTGATGGGTCGGACGATGGGAGGATAATTGCCAGGAGGGAGATGGCGTTGGAGCCAGCCATAGACACCTTCAGCCGATTGAGGACCGAGGAAATCGAGTCGGAGGGGTGGACCTTCAGGTTTGGCATGCTCGCCGACGGTAGGGGGGAAGAAGAGGAGGACAGGAGCGGTTTGAAGTTGGAGCTGTACGGGCAGTCTGTCAGCAAAGAGCTCGTCACCGTCCCAGAACTAATGCCACCAACAAACCTTCATGAAGACGTTTCTGCCCTGATCGAAGTCAATGGTGCTCAGAAGCAACCTCTTGTCCCCATTACGATCGCCCTTCTGCCAGCTTTTCCCCAGGATACTCCATTCCGGATCGAACTCTCGACAGATCCCGCAAGCATATTTGGCATCTCGAGCAGTCAGCAGGACAGCCAGAGAGTAGTCCCGCGGCGAGGCTGTCAATTCATAGTAGCTTTTCTCGTCGAGTTCGAAAGGTGCGGAGGAGGCCTGTTTGGCAAAGTAGGTGTCGAATTTGTTCGTCGTGGCAACCTTTTTAGCGGAGACCCCGGCCGTCAGGGTGAGCGCTGTGAGCGCCAGCAGTCTAAACAGACGCATGTCTTTGGCCTGAGCAAGATGATGGAGTTTGGATGTGGGAGGGGACTTGGAGAACTACAGCCCGCAAGACAGGGTGTTCAATTGAATTCTTCGGCAAAGTTGCATGTTTTACAGATGGCGCTCAATTGCATCCTCGCTACAACCACTTGATCCACAGGAGTGACAGGACACCCAGTTGTGTCTACGGACGAAAATACGGAGGTTCATCTAGGTCGTATTGAAAGGTCTGGTTATCACATTCCAAGGTGCATAAAATGCTCTCAATCTTGCATATTTACACTCTTGGGCAGATCTAGTTCACTGTTTCCGACACTCCCGCCGACAGTGACTCCGCTTGTAGCTTCATAGTGTCTTGGAACCAGAATCCTTGTGTTTGAGAGACCGAGGAATCGAAGAGAAAGCCACTTAGAATGTCGACCGTGTCTTCCCAGGTGAGGAGTCCCATATCGTGAGCCTGACGCGCAAACTGTTCGTGGAACCAACCATCAAATAGCTCGCTGCTCAAAGCAGGCTGCTGACGGCGTTGTTCATAGATGGCGCCGACGTAGAAAGCCCAGAGTCTCGCATTCTTCCATTTATGCCATGCGGGGCTGTCTCTGGGACGCTCGCTCTTGACAAGCAGAGGTCGCAGGGTTTCGAGCACATTCCCCGCCCAAATATTCTTACCGCAGACATCGTTTTGAAAAGTAAGAGCCCGTGACCACTTGACAGCACTGATGGAAATGTATTGCTGGGCGTAATCGTAGTCGAGTTCTGGTCCCGAATCCGTCTCGGCGAGCTGCTTGAATCGGCAATAGCGGCTGACCAGCGTTCCCAGAGCAATGCCCCAGCTATACTGGCCCCAGCCGAGAAGCATTGTGGCAACATTGGCAGGTAGCCCATCGGACCACCTACGGCGCCATCGTGCACAAATCTCGCGACACAGCCTGATGCAAGCCGTCATCTCATCTGAGTCGATCGTCGGGTCAAAGGGGTAGAAATCCAACGGCGCAGGGGGGAGGATTGGCTCGACGGCTCGCAGAAACGGTGCGAAGGCCTTTGGCAGCCACTCGTAAACGTCAAAAGCAGGAGGGGTCAAGAGCTGCGTGGACATGTTCAGGTCTGCGTAGAGAAAGAAAAACAAAAGCTCGATCATCGTCAATCCTATCTCGTCGAGCTTGTCGAAAAGACCTCGACCCTGCTGGAAGTGCTGGTCAACGAACTTGCTGAGCATTTTACCGTGCATTTGCGCTGCTTCGACATTTTCTGCCGCGATCTCAGCGGTCCAGATCATGAAAATGTGCCACCAGATCCAGGGATCGACTTTGGATATGCCGACCAGTTTCTGCCGCAATGCAGCCGTGCTCTTAGCACGGCAGACCAAAGACCTTTGTATCAGGGACCGGCCTTGACTAGTGTCGGCTCCTGTGCACATTGCAACAAGTGCAGCATTGCTGCCGATGAAAGCCAGAGCGGTTCCCGTGTCCAGTAACCCTGTGGAGCAGACTTGCCAGTCAACTTTGGCACGAGCGTCTGCGAGGTTGTCCTTTGATTTGACATCGAGCCGCCATGATGCAGGAATAAGGATATCCCGGTAGAAGGTCACAAGCCTGTTCTCTTCCACGGTGATGGGGACTGCGGACGCGCTGAACGGATCAGAATTGCCTTTGTTGAGGACGGTGACTGGTGACAGGGTCTGGAGCCGTCGTTTCTCTTGTAGGAGCATGAGACGCCTGTTCTCGTTATTTGGGTCTGTGCCCTGCTCGGCCCTTGGCACATTATCGACGGCAGCGTTGTCCTTGGACGGACCAGGTGGGTGCTATACCAACATTAGACATTCTGAAAACAGGCAGGCTTCATCCTTACCACTGATGGTGGTGGCTGTGGTTGCGGTTGCGGCTGCTGCTTAAGCCTTCCTGGAATCTTCGCAGAGGCACGTAAGGCTTTGGTTTTTTCCTGTCGCTCCCAGCTGCGGTAGTTGTTCTGAATGTGTGAGAATACCCGGTGCCGATGCGGCAATGTCTTCATATTTTGAGCATCGTAATTGACCCACAAGACGGCTGGAGCCTCCATTGCGCTGAGACTAGAACAGTCCGTACTGGACTCGAGGGAAGCAGAAGATAGTCTATGCGTGTCAAAGGGAGAGCGAGGGTCGAATAGAATAGACCCCGCTTCGTTGAAGATGGGCATCCGGTTGGACTTTTAAGACTTCTCCCAAGAATCCCAGGGCGTCCGCACCCATCGTCGCACGGGTAGCTACCTTTGTCACGCCGCGGCATTTCGGCTGGCACCGAGCGATTGTGTATAGCAGAAGGATCAGAGTAAATCCTCATGGGCGAATGGTGTTTGCCGTTGCGGGATGGGTGTTGGCATTGGCGCAGAAAGAGTGATAACTTCTGATACATTTGACTGGCTGCCCCTTTGCACCCTTTGGGCACTTTGCGCAGGCTGCTGTTTTTTAACGGCTTCGCTTAACTGGCGCAGTGGAGAATGGCTGACTCAAAACTGACCGGACTGGCACCTGCCGCCTCACGTGGAGTGAGACTTCTTGGCCTTTCTACTTGTACGGGCCGAACAAAGTGTATTTGGCATATGGTCTCCCAAGGACAAGCCATGGCCCAGATACCGGTAAAGTCAATTCCAAAGACATCTCTTTCCGTCTAAATCCAACAGGCTCACAAAAGTCATACTGATTTGACCTGACATAGGCCTGCTCACTTGACGCACGGATTCTACCATTACACGAATCCTCCAGATCGCCGATCCTCACAAGTGAAACCTCCACCTCGGATCTTCATCTCCGAGCCAGGGCCCATCGACCGGAGCATTCTCTGCTGTTCTAGCCTCTCTTCGCTCATTCTGCCTCTTCAAAACCAGCCAGAGGGTCGTAGTCACGATCAAATTAGCCACCATGTACGCCAACGCGAACGAGTGACCCAGAAAATACCTGGGTGCTGTTTCTGTGCGATAGAGCTGGGTACCGAGGACAGCTCCCAGATTCCCCAGCGAGATCTGCAGTGCATTGGCAACAGCTCTCTTGGTCTGACCACTGACATTGTTTGCTGGCCAGGCAAGGGTCAACGCCACGGATGGATAGATGCCGGCTGCAGCGAAGATGATTCCCACATATGACACGCCCGGCCTTGGGTCACTCAGAAGTAGAATGTATCCAATGATGGCGAGGGAGGACGACATCAGGATAAATGGTGTCCGGGTGCAATATCTCTCGGAGAGCACCGCAAGGCCAATGGTAAGGACAAATGCGATTGCATAAGGTGGAATAGTCATAAGCTGTGCTTCGGCCGACGAATATCCGAGAGACTTGATGATGGTCGGAAGAAAGAGTGACAGCGTGTAAAGGGGAAGCGAGAGCGTGTGGAACCCGAATGCGTAGAGGTAGCATTTGATATCAGTGAACGCTTTTTTGACGTTGTTCCAGTCCAACTTCTCATCTTGGGTTGCATCACTGTCGACCTTGAGACGGTGCTGGATGTACTCTCGCTCCTCGTTGCTCAAGAACTTTGCTGTATCCGGGTAGTTGTGGATGAAGAAGTATGCAGCTATCGAGACCACAACAGTAAGTAGACCTTCCTGTGGAGCCTTTAGTATGCGTACGATGACTTTGAACAGGATTACTGACCAGAATAAATATCCATCTCCATCCGTTATAGCCACCAACTCCTCTCATGTGAGCAATCCCCCATGCGAGGATACCACCAAAAGCTCCTGCCAGCGAAGCTGCGCTGAAGAATAGAGCCACGCGAAACTGTCGCTCATTGCGCTTGTACCACATTGACAAGTAGAAGACGATGCCTGTCGACATGCAACGTCAGCTCAACGACGCTTAGGACCACAAGAAGGGGATTGCATACCGGGGAATAGTCCAGATTCAGCCACTCCTAGGAAAAATCGAACAACAAAAAAGCCATCACGGGATTGAGTGACACCCATGAGTGTACTCACGACACCCCAAGTGAGCGTCAGTGTGGGCAGCCAAAATTTCGGAGTCCACATCTTCAGAATCAGGTTGCAGGGAACTTCGAAAAGAACATAACCGATGAAGTAAAGCGTCAATCCGGTGAGATATTGGTCTCCTGTCATATTCAAGTCGGTTGCCAGGCCCTCGATACGTGCATTGCCGACATTGCTCCGGTCAAGAAACGAAAGAAGATACAGCGAGGTCAGGGCTGGAAGAAGGGTGAGATCGAGCCTGCGCACAAGAGCTCGCTCATTGATATGACCTTCAAGACTTTCATCGAAACCAGTCGGGGGAACACCTTTCTCTGTTGGGCTGGAACTGTCGAGAGGGGCTTTTTCGATTGAAGCCATTGTCCTATGTCGTTACTACCGGCACTCGCTCTCTCCGAACAACAGGCTGTGATTCAAGAGAAGGTAGAGAGTGCAACAGAAGCGTGGACATGGCTAGGAGATAGCTGCAGGGAACGGAGTGGTTCATATAGATCCTCGATACCGTTGTAGGAAGGTCAGCATTCGAGCGCACAGATCCATGACGCTTCTCCCAACCGTTGTGGGAAGGATTGGCTAAATCGTTGTGGTGCAAACATCATGGCAGATTGCGTGATTCTGACGGCCGGATTTGGAAACAGCGTCTCCAAAATACGATTGTATTGGACGATTGATGCTGAGAATTGTGATGCAAAGGGAGACCGCCGTCCTTGGTGGCATTTCGGTGGAGGCATGTTCGCTCCTTCACTGGCTCCATGTTGAGGAATACAACGAGTCGTGATATAGACCCATATATTCTATACTTGTACAAGAATAGATCAAGGAGGTGAGGTCTCATCTTCAATGATAATGGCGATCCCACGCGTCCCTGTGGCAGGCCTTGATCCCCTTTTCATTGGGCCGGAGTGTCGCCGCTCAACGTCTCCGCAAACCATGTGGCCACAGAAGGCTCTAAGAACTCGTAGAAGACAAAACGGTGGAGGATATGTCGTGCTTGAGGCCACTCATTGAGCTCCAGGATCTCTGCCTGTCGAACAAACATCTTAGTGAACCAGGTCCTTGGTGGCATGATGCCTTTGATCTTTTGATTTACCCGCCACTCAAATCTTGCGCCATAGAAAAAGATCCACAACAGAGCGTCACGATATTGGGTCAGTGTGTCGTCTCTTGCTATATTCATCGCCTTCCTCATTGTGCCCTCGAGATGATTGATGGTGATCATGTGGTGACTAGTACGGTGGTCACAACCGTACACTGTGGCTTCAAAGATCCCTCGTCGCAATATGTGCAATGTCGTTAGGGCCAGTGATGCTTCGATAAGTCGACAAGGTGCTGGGATTCCATCAACCCTACCGGCGATGAGATTGATGTAGGCATTAATCAGGGCCCCGGAATCGTACTGAGAATAGGTTGTGAAGATCGTGTAGACCGCATCCGTGCGGTTAAGGTCTGCAGGGTCATTCAGATTGACAGTGGTCGACCGGACGAGCAAGTACTGTCGAAGCCTGATCGCCGCTTGGCGAGTGGCATCCAGTTGGATGCTATCATGGAGGGCCTTGTACTGAATGGGCAATGGGGGCATGTGCGTCTCAGGTTTTTCCACCCAGAACCGAGCAATCTGTCTCTGAACCCAGTTTTCAAAATCGAAGAAGGTGTTTCGCATTTGAGCTATGGCCAATTCTGTGTCGTTATTCATACAGGTCATGAATAACGTCCGGATATGAAGACTTGACGTCTCGACTCTGTCAACCAGACGCTGAATGATGTTTGCGTGGATCCTTGCCGCAGGGATGTCGTTCTCTTTGCAAGCTGCTCGAAAGAGCGAGACAATCTGCGAGACCAACGATATATCCGGCGGAATATCAAGTGATAGCTTTTCGATCCGATCTTTCAAGATCTTCATGCTCTTCGTCCGCATCTTGATAGCCAGAAAATGTAGATCTCGAGCCGTATCTGGCGAGGAGAATTTTGCCAAAACTGGAATGTAGCTTGAACACCACGACAGCGCTCGTCCTTCATCGGAGAATTCTTCCTTCATTGAATTCCACACTTTCGCTACAGTACGTCGACCGAAAACGTGGAATCCCTCGCCGATTGTCGTGAGCATTGGAGCTCCGCGCGGGGCGTCTCTGAATTTCATGTACGAAGTGATATAGACACCCGGCAGATAGCCATCTCGTATGAACGTTATGAGCTTGTTGATCTCGGGGGTGATCCGTAGCGCCTGAGCGTTGAATGGGTCTGAGTTGCCGCCGGGGAGAATTTCCAGGAGACTTGAGGCGCCGTCTTTGGTAGTGTGGAACGTCGTGGCTTGCAAAATGTTCTCTGCCCTGTAAAGCGCGAAGTCACCATAGCCACGTGTGTCCTCCCGGACCTCTGACAAGTGTTCATGTTTGGCATTTGCGCGGTCATCTGAGCATTGAGGAACATGTCAATCTGGATTCTGCACATCAAGGAACCGGAGATGGCTCGACCTACCTTGATCCTCAGACAGAAAAACTTCCTTCAGTGCCTGCTTCCTTTTCTTGCGCCTTTCGTGAGACCATTTCGCGGCGTGTGATTTTTGGTTTGCAATTTCAAGTTCCTTCTCAACTTGTGTGGCCTTGGAATCAAGCTGCGGTACAAATCTCACAGTCGAAAATGTATAGGTACGCATCCTCTCATATTCATGTCATCACTTGGCAATCTCCAAAAAAGGTATGACAATGAATAGAGACTAAACTCCTGCCCGAGAATGGGCCCATCTTTGCAATATAACCCTCGAGAAGGTCAAAATCCAAGGAGAACGGCTGAGCTAATATCCCTGCAGACGAAGTCAGCTGAGGACCGAATGAATGGCACAAGGCTCGCTAAATGAGCAGCATGTGCTTCAATCCAAGATTCTGTATCGAGGTTGAGTGCATATCACACCTCTCTGCTTTTCACCGGCTCTTTCGAGCGGAACATCGGTTCTCGGCAAATGTCCAGACCATACGGGATCGGGAAATACAATCATTATCAAGCTGATCAATGGACTGAGGAGCCTCGTGGCCGAAGTTAATAAGCAGAAACTCTCTTTGCCTCCCGATAACAATCGGGACGGGGAAAGACATATCTGCTGCTAGAAGGGATCCTCTGCACGTCAAGAAACTCTCAGAATCTTGGACTCAGTTCACAGCTTTGGGTGTGCGCGAGGAAACCGAGTCTACCAACGTGTAAGTTCACAGGCCTGAAAGATTGTTTGGTAGAGCGGAGCAGCCTCATAGGATTGGCCGAGGAATGGCGTCCTCGCGAAATGTTTCCAAACCTGATAGTCTTAGCTGTTTGAGTGAGACAAGACCAAATTTTTCTCTGAGGCCCTGAGGCCTGAGGCCGAGATACCGGAAAGGAGAAAATGGTGCCAGGCGCCATCCCGATTCCAGGCATTGCCATCTGACGGGCTCATTGGGATCGCTTGGTCTTTGCAAAACTGACTCAAGAAGAGTAGTAGACGACGACCTTCTTACCTGAAACAGTAACTCTACTCCACAAGAGGCGCAAGATACGCAGGTGCCAGCTCCAGAAGACCCAGACCGAGAAGTACCAGCATGGCGAGGTCCCGTCAGAACCGGTCACTCGGGTGTCACCAAACACCGAATCAGTCACACAGGTGTGGACCATGACCCCATGATATGTCCACCCCAGAGCCCGATATAAGTCCCACAGCTAGGTGGCACCCAATATCAGTGCAGTGATTGCTGACAAAGAGCATAAAGCGTCCCAATCCCAATGACACCCTTCCGACGGTTTGAGAGGTAAGTCGGGTGTTGGGTATCTGCGGTATTTGCTGTGGGTCCGACAAGAGCATCAAGGTCTTCGCTCGAATTTTGGTGAGTCAGTTAGAAACCCAGACGACGCGCATTGAGGGGCCTCTGTGCCCGAAGGTACCACCTCTTTCAGTTCACTGGGATTCACCAAAAGCAGAGTCTGCAGAGTCGTCGGGGGGTTGCTCAACTTGTGTTGACCGTGCAACGACATGATCCTCTTCCAAAGCAGTGACCAGGTGGGTGGGAGTGTCAGCGTCCTCTGTTTCAGCCAAATCCGGGCAGCTGCAGGTCTAGGGTCGTCTCGCTTGTAGCTTCGTCCGGTGCTTTGGTGTTTCCAGCGACGTCCGAGAAGAGCTGCTTCCGATTCGACATCGATGTGAGTCGTGCCATGCTTTGCTGGCGAGGGTGAGAATTAGTAGCATTTGGGAGAATCGAATTTTGGTCTGCTGTAAATTTTAAGGTAGATGAATGTAAGAGGGATGGAGACGTTTCCAGGATTAGGCGTGCTGGCAAACTGCGATGTATTTCACGTCACGCGACACAGTGACAAGAGGTGGACGAGAGACACGCCGAGAGTTTCTATGTGAACATGGCAGAAGAAGACTGTATCTTCCCTCATTCAGATGATGTCATGTTATTGGGTCTATCGCTGGAAAATAGACTCGAAATACTCGCACCATCAGGATCGTTTGAAGCGTTGCAAGTCTCTGCCTATATTTCCATCATTTGTCCCAACCATTTCTCATATGCACCTTCAATCTCCACGCACCTCTTGCCTCTGATCCACAGACATTTGCCATTGATCTCTACATCTTTTTCTGTAGTTGCAAGGTATGCAATACCCAAAGCCACATCCTCCGGTTCGCTTGCCTCGAATCCTTGGAATGCATCAGGAGGTAGATTGGCCGTTAACCCAGTGCGTGTGAACCAAGGCCCGACCATAGAAATCGATATATTCTTCTGCCTCAGCTCTTCTCTCCGGGACGTGCTGCGCATCAATCCCATGAGAGCGTGCTTCGATGCCACATAAACATCTTGATAGGGGACCGGTATGTATGAGCCAGCAGATCCCGTAATGATGATTCGGCCTCCTTTTCTGTCCCCAAAATGATGCACGGCCAATTTGACCCCATAAAGGACGCCATAGAAGTTGACGTCGAAGACCATTTTTGGTGGTGGTTTGAGAAGTGGTCGGATCTCTTTGACCGCTTGAGTTGCACTGCCAGAAGAATCGTATTCGTCCGCCAGGTAGTTGTTTGCAACTCGCTCCTTGCCCGACGCTGACTCCGTTGTTGCAAGCTCGGGATCGATGCCAGCGTTCAGACACACTATCTCTGGCGGGCCGTATGCGCGAGTTACCCAATCGAATAGGGCGACTTGTTGCTCCCAGGATGACACGTCGCACGTGTAAGAGTCACACCCATGACCAATGCTCGATGCCACTGCCTGCACCTTTTTTGCATCCAGATCAACCACAATAACCTTTGCACCGTGCTGCGCAAATATTCGGGCAGTTGCAAGGCCTATTCCACTCGCTGCTCCGGTCACAAGAGCCACCTTTCCCAGCCGTTCTTTGAGCAAGGTGGGTGTTGGAAGGACCACTTCCGACATGGTTTCTCTAGAAGTCAATTCGCAATAGACACAAACCTGAAAGTGATGGTTTTAGGATAGAAGAGACGTTACGAAATGTCAACGAAAGCTTGAAGCTCAAGATTTGCGTTTTGACAGATAGTCTATAATCAAGTGACTCTTTTTGTGTCAGCGATCTGTTTCCTACCGGTCGTATCCTACTTCCCAAATCAGTACAAAATGGGCGGAAAGGCATGAGAGCGAAGCATTGGCGATTACTTCGCGACATCGCGACCAGAAGTCAGCCGGAGGACGAATGGAACTTAGTGGCAGCTCGGTGTCCTTGTGCCTGTGCATAGTTGGTAGAGGGACGATCAAGCGTGAACCGGGAGCCGAAGAAGGCGGAGGCGAAGTGGCCGAGGCTAGTGTCGACTGAGCTCTTCAGGAAAGTTTGGCGACGCACCCCGTTATTAATCCGTACTAGAGAATGGCACTAGTCCGTTTTCAGGTGGGCTGTAAATAAACCGAAAACACTGCGGGAGGGATTCTCAACATCACCAAACTGTATCATACGCAACTTATTCTTCGCTGAGGGGCTATTGGAAAATGGACTCACAACTAGCATACATGGACACTACAGAGATCGCACAATCCTTCGAAACCACCAAACTCGAACTTGCTTACGAGCACGCTTTGAGAGCGACAGAGCGCATCTACGAAGAAGAGCGAGTGCGCGGACTGCACGTCCAGCTCCTGCTTCTCGAACACGAAAATGACGGGCTCCGGGAACAAGCCGAGAGCGGCGAAGACGAGCAGCATCATCTGCGGGAGACTAACGAGGAGCTTCAAGGACGTCTGGCCGATGTCGAGGCAGACT
The DNA here is from genome assembly GCF_001646965.1 of Fonsecaea nubica. Taxonomy (NCBI): domain Eukaryota; kingdom Fungi; phylum Ascomycota; class Eurotiomycetes; order Chaetothyriales; family Herpotrichiellaceae; genus Fonsecaea; species Fonsecaea nubica. The sequence continues at coordinate 226,585 of NW_019173682.1, forward strand.
TCCAACAAGCACAGGTGGACCTCAAAGCGCGCCTACGCGATCTCGAGTACTTAAAAACAGAAGTCAACGTCTTAAATGCAGCGAGCAGCGACGCAAGCAAGCTTCTTGCCGAAAAGCTAGCTTTGTCCAGAGAGCTAAACACCCTCAAGCCCGAACTAGAACACCTCAGATCTCAAAACTCGGCGTACCAAAAACTTCTCTCGGAAAAGCTGGCTCTGCAGCGAGAAGTCAGCTCTCTTCAAGTTGAGCTCGAGACGGAGAAACGAACAGTTCAGAGACTTAAGGCACAGGAAAAGTCCTCCAGTCTTGAAGATTCGGAGTTGATGGCAGAAGTCGAGAGTTTGAGAAAAGAGCTTGCGAAAATACAGCGGGATGCCCAAAAAACGGAAAGGGAGAGCAGGAAGAGAACGAGCGACTGGGAGAACGAGAAGGAGGTTTTGGAAGGAAAGCTGGATGCTTTCCGTAACAAACTGCGGTCTACAAAAGACCAACTCAAGGAAGCCCAAGACGAAATTGAGAAACTACAGGCAGCGCAGATGGCGCAATCTTCCGAGTTGACCAAAGCAAGACTTAAAGGGTCAGGAACCACGACCAATCCTAGGAAGAGAAATGTTGCTAGGTTTGACCCAGACATGACCATAGGCACACCGGGGCATGGCGGTCATGCGGCAAAGAAGCCTCGGATTTCAGTGAATGTCGGCGATAAATCAAACTTTTCCATCACGCCCTTCCTGAACCGCACCCTTAGCATATTGCCGGAAACGCCGGCCGAGCACGAAGCTGAGGGTCCAAAGGACGACAACGGAAGCGCCACTCAGCGCGTGGATGGGTTAGTCGAGGAAGAGGGCAAGTCGGCCGTGGTCCAGCCGCTGAAGAAAAAACAAGCAGTTGCGAAAAGATCGACTGGCCCGGCCTCCAAGCGAAAAGGTGTCCAGCCTCTGAAAGATACGACCAATTCAAAGGCAAATGACACATTGAAAAATCCTCTTCCTGACAAAATCATTGAACAGGACTTGGATATGGAAAGTGACGGAGAAGATACGCATAATAGTGAAAGCCAGAAGACGAACAAGGAGAATACAGAGCAAGGACAGACAACCGACACCCTGGGTCTCGATACAGAACAGCCGCTCAAAAAGAAGAGGACATTGGCCAAGAGAGCCAATATCTTTGACGAAGAAGACAGTGCGCCCGCACCGAAGATCAGGAGCCTAGGAGGCGGGCTCGCCGGTAAAGGGGGCGTGCTGGGTCGCGTCAATCTCAAGGCAAAATCTGTGGGTAAAGCGAAACCACTGGCCGATTTTTCGCCTCTTAAGAAGGACCGAAGGATTGCTAGTGTTGTTCACTGAAGGCGCATGATGGGGTCGCATAGTATGGACAATGACAGGGGGACTTTGCATAGGAAACAGCCCTACACATGTAATGAATGATTTGGCAGATTCTGTGGCCGAAACAGCTCGATAACTCGGAGTATCTAGCAGCAATCGGCATTTCCTATCTGGGGATGAAGCCTGGCGCTGCTTTAGGGATCGATGACATCTGAATTGCGGAGCAAAAATGTCCTTCCCCAAGCTGGTGCTCTACCAAATACCAAACCATTTCCTTGCAACTCAATTCTTTTTTGTGATACAATTGCCTCACTCTCTTGTCGAGTGCTCGACGGCCTCGCTAGAGCGTGCTATGCAATCATGTAATCCATGCATTGTCCTTCGCTCTTCAGCTAGCGCACTCACGGCGTTCAAGTATCCCTCTATCAGTCCTCTTGCCCTTCGCCTGCGTCCGACACCATGTCTCCCCTCGCCAAACTCTATCTCATTGCCTGTTGGTCGTACATCATCTCCTTCCACATCACCTTTACGCTTCTCACCCTCGACTTCCACGAAAGGAGCACGCTTCGCTTCCTCGAGCACGAGGCGCTGGACTGATCGGCAGCGAGGGGACCAGTTTGCTCGCGCCGCAAAGGTCCAAGGGTTGAAGAGTCGGGCGGCTTTCAAGCTGCTGCAGATCAATGAGCGATACAGACTTTTCAAGCCTGGCATGACTGTGGTGGATCTGGGGTTTGCGCCGGGGAGTTGGAGTCAGGTAAGAACACCACACACATGCGAGTGGAGAGGTTGCGGGTCGATGTCTGCAGAGATCCGAGCCAGACGAGTTGGGTCCGAATGCTGACACATGTCTGCCTTTGGCACAGGTCGCCATTGACCTGACAAAGCCTCGAGGCCGAGTGCTAGGTGTTGATCTCCTTCCCGTCCAGCCGCCGAAGGGCGTGTCGACAATCCAAGGCGACTTTTTGTCCCCAGACATTCAAACCGAGATAAAGTCCTTCCTGCGAAACCCCGACCGGGGCCGCCTACGGCAACCACTCACGCTAGGCTCGTCTGCAACTCCAGAAGGCGGGCTAGACCAAGCGGTGCTCGAGGATGAGGCAACTGGCTATCTCGAGCGCGAGAGCCACGAGAAGACGCTTGAGGAAGAAGAGCAAGATCGACAACATCTGGACAAGTCGGTCGACGTGGTGCTGAGCGACATGTGTGAACCCTGGGACCCGCTTGAAGGGCTTTACAAGAAGAGCATCAGTAACCCTTATCGCAGGTTGATGAACACGAGTGGAAATGCCTTTCGCGATCACGCCGGAAGTATGGTACGTGTGTCTGCTTGAAGCTCCTCGAGTGACCTACTCATTCCTATCCCCATCCCCTTTCTTCGGGTCTCCAGACTCTCACGACATTATCACTCTCCGCGAAATTCCAAGGCACACCAACAATTCCACTGACTTCTTTTTTGGGGAGATGAGCAGGATCTCTGCAGAGCCGCCCTGCGATTCAGCTACGACACGCTCAAAGTCGGCGGACATTTCGTGTGCAAGTTCTACCAGGGCGTCGAAGACAAGGCGCTGGAGAAGAGCCTCAAGGCCATGTTCCACAAGGTCCATCGCGAGAAACCTGAGAGCTCGCGGAGTGAATCCCGCGAGGCGTATTTCGTGGGCATCAAGCGGTTGGCAAAGGCTGATCGGGACGCGGTGTTTGCCGAGCCGTGAAGCATAGACTCTCCCACTGGGTAGGGAATGATATCTAGGACTTGTTTGTATCTTCCTGTGAAGGGGTAAAAGAGAGAAAAGATACTGCGGGCAAGACAGGGGAAGGGAGTACAAAAGGTCGAAAAACCAGGAGTGCTGATCGGCACTATATATCTATATAAGCGGTGAGGTGATGGAAGGCTGCTTACCATCTTCCCTCCTACAAAATCTCCGACACGAGGCATGAGTGACCAAGGCTAGGTAGCTAGCCACTGTTGCTTACTCGGCACGGTCGTGTCGCTCAAATCAATTCCCCCTCTTCATCCTCGGCGCCCTCGACGCCTTCTTCGTCGCTGAACTCGATATCCTTGGCCGCTTCCTCAGCCAGCCTCTGCACCTCCTTCAGGCCGCTAAGCTCTTCGACGTAGCCCTTCTCGTTGAGGGCCCTCTGGACAAAGGCCCAGCCGTCGGCGTCGTACGCGTCGAGGATCTTGTCGGAACAGGCGCTACAGTGCGTGTACGCCGTTCCCGTGATGGTCATGCTGGAAAAGGTGGCTAGGAACCCGCGGATCTGGTGCGGGACGATGCCGAGGGGATGGGGGTCGTCGCCCCGGCCGTGGTCGGTGGAGAGCGAGGCTGGCGCGGCGGGCCCGCGTGGATGCTGGACGATGGAGACGAAGAGCTCGACCAGCAGGGCCGAGGCCATGGCTGCGATGCCCGGCCGCGTCACCGTGCACTGCTGGTCTAGCGTCAGGTCTTTCATGGAGTCCGCCGGCGCGACGACGTCGTTGCAGAAATAGCAGCCTAGTTCCCCTTGGCCCTTGTTCTCTTTCTGCGCGGCCTCTCTCTGCGTGCCGGGCAGGGTAGGAACCGCCTGGACACCGTGTCTCATGACCACATATGTGTCGAAGCCCAACGCGGCGTTCATGACGATCTTTCCCTTTGCCTTCCCCATGACGGTTGGCAACCATCGCGACTCTCGTGTATCCATCAACAGGAAGATTGCGTCGTGTTCATCCACTAGCTTCTTTAATGTGTCGTATTCCGCTTTGGTCTTCTCCGGGTCTGTGATCGGGTGTCCTGCCATAGGCACGCTCAATACGTGGCCCGAGGACTGAACGCCGGGGTATACTGTCTTGAGCGCCTCCGCTGCAGCAGTGGCTTTCTGCTTTCCTCCATCGAGACAGTCCTGAAACGTAAACAACGGCTGTCTCACAGGATTCGAAAACGAGACGGTCCCGTTGTCCACGAACGTGATATGTCTGACTCCCCATCCCATCAGATTTCTCGAGACGTATGACCCGAGCGTGCCGGCGCCGAGCAGGAGACATTTGGTCTCCTTGATCTTTTCGAGGTTCAGGTTAGGCGAGATGCGCCATTTCATCAATTTCAGGTTGAGGTCAACGGATGAATCGGCGAGTTTGGTCGGGTCCATGTATTCAGTGAGGTCGGCCACGCGGCCAGTGAGTTTGTTCAGAGCATTTCGTTCCCAGCCTACGACTTTGGGCATGGTCTGTGAATAATCTGGGGGTTGGGCTGCGTTTCCTCCGCTGTTGGTTTTCGACGGCTGTCTGGATATCTCCATGTTAAGGATGACACTCCGCGCGGCGTCCCGTCGCATTTGCGTTTCCCGGTAGCAAAGGATTTGTACTTTGTCGAGTTTCCACCGTTGCCGGACCAGGACTAGGAGGTTTCGTAGCATCCATCCTGGCGCCACGGGACCCGGCTCGGTGTAGTTGGACGGATCGACAAACCCGACAAAACAGTCTTCGGGGTCAGCGCCGTCGAAGAAGCCGGTGTCATAACTCGATAACGAGGCCACTTGCCACGTGTATCCAAGACTTGCAGTTGGGGTAAGAGGTGACTGTGGAGAAGTAGGCCCAAAGTCGTCGTCGCCGGGATTGTTAGAAGTAAGCTCTAGCGGAGCATCCCGTGCCTTTTTGACCAGGAAAAACCCATGCTGTCTCGAGTCCACGCCGTACTTCCAGGTCTGGACATGATCAACCAGATTTGTGCTCTCAATGGAGGTCAACTTCCTGTACGGGATGCCGGTCTCTGAACTTGCGAGGCTTCCACTAGCGGCCACGGGTACCCAGGGCGGATCCATGACGAGAGCGGGAAACGCAAACCAGTAGTTGAATTTGTACTTTTTGAGATCTGCGAAACTGAGGACCAAGAAGGAGGCCAGGAGACTCGGGCACGAGTAGATGGTGCCGTCGTTGATGGCATCCCAGATGGTCTTGCCGGCCTGTTGAATCATTGCCAGCTTATCGATGTTGCGGTACTCTTCAATCGTGTTGACGTTTTTGATCATACCCTCTGCGCGGTAGAAGCCTGCGGGTACATCGTCGCTCGTCAGCGCATTGGCATGGATTTGCATGCGGCAGGAATGCTCCTTGTTGTCCGCGGGACGGATCTCATAGAGGCCCAGCAGTTTGCGGGCCGAGTCGTCGAGCTTGTCATGGTTGATCTTGTGCGACGCTAGGGAGGCGTAGAAAGGTATCTCGATGTCGGAGGCGAAAGGAACGTACTGCATTGTTCCGACCTGTGTGCGAGGCCCCTAATGAAGTCGACGAAGGTTGCTTTGGTTTTCCCCCTTCAGCATACACGAACAGAAACTCGATATGCCGGAGTGATGAGACTGTGCTTGTGTGGGAGAACAAAGCTCTGACCGGCAACAATTCGAATGTAAGGATGATGAAATGTCGGAAACTTGGTCAAGGTCAGCCTGGCTGGGATCATCAGATCATCTAGGCAGGACCATGTGGTGTCGTTGTGGCGGTGGTGGTGGAGCGGAGTGGCTGGGGCAAGCCATGTGTGAAGGAGGTTGCGAGGAGCCATACGAGGTACAAGCTGCAGGCCGGAATTCCTGCCCGGGGGTTGGACATCTGCTGCTGCTTTATGCCGAGGGGTTCTCTTTGGGTTAGACTGAGACCTGGTCATTCGGACGCGTCGCGGGGCAATGACCACTTTACGCGTTCTCAATATAGAAAGACAACCGCATCCTCCAACCGCAATAGCATCAAGAGTCAGCTCCACAAACCTTCCACCAGTTCAGGGGTTGAAAAGAGTTGCCTGGAGATCCCGCCCTGAAGAGAAGTCATCAGCGGCTTAATTATTCAACGCAACCCAGCTACTAGGGGGAAAACAGAGAAATCCATCGAGGGATCAAGTCGAGTCACACAGCCTTGCCCCAAAACTCCCTTCTTCTTACGAGAGCACGACAATGCTTGTCGGCATCTGCGGCGCCATTTGCTCTGGGAAACATACCACGGCCGAGTACCTGGTCCAACACCACGGGTTCCTTCGCCTGCACCTCCCCACGCCACAGCAATTCCAACCATCACAATCGACGTCCGCATCGCACGATCTCTCGCCAGATCACCTCCGGCTCCTGCCCAGCGTCACCGACCAGATCGGCACGCGGGGCCTCTCATTCCCGGACGTTGAGTCTCTCCTAGACTTTGTCACCAGGAGATGGCGCGAACACTGGGTCCTGACGGACATCTACGATGAAACGACGCTGGAGATCCTGCTGAGGCGGCCGTTCTTCATGCTACTGAACGTGGATGCGCCCTTGGGGACGAGGTTTGAGCGGTTCAACGAGCGGTATGTTTGTGATTTCTGATCTATGCTTTCTGTCATTTCCGAGTATCTTTCTGGGTGTTTGCTTTGGATAGCCCAGACTGCTTTCGTTCTGGTTTCGGTGTTCTGTTCATTTTCCAGCAAAAACAGTTGGATAGAGCCCCTGTTTTCGGTTTTTTCCGTTTCGACCTTCTCTTTTTCCTTATTCATCAGAGAACATAAAAACGAATGTGACGGCAGAACGAGGGCGGAACTAATCCTATTCTGTACGTGCCATGTATAACAGGTGTCAAAAACGCCAACTGCCACCAATGTCCCTGGCGGACTTTATCTTCTACAATGACCTCAAGCTGTACGGGTCTCGTGCCCAGCCAGACTTGGTTTCTTTCAGTGATGTCGATTCTCGCGACTCGCACGCCTCAGCATCCACGAGGACGACGTATGATGCGGTTGACGAGAACGACGATCAACCTCCAAACCATTCACCAGCCAAGACAGCGCTTCTCCCTCTGCTGTCACACGCTCACTTGTCTATTCTCAACTCCTTTCCGAGTATCTCGACATAGTAAGTTCTTCCTCCATAATATGGCCGTCCCCCTAGATTCATTGGATCTCCCATTTCCCGCACCTCCATAACCCAAACACCAAAAACCAAATCCCAAGAACTCAAGCGATTGAAAACCAAAACTAAAATTACCCTCTCTCTATCTCTCGGGGAAAACCACAGCCACGCATTCCTCTCCACGCTCGATCTCGCATCGCCCCTCCGTCTCCGCCCGACATGGGACGCGTATTTTATGACGCTGGCCTCGCTGGCCGCGCACCGGAGCAACTGCATGAAACGGCGGGTCGGGTGCGTGCTGGTGCACAACGCCCGGATCATCAGCACGGGGTACAACGGCACGCCTCGGGGGTTAGTGAATTGCAATGAGGGCGGGTGCGCGCGGTGCAACGGGTCCGGTAACGCCGGCGGCGTCGCCCTCAACACGTGCCTGTGCCTGCACGCCGAGGAGAACGCGCTGCTCGAGGCCGGCCGCGAGCGCATCCGCGACGGCGCCGTCCTCTACTGCGACACGTGCCCGTGTCTGACCTGCTCCGTCAAGATCGCCCAGGTCGGCGTCAAGGAGGTCGTCTACTCACAGAGCTACAACATGGATGACGCATCCCGCAAGGTTTTGCGCGACGCCGGCGTCTTGCTCAGGCAGTTCATCCCTAAGAGGAGCGGGCTCGTGGGCTTTGACCTTGACGGGATAAACATGGACGGGTTGTTCGATGAGTCTCTCGGGAGTGAAGGAGGAAAAGGAAAAGAAATGGTCTTCTTGAATGGTAAAAGGTCATGAATGACCCTCTAACAAAAAGCGAAAAGTGTGATTATATTGTACGAGGATCAGTAGAGGTTCAGCGTACACGTATAACAACGTACAGAGGCCTGTCCAGCAGGTCGGTCGTCGTATATGATTTAGACTTGTGGGGAGGCCAAATGCCAGTGCTACATGAATTTTACGTATCAATGGCAGGAGCGATAGTCGTCTGACGAACATTTTATTTACGGGCAGCAGACCAATGAGTCGAGCGTCATGCAAAACAGCATCCTTGCAATGGCTTCGTCGATCCTAGCCAGGTATAAACTCTCACGTGTTCCGACAGACAGTGCCTACCTCTGACATATTTCATTTAGAGTGCAACCCCGAGTACAAAGAAGCTCAAGGGCAGAGATTCGGGGAAGGAGACGTGAAGCATGTTGGTTCATCCTCCTGGCTGGCTTTTGAACCAATCCAGCACCCCACGAATGGTGTCTGTATAGAAGAATTTGAATTCGTACTCCGACCATCCTGGGCACGGATACGTCAAGGCGCACGAGAGGTCGACCATCTTCGATCCTCTAAAGTTCTCGGGCCGAAGATCTTGTGGCAATATTTTCAGTTCCTTGGGGATCACAAAATTCTCGAGAATTTCTGGAACATGAGAAGCATTTGTCGGGATTGGCCCGTATTCTTTGACGATGACCCAACGGCTCAGGTCATGGCTACTCAAGCCAGAAGTAGTAACAATATCGTTAATCATGTTGAATTGGGTATCTGATAACTTCATCCATCCATAACACCGGATAGCCCAATTGCCATTTTGATTGCTTGAGTCCAGTCGAGCAAATGCCTGACTCTCGTACGCGAGCGGCGTGATGTAGATAGCATCTTCATATGAGTAGAAGCGAGGACCGGGTTGCTTCCATTTATAGAACTGCGCAACATGTGAGACAAGTTCTGGTTTGTGATAGTCAACTCATTCTCACCACTTTCAACACATATGGGGTATCCTTTATCGTGGCCAGACACACAACCCCGTGAATTCCGCTACCGAGCAGGCGAGGGTTCTGGATTCTCTCTTGGCTATGGACAAAGCGCCGTAATTTGTCCCCAGTACTTTCATTCTTTTCGGAAGAGAGGAATGCATCTTCCGAGAGATAAGTGCCAATGATATTGTCCCCCATTAATTCAGCATATCTGTCCCTTTTCGCCACCTCCTTGTCCACACGTGTTGGTGTTCTCATTGTGGGCGTCGATCAGTAGTCATTATGGAGACGAATATGCGACGTCAAGCGGAGGAAACCGTTCTGGTAGGGTGCTGCTCGAAAATTTAGGGATGCAGACAGAAGGGACTCGACGGCGGCAATGAGAGGGAATGACGGTTTGGATTTCGCATTGATGAAGAGCGTTGCTCAAGAATGTACGGCTCGGTGACAACGCTGAAGTCAGAATTCCAGAGTTTGTTAGGCGCGGGCATCGCCTGCCAGTGGACGCGTTAAGAAGGAAGGTCGAGCGATTTGTCTCAACAGGATCGGTTACGTTGTTTTATGAGGCTGCCTCTATATAGTCACGCGACGTGACTATACTATCCTTTCTCGCCCCATTCAGCCCATTATAATATATATTATTTCAACAAGGAATATACGCTGGTGGGTATCAAATTATTACCGACTTAACAAGGCCTGAACAAAGATGAGAACCCCTACATTCACCCCAGGACAATCACAACAATCATCCTACTTTCCCGCGGTTTTCTTGTCTTCCAACGAGTTTGAACCGAGCTCGGGGTTGAAGGCGCCAGCCGAAGACGGTGTGGCGGCAGAAGTGGCGCTCGTTGGCTGCGCAGTCTTGGGTGTTGATGCACTTGTTGGTCCGCTGATCACGCCCTGCGTCTGGTTCTCTTCCATCCTAGTGGTGATGGGGGTAATATTGCGGGACTCTGTCGGGCTCGTGGGTAGGCTGTTGGATGAATTGGCGAAACTGGCAATGATTGTGTGCCATTGCTGCGCGTCCGAGTTGGTGAGCGCTTTGAACTGGAAATCTGAAGTAATGGCCATCTTCTGTCCCAATTTACTACCCGAAGAATCTTTCCCTTTGATCGTAAACTTCTGCCCGTCCACAGCCCCGATGATGCAGTCCGGGAGGTACAACGAGTGCTCGGGATTCGGGTCTTTCTGAAAGTTGTCATTGTCTTTGTACTCGTGCAGATAACCGGCTGGAGTGACAGCATAGTAACCACTGCTGTAGCCTTTGAGAGCACCCATCCCACGAGATTTGCGCTCTAGGGTGCCTTCGACGAGCGGCTTGGTAGAACGATGCTTGTCGTTGGGAAACGACACAGCATCCATCGTCCTCGGTGGGGCATTCGGGTTGACCAGGATGTGCTGGTTTCGTTTGGTGAATCCATTCCATTCAAAGTCCAGCGGGATATTGCTTGCGGTGGAGGCAATGTCGCCAAACATGGCCTTTTGTCGGTCTGCCTGGCCGCTCATAAATTGGTTATACTGGTTCAGCGCAGTCTGCACCGTCTGCACGACGTACGTCTCAAACTTGGCAAAGGAGTTCTGGACCGCAATCAGATCTTGTCTGTTGTTGTTCTCTTCTAGCAACTGTTTGTTGAGTCGATACAGAGTTCCTCGCCTGACCACGTAAGGGTCATGTTGTGCAGACACCCTGCCCCCAGAGGAGTCGAAATGCGCAGCCTGTTGGCCCAGCAGCTCAATGTGCTTTTGTGAATGAGAGCGCGCCGACTCAACAGCCTTGGTCCCTTTCCCCGTGCCGTTGGAGATTTCTTTGTGCTTGTTCTTGATCTCGGCGTGCAAACGTTCGAGGATGGGAAGCACTGATCCCGTGAGGTTCTTGGAGGTCTCGGTGTGCAGATTGATTTGCCCCTGGGTGTTGGCCCGCAAGTTCTCAAACAAACCAGCGACGCCGCCCAACGCGGGATCGAAGTGATGGGCCTCACGGAGAGGAGTCGACAGTGTCTTCAAGACTTTCTCTTGTTCTTTGGCCCGACCGGCCTGCTCCTTTGCAACCGCAGAGATGTAGTTCTCGAGATAGCCACACATGTGTTTCCAGGCCTGCAACCGCTCGACCAACAGGCCGGCGGTGCTTGAAGGGTCTCCCTCGGTCACGACGTCATCATCGGAATCATTAGCAGTTCTGGCCCTCGTGGGCAGTGGAGGAGCAGCCATAACGAAGCAATAATCGGGAGGAGGAGTATGGTACTACGATACTGCCATGACAGTTAGAACAACGATGGTTGGGAATAAGTGCACTGGATGCAATGCTAACGCAGAGAAAATAGATGCTTCGGGTTGCAAGTACTGAATGCAGTTCAGGGGTTAAGGGAGGGTTGTTGGCATCTGCGCTTTCAGGGTGCGCCGAGAGCTGAAAGCTTTAGAGCGGAGACCTGAGCAGCTGAAAGCTGGTGAATGGGAGATGGGAGCTGAGGGCTGGTGAGGCGCAGCTTCCGAGCTCAACAGCTATAATGAAATGAGGTGTTTTGAGAAGCGTCAGTGAGAAAAGCACCAGAGTAGTTCCAACAAGCCGATCCGGATCAATTGGGCAGAATGAAGCCGGGTGTGAAGCACATCTGAAGATTCCTTTTTGTTGCAGCAGCTTTTCACCTTCGCTTTCGCTTTCAACCTCCGCTTCACTTTGACTTTTGACTTTTGACTTTCTACCGGGTTTCACGCCATCGACGCGTGGTGACGCCACAACCACCAACGCGACGTCATGGATCAACACTTTGATATACAGATTCACCCCGACGGTTACACAAACAACAAATTACTGCGTGGTGATGGTGTCTGTCAATCTCATGCAAGGATCTTTGTACATACAGGTCTAGACCTGCTTTGACATGGGAAATATATAGAATACAGGTAATAACGAAGCACCCCCATCTCATTACTCCAACCCGCCAACCAAATATACAACTCGCTTGCTCAAATGCCCAAGACATCCAAAACTCACAATGACTGCAAACATCTCCCGACAATCAACCTCCCACAGCCTTGGATAGATCCATTTCGCTGTCAGAGCCTGGTATCAGCGACCCCGGAGACACGCCCTCGGCATTCCATGCGGTTTGGCCCCAGATCTTGCCCGTCTCATCCACGTCCCAAATCCCATAGTTTGGCAGCGTGTTGATAAAGTACGCAAATTCGAGTTCGTCCTCGGGTCGCCAGAACTGACACTTGTCTGTCTTCACGTTGTACTCGTGCCAGCCTGGCTTGATGATGCGGCGGTCCCCGTGGTCCCCCATCTCGGGTATCCAGGACGCCACGTACGTGTCGTCTGCAAAGCCCTTCTCCATCGGTATGTACCGCGACGGATAGTCTTTGTATTTCGGATCGTCGAGGTCGACCCATTCGCCGCAGCACCGGTCGATGGAAGGCGCGCGGCTCCAGCAATTGGGTTCCGTCTGAATCAGATTGTTGAAGACCTTGGGAGGTCTGTCACAGAACAGCCGCCATTTGGCTAGGGCGGCAAGCGCATCCCGGGGACAGCTGTGCGTCGGCACCGGCATGGCGAGGTCGTAGACCTTGACCACACTGTCACACCCTTTCGCCCGACATCCGATGGTCATTTTGGAATATTGCGGAGACGTCCTCGAGGGTTCCTCGTCGTAATTGGTGGGGGTGGAATAAACGTCGCCGTCAGGTAGGTCGTACGCATCCGCCGGCAGGTCGTATGCGTCGGCAGGGAGGTCGTACACGTCTTCAGGATAGCCGTATTCATCGTATACATCTTCAGGATAGCCGTATGCATCGTATGCATCTTCAGGAAGGTCGTACGCATCGGAGGGCGCGCCATACATATCGCCAGGCATGGCACCCGCAGCTTCGGCACCAGCACCAGTTCCCATGGGAATACCGGTGATGACACCCGTCACATCACCCACCACACCGGCAATGTTCTTGGCCCCGTCGTTGTCCGGCTTGAACATGTCGATCGACGGCCCTGCGGCAATGGCCCTCGCCCTGATAGACTTGATGGTATTGACTGGGTGCGCCACCACTGTGATTGTGGCCAAGGCATAGAGACTCACGACGAGGAGTGATCTGATAGTCATGGTGTTCTTGGAAGCGTGTGAGTCTATTCTGTGCTGTGCTGTTTCTATTCTGCTCAAGGTGGATTTCGATGTTCATAGAGGAAAGGAAAAAACTGACGGTAAGTATTGTCTGACATATGATGGACTTGGTGGACGACCATGGTCTCATATATATCCCCAGAGCTGTCCCAGGAAGTCCTCGCGCAGAAGAAGGACGACATTGTAACTTGTGACCGGGGACTTGTGATCAAGGTCCTAATCGTCCTCAAGAGATAGGATCTGGTTAGCCAATAGAATCCAGAAACCCCTCAAAAAATGTGAATACGTGAATATGTGAACATGGGATATAGTTGGTGGTTCCTCGTGCCTGCGCTGAGCGGAGCGGAATAGAGTCTTTGATCTCCACCCGACCCGGTGGGTGGATGGAATATAGTTTGCGCAATGTCGGGGTGACCAATACTGGCCTTGTCCGTTGACAATCACAGTCAAGGTCCGTGTCAGAACAGTGCAAGGCATTAAGTAGGTGATTTGTCCAATAAGGTTTATTACAAAATATGACAGTGTACATGGAAGATATAGCTTATGGCTTAGAATTTGCGGTTGTTGTTGGCTTGGTAGGCCAGAGGACTCCCTAACTGTTGTTCCCCAGTGGGTTGTTCACTTCACTTCACTCCCAAGATCCAAGAGTCAAGAGCCAAGTGACAAGACAGTCCTCTTCATCTTTCAACGAACCACATCCTTCTCTTCCGCGTCGGGCAAACTCTGTTCGTCGCCCAGTTTAGGATCGCGGAGACAGAGGGCAAACCCGATCAGAAGCGTGCAGAGGCAGATACCCGTGATACAGAGCAACCTCTGTGCGTGCTGATATGCGTCGATGATGGCTGTCCGCACCGGTGTGCCGATGGGGTATTCGATTTCAATCGAGAAGGGGTCAGCGTACGTCAAAGCGGCCAAAGTCGAGTTGCCAAGTGGTGCCAATCTCTCTTCGAGCGCCCCTGGCAACACGTTGGTCCAGATTGTGCCCGAGATCGCACCTCCAAAAGCGGACCCGATGTTATAGGTGGCCAGATACAGGCCAGTGATGACGGCAACATGTTCGTGTTTGGTTGCGGCTTGGATCGAGGCCTGGGCTGGGTATGGGAACAAACCTCCGGCAAATCCCAAGAGGACCTGTGCACCAATGACACCCGACTGGCCGGAGGAGTTGGCAGACCCGCGGTAGTGAATCAGAAGCCCAAACGCAACCATGAACAGACAAGTTCCAGCCACGATGAACCACTTCAGGCGTCTGACCTTGTAGACCACCATACCCAGGAGGAAGCCGGCGATGACAGAGGTAAAGCTGTACAAGGAGGTGATACGCGTAGCACCCATGATGCTGAAATCAAAGGCGACGACCAGGACGGTGTAGAGATAGTCGGCTTGCATGTACCAGGCAAAATTCAAGGTGCATGCAATCCCTAGCGCACCCCAGACGCCGCGATCTTTCAGGAGGTGGAAGGGCACAAGTGGTCGAGGTGCTCTGAGTTCCCATACGATAAAAGCCGGGACACAGAGAATTCCAATGACAAGAGGCGCAATGACACGGGCGGTCCCCCATGCAGACGTCGAGCCTCCCGCAATGGTCAAAGGAACAAGAATGAGAGCGAAGACGGCGATCAATAAGATGATCCCGATGACGTCGAGTGTCCAAAAGAGGTCCACCACCAGTCTCCTCGCGCCCAGCATCTGGTAGGGTGTTTTGTATTTTTCCAATACTCCTGCTTTGCGAGCACGCCGACTAACCAAGTAGAGAGAGATCATGAGCGGCAGCGCACACACGGGATAGATGATGCACCACATGCCAATGCCCCATTTCCACGTGGTCGCACCCAGCACCGATTGAGTGATGTTGCCGCTCACCCAGGTGTTGATGACGAATGGCAGTGCGGGAATGTAGCTGAAGAACAATCGTGCTCGCAGGGAGGTGATGTCGGCAATAATCACCTCCACCAACAAGATGACGCAAGTGTAGCCGATCTGATAGAGAACAGAGCCTCCGGCGAAAGCGTCGACGTTGGTCGCACAGGCTTCAATGATAGATCCCAGGACGTAGAAGACCACGCTGACGAAGACGAGCTCCAGACGGCCAAAGACATCGGCAATTTTGGCAGCGGTCGGCTGGGCAGCGGCGGCGATGACGGCACGGAGCGTGTTGATTGTGGCCAGCAGGGAATGATGGCCCATGGATGCTGTGGCAGTGGTCTGGTATGTATACCGAGTAATGCCATCCAGTCCATAGGCGTAGGCAATGAGAAAGACGCCAATGAAGAGGAATACACGATCGGTCCGGGTGAGGACTTCATTGATGGCCTCGATCCTCACCACACCAGGCGACTTCTCTGCCTCCACGATAGAACTGCGTCGACGAGGCTGTTCCACGGCCGAATGGGGCACACTATCTTCGGCAACCTTGGGGCTGGACGGCATGTCCCTAGCCTTGGGGTGAGACTCGTCCGAGAACGACATGATGAAAAAGAAACTGTGATCCTGCTTAGGCTTCTGTCAATGCGTCCACAGTCAAGGAGACCATCCAATACAAAAAACCACAGGAGGGGAAGACGGAACTGCTTGTCTAGTTATAGGTGTACTTGAGACATGAGGCGAGGGCGTCACACGGCGACACCGACTGGAGTTACCTTGGAGTTGAACTTCAAAGTTTTCCACCCCCCCTTGGCAACAATAAGTCGAGCATCATTAGTGATCTCCAGCTAGGTGACACTGGAGACGCAAAAAGTCATATCGGGACATTTTTCGTGCAGGGGACTTGGTCTTTGATCTGTGAGGCAATGGGTGGGGGTTGAAGTCGACGCTATGGCCGCTATGGAAAAGCCATTGGACAAAGTAACATCATCTAATCTGATCATCAGATAAAAATTTTCAAAGCGGGGCGGGAAGAGCGGCATTTTAGGACGGGCTATCAGCTCTAGTCCAGGGTACCAGGGTTGCCAAGAACAGGGCCGAGAGGATGATTTCATTTGGTGTTGTTGGCGAACAGGGGGATACCAGCTTGTCGCTCTCGCGGGGGGTGGGTGATGTGCCTCTTGGAGTAGTTGGCTGGACCTTGGTGACCTTGCCATGCAAAAACCCAGAATCTAATCGGTGATCCAAGGATCTAATCAGATGCCGGATCCTCTTGCCCCCTGGTAAGCAGGCAAGCAGGTCTGACAGTGTCCCACTGTTTGTCAAATCAACTTTGCAGAACTGAGTAGCGAGTAGTGGTGGCTGGGAAGGTCGGCGTGTTGCAAGGACGTACAAGGTAGTTATATCCAGTGCCCAGCAAGTTCCGACTTGTGGTGCGGACCACTTGGCCAACAAAACAAAATAGTGCCTGTGCAGGGTTTGACACATAGCGTAGCATCCCTGTGAGTAGTATCGAGTAATATTGCCTTCCACTCTGCTCCGAAGTCGGCACATCGACCCACTTGGAGAGACCAAGGCGAACTACATGACCTGCCCTAGAAGCTGGGCTCCTCTGATCGCCGTCGCAATGTGCCAAGGGAGGCATTCGCTGTTGGGATCCACGCAGCCTCGAGTAGCGCCCAGAGTCACGAGGCCTCGATACTGCTTGATCAAATCTTCCAACAACTCGTCTGGTGGAGCCTCGCTCGATGCGTCCGATATGCGGGTCGTCGAGGTGACTAGGCTGAACTCAAGCATGTTGTACCCATCCTCTCCCTTGGTACCTCTACGTTTCATGAGATAACCCGTAAGTTGTGATGGTCGAATTTCGATGAGGCTCCTCGTCTGGTTAATTCCGTATGGAAGAATGACGCCCCAGCTTTCCTCAGAGGGATCCACCAATATGAGATCACTCTCGTTATTCGGATCAAACCCAGGGTCGGAAGGTGTAGGAGCATTCATAAAGGAACTTCCACCAGGCGTTGGAGTCGCTGGTACATTTTGTTCGGGAGACGTCATACTGCCCTGCGGTGTTGACGCAGGTGTCCCATAGAGATTCTGTGTCCCCGTCTGTGTACCTTTCCCTTGGGTGGATGGCGGGAAGATCTCTAACTCTGGGTCCAGTTGGACGGACAAAAGTACTAGCAGACATCGTTTCTGTGACGATGGGGAATTTTCGAAGAGCTGATGCCAGTCGAGAAGCTCTGTTTGCTCATAGTATCCGTGCCTTACGACCACTAGTCGCCATGGCCCGCGCATTTTGCTCATGAGGTCTTGCGAAATATCCCACATCTCTCGGAATATGCCATGACGGGACCTGATCTTCCCTGAGTGTCGAATGCGAAGACAATATGACATACTAAGTGCAACACACCCTGTCTCGTCTGTCCACGCCGCAGTAAGCCATCTGTTGTCTTGGCTGACGGAGTATGCGAGATGTAGACACGGCCCATGCTTCTCCAGAGGAGAGCAGTATGTTGGCGTCAGTTGTAAATACACCGAAGTTTCCGTTTTCGACAGCACAACGGCCGAGCTGCAAGCGGCTGGAGACACCGGAGGTTCTGGCGGTGGAATACGGTTGTAAATCTCAATGGCCAGGCGTATGTAGGCTGTTTGGGGAGGGATCACCAATGATTCCGCACTGGCGACAAAGTTTTTGGGAATGACTTGTAAAGCAATGTCGGACACTCCATGGTTGTCCGTTCGCGCCTCTCTGAATGATTCGAAGAGACTGAAGAAGGCAATACAGGCCTCCAGGTATGAATTCACGCTCTGATTTCTGCCAATCATACAGACAAGCACAGTACCCTTCACGTCGGAAGTAGTCGCAAGAGCTTTACCGACGAAATGGCATGTTTGAAGGAGGTTATGCTCACCCGTGTCATTCGAACCCCATGATACCAGTCCAGTATCTGTGACACCAGAGAGTCGACCGATCGTATGCGATCCCAGAGAACAGGAAGTGTAAGTTTCGGCGAGCCGCTGCAGCAGATTGAGACATCCCTCCGCCACATTACTTTGACTCGGATGGAGGCAAAAGACAGTCACGTCCTTTGGTCCATTTTCAGGTTGAAGATTCAACGAATCCCAGAAATTCAGAATAGAGATAGTGGCCGTAAGTGGTCGCTCCATACGACGAACGCGTATCTGGTCCGGCTGGATTCTTACAACCTTGCCCTGAACTCTGCCGTTGTTTTGTTCGGCTTTGAGGCTGGTAAGTTGAAACACATTCGAGGGTGTTGCAGAGGTGTTGATGCCGCTCAAATCAACACTTACATCCATGTGATCACGAGGCGGACGGTGCGTCTCCCTCGAATACTCTTTATGAGGTAGTAGGGTTGTCTGAGACATCTGCTCAACCAAAACGTGAGCGATTTGCAGGAGCGTCTGTGGGGATACTGGAGGAATTTTGCGAGGTTCGAGGTTGTCCAGCTGGAAGTCGGATGGCGCGGGAGGTTCTATCAAGCCAGGCCTTAAAGATCCTAGTATCTGTTGCACGTCCTGATAGAGCGTCAACTTGGCGACCTCGGGCTGGCGACTGGCAGCGTTTGGGGACGGAGGTTGATACTCTGTCCATTGTCTGAATGGCACATGGGCTGTACTTTGCCTGGACACAGGGTCTGCCGAATTGCTGGAACTAGTCATCAAACTGTCACTGTCTGATGAACTTGATGCAGGTCTCCGAAAGACCGGGCTCGGCTTTGGATAGCCCTCCATATTAGAAAGGATCGGCGTTGGATCGAACCAATAATCCCCGCCCGCGCCGTATCTACTGTCATGTGTTGACACGGACAGCAGTGAATATGGACCATCGTACAAACTTGAACGACGTCCACGCTCAGCACCAATTCTGGGTTCTCTGGCTGCCTCGGGCTGCCACAAAGGAGGACCTTGTTTTGACGAAGGTTGTGGTGTCTGCTTATTTTGCACCTGGGGAATGCTGGTCGGCTCTTCCATCTGCTCTTGGGATTGCTGCAACTTGGTATTTGCAGGTAGTTTAGGCGCGATATCAGAGCCCGTGCTATCGCCCTCCACAATAGATGGACCCCGAGAAGCGTCATTTTGACCAGCTATTCGATCGTGGGCTTCGGTGCCTGGCTGGGTCTCGCCACTCACCGCTGTCTCTTCGAGGCGTCCGTGGCTTGCAGAGCGTGCAGAGGTAGGATCTATCCCTGGACCATCGAAGAAATCCCAATTAGGCTCGTCGCCATTAGCTTCTGCGCCGAGATTATCATCCGGGTGTTCCTCGAACAAGTCTTCATCATAGTATGTCTGCAGCCCGCCTGTTGTTGGTTCGTCCTCGAAATCTGGCATGTCCTGGTCCTGCGGAAGAGGCCGTTCAGCAGTACTGCGAGGGAGATTTGCTGGAGTCATAGACATCCCATCAAAGGATGAGAAGCCCGGCGTGGGATGTGTCATTCCAACATCAGGCGGAGTCGGATATATTGTTTGGCCTGCCCCAAAGGCCGGAGGTCCAAACGGATGGAAATGCACTGGATCGTCAAATGCACCCTCATCAGCAAACAGTGGCTCATCGTCCTCATCAACCACCTTTTGCGGGTCGGCTTCAAGCTTTGATGCGTTGCCACCCATACCAAGAATCCAATCCCACACAAATTGCATTGGATCATGGTTCCCTTGAGGTTCCTTTGGCGTGACAGACTCTTCGACGGCAAAGACAAAACAAAGGTCTACGGGCCAAAAGATTGTTTTCCAAGTAACCGAGTCGCACTTAATACTCTCGGGACTTGGATTATCTTGCTGATTTTCGTTGTACGCGTGATCGACCTCCTCTACAGGTACTTCGATCTCAATCCAGTCAGCTTCCACTGCATCGATACTGGTGTTCATATGTTCCTTGAGCCAAGTCGGTAGCACCTCTCTCCAAATCTCTCTTCGCGCATCAGAAAGCGGTGTCTCGTCATTGGCCGCGTTGCCAGACGTGCCAGCAAACCTTTTGTGAGCGAGGATTTTTGATCGCGTTGACCGCGCAATTCGCGCAATGGGTGCGAGGTATATGGCAGTTGCTTCGGACTGTGTGTGATCGTTCCAGTTCGGCGTGGCAGCACAGTCCGGAATACGCAAGAAGGAGAAGGCGCCATCTTTTGCGATTGTCAGTATGATATGACCGCTTGAAACAACCTGTAGATCGATACGATAGAGGAGCCATTTCTTGACCCTGTCGAGTTGACGAACATCAGCAACCGACGGGGACTGCTCGACTAGATATAAATTGGCACCCAATGGCTGAATATCAGTCTCGCCATTGGGGACAAACTTGATGCTGGACACAATCGCAGTAAGAAATAGTCGGTAGAGCCGAGAGTGCTCTGGTTTCAGCAGGTCGGGAAGGCGGGCAGCGGTCTTGTAGGCGATCGTACAAGTATTGCTCCGCAGGACGT
The DNA here is from genome assembly GCF_001646965.1 of Fonsecaea nubica. Taxonomy (NCBI): domain Eukaryota; kingdom Fungi; phylum Ascomycota; class Eurotiomycetes; order Chaetothyriales; family Herpotrichiellaceae; genus Fonsecaea; species Fonsecaea nubica. The sequence goes on from NW_019173682.1 coordinate 246,892, forward strand.
AACCAAACTTCAACAGTAGGGTTTTTTGGTCTTTCGGAGCAGTAATGTCCACCTTCTTGTAGAAGGTGAAGAGTTGACGAGCTTCGACATCTAGCGCAGCAAGAATGGATGCTTCTCGAAACTGACGCTCAGTCCTCCGGAGTCGAGCAAGAGTATTCTCTACACTACTGACAACCTGGGACGGGTCCTGCGTGGGCGGAGTTGCCACTGTGCAAACAATATAGGCTATCTCGCCAAAATCGTTCTTGACAGCCATTAGTTTCACTGGGTATGAAACCCGTTGTATTTTCCGCGACTCACAAGAGTGTAGACATTGGTGGAACAGTTACTTGGGAACTCCAATGTGGTATTCATGTCGTCAACCGTTGGGTGGGATAAGGGCTGCTCGTAGGGAACAGCAAGACAATATAAATTGTTCAAGTTTTAGGTGCATTGCACGAGTGTCTTCCAGCATGCGAAATGGTTGGTCGTTCCAAAAACCCTCGAGGCTATGAGGGCGATATTGCCACGGTGCGTCGGCTGACTTGGTAAGATGACCTGAGTCGGAGCCGATAGACTTCAAAGGCTGGATCTCACAGGTTTGCGCAGAATAACGGTCCCTTTTTCGAAGTGAGACAGCAAGATATGGAAGGAGTGGAAGAGACCAGCTCTACTGTAACATGGGTCAAGAGGTTCGTCGTTGAAGGACCAGCACGGGAAGACTTCGATCGCCGAGCACGTGATAGCCCCAAAGTCTTGGCGTGGACTTCGCGTGACCCGCTTCTTGGAGATTTCAAGCCGACCCAAAAAAAAGTTGAAGTGCCACCAGGTATGAAAGTGAAGCCCCAGTTTTGCCATTTAGCAGTCAGTCAACTAACAAGAAGCAGGTTGACATGTCTGCGTTACCTATGGTTTGGGATTGACATGCGAAACTCGCTTCTCCTACGAGCCCAGCATGAGACTAACCAACAGCACCGTTCCAGTCTATACGGTGTCTGGCTCCTCGACCTCTCGCAGCCTCCCGGAAGGGCTTTCGCAACAGCAGAAGCGAAAAAAGGACCCCGAATATGCCAACCGCGTCGAGCTGCTACAAGACTTTGAATTCGAGGAAGCCAGTCAATGCGTACGGGTCAGCGAAGATGGCGAATGGGTCATGAGCACGGGAACATATAAGCCACAAATCCATACTCATTACCTACCCAACCTCGCGCTTTCGTGGGCAAGACATACCAATACCTTGAACAAGACATTCATCTTCCTCTCCTCCGATTATTCCAAATCTGTTCATCTGCAAGAGGACCGCTCCCTGGAGTTTCATACACCTAGTGGATGTCATGATTCGCTACGAATACCGCGGTACGGTCGTGACCTTGCGTATGACCGGAGCAGCACCGAATTGCTGGTTCCAGCCGTTGGGGTGAATGCAAATGGAATGGGAGAGGTGTTCAGGATTAATCTTGAGCTGGGAAGATTCATGAATGAGTTTGAGGTGGACGTTGGAGGTGACGACATGAACTCAATAGGCGGTGGTGCTTTACAAGGAGGCATCAGAGCTGGCAGTGTCAACGTCGCTGCAGTCGCAGAAGGCAGCCACAACCTGTTGGCATTTGGCACGTCACTAGGCACGGTCGAGTATTGGGATACGCGATCTAGAGCTCGTGTGGCTACCCTTGGTGTGCCTGCCGACTTTGAAGGGCGGCCGCAGGTGACAGCTCTCGACTTCCATCGTTCTGGCATCAGCATGGCCGTTGGAACTTCATCTGGACTCATCTACCTCTACGATCTACGATCCTCACTTCCGACTTTGAAGAAGGACCAAGGCTACGGTTACCCAATCCAGTATATACAGTTCTTGACGCAGGGTGTCAAGACCCGAGATTCCATTGGAGAGCCTAAAGTCGCCTCAGCAGACCGACGGATATTGAAGCTCTGGGACGAGCGGGACGGAACACCTTGGACGTCGGTAGAGCCAGCGGTGGACATTAACTGCGTTGCTTGGTGCAAAGATAGTGGGATGTTTCTGACGGCCAACGAAGGTCGACAACAACATGCATTCTTTATTCCACAGCTTGGGCCGGCCCCCAAGTGGTGTTCATTCCTGGACAATGTCGTCGAGGAGATGACCGAGGATCCAAATGATCCGTACGCGTTCTCAAAGTCAAAGATAGGGGAGGTGTACGACAACTACAAATTCCTTACGCCGCCTCAACTCCGCATGCTCAACTTGGATCACCTCGTGGGCAAGACGAATCTCCTCCGACCATACATGCATGGCTTCTTCGTAGCTCAGGGATTGTATGAGGAAGCCAAACTGATTGCAAATCCGACGACCTGGGAAGAGGAGCGAGCGAAGCGGGTTCAAGCGAAGATCGACAAAGAACGCGAGAGCAGAATCCGTGGCAAGAAGAAAATCAGTGTCAAAGTCAACCGGAAGATGGTAGAACGAATACTTGAACGCGAAGAAAAGAATGAACGACGTCGCGCTCAAAGGGTATTGGCACAAGGAGGTGATGAGGCTGCGGCTGCGGAGGCCACCAAGGTTCTCTCTGCTCAAGATGAAGAGAAAGGTCTCCTTGCAGATTCACGTTTCGCCAAACTCTTCCAAGATGAGGATTTCGCAGTGGATGAGACTTCCAGAGAGTTTCAGCAACTCAACGCTAGCACCAAGGTGGCTGCATTGGATCACGACCGAGAAAAGGGTCTGACCGCTGTCGAAGAGGAAGCGATCGACGAAGTTCCTGGGTCGAGTGACGAGGATCAGACAGATGAAGATGATGGGCCCTTTAGATACAAAACAACAGATCGAATATCGACTGCCGATTACAGACGCCACTCGGGCAAGAAACAGAAGAAGAGGGGCGATCAAATTCAGATGCGGGTCACGTCTTCTAAGTCGAATAACGCTGCAAGAACATCACACGATCGCTCATTTGGCTCTCGAGCTGAAAGCTTCCGGCCAGTCGAACGGGCCAAACGAAGAATTGGTTTTGGCGAGGCTGTCGGTGACAAGGTCATATCTTTTGATCCGACCAAGAAGCCAAAACGTACCAACAGTACTAATGGCGGCGTTACAAAAGCATCGAGAGGTCAAGATCGAAGAAGTGCATCAGGGAATACGTTCAGGAAAATGTGATGCCCCTGAGTCTTGAGAGAGGTCAAGAAATGGACTGAGGTAATCGTGTGGTAGGCTTGGTGATCAGGCCCAAGTATCCATGGCATCGATTATTTTGCCAGACTGAGTTACGGCACCAAAGATACCCCCCTCCATTTTGACGGAATCTAATGCGAATTGATGCAGCTTGGGGGTAGCTGCAGCTGTGGCGTCTTCTAGGACGAGGCAGTCAAAGCCGCGGTCATTCGCTTCCCTCATGGTGGTGGAAACACAGACATCTGTCGTTACTCCCGTCAGAATCAAGTTCCTGATGCCACGAAGCCGCAGGATATGCTCAAAATCCGTATGAGCAAATGCCCCTCTCCCAGGTTTATCGATAATGATCTCTTCGGGCAGCGGTCTGAGTTCGGGGATCACGTCGTGACCCTTTTCTCCACGAATCAAGAATCTTCCCAATGGGCCGCTGTCACCAATACCCAGATGTCGAGGATTGTTGCGAGATCGAAATCGTTCGCGACTTGACAAGGTGGAGAGGTCTGGCCTGTGACCTACAGGAGTCTCAGCAAAGCATTCTGATGACCGCGTGATGTCAGCCTCAAACCTTCCCGAGTGAAGAAGACTGGGAATGAGCCTTTTCGTGCGGTAGAAAGAAGGGCTTGAATGGCTGGGATGATGGCACGAGCGTCTGCCACATCGTATCCTTGACAGTCAAAGTACCCGCCCACTTCACAGACTGCAGAGGACGAGTATCAGCGCGCCAGTCCAAGCATCTTGCTAAGCAGTCAGCCTACAGTCCCGCTGCATGTCGATAATAACCAGGGCGGTCGTTTCCGGCGACAGGGAAGCATCGTGTGGATACAGGTAGGGGTCTGCGTGGACCTGGTCCAGGTGAGAGACTTCTTGAACCATTGGAAGTGAGGCGGTGGTATCAGATAACAGGAGCAGTAGAGATTGACAGTCTACAGGAGGATTAAGAATAGAATGAGAAAAACCTTGTGGAGGCATTGAGCGGAAGAGCAATTGCCAAGACACACCTCTTGTGATCACGTGTTTCTGTGCACTTGTACTTCCACGACTACAAGTCTTCTTCCTGGATGTGGATGTGCATGCAGTGCTAGACCCCGTTCGGCGGCATGAAGAAGAAGACCGGAAGGACCCAGAATACGTACCTCGTACAAACAGAGGAACCCGAAGATAAAGTCAATCGGAGAATTTCTGTGCACGAGGTCATGGATAGGCTCCCCTTGGCAGTCGGCTGTTGCCAGTGCAGGGCCCCGTCAGCCCAGTGCGTGTCCAGTGCATCTCCCAACCCCCCGGCCTAGTGCCGCCTAGTGCGCGGTAACCCGTTGTTTGTCGTTAGACGTGCCTGCGTTTATTTGCCTGCCCCTTCTATCAACTCTGATACAACAAAAACGGCGATTCCACTGCCTCCTCGCAGGGAACGTCAGCCCAGCGCAGGCTCACCCCGTGAATACTAACCATAGCAGCAGGCAGCAGCAATAGCGACAATACGCCCCTCAGATATCTGCGCGAACGACAGATATCTCGACGACAACAACCGAACCGACCCAACCTCACCGCCCGACACCCGCGTCGCATCAATCGGAAACCAGCAACAGGCCACCACCAAATATCCAAAAGAGTCACCTCGACAGGTAGAATCGCGCAGCCATCGATAAACGACTCCGTCAACCAACACAACGACACTAAGCGACAATAACCAGGCAGCCGAACGACCCCACCAACAAAGGCCAAGATGCCACATACAGACACGGTCCCTTCGTCACCCCCTGGACCGAGCTCCTCTTTGGAAGAGTCACTGAGATACTACAAAGCACAATACGAATTGCTAGAAGCGGAGCTTGCAGACTTCCAGGCTTCCAGTAAAGACCTGGAAGCGGAACTTGAACGTGATATCGATGCGTCAGAGAAACGTGAGCGCCAACTCAAAGAGAGAGCGGCCAATCTCCAGTATGAGGTTGAGGAATGGAAGACCAAATACAAGCAGTCCAAGACCGAAGCGTCCAATGTTCAAAACACACTGCAAAAGGAGATTAGAGAACTCCGAGAGACCAACCGGGAGCTAAATCTGCGCCTTCGCGATACCGAGGTCGCCAATGACGACTACGAGCGCAAGCAACGAAACACAGAGTCGTCCCTTGAAGATTTGGAACAGAAATATAATCAGACTATCGAACGGAGCGTCATGCTGGAGGAAGAACTCCGCTCCGGGGAACAAGAAAGAGAAGCGCTGCGAATCGAAGCGCAAAGACTGCGCGACGAACTCTCCGACTTGAAGATCGAGACCGACATCACCAAAGAGAAGCTGCAAAAGGCCGTGGACCAACTAGCCCGCCGGGAACAGCACCTCTCATTGCAGCCCATTGCCGTGTCTGCTTCTCCGCGCTCAGAGCTGTCCCCGACGACAACGAATGCTTCTTCGCCTACCTTCGACACCCCTCCACCGAAGGCAGGTTCCTCCTCTGGATTGTCAGACACCCCAACTCCTCCATCCCCTCCAATCTCGGACAAGTCGGGTCAAGTCGCCAAACCTTTGGCAACACCAGGTATCCCCAGAAAACGACCGTCTCTGCCGACGTCTCGCCCATCTACTTCAGGATCCACCGCCCCGAAACCTGCCGGTCATGCTCGTGGCCCTTCAATAGCAGCATTGGCAAGGACAGCACCTTCGTCATCGTTTCGACAGAGCTTGTCGAGGCCCGGAAATGTACCGCAACGGCCGTCAGGGCTCCCTCAATCCGCATCTATCATCCATCTCAGAAATCTCCGCGGCAAAATCGCGACATTGGAAGAAAGGGTACAAACTGCTCGTTCAAAACTTCCGGCTCCTGTACGCACTCCGCCCCGATCTTCACCTCGAAGTGGTTCGGCACTCGGTAATCATAATCATATCCCTGCGTCTGTCACTGTCCGCAGTCGAAAACGGACGGGCGGCAGTACAATCAGCGGGAACGATTCTTTAGTGGAGAAGGTGCAAGAGACGCCGTCAGTTCCCAGAACGAAAGCAAGCCGAACCTCGTTAAATCAGCAACAATCTCCCACAAGAGCCGAATTTTCGATACCCAAACCCAAGACCAGCCGACCGTCACTAAACCAGCGGCCTTCTTCCCCGACCAGGGGCGACATGGCCGCCCCGCCTCTTCGCCCAGCTTCGCGAACGAGTGGGTTCACATCGGCACGGTCGTCTTTCGCGCCGTCACACAGCCGTCCAGGAAGCCGGGCGAGTGTCTCTGGCTTTCCCCGAGCGCCTCTGGGCAGTGGTATAGGGTCCAATTTCGCGCCCAATGCATCCACAGACCGAGTTCGGCCAAAAAGCAGCCTCAGTAATTATGGAAGCGGATACGATGGCACCATGGACGAAGAGAGCGAGAACAGTTTTGTTGGCGGGGACAATGAGAATGGAATTACCCCGACGCCCCGGCGCGCGACCTTTGCTCGAACACGTACTAGTGATGTGGGATCTAACATTCCCAGTCCGACCAAACGGGCCAGCATTGGTGGGACGGCGAAACTGCCCAAGCGACAGAGCATGGGCCTGCATGGGAATTTGACGGGGCCAGGCTTGAATAACGTACAGGAAGGGTACGATGTCAATGAGACTTTTTGAGTATGATTTGGTCCCGGACGGATTGTCCAGGTTTTGGATCGGCCGAGACACCTGCTGACATGCAGTTATGGTGATGATGGTATGAAACTTGAACAGCGTTGGAAACGAGCACAGAGATAGTCTTAGTGCCAGCCATTTGCGTGGCACATCAGATACAATGGGCACTCAAAGCTGATTATGATACCCTCGTTCGTTGCAATGACATTGAGTTGGAAAGTTGGGCATTGCTGAGGATCTGTTTGCGGGAGTCCCAGGTCCTTTGTCGGTGTGATGACCTCGTTCCCAATCCCCAATTCCCGGTTTCCGTCCTTGAACTCACCTCTTTACAGAGTATAGCCGGTCTTCTTGACCGCCCTCGTATATGCCTCGCGCTGCTTGATGCCGTGCAACCACCTCCGCACATTGGGCCAGTCGTGCGCCGCGCCGCCCTGGGCCCCCAGGTCCCGGGCGAAGATGAAGTCGACGCTGAATCCCATCATGATGTCCGCGGCCGAGATGCTGTCGCTATCGTGGTGGGCCACCACGCCTCTGGTATCGCCTTCGTCTCCGCCGCGCCTCACCAGGTACCGTCTCCCGTCTGCCAACTCGGATTCGAGCCAGTTGAGGTCGTTGTGGACGTTGGGGGCGAGACCCTGTTCCATTTCTGCGAGGTATGTGGAGGCAGCCTTGGGGAGGCGCCAGCGTGCGTAGAGGATCTGGGTCGTTCGAGTCATGGAGTCAGTATTGGGGGGATGGGGAGATGTGGACGGGACGACTCTTCATGGAGAATTGAGGTCCAAGAACGAGAGGGGGGGGAAAGAACAAATACATACCGCGAGAGCGTGGAGCATAAATGTCCCCTCGGCGGCGGCGACCCATTCCCTCACTTTTGCCCGGGCTTGTCGCTCTTGCGGGGGCGGGAGGAGACGGCCTTGGAGGTCGTATGTTTCGCAGAGATATCTACCATGACCGAATCACCGGCCAATGTCAGTCATCTGTCGGTCTTCATTTCCACGTGCGGCGGGCCATCCGAGAGGTCAGGCCGGGATTGTGTACCGACCGCACTGGTCCTTTCTCCTTCTTCCTTTCCTACCTCTGGTATGTCTGATACGGCACCGACCACTGACATCCGTTGGGGGCAAAACTCACTCGACAATCGCCGCGCTCTCCTGGACCACCAAATCCCCGTCCCTGATCACGGGGCTCTTGGCCATCCTCGTCGGGATCTGGCTCTTGAACTCGTCGGGCGCGAGGCCGTTGGACGCCCGCGGCGACGACACCAGGTGGTACGGCAGGTTGAGTTCCTCGAGGAGCCAAGCGATGCGGATGGCGCGCGAGGCGCCCAGGAAGAAGAGCGTGATGTCAGGGGTGGGCGTGTGGTCGGACATGGTTATAGGCGAGAAGAGATGGGGGTAAAGGTACCAAGGAAGATAACTAAAGAAAGGGAATGCTGGATGTCGATGTTGACCTCTGGTGGTGGTCACCGAAGGAAAAAGGTTTGTCGAGATGTATACGGTAACGAAGTACTCGGTACGGTATAGAGATGAGTTACCTCTACTGACCTCGTCTTTTCCTCAAACCCGCGATTCGTAGACGTCGATGAAGGCAGCTATACAAGTTGATGATTCAATGATCCAGCCTCACCTCGGAGGGGAAGAAGTATGAGGTAGGTACTGGGGTATACATGCCCCTGCCAGCCTGCCCACCTCGGTTCAATGGAGTCACAGAGTTTCCCCTTCTTTACCATGCCTTTGCCAATGATATTTTCCTCTCCTCCTCAAAATGACGTTGTTCTACGCAATGGCAACTGGAACAAATACTGCGGTGCATAGTTTCCTCCCCAATAGCTTCGTTTTCTTTGTATTATCTGACAAGCTGGACTTTTCCAGCACATGTTGAAGGGTTTGACGTCGCGAGAATGACTCTCTATTCCTCTCTCTGAGAAATGTCTCGACAATCCAGGGATTGAAAGAGTCATGAACGTCTAACATCTGAAAGAAGCATGTTGACGTCCCTGCTCCCTTCACCCGAGTTGGTGGCGACAGCTCGACATTTTGGGCAGGGTAGAACATGGAAGGAGGTGAAAGGCAACTGGCTGATGCAGTCACCACCCGGACAATACCTACCATACACGACTGTCGATATCAGATGTGACCCAGAGCCTAGGCGCAGTTTCTTGAATAACATGGCAGACTTGCAGACTTTACACATGCGTCGCCAGCATACCAGTCTGCACAGACAACGAATTGAGCATAGCTGTGGAATCACACAAAGAGTTTGATGCGCTGCCATGTTGCACACAAGTCGCATCTGGGTGCTGGCAAGTCTCGCCAATTGCCTCAACATGGTTACATACGCCGTGATCTTCGTCTCTGGCGGTTGTATGCAGAGAAAAACATGGTGGCCCGCTCCTCCTCTGGGTTTCCGTCACTCCATCACGCATCTCACCTTGGATCCAGTCCGGGCTGTGTGCTCACAAAAGCATTTGTCCAGTCCATCAGACCCGCCAGAGACTCGGAGAGGATGCTTTGGTGAGGCTCACGCAAGACACACATGTATGTCTCACGGCCCCGTCCACCCCATCTGTATACATGACCAGTCATGACTGTGTCGACGAGTTGGGCAATGGCGGCCGGCTATTATATGTATTATAGCGGACTCCTCCGGAAAAAAGCCTATAGGTACGGGTACGAGTAGGGTATGTACACTCACCATGTTTGTCGAGATGGGACCTCGATCCGACTCCAGTTCTGACATGGCTTCGGACACGTATTCTGGAGGATGAGACAACCAGAGTTGAGTCGTCATGGAGGATGGTCTCGTAAGAGCCGCACCATCTCTCCCCTAGAAGCCGTGTCTCACTCAATTTTTCGTAGGAGGTTGTGTATGTCTGGGTTACTATGTATCCGCCAGCAAGAAAAAAAAAGTCTATCCTCTTTTTCGATTACAAGTATGTACCTACGATACAAGTACATGTCATACAGAGAACGTCTCTTCCACCCACTTCTATCTATCTACTCATACATGCATGACCCGATTCGCTGACACGGTGGTGGTACAGTCCACCCCTCCCTCCCTCCCTTCTCTCCCCAAAACCTGTCTCGACCCTCCCGCTCAACAAAAGGACTTACCGGTTGATCTTTTTCTTACCAAGTAAGTACACAGAAGCGAAATCGGGATGGATGGATAGACGGAGGGACCAACGTCAGCCACGTGCGCATCCGCAGGACCATCAAATCCAGCTCCAGTTCCTGAATTTGACCCCGATCCGAGATCGCACGCACGCACACACCGCACAAAGCGTCGTCGGGCCAAATTTCTTCGGATTTTTTTCTTCGGTCTGTCTTATCTGTCTGTCTGCCCGCTCTTCGGAACCGAATCGTCTCTTTTCCGAGTCTTCGGCCTGGGTAAGGTGGTTGGTGGGGGCCAAAATCTCATCTCGCTCGGCTTCTTGTTTTTCGCTTTTGGCAGAAGAAAAGCTTTACGCTGGAACCGAGATGCGGAAAGAGGTAAGAAAAGAAAAGTAGCCGGCTCTTGGGAGGCTAGAGAGAGTTACTAGCAGGCCAAGGCCAAGGCCAAGCCCAGGGTCATTGGCATGCACACATGTTACTGAGGAGTGGGTGTGCGATCTGATCTGCCCAAGACAACCCACTGTGTCAAGAACATGGAAGAGTCACGACTCGGTCATATGCTTCTTCGTCTTCTACAGAAAACTTTTCCAGGGCGTCTATCCTCACACATACACACAGATCAACACACAGACCTGGATAGCCAAAGCGAGATACCTCAGAGCAGGTACTCTACTTGTGAGTCTATCTGCCGACTAACCCCAAGTACTTCCCTTTCTCTTCGCTTCCGCCCTTTCTCCCTTTACTTTTATTCTTCCTCGTCCTCTCCTCGTCAGTGATCCTCTCTAGTCATAATACTTGGCCTTGACACCCTTGATGATACTCTCCTCCTCAACGCCGACGCGGCTGACGTTCTTGGCCACCCGCGCCTTCACCCACTCGCCGGCGGTCAAGCCCACGGTGGCCGGGTCGAGGGCCTTGTCGTACCCGAGGCGCTCCAGCACGGGGCTGCCCTGGATGGGCACGAGCTCCGTCTTGTCCTCGGGCCGCACAAAGTACAGCACGCCGTGGCGGTCGACGTCGGCCTGGTCCGGCGGCGGCGCCACCACCCGGTGGATGCTCGACTTGAGGAACCCGTTGGTCAGGAATTGCAGCACGTCGGCGATGTTGACCGTGATGCTCTCCGGGTATGGCTTGACGTATTTCCACTCCCCTTCGGGTGTGCGCACCTGTAGGGCCGCCACGGGCTGTCTGTTCCACGGACACGAGAGTTTGTCAGTTGGGTGGTCCATCAGAAGAGAGAGAGAGAGAGAGAGAGAGAGAGAGAGAGAGAGAGAGAGAGAGAGAGCAGTGGTTAGGGATGTCTGATTCCCGTGTTCTCCTACAAAGACAAGAGAGTTGATTTCTTCCTTTGTGCTCGTCGCGACGTACCTGAAAAGTAGGGTCAAACTTCCAAAGTCGGTATGTCCCTTGACCCAGACATTATCCAGCTCCTTGTTGACCTCGGGCGACCGATGGCTGTTTGGAAACATGTCAATATCGGCTCTCAAATTTGATATACAGGGGCAGAGATTCTCAACGTACTGGTACTTCATGTATCGGAAGTGGCAGTCGCTCTTCTCGTCATAGCGGTGGAGGTTCAAAAAGTAGTCCTCGGGCAACTCCAGCACCAGGGCAAAGAGCACGAGCAGCTTGCGCACAATCTGGAAGTGGATGTGTTTGGCAAAGTACTGGATCTCGTCCCAGTGCTCCTGGATGATGGCCGGGTGCTCGCGCTCGTACTGCGCGATGAACTTGGGGATGTTGTAGATCTCGGTGTTGTCCTTGATGCCGTTCTTGATCTCGCGGATCCCCAGGGGCTTGTACCCGTTGTAGCCCCCGTTCTCGAGGTCGGCGCGGTACTTGATCTTTTCGTCGGTGGGGAGGTTGAAGACCTGCTTGCACAGGCTGAATTGGCGGTCCACCTCTTCCTGCGTGAGGCCAAAGTTGACGATGTAGAAGAAACCTATACAAGAACCATTCGGGCATCGGGTCGACCAGTGAGCCTTTCTTTTCCTTTCGCACTGGCAAAGGGGGGGTCATGCAACTAACCTATTCTGTTGACGGCATCAAAGAGCTGCGCAGCCAATTCTTGTTTACCTCCCGGCTGATCAAACTTGCTGAGGTCGAGGGTAACCAAGTCGGCCCAGTCCACTACAAATGTCGCAATTTGTCAGTGACACCATTCGACACAAGGCACAAGCCAAGCCGAGGGACATTGCTTGAGTTGGTGTTTCTTACATTCATGTTTCGTCTCCGGAACCTGGTTCCATTTGGGGAGGGACAAGAATGCCGGGCGGGTGATTGTCTCGGTTGCCATTTTGTAAGAGGGAGCCTGGTGTCTCTTGTCTTGTTGCCTACTCAAATATCTCAAAGGTACTTTGTACTTGGGTACGGAAAAGTGACAAGGGGGTCTCTCGATCAAGCATTCCCAAGTCACAAGCCTCGCAAGATAAACGAAACAGCCTGGATGATGCCATCCAGACCAAATATTGCTCAATGCGGGGTCGGGGGATACTTCGTTCTGATATTGACCTATCGCGATCCATGGTTGGGGACGGTCTCTCCAATTGCTTACATATAACATATAAAGATGCGTGAACACTCCATCTAGGATCAGCCAATAGCCTCGGGTTCGGCGAGGCAGAGATATCGCTGTCTACTCTCTATGGCCAGCAGTCAAAGGAACCAGACGGGCGCCACGAGAAGGCAGAGAAACCTGCCGCCCACGAAAAGAAAAAAAAAATACATAGACGGCACCGACGGCATGAACAGAGTTGTGTAGCCGCATAATGGACGAGTAATGGGATCGCGGGTGTTCCCAAGGCACAGGAATCGTTTTCGCATCTCTCCTGTAGTAGTCAGGAATCTCGGCATGATGGACACGGGCTTTCATTTTGACTTTGAGAGCCGAACAAGATGTCGAGACGTTCCGAGATTGTGCACAAATATTCGCTTCACATCTTCTTTGCGTAGTCCTTTCTCGAACCCAGACATCCCATTCTGCGATAAACCAGGAGTTCCGCGGGCTCAACGTTCGCTCGATTGCGACAGGTGTCACGGTGGAGTGGCTAAGCACTGTAGGCCTTCTAGCTGTCGCCCTTCGAAGATGTTTAGATCACCGTGAGGTATGGAAGGGGAGTGCTTTCGAGTCAGGGGAGAAAGACTTGTTCAGAATGGGAGGAATATGGTTGAGCGCGACGCTCGAAGCTTTTGCTTAGATGGCCAAGCGAGCAAACTCCTGCAGATGGGCTTAGCAATCGCTCCCAAGTAACTCACCTCGGCGTATGTTGATTCACACCGTTCTCCCACGGCACAGATAGCACAAATCTGACCAGAGACCGCAGTTTCGGAAACCTCTCTACCGCCACGGACCAGATCCACAAGTAGTCGAAAGCTTGTCAACAGTAGCACCGCTCTTTGGCAAAGATGCAATAAAGCCGCCAAGGCGGCGTTGATGTCCCCGGATTTGATTTTCTTGACACACGTTCTCTTTTCTCGGCTTCCGAGTCTCCCACAGGAAAGACAAATCTCTGTCTGTCCCCTCACTTCTCTGGTTCTGTTCGAAGATTAAAAAGGGGACAGGAGGTGTGCGTAGAGCTCAGGAGGAGGACAGGACTTTGTGCAACAGTTTACTACTTTGCCGTCTTCGACATTTTGTTGCCTCGAGCACGGGGATATCAAACGCCGATACAGCGGATCGGCAATACGCCGCTTTTGTAGCCTCATTTAATGTCATTGTTCCTGCATCTGTGATTAGTGGCCCTTGTTTGTCACTGCACCTTTGGATAGGCAGCGAAGATCATCCGCTCAGTGATAGTTGGTGAAGACGGTCGGTATACCGAATAGCAAGGATTTGCAGGCAGCTGCCAGGCGGCGTCCAGAAATATTAGGAGTACTTCCTGTTCTGGCGCTGACGCTCCGAGACATCAATCTCATCGACTTCTGTAGAAGTAGAGATGTGCACGCAAGGCGTCCTGCTCCAGGGGAATAGATCCTGAAGGGGAATCGACTAACGCTCCCCGCAGGAGATTAGTCTTCCTACGCCCGAAGGGAATAACGTCGAGAATCAGATGGTCGCCGGCCATCGGCCAAAGTCCCGTGAGAAGTAAAAGGCGCAATAGAATGAAGTCGAAAGTCCGCTGCCACGGGAAGAGAGCGTGGATTCGGTGTAGAGTTTGGTTACACCTGGTGAACGTATGGAGCACTCCGATGTGACTTGTCATTCGTTCATGACTGTATGATCCAACCGGTATACAGGAACAGGGACCGCGGGGAGGGTCTCGACGCACAACTCAGCAATAGTGTTGATCATCCACATGCGAGTAAGAGTAAGCCCGGTGGCAACCGACAATTCTGTACCCGGTAGAGGTGACTCTGCGATCGAGTACCGAGCCCGTCCACCTCTTGGTTGTGTAACCGGAACCAGGCAAAGCCCATCACAGAAAGCAACTAGATGCGTTGTAGGTAGACTTCTGTCCTCTTGTCTTCCCACGGGCTGTGGACGGCCTTGATGTGACTTGGCTCTCTAGCCGATGCACAGTTAAGCTTTTTTGAGCGGGTTTCTAGTTTCTTTGCGGGGATAACACACCGTCAGCTGGAAGAGGTCAGTATTGCCGCAAGGGGATGGGTAGTCTTACTGCTTTGGTAGGACAAAATGACGAAGCAAAAAGCCAGCAAAATGATGATGAGCTCAATTTCTGGCAGAATCCTTACGCATGGGTAATCGTACCCTGGAATAGAGCGTGGGCCAGGTCGCAACTCCTCGTACCCGTAACTCTGTTCGTATAGCCACAGCACGAGGCTGGACTCAGGTCATGACCCGTGGATTTGGGTAGTGACAACGAGGCCGGGGCAAGCCGGGGGGCAGTTGGTTTCGCTGGTCACAAAGAATCGTGGTTAAAAATAGGGCACGTGGAGCCTTCCTGGTGCTGTGACCCAATTACGAAGCGTAAGACGGTCAAGCTTCTGTGCCGAGACGGCTTGAGCAGGTCAAGCCTTTTTTAGCGCAGGCGTTCTTATACTCTGTTATGATTGGTCCAAATCCATATTACCTGTATACGGCGCAGTCCCCAGTCCCCGCAGCGCAGCCGCAGCATCTTTGGCTGGCAAAATTCCCTATTTCGAGCGCATCCTTTGTCATCCTCACCACCCCTCAACATCCAATGACCCTCAGATCTAGGTTCATCAGCACTAATCCTGTCTCGTCTATCGCAATCACCGCCATAGCCCGATCTGTGCAAGCGCTGACCAGCTGGGCAGTCCAGAAAATCTCTCGAGTCGGTTACACCACTCTGTGGCGCATCCTCTGTATTCGTACCTCGTGCTCCTGTGTCCCTGGATCTAGCTGCTAATGCCCAAGCTGACAGACATCACAGGTCCTCGGTAGGTCCTTGTGGTCCTTGTGGTCCTTGCTACTTCCTCACTCTCCCGCGGCCGCCACAGGATGGAGGATGTACTGGGGCTGCTGTATGACGTGGGAATTGAAATTTGCCTGGTGACAGATGAATCCTCCTTTCTTTTGGCCCTCCCCTTTGTGGTATGGTCTGGCTGGATACACCTCGCGAGTTCACAGAACGATCCCAAATGGAGTCAATGTGGGCGGTGAGCACACCAGAGACTGGGGAAACAAGAGCAGCCGAGCGAACAGCGCACCAAATCACTGCATCGCCGCATGGCCGCCGGAGTCAGCAACAGCGCAATCTCCTTCTGGCCCTGGTCTTAGCTCCCAGTCCAAGCTTTGCCTCAACGTTGCTTAACTTGGCCCCCCCAAAATGGCGAATACTATTAGCTCGCCACACGATATGCTCCTCCTGGGTCGAGCTCTACGCACGCCCGTCTATATATTCAGCTGTGGGCTCTCGCTTGAAGTTAGGTCTCACTCATACAACAATCACTTCATTCTTTACTTGACTACATTAACAGCTCAGTTTTCGCTTTCTCAACACATTCTCTCGCTCATTCAAACAACAGACCAACTTTGACAATAATCTTTCTTTTTCCTATCGTTGAACGCACGCTCACTAGCACATCATCACACGATATTCATAATGTATTCCAAACTCGCACCAGTCCTCGGCTCTTTGGCCATTGCCTCGCTCGTTGCAGCAGTCCCCGTTGACGTTGAGAAGCGCGATATCTGGTTTGGCGGCCGTAAGCCCCACCTCGAAAACTACCAAGGTGGCCAGCCTTCAGCCTCAGCCTCAGCCTCTGCCTCGTACAGCGCCGCCAACGGCTACTACACCCCATCAGCAACCAGCGGCAGTGGCTCATGGTCCACTGGTGCTCCGCCGTCGTCGTCTTCGGGCTCCAGCGATGGCAGCAGCAACCCGTTCAGCTTCCCGCTGTCCAACGGCTTCCCCAACATCCAGAACCCCTCGTCCCAGCTCACGGCTATTGAGTCTCAAGCCCACGGTCTCTTGCCCAACGGGCCCCCACCGCCATCGCCCCCTGCCGATGACGATCTCAAATCATTGAGACTGATTGCCTTCAATGAGCTCTTTGAGGTTGCCTTCTTCACTGAACTCCTCTACAACGTGACCCACAATGTCGCCGGGTACCAGTTCCAGGACCAGAACCAGCGACAGACCATCATTGACGCCATCACCGCCGTCCAAGCCCAAGAGGAGCTCCACGCCCTGAACGCCAACGGTGCCCTCGCCCACTTCAACGCCGGCCCCATCCAGCCCTGCAAGTACGAGGTGCCCGTGTCTGACTTCAAGAGCGCCATCAACCTGGCCAAGACCTTCACTGATGTCGTCCTCGGAACCCTCGGTGACGTCCAGACCCATTTCGGCCAGAACGGTGACAACGGCCTCATCCGCGGTGTCGCTGCGGTCATTGGCCAAGAGGGTGAGCAGAACGGTTTCTACCGCAACTTGCTTGGTCTCATCCCCAGCGGTGCTCCCTTCTTGACTGCCTCCACCCGCGAGTTCGCCTTCTCTGCCTTGAACCAAGACTTTGTTGTTGCCGGCTCCTGCCCCAACATCAACACCATTGACCTCCCCATCTTCGGTGCCCTGAACGTCTTGACCCAGAACATCCAACCCCAGGACCAGCAACTCCAATTCTCCTTCACCGCCACTGGTGCCTACTCCCAGTATGCCAGCAACTACCACAGCCTGAGCTTGGTGTACATCAACCAGCAGAACGTGCCCGTTGTCGAGCCCATCACCCAAGCCACGGTCAGCGGCAACACCGTCACCTTCTCCGCAAACTTCCCCTTCACCGAGAACGACATGTTCGGTCTGACCATCGCCGCCGTTGTCGAGGGATCCGGTCCCTTTGCCACCGTCACTGATGTCGCCGCCGCCACCAAGTTCGGCCCCGGCTTGATCGAAGTCAACTAAGTGCACGCATATATCCTCGACTGGGAAACCCCCATTGTGTGATGGAATTTATGAAAACAGAATAAACTGGTATGACGCATGTGGAGAGAGAAAAAGAAACTTGTAATCCGGGTTTTTGGTTTTTGATTTTCTGGTAGCTCGTTCACCCTTGGGTGTTTTTGTCTGGTTTTTGCAAAGGGGGTCTGACATTTTTGATATATTTGTGGTGATCCCTCGATTTTTGGGAGGGAAGGAGGGGGAGAAGAAGACACATAGTTCCAATCTGACGCTGTTCTCCTCAATTCGCTTGATCTGGTCTTGTCTTGCGCTCTTGGTTTTTGTGTAGAAAGTGACTCGTCCAACACTTTGACAGCAGCCCCTAAGACTCCCCAAAGAAAAGCCCCCAAGTCTCAGTGGCAGCTCTCCCTGGCTGAACATCGAGGCGGGGATCCTCATAAAAAGTCAAGGGCATATCGTGGCAATCTTCCCCACTCTGTCCGCTACCCACGACCTCCATCTCCATCTCCACCTCGACACGCACCTCCTCTTCACCCAGGCTCAACGCCTCGTTGCATACAGATGCGGGGGCTTGGGACCAGATCCCTCAGAGCGAGAAAAGCGGGGTCGTTCGTTGGATACCAAGGTAATGTGTGTATGTAGGGCCACCATTATTGACGACCGGGTGCCGTTCTCGAGGCGAACGTGAACCTGGGGTTTCTTAACAACACTAGCTAGGGATTGTTCTTGTACTCTACTCGCAGGGGACGGGATTTCACTTTGTCCGTCTATTCAATCCAGCCATCCATTTAACCCTCTTACGAGCGAATATTTGACCGTACTGTGTACACCCTCTCTCTTTGTCTCTCTCCCACACACATACGGATACGAAAGGAAAACCCTCGAAGAAAAGACATGTCGAACCAGACGGTATATTTCGTCACTGGAACCACGCAAGGAATCGGCTACGAATTCGTGCGCCAGCTGCGCGAGCGCCCGGGGGCGATTGTGTTCGCGACGTCGCGGGACCCGGAGCGGGCGACGAAGCTGCAGGCCCTGACGGACCGGGGGAACGTGCACGTCGTCAAGATCACCAAGCAGCCCGAGGCGGTGCAGGAGGCGATCGAGGCGGCGGCTCTGGTGAAGAAGGTCGCGGGAAAGGTGGACGTGGTGGTGGCCAACGCGGGCATCATCGGACACGAGACCAGCATCGCCGACGCGCCCGTGTCCCAGTACCAGGACTTTCTGGACGTGAACCTGCTCAACAACATCGCCTTGTTCAAGGCGCTGCGGCCTCTGCTCCTCGAGTCGGCGCGCCAGGGCAACACGCCCAAGTTCGTCGCCATCAGCACGCAGTACGGGTCGCTGGCCATGGTGGAGGACCTGCCGGGCCAGTCGTCGGCGTACGCCGTGTCCAAGGCCGCGCTCAACATGTTCATCCGGCACATAGCCTACGAGGAGAAGAAGAACGGCATCGTCGCGTTCCCCATGCACCCGGGCGTCGTGGCCACCGAGACCGTCGCCCCGCTCGCCGAGCGCATCGGCCTCGCCACCATCGAGCCCGCTGAGAGCATTCGCGGCATGATGAAGATCATCGACCGCGCCACCGTCGCTGACGAGGTGCGTCTGTGGAGGTACGACGATACCCATCTCCCATGGTGATAGCCGACGCGCCACGAAGAGCAGCTAGCAAGGGAGGGAGAGAGGGAGAAAAGACCCAAGGGTAACAGCAGACTGTGTACTGAGTACTGGGCGACTGACTCTCTCTCCTTCGTCGATGGGTATTAAAAGTCATGTCAGATATCGACATCTCACACCCTATCTGGAATCCATTGCGTTCTTCTTACAAGTTTCTTGCCCGAGCAAAAGCTCCCTGTTTCCTGCATATAAGTCGTATAGCAAAAGCATTTACTTCAGTCCTCTATATACCACGGTAATGTGTGTCGTTGCCTGTGGTACTGGCCTCTTAGTTTCTCTGCGTTAGGGGTATAAAAGCAGTCAATATTCAGGATGTTCGCTACTCGTGTCTAAGATACAACATTCCCACTGCAAAGCGCAGCCCGCAACCATAAAGCGCGTTTTTTCCCTGTTAAAACCAAGACGAGATCCAAGAAACGCCCTGCACTAGCATCCTTCTCATCATCGCTCAGACCGCGTCCCCATTCCTATTCTCCGGTCGTGATTCACAATCAGACTGCACCACCGATCCTACCGTCGACGGCGACCACTCCGAATTCTCTCGAATCCCGTGCTTTAGCCTTAGATGCCTCTTGACCGCGTCCGGCCGGACGTGGCTATATTTGCACAAATGACACTTGACCTTGTCCTCATCCGTCGCCAGGCCATGCACTGCTTGAACATGCTGAATGCACCGTCGCTTCTCAGCGAAAGGGCGGCTGCAGTGCGGGCATTTAAACGGTTTCGTATGTTTGTACTCATGCCGCCTGAGTTCACATGGGCGTGCAAATGACTCTGTGCAGTCTCCAAAGTGGCAGCGATGTTTATATGATGGTAAAGGCGCAATGCTCACCGGCGATGCTTGGAGGTCGAGTGCTGGAAATAGATCGGCATCAGTGAAAGGTGGTTTAATGAAGCTTTCGTCGGACGAGAACAGGGAAAAGTCGTTGTAACTGTCATACTCAAAGTTGTCCAGATAGCTTAGGTTGTTCAAAATGTCGTAATCCAACTCCATTCCCTCCATGTCGGAAGAAGGGTCGGGTGATGTATCGAAGGACAGAGAAGGGGTGGATTGTGTTGTATGTGTGGTTGGGCTTTGGGCAACAGAGGCCTGTTGCAGATGGTGTACTTGTTGGGCCTGGTAATGTTGTAGTGGTAATGTGCTCTCCAAGGGCTGACACGTCGCTCCTTGGAGGGAAAAGATGTAAGATGGGTCCCAGAATTCGGTGTGGGTTTGACCTTGATGATGATCAGGGTTCATGCAGGAGGGATCATAGGGCGCCATGATTTCACGTAGCGGCTGCGTGCTCGATGGCGGACTATGTAGTACGGTCGGCGAAACCTGTTGCTCGGGATGTGTTTGCCCGTCCTTTCTCGAGGCGGGACAGCGCCTCGGGTAAGAACAGAGCAATCCACAGTCGCAAGCCAGGCTTCATCTGACTGTACATTCTTCGATATCAATGGAGAACTGTCCCACTGATGATAGCAACATCTCAGAATCGTCGCGATCAAAGAGTTCGGCTGCAGTGCTCTCGGTGCGTGCATGAGCATCAGAGGGGTTGGGTGTCCACTCAGCAACAATGGACAAATGCCCAATGCTGGCAATTCTAGGTCACTGTTGTGGTCATCAGACACCAATCCACCTGCACACAAGGCACAGTTACTAACCGTCGTCTTGCATTGCCAGAACCGCGCGGCTGGCCTTGTTGAAGAGACTGGCTAAGTTGGTGGGTCATCTGCTGGTTAGTCGAAGCCAAGCTTGGTGGGAGTGAAACTCTTTGCAGTGGTCTGTTGTCGGAATCTCGAGATCGTATGTTTGTACCTAAGAAAATGGTTAGTGTGGCTATACGGGCGTGCCTCGAGCTATGGTCATACGTTGATCGGCACTTGACAAGAACTTCAGATCGTTGCTGCAATATGTTTCCTCCAGGAGCGCTTTGGCCTCTGTTGACTCTCCAATAGTCATTTCTAGCCGCTTCTTGACGTTGTGACCCTTGGCCCTACGACCGAGGTCTTCCATTGGCATCGAGGTGTTACCGTCCGAGGAAGGTGGCATTGAGGGAAGATTAGTGAGAGCCGAAGGCTGGAATTGTGATGGAGGTAAAGAGGATTGGGAGAAGTCCAGGCAACGAGGCTGGAGGAAAAGAGCGGCTTTTGAGTCGTGCAGGTGCGCGGGGAACGAAATGTGGCCTACAACGGGAGGATTGGAGCTAATGTCGCTAGTGGTGGCGGTGCTTAGTTTATTGACGTATTATTGGTCAGATTGTGTCGGCCACACGGCGCTAAAGATGCCGCTAAACCCTAAACGCTCGTTGCATCAGATGAGGCTGAGTCGGTGGAGAGAGGATCGAGCACCAACTTCTGCGCCTTGACTCACCTTTCACCCAGTCACCTACCTCGTACTTGTAGTTCCCCTTCGTCAATCGCACATCTCGCAAATTCGATTCGATCTCATGAGCCCATCTACCCCTCCTTATCACCAACTGTCATGAGATAGACGATCATTCTAGGCGTTTACGGCATGGTCTCCCAGTCTGGTTCTGGCTGGGTGTGGAAACCTTCGAGCCTTATGCCATTTGCATCGACGATTCAAAAGCTGGACTTCCTGCGGTTCCAAGCGCGAGATCAATGGTGTGGGCCAAAACATCTTGAACTGTTCTCCTACCAGCCAGATAGGTAGCAGCTCCAGCGGCCTCTTTACTCGCGTGGGAGGTCGGCTATCAATATAGGCCGTTGTTACCCTTGGAGCTCGTTTGCACAACTTGGCTTTTTCATGTTTCGACACTTGCCATCTGGACTCTTCCATGTGACACTTTATGCTAGATCCCAGCCCTTGTCAACGCTGCTGGTTTGTCGTCAACAGTGCTGGGCTCATCCCGAAGATTCGAACAACCTGTGGCAAGCACCACTACAGTTCTCAAGCAGTGGACTTGATCTGGATTCCTCAGCAGCAGAAGCGTTCTCAGCTCATCATGGCTCTTCCAGAGATAAAACAGCATCGTCCTTGCAAGCTAGAGCTCCATCAGCTACACCATCTCAATATGACACTCATATTTCCCGTGCACAAGCCAGTTGTCGTTTGGCATCACCCACGGGGTTTGAAAAGGCAAGTTTCACTCCAAGAATGCCTCACTTACTGGGGAGACAGAAAACGCCAGCTTCAAACGTAGAGCAGAGCGCTGCAAACGAGCTTCTTTTCTCCAAGAGGATACAAAATGTTCGCTGCAATCTCTCCCTCTCTCTCCCCTTCCCAGATCTTTCAATTACCAGATACCTAATCTTATCTTCGACCGGCATATACACAAAACGCCCATCATAACAAACCGTTGCCTCCAAATTGATCCCATTTGGCACATCTCACAGACTTGCAAAGACCCAGACGAGCGAGCGAGCGAGACATTTCGCGCCGCAAAGAGTCGTTTTACCTCTTGGGAAGAGTGTTTCCTCCCTCTCCCTCCGCCCTTGCCGACTCTCTTCCACGACTTCGACTTCTGCCGTCTTGCTTGGTTTTCATGCTGTCCCCAAGCCCTCCGCCCCACTTCTTTTGAGTGAGTGAGTGAATACAAGAGAGAAAAGCGCCAAAAAAAAGAATGTCCACCGATCCCCAACGGCCAAAAAGACGGAGACTTCCACCACCAGCAGCCAAGCCTCCGAAGATATCCAACGTGCGCTGCCAGACGGAAGGGTGCACGGGCAGGGGTCCGCGCGGGACGAGATGTCCCATCTGTATGTGGATTATCCGGTGATTCGTTCTCTCCTGTTTCCTGGACTTGGGACCTGGACCTTGAACCCTAGACATGGAACGGACATGGATGGGAGTGGGAGTAGGGGGAGAAGAAGGAAAATCTTTGGCTTTCTAGCCTCCAGAACTGATGATAATGGGCGACGACAGAGGCGACAGGCGACGACGATGACGTCGGTGTTCGTTTGTTCGTTTGTTCGTTCGTACACTCGTTCAACACTCATTTCTCCTCCGGCGTCTTGAATATTTATTTTCAACTATGCGCCCCCTGGCTATCTGTCGAGGGCCGTACCCGTCTCAGTCACGAGTGTATATCGACGTGGCCGGCTTGGATGGCATTCTTCAGGAGTGAGTTTCCCCAGTGAACGGGTGAAGCTGGAAGAGTAAATCATCCGAGAGGACAAAAGGGATATTGTTTATAAAAGAGCTCACTCCTCCCAAGATGGAGAAGCAGAAGCTTTGACCGCGTGATAGATAGAAGTACAGTACAGTACAGTACAGTACAGTATAGTAGATCAGTCAGTCACCAGCATGCATCCATGGATATTGAGTACCGCTTTCAATATACATTCGGACTGGTTCTACTCTAGCAGGCACTGACGCAGGTGTCTCACCTAGGTAGGAATGTATCTGATCTTATCCTCTACGATAGCACGACGCAAATCGGTAGGGCCGTGGGCTCACATAAATTCGATCTCTTGATCGTCCCCGTGGTTGTCGTCCAGATCCACCGCACGCTCTTTGCCTTTCCCTTTATCCTTGGTTTCAGCCTCGCCTCCATTGACCGGGAGGCCCAAGCTCGCGATCTCGTCGTAATCATCACCAACTTCCTCAATCCTGCCACTCCTGTTATTCGGACTCCTGTCTGTTGCCAAGCCCCTCTTCGCCATCTGGCCTTGAACACCATCTCTTCTCACGACCCTCGCCCGCCCATCACTTCCCAGGCGCACCTCTAGACCCAACTTCTCAGTCGTCTCCCTCACCAGCTCGGCATCATTTTCACCGGGTGGCGGGACAATTTCCCTTGCTTCGAGGGAAGAAACAAGTGCCTGGTTTTCTGGGTTGTGCTCCAAAAGGAACTTTAGACACATCACGGCGTGCTCTTTGATGTACGGATTGCATGCTATAAGACCGAAAACTGTCAGTAAAATGAAATGGAGCAAGCATTTGGACGAATTTGGTAGACCAAGACGACAATGAACAAACTCGTCCTCTCAGAAAAGATGTTTGTTTGTAGAACAAGAGGCGGAAGGACTCATCACCTACCATCATAGGTTGTACAACTCAGGATCGTCTCAACTCCACCATACTCCCGAATCTGATTCTGTACAGTCGGTGACTTCCAGACCAAACTCGACAACACCAGCACGATTAGTTTCTTGAGGTTACGCCATTCAAAATCGGCTGGCTCTTCGGTCACGGTTGTTGCCGCGGGAGGAGCTTGTGCAGGGGGTGACGGTGAGGGTAAGTCATTTGGTGGTTGGGGGAGCGACTCGGTGACCGTTGAGGTGCCATTCTGTTGTGCGGGTCCTTCGGCTGGCATGGCAGTTTCATAAGGTCTCTCGACGGCAACGTGTGCAGGAAGCGTTGATGCTTGCTCTAGATGTTCGACACCGGCCGTGCCTTGCGCCTCCCTTCCATTGGTCGACATCTTCAGATTCCCATTCACACCCGTTGTGGGAGGAGGCATAGCCTGCGTCAACCCGACCTTTGCAATACTTTGATCCAACTCCTTAATCAACGTTACCAAATCATACACGATCTCCCACTGCACGAGCAACTTTTTCCAGTCATTATTTTCTGTGAGCACTGCAAAGAACTCTAGGAACTGGTATACGCCTTCGTACACACGCTCCATATCCCACAAGTTCAATGGGAAATCCTCTGCTAGCGCGAGACCAGCGCGAATTTGGCCTTGCAGGTAGATCAGGGCGCAGGTTTCGGGAATGATGTTGCCTCGGAAGACGATGAAAATATAACGAACAGTGAGGACATCTACTCGGCTGAGTGGGGAGGGGGCCAGTCGAGGTTTCTGATGCTGTGCTGTTGGTGCTTGCTCGCCTGTCGCGTTTTGTTGCTGTTGCGCCGCCGAAGGAGGGCTGTATTTTGCGCGGAATATGTGTGTCAGAATCTTGATAACAACAGCTTGCGCTGGGGAGATGATGTCCTTGGGCTGGCCAAAGTCCGCGTATGCATGGGACATGAGTCCATTTTTCAGGATGGCTTCCATGATCTGCACCATCATTTTGAAGTAGAACTCGTCATCTGGCAAATCCCACGCAGCGATGAATATCAATAACTCCCGCAGAACATTACGGCCTGCTTCTTGAGCGAGTAATATATGACAACGGACCGCTTGCATGTTTTTTAGACCCTGCTGATGTGCAGTGGTACTGTTTTTCGAGCCAAAATTGTCCACAATGCCTGCTTGAATGATCATGGGCAATGCTTCGATTTCAGTCGGCCCGAGGACGAGGGGAACGTCGGTGAGCAGACCGCGTTCTTGATCTCCGGATCCACGGTAATCGTCGTCCTCCATACTATCTCCGACGCTGATGAGATCGTCTTCGTCGTCTTCAAGTTCATAGTCCTCTGGATCAACATCGTCATCATATTCCGCTCCGTCATACTCGCCCAAGGGACCAGACCGCGGATGTAAACGGGCCATGAGTTCGTCTTTTGCTTCTTTCAACGTCGCAGCTGCAGATTGAGCGGTTCGGGGCATGCTCAGGTCTTCTTCGGTCAAATCTTGGGAGGTCTCATTCAGGTCGCCATACGACCCCGGCTCGGGTAGATCGCTCCAGTGCGCATCCCTCAACTTGGCGCTAGGTTTGTAGCCGTTGACTTGGGTGAGAGCCATGATCTTCTCGGCAACCTGCTTGACTTGTGTAGAATTGGTCTCGGTGGCAGTAACATCCTCCTTGTTCTGCAACCAAGCCCGTAGTTCCGCGCCCACTTTCAACAGCACATCTGGGCTATCGTCCAGTTGATTCGCGTTCATACCCGATAGAGTTTCCATGTCGGTTCTGATCTTGTCCATGAGAACTTTTGCCGCCTTTTGAGTCTGCTCATCCGGCTCTTTATTGGTGCTCATCAGGTCGAACAGCGCATGGACATCGTCGATGTTGTACCCGGGGTCATCGCCATCCATCGCAAGCCGACCCACTCGTCGTGGCATTTTCTCAACAGTCGACCGGATCCTGTCCTCCTTTGCAGCATGGTCCTTGCCTTCATCGTCGACAGTCTGCTGGTCTGGAAGACTGCTCCGGTCGTCACCCTCATTTGCTTGGGACTGTCCAAACAGATCTAGCCACAGAACCAACTTTCGCTGTTCATTGTGCATAATGAAATTGTGCAAGAACTGCAGGCAAGTGATCAACAGCCGCTTGTACAGATTCACCACCTTTTGCCATCTTTCCTCGTTTCGGGGGTTTGCCTCGCCATCGAAACCCCGAGCCGTGACCTTAACACAGACATCGATGAGTTTGAGGATCTGTTGATCGAACCCTTTTTCCGCAGCCAGGTTCTGTGCTTTTTTGGTGGTGGCCAGGAGGTTGCGTGCGATGGTACATAGATCATTGAGTCGTTCAATGTCCTTGACCAGGCTGAGGTAATGGGCGGCAATGAGTTCGGAGCTGCTGCCGCCGAAACCTAGGTGCGGAGGGTGTTTGTAGGTAAAGGATTGTTGTTCTAGGGCTGGAAGAGCGTACTTGAGCACTGTCGTCAAGCCCTCCCATATTCGCGGGTTGAATCCCAGCGCAGATCGGACGTCGCTCTCTTGATGCGACTTGTACAGAATTTGTTTACCAGCAATTAACAGGTGTTCCAATCTCTTCTCATCGATCAATCCAGGACTTTCGTAGTGAGTCTGAGTGCCGGTGAGGACTAATTGCAGGAGTATCGAGGGGCTCATGCTGATAGCTGGCACTCATAGTCGTCGTGACCTCTGTGAATCGTGCACTGAATTTTTTGGTGATATCTCGTTAGAGGATCTTGGGCATGATGGCGTTGGAAATTCCGCAGCCTGCAGTTTTCGGTAAAGCGGTAAAGTCTACGACGAAGCAGGGATCCTGCGGTCGCCATAGTTGCCTTTGGACCGGCAATTACAATATGCCGAGGAAATATACCTTCTCCGGAGTAGCTGGCACCTTGCCAGTTCTATACAATTTTTTTTTCTTGCTCGACATTTTGCTAACGTCTATTAACAATTCTGCCTCGTTTGCTACCTATCAAACACCCCTTGAACATGCTGAATTTGTGCTGAATATGACATGTGCTAGAGTGCGGCATTGTTTCAGGGGTATATGCCACAGATTGCAACCTGCCAAAAATCACATCATTTACCCGGCCCTTTGAGATACACCGATATTCGGACCTCCAGTCTAGAATAGTGTGCCGTGCACTGCTCCCTCCTACCTCCTCTTTCAAAGTTTGAATGCCTTTTTTCAGACATATCTTGTGTCCCTTCAATCCTGTCCCCAGCAGCCTTCTTATCCAACATATCCTTGTCCGCGGGGACTATTTTCCAACCATCGCCTCGGAACGAATGACTCAGGTTGTGATCAACTTCAGGTAGTCGGCAACGATCAGGGTGATCATTCTGTTCAACGTCAGCCTGTGAACCCTCCTGAGGGATGTTTGTACTTACGCATGTGGTGCAATCCTGACATAGTAGGTGCCGAATCCACGGTAGAATCTCAACCAACCTTCATCGCGGACCACCTTCTTCGCACAATCGAAGAAGCCGTTGTAAGGGAGCTTCCCGTCAGGACCTCTCTGCTGCTTCTGCAACCGCGTCTTGACGAAGTCAAATGGCAAGCTGAAGAACGAGGCAAAGAACCCAGCAATCGCGGACGCGCCGAAGCGGTTCGAGCTTTCTGAGATATCAGGGAAATATTGCTTCAGCTGAGTCTTGGATTCGGCGAAGAACGTGAGTTGACCAAAGTTGAGCGCCATTGCGCGGATGACGGTGGGGTATGCGCCGGCCCAGAGAGCCGTGATGCCTTCAGCTTTGGCAATGCGAGTTAAAGCGTCAAATACTGATCTATAGTTGGCGCGGGCTTCTTTGGGTTTTAGCCCGTCAGATTGCATTCGAATGAGTGCCAAATCAGCGGGGTTGCCAACCATGGCAGCCAAACCACCGGCCGCAAGGCCTGCGGCGCCTCGCTCCGCGAATGTGACCTTTGTGCCGTTCTGCTCAGCCCGTGCCTGCAGCATGTTCTGGAAGGTGTCAAAGAAGCCCAATCTTGCCGTGGTATAGACGGCTTGTCTCAACAGACCCGCTGAGAGACCATTGTATAGATCGAGCACCTTCCCTTGAGCAATGATGTCTCTTGTTATCCCCAGAGCCGTGGGCTTGGGACCTGTTTTCACACCCTCGCCCGCCAGCTGTAGGCGCACCTTAACCATGTCTATAGGCTGGATGCACGCAGTTGCAAACATGCCTGCAAGACCTCCGTTGACAAACGGGAGAGCAGCGCGCACGACGGGAAGGTGGAGGAAGTCATTTTTGGCCTGTACAGGGTTGTTCACTGCCTCGCTCGCTGCTTCTTCAACCTTTGTGGCGGCCGATCGAGCGCCATCCTTGATCCGGTTGGCAGTGCTACTAGACATTGTGCAAGGAGGGGAGAGGAGAGATGAGGCGGGGGGAATTAGGTCGACGTTGGCCCAGACAGCGGCAACACAGCGAGGAGATGGTTCGTATCTAAGCTGGCGCAGTGTCTCGTTAGCAATTTCCCCACTTGCGTCCAAACATCGGTAAGGTGGGTGGTGTTCGAGAAACCAGCTCCAGTGGTCGAGTATTGCTGCAGGAAGAGGTGTCTAGACACGAATGGACGATGACTCACGAAACAGCAACAAACACCAGCAACTCTGTGCAAGTCAACGACTTGTCTCGTGCGGTGAGAAGGCGGTCTACTGACTGCCTATACACCGAGCGGGGAAGAGGAAGACGTTTTGGTGCGGAGGCTTTGGAGCTCGTCAGACACACACAACACGCAATTGGGACTCGACGGCAGCAGGCGACGGCAGGCGACAGCTCTTCACGTCGGTGACCGACAGGATGGATATACAGGAAGATGCAAACCCACACCAAGATGAAGGTTGTCTTGAGGACTTGTGGGTGTATTGCTGGGTTAAGAATGAAGAATCAAGGACGGCCCAACAGCTAGTGGGAGAAAAGGAAGAAGCCGGTCGGAAGAGAGGCTTGCCAACTCGGTTCAGATGATGTGCAATAGCTGGAGTGAGCAGCCGTGGCGGTTGGCCGTGTGTCGGCGTCGTGTGTGAGTGTCTTTGAGTCGACCACTGACCTTGCCCAGGTGTCTGACCCTGTCGAGCCCTGTTCAATGGGCTAGAGCTAGGACAAAATGACGCTGGGGAGAGGAGAGGGGCTTAGGAATGGCAACATTCCAGGCCCGAGGATTGGATGAGAAAACCGGCCAGCGGCTTGATGGGCATTTGCGATACTCCGGACCCGGTTTAGCGATCAGAGGAACAAGGCGCCAGATGCGGGGAAAGGATTTTTTGGTGAGCCAACAAGCATCATGCACCACCAGGCGCTGCCACCACCACCTAAAAAGCCCTTTCCAAGGGGATCCCCAGGGGACCCTTTTTGTGTCTTGTTTGTTGAACTGGACCGTTGACATGCCACCCATTCGCACCCCCCCAGCCAGCCCTTTCTAGCTACAACCAAGGACACCACCGCATCTCACCACTTTTTCCTTTTCCCCAATGCCTTTGGGGTTAGACCGAGGCCTCACCACATGCTACAGACTTTCTCCCTCTGCTTCAATAGCTTTTGGCCTTTCCCCAATCTAAATCATCCAATGGATCCTACTCAATCAAAACAGCTCGGATGTCGCTCTGGATCCCTGCGAAACTGCCAAGTGGCGAGTACACCGAACGAACGACCCTCTGTCGGCCCCTCGGAAAATGGCATCACCCCCCGAAACACTGCTCGCCGGCGGAAAGATTCGGGCTTTTCCTCACTCTCCGTGGCCCACTGTCCCAAGATGTCCATCGAGGCTGATCTGAAATTGCACGTGCAACGAGGCTGATCAAAGCATTGCCTAAGAATTGATGTGGATATGATGGATTTGGTGGGTTTAGTGACGAGTTTGCAAAGCCAGACTCGTCAGCACTGGCGTGTTGATGTCATTGTTGTTTGGTCCCCCCACTTGTTCAATGATACCGAGGATAGCCGCCCACTCTAGGCCCTAGGCCTACTGGTGCAGCCCAAGTTAAGCCCTTGTGGCCCCTGTGGCCCCTATGAAGTCGCTTAGCGGGTTGCCCAACGCAAATCTGGGGAAGGCTTAATAGTTAAGCCCACCCACTGGAGCGGCCTCTATCATCCGCTCCGGGCACTCTTTTTGCCTACACCCAATGCCGACCTCGGCACCGCGGTAGGAGAAACTTTTCCATATCACCCAGCACCACCATGCATCAGAACCTCAGCCTTGTCACAGGACAGAACCACGCTCTACCAAGTACAAGTATGATGATGCTATGAGGGATGGAAAATTGCTTCTTGCGCCCCTACGCTGGGCACAGCACCCAATCCCGGAATGTTCCGAGCAGCTTTCCGTCACCCACCATTCCATGAGCAGGAGAGGTCCGGTCTTGCTCCCGAAACTGTGGCTCGATCCCTCACTCAATGCTTGGAATATCTCTGGGTTCTTAGCCGGCTACCATTCCGGATAGGACAAATTTCGGATCCTAACCTCGACGGAACGACCATGAATGCGCCATTTATCTTTCCACACGGAGGTAGAGCCTCCGATGGTGACAACGGCGCTTTGCGTGGTTGACGGTAGATTTGTCGGTCATACCCTAGGCTTGTCCTTCCGCTTCAGGAGCGCTTTGACGTTGAAGGGTTTTTTGATCTCCTTGATTCGGCGTAGCAAATCTTTCATTCTCTTCTCACGCTGTTCTGGCGTCGTGGATCCATTTTCACGGGGCCCGGCCTCGGAAGCCGCAGTGGACGCCGTTTCAGTTGACGCTCTTTTCTGCCTGTTGTCTTTTGCGATCGCTTGGTACACTAGAACCCAACCTGCCACTCGCTCCTTCTTCGGTGCAATCTGCTCATCCGTAGTGCTCTTGCGAAGCCCTGTTTGTAGTTCGGTGTCCTGAGCCTCGGCCGTTCTCCAAGGACAATATTCCAAGTGGTTGTCTATGGCATCCAATTTCTCAATCGCAGGTGATTCGCCACGATATAGCCAGAGACCCAGAGAGCGGAAACAGTGGTGGCATTCAATGACATCCTCAGATTTCCTCTCCCAGCCACAGATCGCTAGTCTAAGTGTGTCAAGGTGAGGGCGTTCGAGTTCACTGAAACGGAATTCTTCCAACTCTTGAGCATTCACAAAAGGGGTTAATGGTAGAGGCTCAACGGGGGGGATTTCGTCTGAGTGGCTGGCAAGACTGTCATAACGCGTTTTCAGTCCGGACAGAGCCAAAGTTGTGTTTAAGAGACCTTCGATGCGCTGGATTGAGGTGTCACACCCTCGTTTTCGCCAGAGACAAGTTTCTGCATGTGCAGTGACAATCATATCCTGGTACCTTGCGATAATATTGTCATAAATCTCGGCTGAGATTGCGAAGCTGTCTTCCTCGTCTGCGACTACTTCCTCGTCCGCACCTTCGTCACCAGGCTTCTCGGAAGACTTGAGCAACTCCTTGTCAATATTAAGATCAATATACAACCTCTCCTTGCAAACACCACATGCTACTGTATCTGTATCAACACAAACCCAGCCTCGTTTTGCCCACGCTGCGGCATTGATGGAATCGGTAGATGGGACATGCCATTGTGTCACATGGCGAAATGTCTCCAGTCGCTGGAGAAAGGCAGCTCGGCTTGATGGGAGATAATGTCCGCTCAGCGCAACCGGCGCAGAAGTATATGATGCTGTAGTGTTTGAGGTGGGCGTAATCCGACGTCGCTTAGAGGAGTCAGAGGCAGCGTAGAGAGAAAGTGAGGTTGCGGAGGCGTTGACAGATGAACGCGACGGTGAGGCTGGAGTCGAGGGGGGAGCGGAGGCGGCACCATCGGTAAGTGCCTCGAGGATGCGATCGAATTTGCGCTTCTTGGTCTCAATAGCATATGACATTATGAGGCGAGGCTCTAAGTAGGGTAGATGGACGCAGTTCAATACAACTCTAGAATGGAGAGTGCCTTTTCTGTGCCTTGCGCATTCCACATTCAGAAACGAATAAACATGCGCTAACTTGATTTGGTTAGTCACTTTTTGGCTGAGAAACCCAAGTCGCTTCTCTTGATTCAGACTTTATCGTTCTTCACTTCACTCAGCATGTCACAGTATATGGAAGAGATGAACATGTGTCTTCCTCGTGCGGTTGTGACTGTCACTGAAAGCAATGCAACCCTGAAAGCCGCCAGACACAACTCAGTGCTAATCACTAACAGCCTACACTGGCGGTTCTCATCTGCCTCATCTGCCTCACCTGCTGTCACTCACCTCTTCAATCTACCGTACCTGCACTATGCGATCTACTCGGTCGTGAAGATTGAAACTGTTATAATGCCTCCGATGGACTGGAAACACAACTTTTCACACGCGGCTAGTCCTGCTCCCGTGAAGGATGGATTGCCGAAGTCTTCACTGGCGCACCCCAACATATTGCCTTCTTTCACAAACGCGCCACTCTTCCTCACCTCTAATTACTTTCTGCATGACTCGTTTGACTGAACATCTCCTGTCTAGGGCTTTCTAAAGACTGCTACTTTTTATGTTTGAGGTTCTTACAAGACTCTACCATTTGCGATGACCTCGCCTTCATCAGGCAGGAGCTGGTCGTCTAGCAGTGAGCTGGATGAGATTGAGGTGGTGGCCGATGCTGACCCACAATACCCTGTCCGGTAGGATTGCTGTCAGCAGATACATTGGAAAAACAGATAATTTCTAACAATAGTAGGCACAACGGCTGGACACACGTCAATCTGCCACCTATGTACGTCACAGCCAATCTTTCCTCTCCCCCATCCTCTCAATCAGATATCGACGATGGTGAAGTACCGTCGGTGCTTGCCAGTCATCTGCGCAACAGGATCCTCAGCTCAGCCCTCCGCATCAAGCAAGGCCGGAAGGGCAGGAAACGGACGACCACCATCTTCACGTCACCACCAACCAGATATCACTTTGAACTTGTTTGGCCTGGGTATGACCTAAACAGTACGATGCTAGCGGATGAAGACGACAAGCCATTCACCAGGATCGCTCGACCAGTCGAGAGGACGAGCCTCAATCGTCTCAAGGCCCAAGAGGGTATCCTGCCGATTTGTCCAAGTGGACTCAACATGACCGTAACTGGGCATAAACGAACGTCACCAGAGGCGTTCTTTGACTCTACTGAAGAGCCACCAGCAAAGAAGATACTAGCCATGACACAGGGTGGAAAGGCCTCTGTTTCTGTCGCGGCTGAAAACGCACTCATTACCAGGGTGATATATCCAGCTTCGACCCTAGCCGGAGTAGGATCCTCCCTGTTCCTCAAGGCACAATCAACACCAACCCAAATTAGTGAGATGATGAGACAGGAGCCGCCAATGGAGCCGTTCATGGACCCCTTTCCCTTGCCTACCATGCTAACAATGGCGACACCCACCGGGCCATTCACACAATTCCTTGCAATCTCCTTCCGTGTTGAAGCGGCTCTTCGCTATGTCTCGTCTATCTTTTCGTCGCGATCAACCACACCATTTTACGGCGTGAAGAGTTTTGAGCCCAGCACTCCCGCATTGCTGAATCTTCAGATTTTTGCCGTTGTGGACGCCACTGAGAAGAACGGCGTAAGAAACACTATTTCTCTCGCAGACTTGTTCTTTCCAGATCGCCCTCCCTATCTCACAGGTACCATCGGTCCTCACACCACTTCTCAGACGCTGGACCCTGCTTCATACATGACATTGCCCAAGGGCACTTTCGTGAGAGTCATTGTATCGATCTCTTTGACACAAGTCTCCAACGGCTTGGCCGCATCGGGAAGAAGTGCGCCTCTTATGCCGTTGCCAAATCCTGGCGTGAACACACCGATGCCAGGTCGAGACACATACAACATCAGCATATTGAATATCAATTGCTCCAATTGGGACGAGGTCCAGTTGATGAAGCGCATCCTGGACTCGAAGCCGGGGGCCGTGCCGTCTTCTCCTCCAGTTGTCCCTCCTTCAATCTCGACAGGGAGCGGCCTGGCAAGCGTCCGAAGCAATGAGTTTGACCTTTCCCCCATGGCCCTCAGGAGCAACCAAGGATAGAAAATGGTGTGCCGACTTTTGTGGGTGATGACTTTCAACCAGGACATCACCAAGAGCTCTCGAGAGAATTTGTTTTTTTTGTCTTTTTTTGTGGAAAGAAAAACTGTCGACCCGGACAAGGGGGTTGTGAACTGTGCGAATGTTACCCAACATAGGATGAAGAATGAAAGGATGAAAACCTCACTGAGAGATGAAAAAGAAGAAATGCCGTGGAAAGACAAAAGGACGTGACACTCAATGTCGCGGACAAAACTAACTTGTCAAGTAGCTAGATGGCCGATGAGCGAGCTACAAAGAGCCACGAAGGGGGTTGGTTGGTTTGTGAATGAAGTGTTTGATTTGATTTGATTTTAATTTTGCATGCAATAGCGAATAACCATATTGCCCGTCAACACAACCCAACAACAATGGTTGGAGTACAACTATTACCCTATCAGCAAGACCTTGCCATAGGATGACGGAGGTCGAATACAATGCTCTGTGTAATAACATCAAAGAGCTGGAGAATAACAATAGCCATAACCCAATTCTCGTCCGATCCGACGTGTCCTTGCCATTACCATTAGCATTACCAATACCATGGCATCCATACCCATCCCATAATACAGCACTTGATACAAACAAAAAAATACACACCGCCAGCGTGAGCGTTGAGCGTCGGCGTCATTACTTCCTCTTCAAGTATCCCACTGGCTTCTTCTGGTTCTGAAACTGCCAAACCCTCAGCAACCCGTCATAACACTCCAGTGCCCAGTCCCAGAGGTCGGCCCTCCGCTGAGTTTCGTAAAATGAATCGTCAAGCACGATGCCCCTGGTCTTCAACACCCAGCGTTGAGAAATGATCTCTCGTAGGAAGATCAGAGCCTTAAGTTCCTTGGGATTCACCTTTCTCATCCTGGCTCGTCGGGCAAAAATCTGCGGAGATCCGAAGAGATGCCACATTTCCGGGGGCGGAAGGCCAGCGCTAGGAGGGACGGGGGATGCAAGGAGGCTGGCCCTGTTTTCCCACGGCTGCCGGATTTTCTTGGTGACGATGAGCCAATCGCGCATTCTCCTCCTGGGTTCAACATCGCTTCTGACCTCCTCGAGGTCGATGCCATCCAGTGCTGCGGCCGCGGCCACGACATGCTGGATCAGGCGGTCCGGTCCACGCAGGTGAGGCTCTGCGGCACCACCATTTGCTTCGTCGTATCGATAGCGCCAATCCCATTCCTCAACCACACAGATCTTTCTGCAAAGAATCTGATTGTCAAATGGATCAGCTGCCCTCAAAATGTGGAGCATGTGGCTCTCTCGTTTGTTCAAGGTTGTTCTAGTCGTTGCTGAGGTATTGACGTCGCCATTCATCTCAAAGTCTCCAGATATAAGAGGTCCTTCGACCCACAAGGTCGTGGCCGGGCCATCAGGATCGCTGTCAAAGACGTCAAGGAACCGGGGCAATAATGGATCAGGTTGGGGTATTGTGATCTCAATTTCCCTGGGACTCTGTCGCGGATCGTTGCAGGCCTGTGCGCTCCCCTTGTCCTTTGCTTTTGCTTTTGCCTTTCCTTTGCTTTTTCGCGACGGACCTTCCAGCGCTGCCGTCGCTGGGGATGGTGAAGGGATCTCCTAGCCCTTCACACCCAACGATCCGATGAGACCATCTCTCCATCGACCGATGTCCTTCGCCTTTTTGTTCCAGAGTTTCTCGGTCTTTTCCATCTCCTTGCGTGCGGCATCCAGTGCTTTTTGTGATTCCTGGACACGTTTCTGTAGCGCGTCCGCGTCAAGAAGACGGACATTCACATTTTCTGTCGTTGCAGTGTTTGCTGTAGTAGCAGGCGCTGATGGCGCCGGAGAGGGTTTGTTTGCGTGTTGAGGACCTGTGCTCGGACCAGCAGTGACGCGATTGTCCTGCTGTGCAGGATCTTCCATGCCAATTGATGGGCCTCTTGAAGGCAAGCGCAGCGCATTCGTCCTAGAATGCGGACCAAGGCCGGGAAGAGAGTTGATCCGCCCACCAGAAGCAACTCTGGTGGCTTGATGAGGGTCCCGAGTAGAGAGATCCCAGCTCCCAGGCATGTTGACCGGATCGTCGCCTTCAAAGCCTTCCTCGCCCTCCTCATCCAGGCCTTCCCCCTCGCCGTACAGCTCCTCTTCGCCTTCTTCATCGCTATCGCCGATCTCGCCGTCGATCTCGCCGTCTTCGTCGTCGAATGGCTCAAACTCGTCGTCATCAATCATCTCACCATCCTCGCCCATGATCCAAACTACACCGTGTCGTTCACCCTGTCGGGCAAGCCTCTCCATCCCGCCGCCAAGGTTGGTGTAATCGTCGGCTTCGAGGACACCCAACCCAGCCATGGTGCCCACGTCTCCGAACTCCTCTAGATAAAGTTGTCGTCGCTCCTCGAGCTCGAGTAGCTTCTCACCCTCATCAGCGCTGAGATGTCTTAGGACCCATCCATTAGGCGTCACCAGACATCTTTTCAATAGATCGTCTTTTCGCTCCCCTGCATCGGCAACACTAACGGCATTGCCGTCCTTCAGTGCTTGCTTCTCCTTGAGTGGTAGGTAGATGTAGCCAAAAGCATCGTTGGCACTGTATCCGTTGCCATCGAGATACTCTTGGCCGCGTCGGGAGTCTGGCGGTAACTTATACGTAGCTGAGTTGAACGACGGTGGATTGAGCCACGGGTGATCCCGAGAAAGGTCCCCCATTTGGATGAGCGATGAGAAGATCTTAGGCATCGAGGAGATATGCTCGTTGAGGAGTTTTTGCATAGCTGCATGGGTCGAAACGTCGTCAGAGGCTGCTGCCATCTTCTCCGCCTCGTTGTACAGGTCGCGCATTGTGTAGGTGCTCTTGGCCTCCTCGAATCTAGGCGTAGACTCGTGTCGGGGTGTTGCTGTTCGAGAAGAGCCTGATTTCTGAGTCTGGCTCGCAGATTTTTCTGCCTGGCGCGAGGCGGGAAGAGCAGCCTTCTCCTTTTCCTCTACCTTTTTTGGATCTGCTTTTGCCTCAATCGTTTCCACCTTCTGTTTTTCGGTTACGTCCTGCGATTTGATGCCAACATTCTCTGTCTTTGGCTTCACTCTCTCGTCGCCACTAGCTGGAGCGCTACTCTCCACTCGCTGCTTCTTTTGTTTCTTTTGTCGAGCGATGACCGGTGCAACCTCTTCCACTACGGGCGTTGTAGCAGCGCTTGGGACCGTATCTGTGGTTTCGGTTGTCTTCTTCGCCTTCTCTCGGCGTTCTTTCTTTAGTTGGGCCTTGCTTTTGGTTCGTTCCGGAGCAGATCCGACAATACTCGGCGGAGGAGAGCTGGCACGGGAAGCATCATGGGAAAGGCGCTCAGACATTGCGGGAGTCGAAGGCCTACTAAGCTGAGCCGATGAGAGAGATAGCCGCCTCGAGCCTTTCTTGATAGCAGAAACGGGAGGCACAGCGCTGGATTTCTCGGTCGTAGAAGAAGCAGGGGTCTGTTCTAGCGTCTTGCTAAGCGTTCCAGTTGTCACGCGTAGAGTTCTTGGCCGTGGGATAGACGTCCTCGATGTCTCGGATGGAGTTGTAGTAACAGGCGTAGTCGGTCGAGGGCTCATAGTCGCCGGTGTCCCAACGACCGCCGAATCCAAAATCGGCGTGGCAGACTTGTCCAACGCACTGGTGTTGACAGAAGGCAGCGACGAGGTGGTAGGGGCATCTGAGGCGGTCCCTGAAGGTAATTCTGTTCTTCCAGATTTCGCTGCTGGGGCTTTCCCTTTACCCTTGATGTCTTCGACTTTTGCAGGAGTACGGGGGTCATCTTTCTTCTGAGGTTTCTCTTCAACTCTTCCCGATACATCTGACTTTTTCTCAGTCTCAAGCTTCTGGCGGCTGGACTTTGGCTGAGGGGAGCCCAGACTGATATCGGTCACTCCAAGACCAGACTTCTTGCTTGAGACAGGCGCATCTTCAACCGGCGTGACCTTGGCGTCTTCCTTTGTTTTCGGAGTTGATGTGCGAGGGGCGATCGGAACGATTGGCACTGCTGGAGCGATAGGTACGGAACTGACCGATGTACTTCGTTGGCCGACCGCCTGAGCAGGCAGGGTTGGAGACGTCGACCTGATGGGAGGGGGATGTCCGTGGCTGAGCTCAAATC
This sequence comes from Fonsecaea nubica, assembly GCF_001646965.1. NCBI lineage: Eukaryota > Fungi > Ascomycota > Eurotiomycetes > Chaetothyriales > Herpotrichiellaceae > Fonsecaea > Fonsecaea nubica. Next base: position 284,837 of record NW_019173682.1, read on the forward strand.
CAGGAGGAACTTTCGGTGTCGATGACCGGAGACCGGAGCTGTAATGACTCTGGAAGGAGGAGACGCGTGAATGCAGAGCCGAAGGCTGTGTCTCTGGACGGACTGGCAGAGGGGGGAAATTCTTCTCATCCACTGTAAGGACAAGGTTAGCGGAGCATCCCAAACAACATCTAAATGCATAGAGGACACAGCCAGAACCATCAGACAACGTGGTGGCGGGTACTTGACACGGGCAACAGGGTACAGGCAAAGACAATCAGGCTTTTCGCATCATCAGATCCCTCAACACAAGACTTTTCTTTTTACAGTCTCTAGAACATTTCACCTAAAATGAATTGTAAGAAATTGTTTTTCTGATCTGCCTGACCTTTTCGTAGCATGGTCAGAGAAGGGTACTAACATACATAACAAAGCCGTGAAAATCGGGACGATTGATGCCGCTGAAGAAAAGCCTGATGCCGATAGATTGATTTTTCGATGCGTCCCACGCTCGCCCGGGACCATGACTGTGACCATGCCGTGACTCCACTAAGCTTTCGCCATTCAGCTACTAGCTTATGCATTGTTCGCTGATCCGAATAGGTAGGCCTCATACCACCAACGCCAAACAGAATCCATCATAAAGAAGAGAAAAGAAACAAAAGGGCAATTGAGATGTTGTGGTTGGGATGTCGTCGGTCACCATCGATTGTACCCGCCGCCGCCGTATAGGTTCGATTGCTGGTACCCACCTTGATTACCCCCAAACAGCCCCTGCCCTGTCGTTGTGCCCTGATGGACTCTTGCTGACGCAATGCTCGGGTCTGCAAGATGCTCTACACCACCTCCTGAAGAGGAAGTGTTAGCGTGTCTGTGCTTCTTGCCCTTTTTTCTTTGCTTGACAAGTCCGGGGTCTTGGTATGTCTGATACTGAGCGTAGAGCGGGTTGAGGACGCCAGGGGCAGGGGCTGATAATGGGGGTGACCGAAGGGGGTTATTTTGCAAGGAAAGGAGCAACTCACGCTTAGACAGATCATGACCTTGATTTGTTCCACTGCGATTTCTTGAATAGACTTCGGCGTTAATGTCTTTGGAAGTTCCAAAACCAGGGTTTGTGAAATTCTGGCCATGAGCGAACATGCCACCGCCACTAACCGGAGGCGTCCCAGCTGTCGGCAAGCCAGGTGGAGGTCCTTGAACGCCGCTGGAATAGAAGTTTTGCTGCTGCCCTTGGAAGCGACTAGTTGTCCCAGCTTTGGCGTCGTTATTGAAGTATCTGGAACCATGACGTTGATGACTGCTAATCTGTTCGTACTGGGCTTGGCTGTACTGTGGTCCTCTTCTGTCAAAATCTGACATCTCGAAAGCGATGTTCTGGGAGCTGGGTTGACCCAGGCCGGGTGCTTGTGGCAGATTGCTAGTGTTGAGAAGGCCCAATTGTTGTCGTTGTTGAGGGGTCAAACTGCGATTATTCAAAGCCGTGGACGGAAATTGGTCGCTCAAAGACTGGGAGGGCCGTCCGATCGCTCCACGAGCTGAAGAACCTCTTGGATCATCCTCTGGTTCGCCCCCTAGAGCGAGGCTACCAGCAACAATGTTGTCTTCGTCTAGAGTCTCTTCGGCGGCAGATGTGGCTTGGGCTTCTAGCTTGGCCTTTGCCTCAGCCTCTAGCTTTGCACGTTCGGCTTCTTCTTTCTCCCGCATAGCGCGACGTTTGGCACCGCCGTAAGGGTCGATAAAACAGGGCATGTCGTCCACTGCGGCGCGAGCTTCGGGGCTGAGACACGAGTCGTCGTAAATGAATCGGTAACTTCGTGATACACATCGTAGAACCTCCTCGTATTGTTTTTGTATCGGGTCCAGAGGTTTCGGCTTCGGTTTGGAGACTGTTTGGTCTGGTCTCGATACCGTCTTGGACGGGGCGGTCGAAGTGGATGGTTGACTGGCATGAGGCTCCTTACCTTTGTGCTCGTCCGTTTTCTGAGCAGCCAGCGAAGCATGTGTAATTTGCGGACTGGGAGTGGCCCTGCTGTTGGTCTGACTTGCTCGTCTCGTGCGTGCGACGGACGCATTGGCGGTCGCCCAGCTGGCTGTGGAGGGTAAGGCAGAACCGTCGTGGGAGTTCTTTCTGCTGTTGTCATTCTCTTTGCTACCTTGCCGAGCCATTGGTTGGGTGACTGAGTTTTGGGCGGCGGAATGAGGTCGAGGTGGAGGGTTCATTTGCGAAGTCGTGGCTGACACTGCAGGTCGAATCGGTAGTTTTGCGCCGTGGGGTTCGTTCTGCAATGAGCTGTGCTGGCCATCTTCACCCGTCTCATGAAGAAAGCTGCAGTTTTTATTGGTACACGTTTCCCCTCGCAGATAGGCGGAGCAGTACTTGGTGGTGCCAAATTGGGCTCTAAGAACACGATCGCCGTTGAGAGATCCATCGACAGTGTTGATGCAGAGAGCAGCGTCCTCTTTGCGAGCATATGTCACGTAAACGCCGATGCCCTGGTTGGCAGCGCCTGGTTTGGCTTTGCTCACCACAATTTTCTCTATTTCGCCGTACTGACCGAAATATTCTGGACCTCGGAGTGTTTGAAGCAGTGCCTGTTCATCTTTGATCTGCGGTATGAGGCCGATAACGTAAACAAGATTTTGTTGCTTGACACGCACACCAGCTAGATTGCGACGTGAAGAATTCTCCACTTCACGTTTCTCGGTTTCCTTTCGTTTGGCTGCGGCTTGCTTTTTATTCTTGTTTAGTTGGTCGAGTTTGAATTCTTCAGCTGTTGGGATTTTGTACTGAATGGTCTTTTCATCGTAAGGTCTTCGACAGTTTGGGCAAGTACTCTTTTCGTAGGTAGTCTTCAGACTGTTGAAGCAGAACTGACATATCTGCGTCGAATGTTAGTAGTGATCGAGCAAAATCGAATGGGCCGACATCAGAGTGCTGGAGATGGTGGAAGTATTCTATGGAGCCGATGCGTACCTGGTAGCCACAAGGACATGGTCTGAAGTTCTTGTCGGATAGATCAAACTCTTCGATGCAGAGTGGGCTGTTTGTCACGTAATTAGCCTCGAGCCAACGTTGCGATAGATAGACTTCAGCCGAACTCACCAAGTCTCCTCGTCATCATCGATGACGGTATCCTGCGACCTACTCATAACGGGGGAGGTGAGGATATGGTTGTGAAAAGTTCCACCTCTTTCGGCTCCTGCACCAGTGAATAAAGGTTAGGAGTGTCCTCCATGCACTATGGGGTTTAATGTCGAGTCTGGTGTGTAGTAGTCATCTGAGGAGTACTGGACAGTTAGGGAACTGAGTCTCAGGAGTGATATTGATCGGGACGAATGGCTGAAATGAGGCAAAAGGGTGTATACAAAGTGAAGCGAAATGAAATACGCCAGCGAAAGCCACGGAGAGAAGGCGAAGGTTGCGTTGCAAAGACTCGCGACTGCGGCAAAGAACCTCGCACTAAGCCAGATATCGTCTAGTGGGCAAGCTCCGGTCTTGGCACGTCAAAGAGCTCCGCCATGACCCTGCGATGTTATGGGACTGCTTCATCTTGTCAATGAGATTCTGTCTGATCCAGGCCTGCATTTCCACGGTCTGAGACCTGCAAAATGTCGTCGACAAAGACAATACTGCGTCTGGCTAGCAAGAGGCCGCTAGGTGCGGTTTCACAGGCTAAGGGATGCGTCCAGCGCGCTACTCTTTCTCAATCGACGAGGAGTTATGCCGCCGACAAACCTGGACCAGACCTCAGAACAGCTGGGCCCGATCTCCTCTCCCAGCTGCGAAAGGCTCCTCGCCCGCGTGAGTAAGGGATACTGAAGAATCCGAACAAACTGCTGACGCTCGGAGAAGCCCAGGGTAAACTATCAGCACCCATCGTCAATGACGCAGACAAATATGCAGACAAAGCCCTACCTCTCCATCAGTACGGCCAATACCTGATGTCCTGCCTACCCAAATATATCCAGCAGTTCTCAGTATGGAAGGACGAACTCTGCATCTACATTTGTCCCACCGGTGTCATTCCTGTCTTTACGTTTCTCAAGTACCACACTGCGGCAGAATATACCATGGTTGCAGATATTACTGCGGTAGACTTTCCTACCAAGAGCTACCGGTTTGAAGTTGTGTACAACCTGCTCAGTGTGCGACATAACTCCAGAATACGAGTCAAGACATATGCGGATGAAGCGACCCCAGTCCCTTCCATCACGTCCCTCTACGACGGCGCAAACTGGTATGAGAGGGAGGTCTATGACATGTTTGGCGTATTCTTCACTGGTCACCCTGATCTACGGCGAATAATGACGGACTACGGTTTCGATGGACATCCGCTGCGCAAGGATTTCCCCTTGACTGGGTACACTGAAATTAGATACGATGAGGAGAAGAAGCGAATTGTGGTGGAGCCCCTTGAAATGACACAGGCGTACCGAAACTTTGAGGGCGGTTCAAGTGCTTGGGAACAGGTTGGTGTTGGCTCGGACCGGAAACCTGCAGAGTTCAAATTGCCCACACCGAAGCCTGAAGAGAAGAAGGAGGAGAAGAAATAGGCCCAGCAGTCTTGCTGGCCGAAGTCTGCAAAGGTTCATGAATTGGAGGGGAGAATGTGGAGCGTCTCAAGACGCCATGTACATATGGGAGTCGATACATCAACACGGTTCCATTGCAGGCCTGTCGCCTCCGAAAGATACTGACATCCAGTCCCTTTGCAAGCGCATTCACTTCCAACCCGACTTTATAAGATATCACGCTGAATAACTCTAAAATGGTTCACATTCATCTCGTCGTGAGTGACCTAAAGTGCGCATTCACGTAGTGAAGACAGCGACCTCGACGCCTCGGGGTCTGAATCTAACTCCCCAAAAAGAGGTGGTTGATAGGGGAGCTGCCTCGAAGCAGCTATATACATAAAATCCTTGTAGCTTTCCGTACATCGTTGAGTCTCCTATATCCCCTCCTTTTCGTCATGAGCACAGGTTTTTTTTCTTTTTGCCCATTTCGTTCTGAATATCACTTGGTCATCGTGGGTGCGTGGTTCTTCGTCCCCCAATCGTGTACATGTCACGGAGCGTTTTCCAGAAGAGCCATCCATCTACAGACCTAATACAACATACCTGACATACAGTACAAAGCCACGGCAGCATAGTAGGGTGCAGGAACCTTTGCATCTATCTACTGCAGGTGGGTGAGTAGGATCTCTTCGGTGCTTGACGAAGAGGACAGGCTCTGCTATTGCTTCTGCTTCTGCTTCTGCTTCTGCTTCTGCTTCTCTCCGCCGTGGGCTGACCAGTCAAGATCCTCAACCAGGTCGCGTGCGTTTTGAGGGTGGGAGAGTGGGTGTCAACTTCATCAAGAGTCTGGAAACCATGTAACCTTCACAAAGAGTCTAGAAACAACACGACTATATTTTCTAGAACTAGTTTCTTAACCACTCTGACATTTTGACTCTCCTTATCTCCTAGGTAGGTATTTATTCCGGTTCTACACCATCTCGATGATGGATGGCTATATGGCATGGAAAAGCAGTGCTTCCGCTTCCGACAGGCGTCTCCGCGCAGGTAAGATTATTTGCGCAAGGATGTTGAAAGTTGAACAGTTGACGAGCTGATCTCTATCTATCTGGTGTATTCAATGTGACAGTCCCTGGCCTTTTTTTTTGGTTGAACAAATCCGGACTCCCGTCTTCTCAATAAGCACTCTCAAAGAGTGACGCTGCTGACACTCAAGACGCCCTTGGCGCCGACGAGCTCTCTCTTGAGGTCGTCACCCACCTCCTTGTCCACACCCAGTATCATGAGTGCCTCGGTCGTCTCTTTAGGAGGGGGAGCAGGGGCTGAGCCTTTCGCGGCCAAGTTAGCAGAGAACGTCGCGGGCGCCACGCTCATAAAGTTGATATTGACGCCTTCTCGGCCGAGGATGCTGCCCACGACACCAATCTTGCCTGGTGAATCATAATTGTGGCAGATCAGCAAGGTGCCTTCGGGCACAAAGGACGTCGCGAAGCGATCCAGCCGGGAAATGAAGGGCGAGTTATCGCTGCAGTAGCCGGAGATGATGTGCTGCTTGCTGGCAGGCTGTGCCTGTTGGTCGCCTGCTGCATTGGACGATATTGAGAGTCCTTCAAGCGCGCTAGAATGCCGGCTTAACGACGGAGATCGGCTCGCAGGTCGTGCGATGAGGGTGACCAAGCTCGAATACGCTTGCGTGGACGGGTCTCGAGACTTTTGCTCGTTGACAAATATCCCTCTCTCCTTGGCCACCATCTCCGCATTGACGATGTTGACGTTGAACCCCTCGGCATCAGAAATAGGTGAAGTAAGCCCTTTGATCAGGGCCGCAAAGAGCGGTTTCGTACTCGACATGTTTGCGATCTCGCCCTCGTAGATGAGGTCGAACGTATTCATGTTCCTCTGGTGGAGGGGCTGTGTAGGGGACGTAAAGTGTTGCGTGTACAAAGATCCCATCTTTTCCACCAGTTTCACAAAAGGTTGAAGAGTCTTGTATTCGGCGGGTAGGATAATGGGTGCGTTCACAGCGCTCCTCGGTAGGTCTCCCGCCAATATCTGGAGGACCTGTTCGCAGACGTCTATGGAGACGTTTTCTTGTGCTTCGACCGTCGACGCACCAAGATGTGGTGTTGCGATGCATTTGGGATGTTGGACTAGTTTTGCTGCGGATGAGTTTGGGTCCTTATGTGGTGGTTCCGAAGTAAACACATCGATTGCTGCGCCGGCTATTTGACCAGATTCCAAGGCAGCCAGAAGGGCTTCTTCATCAATGATGCCTCCACGGGCTACGTTGAGGATGCGGGCGCCCCGTTTCATCGAGTTGAGTTCGGCTGTCGACAGCATACCGCGGGTTGCCGCAAGCATTGGTGTATGAATGGTGAGGAAGTCGACAACAGGCAAAAGCTCGGTCAGGGACTCGACGAGTTGGACATTGGCAGCGGCTGCCACTGATGGGGAGGCATAGGGATCTGCTGCGACGACATTCATGCCCAGACCCCGGGCCATTCGAGCAACAATCAAGCCGACTAGTAGACACAAAAATCGTCAGAACCGGCCTGGACCCGTGATGAAGACGGAGGAATCATGTATACCTTTGCCTAAGCCCACAACCCCTAACGTCTTCCCCTTGACCTCCACACCAACAAGCCTGCTCCTCTCCCATTTCCCTGCTTTGAGACTTGCACATGCATCGGGGACATTCCTCGCCATGCTCATCAACAGGGCAATAGTATGCTCGGCAGCAGCTTGAATATTCCCACTTGGAGAATTCACCACAACAATGCCCAGCCGCGTTGCAGCAGGGACATCGACATTATCCACACCAACACCGGCTCGGGCGACTACTTTCAACTTCCGCCCTGCCTGCAGGATATCGTTGGTGACCTTTGTCTCAGACCGGACGAGCAGAGCATCGTATTCCGGGATGATCGAGATAAGTTGTTCCGGCGTTAGACCTTGCTTTTCATCGACAATAAGGGTTTTCCGAAGCAGAGCCAGTCCGTCTGGGGACAGTTTCTCCGGACAGAGGACTCGGGCCTGGACTGTATCACCATTGCTGGTAGCCATTTTGCTCCAAATTCAGTCCACGATTTTGCGTGGGACAGTCAGAGGGCGGTGTACGTATCACTAGCAAATAGTATTGGTCGACAGCAAAAAAATTGACTGAAGCTGAGAATGCAAAGCTTTCAAGAACCCAACAATGCGAGACCAAAAAGGGACAGTGGCGGTTAGAAGATTGGACTGTGAGGCCAATGGAAGGGACAGATAGATAGATCTGATATTTCTCGTGCTTTTGACTACCCTTTGAAGTCCAAAAAGACCAATGATCGAACCATGTTTTGGGTTGTGCAAAGACATTTTCATTTTCTCCGTGGGTCGGCCCATGCTCCAAGTCCATTCGTTGGCTGGATGTTGTGCGTCACTCATATTATTAGTGACAAACAAGCAATGAAGTCGACAAATGTGGAGTTTCAAGTGGCCGAAGTCGCAAGGGCAGGAATTTTGATGCCAACCCCACGATCTGGGGGAGTTTGTTCGGGGATTTTGGGGGGTGGCAAACAGTGCAAACAGAGCAAACAATTTGGCCCGAAGCAAAAACAGCCATTTCCAGACCATGTGTCGCCTCCCAAAGAACTAGATATACACCCAGAAACATTTCTCAGTATTCCAGTGCCTCTTCAAACAAGCCTCTCAGTTGCTCTCTTTCCTCGTTCACCTCAGCGCTCAACTTGGGTGCCAACATGAGGACCCGTCTTTGAGGCAATGTCCCCTCTACCAGATCGTCAATGCTCTCGCGTGTGAACCCCAGGGGTTTCAAGCCTCGAGGCTGGTCTCCCAAGCCGATGAGGAACTCTGATAAGGCTTCACTGAGGATCTCACCTGCGCTTTCCTTCTTGACATTGGAGATGTCCTTGCCAAATACTTCTGCTGCGGCCAAATGTCGCTCCGGATTGCTTGGGCCGGTGAACTTGAACACAGCAGGAGCCGTTACAGCAACACTGACACCATGGGGGATGATAGGGGTCTCAACCACGTATCCGGAATGTTTGTAACCCGGGTTTTGACCACTGATCGGGTAACTCATGCCGTGGCACAGATGGACACCGGCATTGCCAAAGCCGACACCAGCCAAGGTCGCCGCAAGAAGCATTTCACTTTGAGCTTCGTGGTCTTCCGGATCTTTGACGGCGCGAGGCAAGTATTTGACTGTCGCTCTCAGCGCATTCAACGAGAAAATATCCGAGATGGGATTTGCACCCTGGTAGGCTGGGCGATTGATGGGATTTGTAGGTCTGGGTGTTCTCTCGTGGTAAGGAATGGCAGTCCAGGATTCTAGTGAGTGGCACAGCACATCCAAGCCAGAGGAGGCATGGACGGCTGATGGCATTGTGCGAGTATTGAGGGGATCACAGATGCCCAGAGTAGGCTTGAGGTTCCGGTGTGCGATACCGGTCTTTGCCCGCTTCTCCACTAGATCGAAGATGGCTGTTCCTGTCGTCTCTGAACCTGTGCCAGCCGTGGTCGGGACAGCCACAAGCGGCTTGAGTGGTTTTGTGATTGGCAATCCCTTACCCAGGGGAGCATTGACAAAGTCCAAGAAGTCCGCATCTGGGAAGCAAGTGTATAGGTTCATCAACTTCGCCGTGTCAATGACCGAACCTCCTCCCACAGCCAGAAAAGCATCTGGCTGATATGGTTTGGCAAAAGCAATGGCATCCTTGACGGAGCTGTCCTTTGGCTCGACCCGGCATTTGTCATACACAGTGAACTCGATTCCTTCTTTGGTCAACCCTTCAATTACTTGCTTCATCGCGTTCAACTTGGACACATTCCCGTCGGTGACCACACAAACCCGCTTGGCGCCCATATTCTTGAAATCCATACCCACCTCTTTTGTGCAGCCTGGTCCAAAGCGGATCGAGCTGGCAGCCATCTCGAACGCGTATTCTTTGGATCGCGAGCTGTCAATGGGAGTTGCCAGTCTTCGTCGGGCCTCGCCGAAAGCTGCATGGTCATGATGGTAATTGGGGTTGGAATGACAAGGACAGTTGGGAGGATGACCGAACTGGATCGCTCGCAGCAAAGAGGTCGACCGCTGGGAAGCGGTCCTTGCGACACGGATGGCGGGTGAAAGGACCATGACTGTGACGGATGAGACGGATTCAGCGCGTGTTGGAGGGTATAGAGAACTCGGCGCACGCGACAGGACAGCAACTATAACAGGAGAGGAGAGACCACGGCGATCTATGTGACTGCCCAGCTGTTTACTGTAGGTTTTCACCAGCAGAATGTTGACTTATAAAAGAAGCGGAGATACTCGTACATAGCTGGCCCCATATTCATCTCTTGGTGCATCATGGGAGGAGACCGAGGCAAGTGTGGAGGGAGCTACCAGCGAGTTGAAGCCTGGAAATAAGCTGTGGTTGACTATGATTGGGGGACGCTGGGGGCTTTCAAGGTGGGCGATCTGTGATTTGACACCCATAGCTGCGGGGCAGCGGCAGCTGGTAGCTCTCCAAAACTTCCACCGGAAAGTGTTGTGGATGAAACTCGGGCACCCGACGGCTGAAGGAAAGGCGGGCGTCGTAAGGAATGGCGGGGTTGAAACCCCCTAGAAAGACATGGGCGATTGGGTGTCGCAGGTGCCGTGAGGGGGAGAAGTGCGGCACCAATTCGTAAGCCTGTCAACTGCCCCACGTCATGCTGCGACATTGCGCATCATTGCAGAATTTCAATGAGCAGTTGAGTGCTGCAAACACGACTTCCCCTGGGTTTGCGACCTTCTCAAGTCAGCTGTCGACTGCATTTGGAGCTCTGAGTTGTATCTGAATACCTTTATCAGTCGGCATTCGATGCTATCACGCCTCACATCACGCCTACCTCGACTCCAACAACTCTTGCACCACTTCCAAACACCCAGCACAACTACTACGTCTAAGCCCTTGACAACCTCGACCTCTCAGTCTGCGACAATGACGGATCAATCAAAATGGAAGTTTAATCACACCATGCTCCGGGTGAAAGACCCGCAGCGCTCTATCGAGTACTATAATCTCCTGGGTTTGAACTTGATTAACAAGCTGGACTTTCCTGACAACAAGTTTTCTTTGTATTTCCTAGGTAAAATGCCGTCGTCTTCCTTTCGTCTAGGGCTTTTGCTAACGCTTCGCAACAGCCTATGATGGCCCTTCCTCCGCCTCGAAAGATGCGCATTGGACCGATCGCGAGGGTGTTATTGAGCTCACACACAACTACGGTTCCGAATCGGATCCGGAATTCACCATCAACAACGGCAACAAAGAACCCCACAAAGGCTTTGGCCACATTTGCATCTCAGTCGACAATATCCAAGCTGCATGCCAACGCATTGAAGATGCCGGGTATAAATTCCAGAAGAAGTTGACCGATGGACGCATGCGGAGCATCGCCTTCGCTCTGGACCCCGATGGATATTGGGTGGAAGTCATTGGTCAAAAGCCGGTGGAGCAGACAGAAGATATAAAGACAACAGAGACGAGCACTTACAGGATGAACCACAGCATGATCCGTGTCAAGGACCCAGAAAAGTCATTGAAGTTTTACCAAGAAGTCATGGGTATGTCACTCATGAGGACTTCCGAACAGAAGGCTGGTGGCTTCACTTTATATTTCTTGGGATACCCGGGCGACTATGGAATTCCGAAACCAGAAGACTCTCCTAATGGGGTGAACCCACTAGCTGGGAAAGAGGGTCTGCTTGAACTGACCTGGAACTATGGAACCGAAAAGGAGGAAGGTAAAGTATACCACAACGGCAATGACCAGCCTCAAGGGTTCGGACACATTGCCATCAGTGTGGACGACTTGGACAAAGCGTGTGCGTTCATGGAGGAGAAGGGAGTCAACTGGAAGAAGCGGCTCACAGACGGTCGGATGAAGAATGTTGCCTTTGTTCTGGATCCGGATGACTATTGGGTTGAGATCATCCAGAACGAGAGACTCAAGAAGTCGACAAATTGGTGATTTGGCCTGAGCGTTGTTGGACTCGAGGCTGGCATGATTCCGTAGAATTCAGGAGGAAGCTGGATTCAGAGCAGGCCATGCTCTACCTATGAATGTTATCGAGCATTTACTGCGGTACAGCGAGACCAAAGAGGGAAATAGCCACGTCTTTAATATCCTTCTGAGCGATCACCGGCTGTAAGCTGCTCTACCCAGGTGCCTGTGATTCATATCATCTTGCTTCCAAGAGCAGTCTCTGCAGTACATGCCATCTTAGGCCTAATCGTTGGACTTACTACATATCTCGCTCGTCCTTCGTCTGGGTTGAGCCATATAAGGACATCTCGCCCCATAAAGGGGGTTAGGGTGATGCCGGCCTAGCATTAGGAACTCACCTTGATAGGCTCCGGCTGGTCAAGATCGGCAAACGCTTTGTCTAGACTAGCATTCGCGCGTGGAATGCGGTAAGGCTGGCTGGGCATTTTCGACCTTAGCGCCATCACAGCCTCACTGCGTCCTAACAGTCGGTAACCATTTGTGACTTCGAAGTCGACGGAGAATGCTCTAACACTTGGAGTTGTATACAGGGGAATCTCTGCCCTCGCTGCGTTTTACGCTCAAGTAAGTTCTCCCACCACCATAAAGTGATACAGCAGGTTGACGGACGCTTCAGCCTGGAAGCATATCTAAACAATATCCCTCGAGGATCGTTTGACATCGACGTGCAGGACTCGCGAGGAAGATCAGCCATGGCTTGGGCTGCTGAGTATGGCTGGCCTTACGCCGCAAGCTTGTTGATCAAGCACAGGGCCGACCCGAAGCAGCCACGGCGATCGCGCTATGGTGACCTCCCTCCCCTTCATCTGCCGCTTGCAGGCTCGAATGTTGGGCAGGGTTCAATCAGCCTGGGATGTTCTTTCAGCACTGTCTCACCATGGATTGTAACTAAGCTGGGACTAATGCCATGACCCCAAAATTGTTCGAAGTTGCTCCGCCGTGTTCGTCGAGGAAACGCTAGGATTATCTCACGATTCGGACTGTCCAGCACATCTGCGTCTATTCCATAACCTTCATTGCAAGCGAGCGGCCCATCTCTATCGCCATCCACAAGACACAGCCGAGAATTTGTTGCCTTTGTGAAACATACGTACTGGCATTCCACTTCATCCGTAGCAATACCCGGTGTCGTCGAGTACTTTCCTAGCCACATTTGCAAACTCGATCTAGATCTTCTCGGAGGTTTCGATGACTTTCGTCAACCCCGAATCGGACGTTCTTGCGGTAGATACTATGAGGACAAATACTGATCCACTTTCTGAATGATTCGTTAGTTCTTGTATCAGTTGACGGCGTGTCACTGAATTTGTGAAAACTTCGAGCAGTGCCGTTACAGACTGCATGCAGGACGGCATAGAATCCACAGGCATTGTTTATGGTCTGTCTCACCCCTACGACGTCTTTTCGCTCCTCTCCTGTGGAAAGGTTTCGCCCGAAGCTGGTAATATCCGGTTTGGCGACGTCGGCCTCGGGGAAGATGACAATGAGAGCCAGAACAGGGCGGCAAAGGGCAGGTTTCGACCAACCCATGAGCTATGTCAGATGCTCGAAGAGGTATCCATTACCAACGAAGTCAGTGGTGATCCTTTGTCAAAACTTTCAAACTCGGGGATGGACGATGCCCACAATCACTGAGTCGCATCAGCCGGGAGGGATCCAATTGATGTCTGTTTGGCAGCCTTGAAGCGGACATTGGCTCGTGTGTTCCCATGAAATCCCCCTCCTTGCGGCTGTCATTCCTTGACATTCGACCGATATCTGCTTGATTTAGCCCTCCAACCAAGATTTCTTTGAATTTCTCAGAGAGAGCAGCCAATGAATGGTCCTCGATCGGATATTCGTGGCGAGCCCTTGAGGTGAGCCGAGTCTGTGAGAAGAGTGGTTTTCCCCAAGGCTTCTCGGCTGCCGTAATTCTTGTTTGGTCTTTGGAGTGTGAACTTCGGGCTATCAAGTCCTGAGACGCGCAGCTAACTGTGTGCGTGCGCTGCGTATGAATAATGATACGGAGGACCAGATTTTCCCGACCGTTCAATCCCCGGGTCCCTTTCAGGAGACGTTTTGCGAGCTGCAGCTACGGAGGATCCAAGAGACGAATAGTAATCACGTATTCGGGACCTCGTAGGTATCGCGTGTAACACATCACGTCTCGCTCTCGTGCGTTACACCCTCGTATTGCTTGATCGTGCTTACTTCCCAATACTATTTACTTTGAGATTTCTTGATTTCTTTTCTCCGGTTTCTTTTTGAGAGCAGAGCCGTGATCAGTTTCCAGAATCGACTTACTTCCTATCCTGGGGAAGGTGGCTTGTAATACGAGTTTCTTGTACGAGCCTCGCTCGGCCGTTTCGCGCATTTGCGAGTGCGAGTGCGAGTTAAGTACGAGGTACTACAGATAATCGAGGAGTTGCTCTGTTAACCATCACCGCCACCAGTGCCACAACCTCTTTCCCACCCGAGCTTGTCATTGTCCGATCCCATTTCTCTGTCCCACGACCATTCCCTTTTTCCCCTAAAAGGAACGAGCGAGTGGTAAACAACACACTACGGCCAGTTGAATGTCACAACTTTCTACTAAGTACTAACTCGTCCAAAAGCCGCCGCAGAAGCAGCAGCACAAAATGTCATCAGACACGGTAGCCTCGCATCGACAACCGTCATTTCTCCGTCCTAGCATCCTCTTAGTGGGTAGAAGCTGTATCCTCTTTTGGTAAGTAGAGACGGATGACGGAAGCCGGATCACACCCACACACCCCTACCTGGTCCCTGGTTTGCCCCCCAAACGCACGTAAAGGGGTCATGGAGAAGTAATATCTCGCCACGCTATACTACTACCTACTCGGTACAAGGCTTGCTTGAGAAAGGGTTGAAGTCGATCATGGGATTCATTCGCTCGATGATACTCGACAGGTTCGTCTCTCCAACTCTGAGGTTAGAATCGTCTGACGGGTTTGCAGGTGCAACGAGAGGACGAGGCTTCGTCCGTAGTCCGCTACGCACGATAGATGATTACCCAGACATTTGCCTGAACATTCTCTACCTACTCCTAGAGATCAAGGAAGGCGATGGACTAGGCCCTAAACAGACTGTGGACCGCCAACGAGCTTCTCTCAGCTGAACGATGAAGCCGATCCACACCACACAAGAGTGTCCATTGGCAAAAAGCAATAAACTTTTGTCCATGGGGTTTCCGGTTCTGCAATTTCCTATAATGGCAATATGTTGATTGGGAAGCTATCAAGTAGCTGCATCTGGCATCATTCCCGTCTCGTGGTTCTCCAAAGTGTGTCCCTTGTGTCCTCGAATCGCAAAACTGCATTGACTCAAGACGGAAGTCAGAAGCACCTTGGGGGGTGAACCAAGGCCTGTGACCCTGGCACATCTCTCCCTTCATCCCTCCCCCTGTCGACGGGATCCTGTCTCATTCGTACGAACGAGGACCGAGTACGCGCTGTGCATTTCGGGACATACATCCTATCCTAGTCAGTCCAGCACCAGCACCACTTGTGCTTCTGCACCCATCCTCATCCCCATCTCACGATACCTCCTTTGTGCATTGCTATACTTCCTGAACGGGCAACAGCTCCAACTTGCCGGTTCACGAAAAGTCTTTGCGCTGGTCAAACACGGCAACCACATTGCTGGATCAAGTAGTTTGACCTGGAATGTCAGCTGCTTCAGGGGTACGAGGTGGGCTCAGTCAGTCTGTCACTCTCGGTTCCTAGGTTCTCGGCGCTTGGTTGTCCTTGAACTATATTGGGGAATTTGTCGGTGCGTCGTCCCGAGGACAAAGTACAAGGAGGTAGGTGAGACGAGGCGGCGAGGCCTGGACGGATGGGTGAGTGAGTGGGTGGCAAAAGTATACAAGTACACGACTCTTGTGCACTCGATGTCGAGTCGAGTCGAGTCAAGTCGAGAGACAGCGCTGGACTGACAGACAGACAGACAGACACTTCTACTCGTAGTCCTTTACTCGCACAGAACATCTACTCGTTTCAGTTCCAAGGGCACTCTACATACATACATATCTTGGTGCCGCTGGACGAGGTCATCCATCTCTCTACCTTTACTCATTTCTTTATCCTCGAACACGGAGGGACAAGAGAGGGTTTTGATATAAACATCCACATACTGTAGGTACTGCACAAACCTCTACCGCCAGTCGGTCGGCTTGGCTGGCTGGCTGGTTAGTGGGCTGGCAAACCAAGAGTCGCTAGAGCCAGACAGTGTACACAGGTAGAGCATCAGGCTGTCACTGGCTGTGGAAGGAGATGATACCCGAACCGACGAATGAATCCCAGTCACTGTCGACAAGTGTGGAAACCAGCACGCCTCGTGGTTCCGGTTTTGATTCGAACCTGCAATTTACCCGTTGAGGTAAAAGCTCTGGTGTACATTCTTTTCCACTGAAATACTTATTCGTACGGGAGAGGCTGTCTTGTGATTTACAAGGGGATCGTCGACATGTCAACCATTCATTGGGCACGATATCACATGCTGCATTAGACGTGGGAGGTTCTCTCCCTCGCCTCACGACTACCCTGGTATCAAGGGGGAATTGACCAGTAAGTTAAGATTCCACAAAACGCAGACTCAGTGGTGACAGGGAATGCATATCATTTGCGTGACGGACCTTGGGCTGTGAGGAAGCCAAAGTCGCAACCAAGATGTGCCTGGTTGACTTCACGCTCGTAGAGGCCTCGGTAACCCCTCCGACCAGCTCTGTCCACCCACGGCTCGGGGTTGTTCGACGTCTTTCCCTCAGAACCACCAGAAGGCAAAGTATCCTGGGATCGCGCTTTACGTTCGGCGATACGTCTCGCGATCTCATCCTCGTCCACCTCGAGGAGCAACGTCCTATTCTCGACGTCGCAAATGATCTTGTCCCCCGTCTGCACCACGCCAAAGACCGAGTCCAGGTCCGCAGACTCGGGCGATATGTGCAGGATGATCGTACCACCGGCAGTTCCACTCATTCGTCCGTCGCTGATTCGCAACATGTCCGTCACGCCTTGTTTGCCGAGCTTTTGGGGTATAGGTATCAGTCCGGCCTCGGGCATGCCAGGATTTCCCACGGGCCCGATGCTCTTGAGCACCAGTACCGAGTTCTCGTCAACCTCCAGTTCTGGGGAGTCGATGCGTTGGGCCATGTCTGCGGTGTTTTCAAAGACGCAGGCCGAGCCGCGGTGGTGCAAGAGTTTCCGGTCCTTTGACGCCGAGGCTTTCATCACAGCGCCTTGAGGGCAGATGTTGCCGTGCAAGACGACCAAACTCGAGCTAGGGTAGAGTGGGTCTTCGAGCGGCCGGACGATCTGCTTGGAGTATTGGAATGATTTGAAGGGAGTGGTGTCGAGAAGCTCACCTAGGGTCTGGCCAGAGTAAGTCTTTGCATTGAGATGTAACAACGGCCGTAAGGTATGCATCAATGCCAACATGCCGCCTGCATTGTGGAAGTCGGTCATGTAATTGTCGCCGCTGGGCTTCAGGTCCACCAGCAACGGGGTCTTTCTCCCAATCTCGTCAAAGGTGTTAAGGTCAATAGTGCCCGCTACTTTCGGGTGTCGGTTGATAATGGCCAGGAGATGCACTACAGCATTCGTGCTCCCACCAATGGCCTGGAGAACGGTGATGGCGTTGAGGAAGCTTTCCCGGGTGAGGAGATCTTGTGGCCTCATGCCGTCCTTGGTAAGCATGGCCACTGCATTCCGCCCAGCTTGCTCGGCGACTCTGAGTCTCGCCGAGCTCACGGCTGCAGCGGTGGCCCCAGATTTGAGTTCAAGCAGTCCCAAGCCTGCAGTCACACAAGCCATGGTCGATGCCGTGCCCATGACTCCGCATGTGCCTCCTGTGGGCGCCAATTCCTCGTTGACGGACATGATGTCTTCCAAGTCGACGCCACCCGCTCGATACTTCGCCCAGTAGCTTCGGCAGTCTGTGCACGCCCCGACCCTGACCCCTTCTACCGAACCCGGCATCATGGGGCCAGTGATGAGAGGAATGACTGGCTTGTTCGCGGATATGCCGCCCATCAACTGAGCCGGAACGGTTTTGTCACACCCGCCTATCATGACCACCGCATCTACCGGCTGGGCCTTGATCATCTCCTCCGTGTCCATACTCATCAAGTTCCTGAGATACATGCTGGTCGGACTGGCAAAACTCTCGTGGATACTGATGGTTGGGAAATCGACGGGCAGACCCCCGGAGGCCAAAACACCCCGTTTGACGGCTTCAATAAGTTGTGGCACATTAGAATGGCAAGGATTGAATGACGAGTAGGTGTTGATGACCCCGATGATGGGTGAGGAGAGTGCCGAGTCCGAATATCCCAGGGCTTTGATAAAGACTTTTCTGAGGAACAGCGAGAAATGGGCGTCGCCGTATGAAGTCAATCCAGAGCGAAGGCCGGACGTCGAGGTAATGGGTTGAGATAGATCATAGTCCTTGGATATTGAGCTGCCGCTGTCTCCGTTTTGCGTGGCTGTCGTGGAAGTGTGGTTAGTTGTCGCCATGATCACCGATTCACATATCACTTATGATAGTTTCCACCTCGATCACTTAAAAATTATGGCTTTCAGGCATTTGTCGAGATAGGACGAAAGAAGTGACCACATCCTCAATGAGTGGTCATCACAACGCACTCTATTGGAGAAATTGTAGTTTTGCGCAAGACAGGAGTCGGAGGAAGGCCGGGCTTGACCCTCTCGGGAGAATTGTCACCGATCGAGCGCCCGAGAACCCATTGATTCACTGGCTATGAGAAATTGGGGTTGTTTATTTCTTACCCCAGAGTCAGTAGAAGGGGAATGGGTTGTTGTAAGAGTCTTGAAGCATCTCCCGACGGCTCGGAAGTTCCGTTGACCTCGTCGCTCGTGTGGCCTGTTTCCATTTGTTCTGTTGCACTCGAGCCGCTGTTACCGCTTGTGTGAGTAGGGCCGAATTAGGAATTATTTCTCGGTACAAACACCGATGATGCCGAGTAACTAGTTCGGTAGTAGCCATACAATTGTCCGATGACGCCATCCTCCTCCGTACAAGCCCGTGACTCAAACCCCTCGAATCAACCCCACCACACATAATTTCATCAATATATATTTTGCAAGAAGATTGTCCTTCAACAATCACCCAGCACTGCCGGGGGTAAGTCATCATTACCAGAACATTTCAGAAGATCCAACCTTCTAACAAACGTTGTAGTAGCTCAATCGGTAGAGCGTGTGGCTCTTAGCAAAGACCAACCTCAAGGTTGCGGGTTCGAGTCCCGCCTTCGGCTCAATTCCGTCGAGAATGGTGAACTCCATTCATCAACTTTTTTTTCGTACTTGCTCTTTCAATTTTTTTGAACCCTTGAATACTAGGTAGTTTAGCCAGCGAGCCAATGTCAAAAAAGTAAGAACCATAGTCTGACGAGAAACGGCAATAAAGAATTCACTATTAACTCGGAGGTGTCCATTATTACAAGGGCCATTCATTCTGTCCTTGGGCATAATGGCACCCCTATCCTTATCAATAACATCAGTGATATTTGATCAAGCGGCTGCCTCATCGCTATTGCATGACTACCTAAAATCCGAGAGGGCGTCCACTCGCTGTCAGACTGTGCCATGTCTTCTAGGGGTCGCAAGGTATTTATTGTGTGCGCCCTGGGTAAGTCGAGAGATCTCGCTGGCGCACGAAAACGAGCTCGTCCTCTCTGACTCGGTCGTCTTTAGTCCACCTACCCACCTACTTCTATTGATCACCTAGGCATGATTTTACATACCTACTATAAGTACGTAGTGATTTATACTGTGTTCCTCTGACATAGCGACACGAGGGTGAGATTTGGCCCTATTTCTTACTATCATGCGTCGTTGTGTCAGAACTTCTACAAGAACTTACACGTAAAAAGCTTTCAGGGTTTCCCATGGGGGTACAGCGCAAGGCTTTGTTTTTGACCTTTGAGAACCACCAGTCCGAAAATGACACTATTGTACAAATACATACATAGTCAGTGCCTGTTGATCCGGCGTGATTGACCCGGGACAACGACGGCCCCAATACTTGACTCGAGTCTCATAGACCATAATCCCCGATGGGGAGATCTGGACAAGAGACATTCATCAAGGACACCAGCCCTTTCCACGTTCTTCCCCGTTCCCCAATATTTGTCGCCCAAACTCCATCTCTTTCAAGGCGTGGGATGAGGGACGAGAGTCTTCCCCCCCTGTCTCATCCTCAGACACCTCGATCCTCGTAATGGATTTGCATCGACTTTGTCTGAATGATGGTCTTTGCACTGTCATCGTCCCGGTCCTTGTCGTGGGTCATGTCATGGTGGTTCCTCCAGCTATTGTCGACCTCGACGGGTCTTCCGCCCTCGACCAACGTACCCATGTGGTACCCCGTGTCGCCATCATCAAAGCCGTGGTAGTTTTGTGGTTTTGGTCGGGGACGGGTGCTGTTGCCGCTTCGTTGGCCGCCTAGAATGTATGTCGGGCCTCGGCCCGCCGAGTTGGCGTTGTTGCTCCTCCCGGCAGAGCTGGCGCCCAGCAAATTGGGAGCAACCACTTGGACAAAGTATTTCAGGGTCGGGATGCATGCGCACATGATGAGGAGGTTGGCTTCGATGCAACTGATGGAGTCACTCAGCAAAGACGTCTCGACCAATCCTCGGCATTGGACTACGGCAGGGGGTCGAAAATACTTACATCCCCACAAGAACGGGTCCGCCAGGCCAGGGAGCATCGAGTGTGCCAAAGTCTCGAATGAGGAGGTAAAGCCGGACAATAGATGTCACAACGGTTCTGTTAACCCAAAAGGATTTGTCAGTGTCAGCGCACCCAGACCGCACCGCAGGAAGAGGACAGAGATTATGGGGAAACAAGCAAAGGGACACGGCCGTACACTGAGCCAAGGCCGAAAAGGAAGAAAAGGCCAGCTTTCTTCGCTCGGGAGAGATGGAGGCCAACGACCATGGGAATTGGGATCAAAAAGATCATGACGTCGGTGACGATTCCGAAGGCCGCGATCGACTTGTACACAGCTTGCAAGTTGATGCAAGATCCTCCTGTGACGGTGATGTCCCACGATTTCCGGATGGGGTTGCAGCCAAAAGCCAGAGCGAGGAGCAGCCCGATATTGGATCCAACAGTGACGGCCATGGTGAACCAGATGCTCCATATGTACCATTTTTGCCGGTTGCCCAACTTCAGGAAGAATATGAGGAGAACCATCTTTGAGAGCATCGTTGGAACTATGTAGATCGTCGGCTGGATGTACGCCGAATACTAACTTTGCCGTCAGTAAAAAGGAAAGCATCTTGACCTCTGCAGGGGCGCAGTACCTTTACGAACTCGGCAAAATTGGCAATTGGCATCTCCCAGGCGTGTATTGCGGCTTCTTTTCGAACGAGGCCCCCTAGCATGTAGGTCAACCCCTGTCAAGCTTGATTGATCAACAGGCATCCACTCACTTATTATCATGATCTGTAAGACCACCGTGAGTGCCTATATCAACATCGCGTCAGTCTCATGTATGAGGTAAGAGTAGTCGACCTGATCAAGAGGTGATTCTTCTCTCGATGCGACATTACACCACATCGGACGGTGGTTTTGGGCGGCCACAAAACGTCCAGGAAAACTTGGGAAAGAGGCATGACGAGACAAACCCAAGCTAGAACCACCAGATCTACCCAACACGCCCTTGAAGTCAGCACCAGATTGCGTATAGAATAAGCCAGCAGAACATGAGTTTGTTTCAACGTACAATCGTCAAGGCCGAGAGCGTGGAAGAGGCGCAGTCTGACATAGATGCGTTGAGCCAGAAACAGGAGAGCCAGGAACATTCCGATTCCGGCGATGATGTATATCGCCGGGAGTGATCGTCTCTGGGGATTTTCAAAGTCGACCACATAGCTCTCGAGTGGGGGGATGGCGACGAGAACTCCATTGACCATCGCCATGGCTGATGTCAGGGCGCTTTGGCAAGAATACCTGTGGGTGAAGAGATGTGACAGTTGTCGGGTTCATGAGTCCCCAGGCTGGGAGGCCTGGTCTCTAAATGTGCATTGTGCGTCCCATGTAGTGTCAAGGGTTCCCCTTCCTTGGACAGGAAAAGGAGCCTGCCATTGGCATATGGCTGGAGGTCAAGACCTGGAGTGCAGTGACCCCAGCTCACCTCGTGTTGGATGGGGGCTTGTCACAGTAGGGGGTTGTTGTTTTCCAAGTTTTACTTACTTGGTAGGGGCACATAACATGGCTGGGATCATTTTACGTATTCGTAGTCCTAGAGTTGGCTTTTGGAGACTTGGACTGCACCGTCGCTCCCCCAAGACGGGGAAGCAATGTACTGACTCTGCCAGGCACTAGACTGGTACGCCACGAGCTGCACGAGGCACGCGAGGTGGCCCTTAGTCTTCACTTCGCCGCCGCCGTGCTGTTACCCCGTACATAGCGCGGAATTGTAAATCAAATCCACCTCGGTTTTGCCTCGGTGCTCTTTCTGCGTGGAACGACTGCTGTTCCAGAACGACAAGGCAATAACGTGAAAATAGTCTTAGTGGATCTTCTGATAGTCTCGGGGCGGGTTGACCCCTAAGCATAATAAGTGAGTGTACATGTCGCTTTCACCAGATCCCTGGTTACACCGGAGAATGCCTGGGAAGGATCGTATTCTCGGGAATGAGGGCAGAGTATTCTGTATACGAGGTAGAGCTTCTGTGGACCGGTAGAGACCTAAATATGACTTTCCATGACAAACACATATGGGGATCTGACATCCCAACAGTGTCCATTCCGTCCGTTGTATTCTAGTCTTTGGTGGCCGCTGGAATCCCCTCCTGCAGGACAGTCAGAAGAATTTTGTCAAACATCCACGAGCACGCGCCTTGGATTAGTGGTGAGGACAAGAAAACATTTCCTTGTTGTTTTTCTAGAGCATCAAGTCACAGTATGCAACTCGGGCTCTAACAAGAAAGTTTGTATTAGTGCCTTTTCCTCTTGACTCCATATTCCTCCCTATTGGTGAGGAGAATACAAGTCCTTCCAGTGCCCGGCGGTAGCCTGGATTGAACTCCCTGACGCCGGTCTATTCTGTGATCAACAGTCCGCAGCCTGCAAGGTTTAGCTCAAACTTTAGCTCTCGTATTACTGACCTTGAAGCTGATCAAAGGGGAGATTAGCCATGACCGTAGCACTGGCGAGGTGGTGATAGTGCCTTGTACGGAGTAAACCACCAGTCTCACAGACTTTTATCTTGGCGTCGATCCTTGACCGTTCCTACCAAGGCATGGACGAAGCCCGGCTACGAGTCGTAGAAAATATCAAGTACCGCTGGATCAAGTCAAGCGCCAGGGGGAGTTGGGTCGGTCGGCTGTGCATAGGAATATAGGCATATCCTGGACCACATGGCCAGCCGTATGCTTGAGATGGTTCATTGCTTCTGCGAGGTGTTCGGGCATTCCACAAGGAGGAGTTCGTGGCACGGCCCTTGGTGGGAGAACAGGTTGTATAGGGGGCGAGTCCACATGGTGACGTTGATCTCGAGATGGTGATCAACAAACTCGGTACAATTAGCTCTTGGGTAGTCCAGAACACGGAATCCGTGTTGCGACCGCACTAACCAGGAGTGCCAGGCACATCCCAGGCGGTGCCTGAGACAAATGGTGCTAGACAAAGTCTGTGGCCACGTTTTGGTACAAACTAGTGCCTTTGCTGTTGACTTAGACTTTTACAGTGTTACTGCCGGTGGCCGGAACAAAGTAATTCCCCTACGGCCGATATTCTTGGCGCTCGTCCCTCCCTGAACTCACACTACTCCGTACGGAGTACACATGGACTATCGAATGAGAGAGACCTCGACCCCAAGTCCCCACAACCGGGAAGGAATCGCGCCACCGTGTGGACGAGGTTTATGTGCCCGAGAAAGGCTCGGTCGAGCCAAAACCTTAGGTAACGGATTCAATGCACAACAGACCAAGCAGCAGAGCAAGGATCAGAGCACCCTACTCGGTAGTCGTGCCTGGTTGCCGCCGCCGTCTTTCTCCCAACCTTTTGTTCGGCCCGACAGATCTTCACTACTCTCGCATTCAGCGGTTCGGGGCCGTCGTGGCGTGACTAACTACCAAAAACCGCAGAACTACACAGGACTGTGTACGGAGTACAAATACATGGGAGACAGGCATCGTTAATGCGCAATCCCTATGGTCCCACTCCAGGCCTGCAAGCAACGACCTCTGACCTACTTGGCACGGCCAAGTGCTTTATGCTGTTTTGCATCGTTGCTGCTTCCTGTCAAAGCGGCACCATCGGAGATGCGAGGGCCGAGGACAAGTGAGCGATTATTGCATTGAGGTTCTTGGAAGTACTTAGACGAAATCATCTTTCTCCTCCGACAGTCCAGAACACTTAAGCGATGGCAAGCTATAACACTCCTTGTGATAAACAAGGTATGAGGCTTCGGCAAGACCGACTCATCGGCTTCAAGGGTGGAGCTAAATGCACTTGTGGAAGTGCTGTGGCTCCTCCTTGCATTTGTACCGA
Organism: Fonsecaea nubica; assembly: GCF_001646965.1. Taxonomy (NCBI): domain Eukaryota; kingdom Fungi; phylum Ascomycota; class Eurotiomycetes; order Chaetothyriales; family Herpotrichiellaceae; genus Fonsecaea; species Fonsecaea nubica. The sequence continues at coordinate 308,884 of NW_019173682.1, forward strand.
GTACATTGCCATGGGACTTCCTATCAGGCGTCCTTTGGTCGGTCCGAGTATTCTGTGGCAGTTCATACATAGTACATTGATTTTCCAGCTTCTGCAAGACGAACTCCAGCATCGACTTTGTGGCCTTCAGGATTTGGTCGTTCTCATCACTCTCAACCCTTGAACGACTATACGCGCCACGATGGTTCGAACGTTTTTCTGGACTGCTAGATTAGCGGCGGTGCTATCAGCTTGCCTGTTGGTGTCTGCGCAAACCGACGAACTAGACCTCTCTGCGCCGATCGAGGAACTGGAACTCTCCGCGACAACCGACAGCGTCTCGACACAGAGTGTTTCATCCAAAGGTGTAAGTCCAGAAACCTCCTTCTGTCACCACACCATTAATTCACCCTGTGTGGATGGATGGTGGTTCATTTCCCACCCACTGAAGAGTCACCAAGCCGACGTCGACATTCACTTGTGTTGATCAGTTGATGGTGGCTGCTATGCCCTGATGAAGCTTGCAACAACTTTCATCAGAAGTTAAGGGACTAACAAGTGACACAGTGCTCTGCCCTCTCGAGCGCAGGTCTTCGTTCTTTGCTGCTCTATCCCTCCGACCCCGCCTATGCCTCACGCGAGGCGTCTTACTGGTCACCAATCGCCGCGTTGGGACCACAATGTATTGTTCAGCCACGAAGCACGGCCGACGTCTCCAAAGTGGTAAAAACCTTGGCCAGGGCAAAGGCCAAGTTCGCAGTTCGAAGTGGCGGGCATGTTCTGTGGGCTGGCGGAAGCGACATCAAAGACGGCGTGACAATTGACTTGGGCCTCATGACAGCTGTGACTTACAATTCTCAGACCAAGATCGCTTCCATTCAACCTGGTCCAAGATGGGGAGACGTCTATAACACTCTCGCACCACTTGGCGTCACCGTTACTGGCGGCCGTGATGCTGGTGTTGGGATCGGAGGGTTCTTGACTGGTGGTGGCCTCTCATTTCTGTCAGGCCGGAATGGATTGGCTTGCGACCAGGTGGTCAGGTTCGAAGTTGTCCTTGCCGATGGACGGATTGTCCACGCTGATCGTACTTCGAATCGGGATCTCTGGAAGGCGTTGAAAGGAGGCTGGGCGAATTATGGCATCGTTACCCGGTTTGACGTTACAAGTACGCCTCTTACGACTGCCTGGGGAGGCTTCAACCTTCATGACAAGTCGGTCGGCCCTCAAGTCACAACGGCTCTAGTCAACTTCATCAACAATCTTCGCCAAAATCCGGACAACGCCCATCTTGCCCTAGCAGCTTACAACTCCTTTATCCCGGGGGAAACTTCAATCGGGACCTTTGCCATAAATACGCTCGGGGTGGAGAATGCGACTGCTCTCAGGGAGATTCTCCAGGTGCCCACTATCGCGCGGGACCTGGATTTCCTTACCCTCGGCGAGCTCGGAGAGAAATTTAAGGATCCAAGTGATGATCTGTGAGTTTCTCCCTCCAACCTCGTTGATGTCCCGTGACGAACATTTTCTAATCGATTTAGCGTCATCTGGCACACCCTCACCTTCAACAACGACGTCAATATCGCAAACAAAGCACTCGCGCTGCACGATGAACTGGTCGCAAGGTTAAAATCCACCCTTGGTGCCGATAAATTCAACTCTCAATGTGTTTTACAGCCCTTGCCCTCGCTCTTTGCCGAGATCGGCGCCAGACAAGGCGGCAACGTACTCGGCCTGGACTCGGTGAACAGGAACTCGATTCTATGGATCGGCAGTGTCGGCTTCCAGAACGCAGCATATCAACAGGCTGCCCACGATGCGGTCTCAGCGTACGCACGTGCCCTCGAGTCATACGCGCAATCAAGGAATGGCAACGTGGCATTCAGGTACATCAACTATGCCGACAAGGACCAGAATCCTCTGAAGTCGTACGGGACGACCAATGTCAATTTCATCAAGAGAGTGGCAGCCAAGTATGATCCGACTGGCGTGTTCCAGAAGCAGGTACCTGGGAGCTTCAAGGTCTCGGCAATATAACACGCCACTGAACGAGTCTCTCGAGAAAAGAATACCATATCCACTATACAATAATGTAATATCTGATGGGGGAGGCGGAGCGACAGATTGTGGGCGACAGCAGGGGATGTGATACAAGTGAGAGAACCACGGCGCACAAAAGCTGTGTAGCATCTGATCGCGTTTTGAGCAATATCTTCATTTTTTCATGAGTGTTTGGGTTTTGGCTTGTTGGGCATATACATAGAATAGAATATACAAAGACCTGGGAATCGGATAGATGAATTAGATTTCTTTACTGCCATGCATATTGTCGAGGACACTTCAAAGATGGTCTTGTCCCCCTGGCCACTGACTGCTCAGGAGTGTTACCCTGATATCTACCTAGGTGTGCAATTTATTAATCCAAGTCACGCAAGAGTCGGTCCGCGTTGCGGCATCAAGATGCGGGGAACCGCCCAGGATGCCAGGCCAAGATGGGCAACGTTGGCGGGTGGTGAGAGTCAGGCGACGCATTTGCGCATCTTGTTTCAACTCATCATCTATGACTTCGCTTCATCGACATCCCCTGGCCCTCTTCAGCCTGTAAACCCTCAAGCCCGTCGTCTCCCTGTATCCACCCCTTTTTCCTCCACAGAAGAACAATGGCGACCTCGTCGACGCAAATCACCCCCGCCGTAGGGATCCTCTCGATAGGTGACATGGGCATGGGGGTTGCCCGGCTTCTCCGCCATCACAATTACACCGTCTACACGGTCGCCAAGGGCAGAAGGCAAGTGCTTTCAGATCTCCACCCAGATGACATTGAACTCTTTGCTGAATGGCCCTCAAGTCAGCATACCCTTGACCGGATCAAGTCGTCGCAGATCACTACCTTGGAGTCGGACGAACAGCTCGTGGCTGAGGCGGACATTATCCTCAGCATCGTGCCTCCTCGGGATGCCATAGCGACGGCTCGAAGGGCGCTGGAAGCCTGCCGCTCGCAGACGGCGATCAAGAGGCGCAGCGAACGACGAGGCACTACGGCTGTATCGCAGGCGCCGAGTCTGACGTACATCGACATGAATGCCATTAGTCCCAAGACGGCCCGATCCATCGCCTCCATGTTCTCGACACCATCGACTCCTGCCTTGCCCCGAAGACTGTCCATCTCGCGCACATTCTCCTTTCACCCGAAGAAAGAATCCGAGCCAGAGCTGGACCCGATCCCGATCGACTTCCTCGATGGCGGCATCATCGGGGCCCCTCCATCACTCAAACCGGACCAGACCTGGAAGAAGCCGTCGATCGTCGTGTCCGGGCCCAAGCACGCCGACCTCCTGACTCCCGCAATGATTGAGCTGATGAACATGCGGATTGTCGGCCCCAAGATCGGCACCGCATCGGCGTTGAAGTCGTGTTTCGCCGCTTTGACCAAGGGCATGACGGCGCTTTCGATCCTGTCCTTCACCACGGCCCAGACGTGCGGTGTGCTCAAAGAACTCCAGGCCCACCTGCAGGAATTCAGTCCGCAGCTGCTCGCCTTCGCCCAGGGAGGCCTGGTGAGCATGCCGCCCAAAGCGTACCGCTGGGTGGAAGAGATGCGGCAGATCAACGAGACGTTTGCCGAAGAAGGTGGGTTCACCAACGCCGTCCTCTCCCCATCCCCCTCTTCCCACAACGGATCCGACCACGACAATCACGCCCGTCACCAATCCCCAAATGGCACCCTCATCGCCGGCAGCGGCAATGGCAACGGCCACAGCCAGCGTGGGCCGGGAGGCGTCTTTGAAGGCATCGCCGATGTGTACAGCTTGATCGCAAACGACACCGTCCTAGGCGACGAACGCGTCGAGCGTCGCAAACGCGGCACCAACCCCGAGGACGTGGCCGAGTGCGTCAGAGACGGCATCGCCAGGAAGAAAAGGAAGTTGGCAGGGGACGAGTCCGAGTTGGAGGTCGCCTGGAGGGGCAGCTGGGGCGCTTGAGAGCCCAGCAACAAGAACTTTGAAGTCCTACTCCCAGACTTCGTCTAACCCTTATAACCCTGCCTAGCCATATAGGTTCAGAGTGATTACCGCCCCTTTATCGATATCGCCATCGACACCCATCCACCTGGACCGAAGAAAGGGATACACTTCCCAAGTTTTGGGTCTAGGTTGGGATGTGACGGTCATGATCTAGATTATAGATTCCATCTGTCGTTATTATGTACCGACTACCATGCAATGAAGTACGAACGAATGTTACGGGACACCTATATAGATTTTGCTTGAATGATGTCTGGTTGAGGGCACGCGGCTGCTACTACTTGGATTTCGGACCCTGCGTCAAAGTGATATGGATGATTGGATGGTGGAATTATAGGAAATTTTTGAGTATTGTTGGTGCCGCGACGACTATGTACTGCTCAAGAGAGTTCACATTTTTTTATCTTCTTCAAATATACCAGGTCCAGCGAAAGTATTCAACGAACGATGAGCTTGTTAGTTAGCTCGGCGTCAATTTCTTTTCGAGATTGGTACCTAAAATACCCCGTGGCGGCGTCTCGTCAACGGGCCGCCTCCGACGACGACGACAATTCACTTCTTCAAAGAGAATCCGATGCCAGTATCACAATCGGAGCGTGGCAGGCGATGGCCGTCTCCCGTATTCTCTGAGCGTTTCCACAAGCCCCATAAAGCAGAGTCGATTTAAAGCTGAGGGTGAGCTGCGTGGTGAACAAGCCCAGGTCGAAGTCGGTGTGGTCGTTGATATACTGCTGCACATGCCCTACTGCTGGGCCAAAGGGCGACTGTGTGAGGCTGGCAAAGTGGGCATGTTCTTTACCCTGGCCGTCGAACTTGTGCCAGTGATGCAACGTCCACGTTGTCCTCGTGCGGTAAGCGCGTAATGCTGTCTTCAATGGCTCACACGCAGATGTTCCTTCGAGATTGGTGAGACAATCATCGAACCATGCCTTTGCTGCGGTGAGGACTGCGACGGCATATTCCATTCGAGATTCCTTTGTTATAGAGGAGATCGGCGGGAATGGTTGTAGGACATGGAACATGGTGTCGATAGAAATCAACAGGTCTGCGTCAACAAACTCACCCTTCGCACGGACCGCACGACCGAGAGTACGGCAGTGATTGATGTGTCGATTGTATTCCTCCCAGCGTCCGGTCCAGACACAGACAACAGCGATCATCACTGCGGCCAGCACTGTGGATAATGACGGTTGTCTCTCCTTGAGGACGGCTTGTATGGCCAGATGCATGTGGACAACTGACTGTTTCGATAAAATCGACTGCAGTTCTAGGCTCCAATTCGACGCTCGAGCCTCAAGCACGAGTGCCGTTGATGCAGCAGAGAGCAGGCTATGCCTTACGACGTCGAGATGCCATGCAGCTTGTGGAATATACCGCCCGAGAGTGTTTCGTATCGCATCCGCCGGACAATCGGTGCCCCCTGGAGTGGTCAATCGGAGCCAGAAATCCAAGGCAGTCTGAGCTTCGGCAGTCGTATAGGGAGATGTAAACACGCCATCATACAGTGACACAACGGTTATAGGTTCTTCCAAAGCATCATTCGCGGATTGACTCCCGCGATAATGACCGGAACGTTCGCTCCAGGGTTCAAATATCCAAGGTTTCGGGTTGTCCGCATAGCCGCCACAGATTTTGCCCAGTTTGATGCAACTACAAATCTAGCTGGTTAGCCAGTCAATCTATCCAGCGGGAGCGGCAGCTTGTGATACCGTTGACACTGCGGTTTCTCCTCGCTACATCTCACATGGCGGGCCTTGCAGGTTTTGCACCCTGTCCTCGCCTTGGGGTGCCATGCTTTCCGCCGTTCCGGCAAAACTGAATCAGCCATCGCACGGGAAATCTCTACTGCTATTTTGCTGTATAGACAAAGCTTGGAAAACGGAGGCCGTTTGCAGGTCGAGTTATTGAGATCCTGATCGGAGAGCCGTTACCGGGGCCAATGTCACGTTCTAGACTCTCAACCATTGCTGTGACAAGATGCACGAGGGACATTTCTGGAGGCAGAGGAAAGCGGAGGCGGCACGTTTTATCTGCAAGGGAGAAATGAGGCCTCCCACCTTGTAGGCGAGAGTGATCGCAGTTACAATATGCTCCACTGTAGTGGCAATTGACAGCACGTGACAGACCGGAGACGGTCATTAGCACCGGAACTGGGCATCACTGACATTCCGCCTAGACTGCGCTGCATCCTCAACCCGTTTGTCTATTCAAGAAACAACCCGCCAAATCTTCACCTTCCGCCTCGAGGCTTTTCGTTTTGCTGACAGTAGAGACAGTGACACCTTGAAACTGTCATCGCATTTTCCTCCCTCCTTCTCTACCCGGCGATGGCTTGAGTTGCATCGCCTGGCCGACATGCAAATCGTTGAAACACCCTCCGAATTCCAATCCTGTCGGTACAAGACAAAATGCCGCTCGATCCTTTCGAAGAGAGATATCCCAACCCCCTGCCTCGTATCGTCACTCGCAGGACCTCTGTCGGGACAACGGGCCATGAAGAAGGACAGGACTACTGTCGTATTTGCCGGGGCGAAGGCACCAGCACACAACCTCTATACTATCCGTGCAAATGCTCTGGCAGCATCAAATTCGTCCACCAAGAATGCCTGATGGAGTGGCTCTCACATTCCCAGAAGAAATACTGCGAGTTGTGCAAGACTTCTTTTCGGTTCACCAAACTCTATGACCGGTCCATGCCCGCCACCCTGCCGTTTCCGCTCTTTCTGCGCCAACTGGCTCGTCATGGGGCGACCGAGTTTGCTCGCTGGTCCCGCTACTTGCTGGTGAGCATCATCTGGACCTGCTGTTTGCCTTGGTGCATTCGGCAGATATGGAGAGGCTTGTTCTGGCTTGCAGATGGGAACTGGGTGGATGAGTCCAACATACAAGCCATGTCCGACCGTTCGTCGAATACGAACGACACGGATGCCGGCCCTGGAGCCTCGCTTGCCGCCTCCCTGAACTTCACTATTCCTGAACAGCTGGAGAAGATTAAACTGGTGTTTCCTCCGATGCAAATTTCTTTGGCTGATGTTGCGCGGCTGTTTTCTGGTCAAAGCGTGTTTGGCAGAATACTTCGCTTCATTCTATCCGTCTTCACCCTACGTTTGAGACAAACCGATACTCCTGGACAAGACCAGAGTTCCGTCGGGGAATTCTCTCCAACGACCAGGAGGCATCCGTCACTGTTATCCGATGTTCAGTTTATATCGTCATGGTCCACTTCTCCTTTGGCTAACCATATCACGGTCGACGTGATCGAAGGCCAGCTGATCTGTGTCCTGCTGGTTGCGGCATTCATCCTCGTCTTTTTGATTCGAGAATGGGTCATCAATCAACAGCCGATCCTGAACATGCCCGACCCGGACGAAAATGCTCAGGCTGATGATGCGGGACCACGTCTGCCTCCTCATCTACCGCGTGTCCCCCGTGTTGGGGATAATGTCGCAGACGAAATAGCTGCCATGGAGGATCTGGCAGCACAGTTACCTCCTGATCAGGTAGCTCCGCCTAGACCACCTCCTAACCAACGCCGCGTTCCCCGTTTCGGCAATAACATCGCGGATGAGATAGCAGCCCTGGAACGTCTTGCAGCTCAAGCACCTCGAGAGGAAACGACACCGCCAACACTATCCCCACGTCGTGCTCTTACGGACGATGATGTGTCTAGTGGAACGGGACCTGAATTTGAAAGACCGATTATTAGGACTAGGTCGCAGAGCTCATCAGCTATTGCCGGCACTGCTCAGGAGCAGCCTGGTCGCTGGCGAAATCCAAGGGGGAACGATGTGGATTCAAATGAACCTTGGAATCAACTATTTAGAAGACACAGCGCTGACGACACCGAAGCTAATCACTATCTTCCGTTAGTAACTCCGAGTCCTCCTCTCGTCGATGCGAACAGTGGCGAGGACTCCCCTGTCCGTATGGGGCATTACTGGTATCCTGATGATGTTTCCGAGATCTCCGAATCTGAAGGACTGCAGGACTCAGAGCATCGGCCATTCAGACAAGAAGAATTGGAACCAGCAGAGACTTCTAGCCGGAGAGTGTCATTTGCAGAGGTGTCAGATGTGGGTGACGACGCACCGAATGGACTATGGGCCTCGAGCTTTGATCAACATGAGTCTGATTCAGATGCACTTGCCATACCCACACCCGATTCGAACGATGCGGAACAACTTCTGCCGTCAGGGGCTAACGTATTTGATGGTGAAGGCCAGGAAGTCCCTTTCAACGTTGCAGATGATGTACAGGCTGAGGAAGTTCTCGTGTCTGGGGACGAAAATCCGCTTGAGGATACCCCGTTTTGGGGAAAGATATCACATTGGCTCTGGCACACGGATTTTGAGGCCGACGGACAGCCTCGCGCAGAGCCTGGCGATGCCCCACGCGCAGAGGACCAGGACGAGGAACGCATTGTGGAAGATGTCGATGCAGAAGCTCCGTTCGTTCCGATCCAAAACCGAGACGCTGGACCTGCCCAAGCGCTTCCTATTGCCATCGAGGCACAACCTGCTGGACCTGCAGAAGCCAGGGAGCCTAACATGCTCTTTGGAGTCGATCTCAATGAGGCTAATCAAGACGACGCAGAAGATCTTGACGGCATCCTGGAACTTCTTGGCATGGAAGGACCAATTTTTGGCATGGTTCAGAATGTCATCTTCTCCCTGTTCCTCATCACGGTGACCTTGGCGGCTAGTGTCTGGTGTCCTTATATATGGGGAAAGATTGCACTGTTGTTTCTCTCAAGTCCTACCAGCATGTTGGTGAAGGCGCCACTATTCGTCCTGTCACGAACGGCGGATATTGTGGTTGATATCATTTTCTTCGTGTTCGGCCTGACCGGCTTTCTCCTGAACCAGCCTATAAAAATCATGCACACTATGATGTCTCTAGCCATGCCACGACTCGGCGGCATCCTCGACACCACCACATTGGAAGGCTTCAGCCTTGATCTGAGTCAGAAGAGCGGTCTGCGCTTGGAAAAAACTCTCTCCGCTGCAGTTCTTAGCCTCAAGCCCGACTTGCCCACGTTTTCGATGCAGTCACACCAAGCACTCATCTCTTTCAAGACCGGCCTACATACAGCAGTCCAGTGGATCGCTTTTACGCTCGCTCAGGGTCAAACTATGTTGACTATGAACAGCCAGAGTTCGGCTACCATGTTGACCTTCTGGTATGCCTTGAGATCTGTTCCTACTCAACTTGCGAAGATACCTCAGCTCTGTGAATATGCGATGAACTATCTGCGTTCCCTGTCCACGGATCTGGGCTCGCCACCCTCTGGCAACGGAGATGGGATGAATCCTTCTTTGGCTGAATGGGGCACAGAAGACCGAATCCTCACAATTTTGCTTGGTTATGCGTTTTTCGCCATTGCTGGAATCGTCTTCCTCGAGATTGCTCATCTCATCCTTGGCTTGAAAGAAGGCGAAAGGGTCGAGGGCTATTTTGCGGACTCGCTACGACAAGCAGGTGGAGTGATGAAAGTCATTGTCATCATCGGTATCGAAATGCTGGTCTTTCCTTTGTACTGTGGACTGCTCCTGGATCTGGCGCTTCTTCCCCTGTTTGCCGACGCCACTGTTGCTAGTCGCATTGCCTTCCTGATGCGCACCCCTTTGACCGGAATATTCATTCACTGGTTCATCGGAACCTGTTACATGTTTCATTTCGCCCTCTTTGTATCAATATGCCGGAAAATTATGCGAAAGGGAGTCCTGTATTTTATTCGAGATCCTGACGATCCGACGTTTCACCCGGTGCGCGATGTTCTAGAGCGACCAGTCCCAGCACAACTGGGCAAAATTGCATTCTCAGCGTTGGTCTATGGTGGCCTGGTTATTGTCTGTCTTGGGGGCGTGGTATGGTCGATAGATTGGTTTGGCGTCGTTCTCCCGATTCAGTGGTCAACTCCGGAACCCAGGCTGTCATTCCCGGTCGACATCATCTTTTACAATTTTCTACTTCCATTTGCCTTGCGCCGGGCCGAGCCATCGAAAAAGATCTCCGCAATGTATCAGTGGTGGTTTCGGGGATGTGCCAGGTGGTTGAGATTGACCAACTTTCTTTTCGGGGAGGAACGCAAAGAAGAAACCTTCAGCCACCCGAACCGTTTTCCGTGGAACCTATTCACCAAAGATCCGGCGGCAGAACCGAAACGTGACGGACGCTATGTTCGAGCACCTGCATCCGACTCTGTGCGCATCGCCAAGGGCCGACGAGTCTTTCTCGAAGTGACAGAAGACAATGAGAGGGTGGATGGTGCGCCAGAGTTATTCTTTGCCCCTCATGGCAAGAAAAATCCTCAATTCACCAAGGTCTATCTTCCTCCGAATTTCCAAGCTCGAATTACATCGTTTGTGATCCTGTTGTGGTTCTTCGCAGCCTTGACTGGCTCCGCGTTTACTGTGGGACCTCTCATTGTCGGTCGCAAACTGACTCGAGTCCTCTCGCAATCTACTCAACCACCAAATGATCTATATGCTTTCACCGTTGGTATTCACATTTTCGCAGCGGTGGGGTATGCAATCGCCTACGCCGGGCCGGCTCGAACTTACCTGCAAAAGAAATTCAAATGGTCCGGAAAGCAGTTTCTCGCCTCGGTGCTGCATGTCCTTGGCCTGACATACCTTGGGATATTCACCACCCTCATTCTTCCCTTCGTCGTCTCTCTGGTGGTAGAGCTGTACATTCACATTCCGATCTTTGACCTGCTCGAAGTCCTCAGTCATCAAAAGCTCAACCGCGACTCTTCACCGTCCTCATCTTCGGCCCCGACGGTTTCGGCTGGACCAGCTACCACCAAGCCTTTCCCGCCAGCCACGATATTCATCCTCCAATCATGGACTATCGGCCTCGTTTTCCTACGCCTGATCTTCCGCATCCTGGCTCACGTCCTCCCGCCTACTGTGCGCCCAGCCAGAGCTCTTCGTGGGATCATTCGCAACGGCATTTTTCACGCCGACATCCCTCTCGCGTCCCGCGCCTTCGTTCTCCCGGCTACGATCATCTGTATCACACTCCTTATTGCACCTCTTACTTGCATGAGAGCCATCATCGGCATCTTCCATATTTCCGATCGAGGAAGGCAAATTCGGATGTACCGTTTTGCATATCCGCTTTTCTTGTGCTTGATGGTCAATTATGTAGGATTGCTATACATAAGGAGAAAACTGGAGAGCTGGAGGATCAAGATCAGGGACGAAGTGTACTTGATTGGTGAGAGGTTACATAATTTTCATGAACCAAAGCCGAGGGGGAGGAGTGAGGCTTTGTCGAAAGGGAAAGGCAAGGAGATAGCTTTGTGAGTATGAGTGCGCTGTGTCTGTTCAAGCAGGGCGTGGGCGAAGGTATGAACATGAGTCATGATTTGCTATAGAGATAGAAGGTTCAGGTATATAATAACAAACACGAGCCTTGGTCAAAGAGAACGGCGTCTTTCGGTCTTCTACGAGGAATGGTGGAGGGAACATGAGACACGTGCGTGAGGGTCACGTGGAAGTATTGGTACGGTGCATTACTTGCACAGGCGACATTGTCTGATTGTGCAACTACGGTGGGTTACAACGTCTGCAGCTGTCCAGCGCAGGCACGCAGCCAAGCAAAAGCCGCAAAGCCACATATCCCACAATCCACCTTGCCACCCCGTCCATCCCACACCTGGACTCGGCATGACATGCACCATCCATCCACCACTGAGAGCCACCGTCGCCCATTCCGTTGGTTGTCATCGAATTGAGCCCCCAGACATGTGCACGGTTGACATCATTGTCGTCTCCGATCTGGGACAGACCTTCACCAAGAATCCATTCTCATCGAAGATACAACTGTCGATCTGATAGCTTAATCTCCTGGTTTATCACAAACACCTCCTTGGTCCCCTTTGTTCTTGGGGGTTGGCCATCCGTGCTTCGCCTCTTACCTGGTGGTGACTGGTTGCTACCCTCCGCGTCGCAGGTTTTATGCAACTTCGGTGCTGGGTGACGCAGTTGGCTGCAAGTTGTGCCTCGCAAGCTTGACGCTTGAACTGCCCCCTGCAAGTCTAACTCGCTTGCAGGCTTCACAAAGTCTCCTCACTCCAGACATCCTCCATAATTTTCGAAAGACGGTAATTGAGCTACCATTTACCTGGTCATCCCATTCACCACTCTTCCTCGGCCATCATCCTCACACCACCAGATTCGCTCTGGAATTCTTCATCTCTTTCTATAATTCCATTCTGCGTCCCTTTTTCCTGCTGCGTTGTGCAGGTCTAACGGTGGCATTTGGGTGCTGCTATTTGCTCTTCCAGCACTGGCCGAAGTACCTTCCTTTCTCCAAAAGGTTGGCAGTCCAATCAGCACACTGGGTGGGAGTGAGGACCAATCCTCAAAGTCGTATCAGCTGCGATGGCAGTTGTTGAGAATGGAAGACCTATAGAGAGTGTCAAAGACAGACCCAATGGGCACGCTGTAGGACCGCCTGCACGGCAACCTGGTCGCCAACGCTCTCGCCGGAGCTGGACCTCTTGGTTATTCAACAACTCGGCAAGGTATGTCTAACAATCAATCCATTTGTCAAAGGATAACTTCTGACTACTCCATAGGCTTGCCACATGGTACTGCCTCCTCACTATCCTCTTCAGCTGTCCCTCTTCGCGGACTGCCCTCACCGATACCTCTCCGCGAATATGTGAAACGTACCTTTCAGCGAAGGAATACATCCAACCTCATCTGCAACCATATTACGATGAATATGCAGCTCCTTACGTTGCTAAAGCTGAGCCATATGCACACCTAGTGAAAAGCCGAGTGGTGCGACCTGCGACCAAAATCGCTGTCGTCAATTATGAGAAATATGCTGCTCCGCAGATCGACGCTGCAAAGGCATACTCTCAAGCGCAATGGGAAAAGGCTGTCATGCCTCAAATTAACCTGGCACGGGGAAATGCTGCCAGGTTCTACGAGAAGAATATAGGGCCCCACGTCGACCAAGTCATCGCAACGACTGCGCCCTACTACGCCCCAGCACGAGATCAAGTCTATCGAGTCTACCGACAGCATCTTCTTCCGGCAGTGGAATACTCCCTCCCACATCTCAATAAAGCATACAGTCTCAGTCAAGATTTCGCATTGAACACTGCATACCCTCTTCTGCGACATGCTTGGTCGGATCTCGTCATCTTCATGGACGGCACGTTCTGGCCCTTTGTAAAGGGTCTTTACATCGATAATGTTCGGCCTCAGCTGGTCATGATCAATGAGAGGATTGCCAAGTATCGGGAGAGTCGCCAGTTGAAAGCCGCCATGGACGAGGTAGATAACACCCAGTCAACCTACGTCGCCTCCGCCACTCCAAGCGCGACTACAGACACAATGGATGATGTATATGCTCTGTTTGATTCCGAGGACGAAACAGAATCCTCTACTACGACTACATCTCAAGAAGCTGAGCCGACTCCTGTTGAACGTGTGAAGCGGCCAATTGAATATCCTATTGCTACAGAGGAGCAAATTGCTGAAGACCTTCGAACATGGCAAAAGAAATTTGCTGTTGCGGCTGATAAGGGCAGCGATGATCTACGAGAACGAGTTGAGTCCATCGTCGACAGTCTTGTCAAGAGTGACATCGACGGCGTTGGTCGAGGATTGGCGAACGCTTTGGAGAAGACCGTGGAAAACGAGTTGGAGAATGTCAAAGCGAAGATCAAGTCAACCGTTGCGTCACTCCCTGACGATGCGAGTGCAGAGGCTGTGAAGAAGGCAGCAGAAGACATTCTCGGATCAATCAGATCTTCGGGCGCTGAAATCAAGGGACGCGCCCAAAATGTCCGAGACTGGTCTCAGGGCTTTGAACAAGGCTTGATCCAAAGACTCGAGGCTGCCTCCGCCTCTACATTGGAAGTCTTAGATGGTATCAAAGACATCGGGCTCCAAGAAGTCGGAATGCGCTGGTCATGGATGGAAGGAGTCACCTACAAACATTGGCAGAAGTTTCACGAGCTCCGAAAGACGCTCGACGAATGGAAAATTGAGGTCCAAGACGTAGCCATGAAGAGTCCAGAAGCGGAAGCAGCAATTGAAACGGCTCGACAAATCCTGGAAGAATGCATGGCAATGACTGAAGACGCTGCGAAAGAACTGGTCAGACTCAAAAGTGTTGCTCAATGGAAACTGAAAGCCCGCGATTCCTCGGACGATTTTGGAACTCGAACGATGCCGGCAGAGGCGGTTTCAGCTGCGTCTAGTCTGGTCTCGGAGCTTGGAGGCGCACCCTCGGAGGCTGTGGAGGCGGCCAGCTCTGTTTTATCACAGGGAAGCGATGCTGCTACTGTAGCAGTCTCGTCTGCATCCTCTGCGGCCCTAGGAGCCAGTACTGGCACCGTCGAGTCCGCGACGTCAACAGCCAGCGAATTTGCGGGCGATGCCATTTCGTCAGTCTCTTCCATGCTGGAATCTTCTATTGCGGAGCCTGTTGAATCACTCGTGTCTGATGTCAGTGCCGCTGCCGGAGAGGCGTACGAATCTGCAACCGGGACTGTTGTTGAAGGCAGTCCCGGGACGGCTGAATCCCTGCTCTCCGAGGCAGAGGAGACTGTTTCGGACTTCACGGAAGATGTGATAGAGTCGGCGAGCTCTGGAATATCGTCATTCGAGTCCATCGCTTCCACATCAACAAATGAACTCCCTTCCGTAAGCGCGGCTGAAGATTCGGCAACCACCAAAGTATCGAAAGTCTTTGGAGGTGCAATGGCTTCGGAGGTGAAGGGCTCGATACCTATTCTGGATGACGTTTTTGACAACAGCGAGGAGTCGACTTTCTCTGACAACATTCAAAGCGTGATCAATGAGGCTGGTGATCGCTATGCAGAGGTTAGCCGCGCAGTATCTGAAGCCATGTTCGGCACATCGCAAGGCAAGGTGGAGAGTATCACATCTGTCGCGGGTGAGCAGTATTCCAGCGCTCTAGCAGCGGCCTCCAACGTTTTGTACGGCACACCCACTGGCACAGCTGAAAGCCTTGCAAGCGCCGCATCTGAACAATATGAGCAAGCCGTGGCGGCTGCGAGTTCAATCATTTTCGGAACGCCAACCCCTGTCACCGAGTCGTTGCTTCAACAAGCCAGCTCCCTCTATAACGAGGCCGTCAGCAGAGCCGAGGACAACTACAACGCCGCAAAATCGATCGCTTCTCAGCAGATCTCTGGAACTCCGAAACCTGTTCATGAGCAAATGTTTTCCTCAATCGAGTCAGCTTATTCGGGTGCCGTCGCCGCTGCAAGCGGTAGACTAGAATCAGCCCGCAAGTCAGCATCCAGTGCACTTCCGGAGACCAACCCTCTTGAGTCTGTCTCGTCTATGGCATCGTCAATTTTGCAAGACTCTTTGGCTGCAGCTTCGGCTCAATACTCGAAGGCTAAGGTTGCTGTCGGAGCTACACCTACCCCTGCCCATGCGAGATATCTCCAAGAGGCGAGAAAGAACTACTATGCTGCCGTTGGGCTGGCGCACGAGCAGTATGATGACTTTGTTGCGGCAGCTTCGAGTGCAATTTACGGGACACCAACACCTGTACTGAGCAGCGTGTCCAGCGTGGTATCTGTTGGGATCTATGGGACCCCGGTGCCTGCGTACCAGAGCCTCCTTGAGGCAGCCGCATCCCAATACTCGGAAGCCTCGTCAGCAGCTGCTTCGAGTCTGGACGCATTCAAATCATCCTCGGGCACAACGGTACAGAGCCTATGGGATGAAGCCGTAGCAGCTTACTCAAGTGCCATTGACGCCGCCTCGTCCTCGCTGTCATCTGCATCGTATGCTGCCAGCACTGCCGTTTATGGCACTCCTGCTCCGTTCTACCAGGCTGCTTTGGAGACCGCATCGTCGCAGTATGTCGTTGCTTCCGCCGCCGCCTCTTCCCAACTGTCACAAATGCTCGAATCAGCCTCCTCTGTCCTTGGTAAAGAGGAGACTTCTCCAGCACAGAGCGTCCTTGATTCTATCTCGTCACAATATGACGCCGCCATTTCTGCCGCCTCGTCCTCTCTCTCTGCAGCAAGCTATGCGGCGAGCACAGCCGTTTACGGCACTCCTGTCCCTTACTATCAGAGTGCTTTGAATGCAGCATCGTCACAGTATACAGTGGCTTCCTCGGCGGCTGCTTCTCAGATGTCCGCATTGTTGGACTCGGCATCATCGGCAATGGGCAAAAAGGAGACGGCCCCGGCACAGAGTGTACTCGATTCTATCTCTTCACAGTACGATGCTGCGATCGCTGCCGCTTCTTCATCTTTCTCTGCAGCAAGCTACGCGGCCAGCACAGCCGTATACGGTGCTCCAACTGGTTCCGTCGAATCGATCTCCAGCGTGGCATCTGAAAACTGGCAAGCCCTAGTCGCGAAGGCGAGTGAACAGATTTACGGCACCCCCAAGCCCTTCTATGAAAATTTCGCCACCCAAGCTGGAGAATATTCTGCCCAGGTCACGGACTTTGCCAACGATCAATACGTCGTCATCCAGTCCTACGTCTCGGAGTTGATAGTGGGCAAAGAACCTGATTTCACTGAGTCGGTCATGAGTCGCCTCAGCTCCGCCTACTACACAGGATACAGTTCGGCGTCTAGTTTGGCGGGCGAGGCGTACAGCTCAGCCTCATCCGTGGCGTCCTCTGTTTCCTCCGTTGCCTCTTCCTACTTCACCCCTCCTCCCGAAGTCTCGTCTATTTTGGATTCAGTAACAGAACAACTGAACGCCGCAGTCGACGCAGCAAGTGCACAGGTGTATGGCACACCAAAAGGAACGCTCGAACAAGCAACCTCGGTTGTGGCTGATGGTTACTCATCAGCCAGCGTGGCAGTCAGTGAAGCCATCTATGGTACTCCCGGTGGTTATGCGGAGGCTGCGTCTTCCTCGTTTGCGGGATTGGCAAAGAGTGCGCAGGATGCCGTGAGCGTTGCTATTTATGGGACGCCTACGGGGACAGCTGAATCATTGACCAGTGCGGCTGCCGATACATACGCATCTGCATCTTCCATAGTGTCCGAGAATGCGGCGGCGGCGGCTTCTGCAGTCAGCGAGAATGTCGAGAGTCTTACTGCCAAAGTCTCGCAGGCAATTTATGGTCCTGAACAGAGTTATATGGAAAGTATCAACTCACAGATCTTTGAAGCTGTCGAGAGTGCGAATAGCAGGATTGCCGCTCTGGCAAGAGAAGCGGCTGATAGCGCGACGGAAGCAGCGAGTGCAGTCAGCGAAAGCGTGGAAAGCATAGCCAGCGTGGTGAGTAAGTCGGCGAGCAGCGCGACCAAGTATGTGAAGGACGAGTTGTGAGTGAACAGGTGACTGGGTGGAAGAGTCTAGAAAGAGACACAGGGGCAAGTCTGGGGGAGTGTGTGACAAGCGCTGGAGGAGAAGAATGGACGAATACGACATGACGAATCGATGTGAAGAACGAGACCAAGTCGCCTCCCTCGACCTGAACCAAAAGTATTTGCACAGTTGACGAGTCCGAAGTTCGAGGTCAACCAGCTCGAAGGAAGCTGGAGTTGGAGCTGTTGTCGGGCTACTGGGGGAGTCGGAGAATGTGTGTCTGTATATCGACGGTGGTAATCTCTCTCTCTCTTCGTGGCCTGTCTTGTCTGCCTGCAATCAAGTCTTTGCTAGTATTGGAATCCGTCTGGATGGGTTGTTATCGGCGTTTTCTATCCGTGCCAATGATACCACCTTTCTGTCTGTCTGTCTGTCTGTCTCCATGTTTGTATGTTTGTATCTATCGATGTATGTATGTATGTACTCAAAATGTCCCTGACGATCTCGCTGTGTTCTTCTGGCCATACATATTGAATCAATTACACTGCCTAGTCGAGGGCGATGGTGAGGGCGCTCGCTGTACCCAACACGACACAAGTACGTCCCCGAGGTAGAGAGGGAGAGAGAGGCATATAAATAAGATAGATAAGATATACCTCGTACTCGGTATAGACAAGGTACGCGAGTGGTCCGTCTTGGTCAGGGGCCTTAGTAACATATAGACTGAAGACTGAAGACAAAAGACAACACACTGTGGACTGTAGACTGCACAAGTGTAAAACTGTGTATGCCTTTTAGGATTGTGCATATGTGCATGTGTCGCTATGGCTAAATCAATGCATGCATAATGAATGCTATTGCCATACCACGAGCACTACCATACCATGCATGTCCCATGCCAATGCCAATGCCAATGCCAATTCCATACCATGAATGCTATGCTATGCCATGTTATGCCTTTGCTCCTCCCATCCTCACGTTCATTGCTCACCCCCGGTAAAATGCAAAAAAAAAGTACAAAGACGCTGCTGGGGCTTCCAATCCTGCTGGGTAAAAAGCCATGCTCGCAAAATCCACAACTCCGCTTCCATAAAACATCCTTAGGCGTTGTTTTCAACACAGGCCCATAAACCCGCCGCCAGTGCCTGTGCCTGTGCAGGTGCCTGTGCAGAAAGCACAATCACTCCCAAGTGATTAGGCGCCTCCCGTTCCAACACAGAAAAGACCAGAAAAGGGCATCAAGAGGATTGTTTTGCTGTGAGTCAAACAATCCGAAATCAGAACCTCTGATTGCCAATGCAGAACCTCAGAGCATGACTCCAAAGCGTCTCTTGCAGCAGCGCGTCAAGTGCTTCTGCCGCCAAACGGAGATCTTCCTTCCCATTCTTTTCTTCGTTTCTTCTATAACCACATGTGTCGCGGCATCCTCAAAACTCCACGGTTCGGATTCATCGAATGAACCAACCCATGAATTGTCCAGTAAACATTAAAATGCTAAACTCAATAAGTGCCCAGCGCTTACCGCGGCAATAAGGACGGAATTTCTGGACGTTTGGTAGTAACCCATAACACATTACCGAGTCTGACGACGGTAGGGTCTCATCGGCCAGATGATACCTTCCCTCGGGTCCATTAAGGAGGTAGGCAGACCACTTTGGGGACGACAAGGAAGCATCGAGATCATCATCATTCCATATCTTCATCCTCGTCATAATCCTCGTCGTCATCGTCCAAACTCTCCATGGCGTCTTTGATGTATTGCGCAGCCTAATTCCAAGTTAGTCACTTTCGAATCATGCGAATCTTGGAAAGCATACCTTTGGATCCAAGTTCAACGCCATGGTGAAGGCCCGCACAGCATTTCCTTTGTCTCTCAAGGTCTTGTAAAGGCGTCCCATCAAAAACCACACATTCGCCTCGTCCGGGACCACATCCCTCAATATCATCAATTCGGCAAGCGCTTCCCGCGGACGCCCTAAGCTCATCAAACATCGTGCTTTCTTGAATCGACTCAGGGCCGATTGAGGCGCGAGGCTGCATGCGCGGCTGTACATGAGTAGCGCATCATCTGGATGTTTCTGTTTTTCCAGGACCAGGCCAATGCAACATATCAACACTGCGTTGGTAGGATTGATCTTCGCTGCCGTCCGATAATGCTGCTCTGCAATATTCCACTTGCCCATTTTCTCGTACACTTTCCCAAGCCCGTACCATGCATTGTAATGTCTCCCATCTGCAGCGATCGCGGCTCGATAGGCTTCAAGGGCTTTTTCAAATTCCTCATTGGCAATGTATTCATGCCCTTGGAGCGTGAATCCGTACGCAAACTGTGGGTCCAGTTGAGTGGAGCGCTTGAAGCATTTCAATGCTTGTTCGTGTTCCCGCTGGAGAGAGAAGGAATTCCCGATGGCGCACCACGCTTGAGGCGATAACCGATCAATCTCGATAAGCTCGTGTGCCAGGTAGGCAAGTTCAATCTCTGATTTCAAGTGCCAGAGGACTGTCGAGTAGACTTCCATGTCTTCGAGCCGAGTAGGCGCAAGTTGACGGACGCGGATGAAGAATTTCTCAGCCTCGGCGTACGACGCTTGTTCGTAATAGGCCTTGGCGATTTGACTCAGGATGAAAGGTGTCTCGCGTTGTGACGAAGGAAGAGCATTGTACATCTGGATGGCGGTTTGGCAGTCATAATTAGCCAGGCAGAGTTGAGCAGAAGCGATTCTCCCGCAAAGATCCAGAAGAGTTTGGAGAGCTTCTAATTCTCGGTCCGCAGTGGACGGTGCTCGTGTTTTGTGGTTTGGTAGAGGTGGTACCGGAGGTGCGTTTGCATGAGGATTTTTCTGTTCTTTTGAGTCCACGTCCATTTGGTCTGCCGACCCGGTCCTGGTTCTATTTCCGCTCACGACTCTCCCTACCGTTGATGCGTTGGCAGTTCTGCCCTTCGCAGCTGGGGCTTTGGCTTTTTTGATATCTCGTCCTTCTCGGAGGCCGAGTGTGTTTGCCAGGGACGAAATCTTACTCCCAGCTGTACTAGTCGCGCTAGGTGGTCTCGTTGTGTTCAATAGCCGGTTACTTCTTCTCGTTCCCTCGGTGATACTTGAAGGAGCAGCGTGAGACGATGTAGGGGCAGGTTGACCTGAAACTGTTCTCTTAGAAGGTGCTGCTAGCAGTGGCTGCGGAGGAGGATCTTGCAAGACAGTGGTTGAATCATCCGATGTACCCTTTGCCTTTGCCCTCATCCTAGTAGATCCTGATTTCCACCTAGGAGGAGGATCCGCGGATGTTTCGGTCAAGGTCTTAGCTTTTCTGATGGGTGCTGGTGGTGCTTCGTGATAATGGTTGTTGGCTTGTGCCCTTTGAACGACACCCTCGTCCGCGTCTGCCTCTGTTGACGGAGTGGCAAGACCCTCCTCGTCCAAAATTGTGCTGACTGTGTTAACGCTCATCTTGCTGCCATTAAGCTTTTCCCATAGCACTGAGTTTGCCGGGTGGTGCTGCGTGCTTGACTTTTGCGTCGTCGAAACGAATGGATCTGATGGTGCTTGCGAAATCGTGCCCGGTACCCTCTCCGCCGGCGCATTTTCAACTCTTGCGCTCTGCTGCTGGGCTGAATGTGTCGCTGCTACCATCTCATTGTTCAGCTTATAGATGTTGGGTACACTGATCTTCGCTCCAGCATCACATAATCCCATAAATGCATCCCACATGAATGGGTTCAGTTTCAGGGACGCCGCCCAACACTCCACAGCCATATCCACGTTTTTGTGCGCCTTCCAGAGCTTCCCTTTGAGACATAGCACGGCAGCGGCATCAGGAAGGTGTTGGCGTCTTGACTCATTGTGTTGACCCCACGTGTTTCTGTTTTGCCAATGGTGTTTGCACTTCTCCAACGCATTGAGACCTTCCACGATCCGACCGAGCTCTAGAGAACACTGGGCGAAAATGTAGCCACATCCTAGGTGGATACCTTTAACAGCTGCGGCGCGTGAAGCATCCCACGCAGCCTTTAAAAAGCCCGATTGGAATTGACAGTATGCAAGCAAGTAAGCAGCTTCGGGGGAGCGAGGTTCATAGGCAACGAGACGGGAAGCGAGGAAGAGGGCGTTTCTGAGCAGGTTGTTGTCGAGGTGGTAATAGATCAGTTGGCGGAGCTGGGCGGCGGCAATGTGTGGTTGTGTAGGCGCCATGACAAGATCAGGCGACGTGCCAGTCAAGCGAGAGAAAGAAGCTGAAAGATATGTCGCGAGAGTGCTCAGGTCCACGGAGTAGGAAGGGGACGCGATCGAGAGGTCATGAGTTCCACCCTTCCAGAGGCTGCTCTGTCCAAAACAACTGCGCCACCGCCGTCAAGGTGCAGGATGAGATGGATTAATGCATGGAAGGCGTCGTCTGGACAGTAAAGGAACGCAAAGCCGACAGAAGAACGTATAAGGAAGGAGAAGTGAAGATGGTGTTGTGGATGAGTATCAATAGAATAGATGCGGCAGGTTACTTGTGAGTTTGGGCTGGTGTTGTTGTTCTGTTTGCAGCGCAGACACTGCAGTGCCTTATTAGTGAATGCTCTCGAGGACCAGCCAGACAGCCCTGCAGTGTCCTGGTGGCCCGGCAAAACTGTGGCTGGAACCTGCTCCACCGTCCACCGTAGCCGCCGCACCGCGGGGAAGTTCACAACTGCTTCGAATTGTTAATCAATAATAGAGGATTGCAAGTAGATTGTTGTGATTGTCCTGATTTTGTTTCCTCTTTGGAGTCTACTACGGTACAAACACCTGCTGCAGGCTAGTAGGGAATCTATCTTCTGCGCCATCCACCTCCTTTCGGTTCATGTCGAGCAAAATCTCTCCCGACCACCTGCCACCTAACTGATCATTTAATTCTCAGTCATGGCTCAGGTGAGTGACAATTCCCCGTCCCCGTCACCGTATTCCTGTCGCTGACTGAGACTTCCACAAAAGAAAGCGGCCAAATCACTCGCCACTCGCAACACAGGCCGCCTCCGGCAAACACACCTTATAACCCTCTCAATCCACATCGTGTTTCTCTTTCTCAAGTTCACCCTCCGCCGCTCTCTGTCCCTGTGGCCCTATCTCTTGCTCAGCGCTCCTGCCATATTTCTCGAAGTATATCTAGACATCCTTGCCCGTCCGACATATCATCCTAACGGCGACTTGAAGAAGGCTGGGGAGGATCTAGACGCAAAAGGCCTGACGGAGTTCATGTGGGACATTCTGTACTGGACCTGGATCAATCTCATCACAGTCGTGATCTTTGGGAATCGTGCATGGTGGCTCTATTTGGTCGTTCCTGCATATGCTGTATATTGCATTGTCGGGGCTGCGAAGGGCGTCAAGGGAATGATGGGAGGACTGGCTGGCGGAGGCGCAGAGGGCGACGACATGGCACAAAGTAAGAGACAGACAAAGATGGAGAAAAGAGGAGGACAAAAAGTCAAGTATAGATAGACAAGAAAAGCAATGTTTCCAGTCTTGGTACGCCATCGGTCAAACCTGTGGATATCTGTTATGTTGCACTCCTACCGCTCAATGTACGCCGTCCTCCATCCGCCAATTTTCTGCCTTTACATGGTCCTCTTAAGATCCCTTCCTATACGTATTCCTTGAACCAAGAAGCCTTCCCACATTGGTCTACACGAGTAGACATCTCATCTCTCATCACTCACCTTGTCGAACCACCTGGACAACCCCACCGTTCCATACAGCTCCTTCCACTTCTCTCCCAACTCGTCATCTTCCTCCACATACTCTCCCACGAATTCTGCTGTCTCATTCGCTTTCTTCCCAACACTTTCCTTGACTTTCTCGGCCGCCTCCTCGATCTTTTCGGACGCCCGGGCCATTGCCAGATTGTAGTATTCGACACTGGCTTTTGCTTTCTCTGCCAGGCGTTTCGCGCTTGCGTCACGGCGCTTCTTGTAGCGTCCAAGAATGACCGACACGAGGTAATAAGCTCTGACGAGGAAGCGTTGAATGATTTGCTTCACCAGCATGGTGATTCCGTGGGAGAAGAATGCCCTCAATACTTCGACGTGTAACCCCTCGTACAGGGCGGCGACACCTTCAGTCTGCGCGATTGTGAGGACAGTACTGAAAATTGTAGCTCGTGCGGCTTTCCTGGTTCTTTCATGTTTGAAGTCTTCGCTGATAACTTCGTTTTCGTCCTGATCCTCCTTATGCGAGGAGGCGCCACCAGCCTGGAGGCGTGACTTTGCAAGGCTGAATGGGTATGTGATTGAAGACGCACAAGCTTTGCTGATCGCAGATAAGAGGAACGTGAGGCTGGGTGGTGGGTGTTGCCTGGATTCTCTGCGGAGGAGAAGCTTTTTGAGCGTTTCAAATAGAAAGAAAGTTATTGTCGGATTGAGCGTGAGAACCAGACTCGCCGAATAACCGGACCAAAATCCCAAAGGGCCTTTCTCCGACAGGATGTCCCGGGCAATTTGTCGGGTGGTGGGAGTCGTCGTCGGCGTCGTCCCAGTTGACTCTTGCTGTCCTTCCTCCGAAGCTCTCAGCAGAGCGGCGGCCTGTTTCCTAGTGACTATGTTGGCAATCGGGGCTGTTGCCAACTTCGTTAAACTCCCAGCGACGAATCCAACACCCAACTCTTCCAGCGCAGGCAGACTGACTTTCTTGCCGCCATTCAACCTCGTATGCTTGGCGATCCGGCGATCCCTTAAAAAGGAATATATCAAAAAGAACAGAAAAGAATCCGCAATCGTCTTGCCCGTGTCTTGTAGCAGCCCCGTATATAATCCTGCGACTCCACCCTCGTTGTGGTAGATCTTCTGTAGGCCATCAAAGAATCCTTTATACTCTTCCTCGCCAGGACGTGACTGGTCTTTGCGGAGTTGGCGCTGGATCTGGAGGCGTGTTATTATGAGGTCAATTGGATAGAGCGCCGCATTTGAGATTGAGGCGCCAAAGGAGCCCGACAGGGCGTGGCCCAGGGCTTCCAGAGCATGAGATCGCGGCGGTCGCATTGACGAGCGTGTCGCATCTGCTTCTTGGACCAGATGGAAGAGTTCAAAGGCATCCTGCAGCAGGAATCACACGGGGGTTAGCCATTGCTTCGCATATATTGAGTGAGAGGAGGTGCGAGAAAGCCAAGTCGGGCCAACCGAGGAGAGGAGGAGGATAGAGCAGCAAACATACGAGTTGACTGTTGTACACAAAGTTCGCCATGGTCACGACATCAAACTCATTTGCAGCATAGTGTTGAAGAGAGGTATCAAGTTGACAGGTTGTGACGAAGGAGAGAAACACTAGGAATTTGGAAGATGGAAGATGGAATGTGACGATCGTGCCTCGGTGAGCGATTCGATTGAGCAATGATGTTATGTTGGCTCTTTACCCCACACTTGGTGCTCGGCCTGGTTAGTCCTTCTCAGCCTAGGATCACCTCCCTATCACGTGCGAGGCTGCACCGTCTGATACTCCTTGTCCTAGTACTGATGCACGAAGAGGAGGTCGAAGAAACTTGTGAAAATTTGTACATTGGAAGCTCACGAGAATGCCCTCAGGTATCCTTCGCTTCCTGAGGGTATCTTATTGAACGAAAGTCACACCCGACAATTCCCAAGCCACCAAAATATTGCGCCTTTGTTCTCAATGTGTGCGCACAATGGCTTTTCGCCACTCAATCGCATTGGATCCTAAGCTCTGTCCCTTCTTAACGCCGTCATCCTTCGTCATATCATCATCAGCCGAGGCCTCTCTAAGCCCTCATACTCGTCCGACGTCTTAACCCATTTTCTGCCGCTTGAAGTTCTCTAGCGAACCTCTCGTCTGCATTCACGTCACTCTCTCCACCCGTACTCCCTCTACTAACAGGTCGAGCAGAGGCATCCAGGGATGGACTACGTTTGCTGGTCATGATGCCTGCCATTTGGTGCGTGGTCCCCGAAGTGTTGCTCGATGAGCGTTCGGTCTTGATACTCGTCACCACCGTATGCGCGCTCGCAGCGCTTGATGCTCGTCGATCGTTCCTTTGAGGCTTGGGATACGGCTTGCTGGGAGATTTCTTGTCTTCGGGAGTGTATCTTTCTACTTGTTTGGGTTGCCGAGACGACTGTCTTGATCCAGGCGTCCAAGTATAAGGACCAGAAAGCTCGCCGCTCGCGGCTGTGCCGTTTTGCCCTGCATTCGGAGTGGAAAGAGTGTTGTTTTGTTGCAAGGCGCTTGGCTCCACTGATCCTGCAACTTGATCATGCTCACTTTTAATGGGTACCGCTTCTTCCTCTGTAGTCCCTAAGGCGGGGTCGATCGGAATTAATTTCGAGTCGTCCTCGTTCGCGGCAGAGACGTCCTCCCCAACATGTTCGCCATCGCCAGCAGGGCTCCTGTTGTTCACCAGTCCGGGGGTATGAAAAGTTTCTTCATCAACATCGTTGGCCAAGTCCGAGGCGTCGCCATTGGTGAGGGCGGGGTCAATTAAATCCTCAAAATTGTCAATTTCTGGCTCTATTTGTTTCGATTCCTCGCTGGCAGTGGTGGCACGTTTCGCACTCGCGGATCCACGAGGCTTGGAGGGCTCTGCAACTTTCGCTGGATCGATGCGGCCATACTGATCGTGTACACAACGACGCTGGATTTTGTGAGTAAAAGACAAGTTTCCATATCGGGATCGCTTACCTTGCTCTTCCTGCAGTCCTCACAGGCTTTGCTCCGGCTTTTCTTCGACGATGACTGAGGATCAGGCTGCGTAACTTCCGAACCAACACCGTCTGATATGCGTGCTTCCGGAGAGACAGCGTCTCCCATGGCACCATTTGTGAACGCTGCCGCCCCCGCTACGGAATGATTATCAGCACTCGAGAAACTCCTTGGCCGAATCTCTGGCGTTCGACGAGGTGTTTCGCCACCTGACTTGTGTCGGCATTTTATACGGCGTTTCCGGCAAGGTTCACAGGCGACTCTCAATCCGTTTCCTCTAGATCCATTTTTGGCCGGAGGCGTCTGAGCAAGTGGTCGAGGTTGGGCTTGTGCCGCCTCCGCCAGAGCCTGAGCCTGAGCTTGAGCCTGCGCAACTCTCCGAGACGAAATTCGTTCCCCAGGCACCCGGAATGGCTCGGCCTTTTTGGATTTCTCTCCTCTCTCCAGCTCTGCTATGCTATCCGAGTGAACCCAGTCTGGTACGGTGGTGTTGCCAATCTTCCATGCACACCAAATTGCGAATATTTTGATCATCATGAGCGGATCCCCATACCCCTTAGGTATGGATGCCTTGACCGCGTCGATCTGTTTTTTGGTGATATCTGGCACTGGCAAACCTGCATCTATCCGGGCTGTCCGATAAAGGAAGTCTCTCAATGCCGGCCAACCATTCGCCTCAGACTTCGGGTAGTATCTTGAATTGTAAGCCGGATCACCAGGCTCTGCTGTATTCTCAAACTCTCCGATTTCATGCCAGATTGGATTCGCTCGGAGGAAGACATAGTCGGGGTCGCCGTGGAAGTCATCCAACACCTCTTCCGGTACCGGATCATCGTCAAGATATTTGATCAATGCATACCACATGACCTTCTGGAAATAAGGGTAGCGGAATTTGGGAGCCACTTTAGTCGCCTTCTCGATGCTCACAACTTTGAGCTGCATCTCGTAATCCAGACGGGTCAAATAGTTGCCACCAATTACCAAGCTGTCTTCCGGAGTCCAAACAGAATGGATCCAGCCCGCAGGGATAAACGCTGTGTCTCCCTCGTGGAGGTCAACTCTTGTACAGTTGCCACCGCAAAGGTCTCCCAGCCAAGTCTCATTTTGCGAGCCTGAGTTGCACCATTCTTCGTATTTTTTCAGGTATCTGTCTTCGGGAGGGATGAAGAAGAACGTCTTCGTCCCTCGCAGGATATGGTAGTACACGGAAGAGCCTCCGAAATCGATATGGAAGTCCGTGTAGCTGTCAGCAACAGACATTAGGCAATAAAACGATACTGGCCTTTTCTTCAACCGGGTATCAGCGTCAGCCTCCCAAACTTGGTCGTCCAGATCAAGATCTCGAACTACTTTGGGACGCCGGATAAGTCTCCCAAGTGGACTGTGTGAGACTTCAAGACTGATAACATTGCGGATAGGCTTTTCCCCTTCCAATTCGTAGTAGTCTGCCCACTGTTGGAGTGTAAAGTATCCCTTTGTCTCCTGAGACTTTACATCGATCACGGGCACGGGCTCTTCAGGACCATAGAGCTCGGCCACTTTTCGGACTGTTAAATCGCGTGGGATCACCATATCCAGCAAATCCTGGTCGCAATCAATGACCTCTTCTTCCTGGAGGTCCAGTGCGGACGTTTTGTCGGGACCCACTTCCGCACCGTGACTGTCGATGAGGGTGAAAGCCGCAGCATCTTTGGTAGGAAGTGCTGGATCGCGTTGGACGGATACGGGCCTCACACCAAACCGAGGATTCCATTCAGCTGGAACCACAAAGGGGCGTTTGGGTCCCTCAAAGCTTTCCATGAACTCCATTGTAAGCAATTCTGGCCTGATTCGGGCGAAGTCATCGGGTAGAACGTTGATCTTGCCCTCTTTGATCGGTTGGATGTAGTGGTGGGTCGAGGTTTCGACAGACGACTTCACCACACCCTGATTGAGGCCAGCATAGTCAATGGCAGTCCTGGGACGGGATGACTTCCGGACGTAGGTAGTCTGGCCATGTATAGGTTCACAGTCTTTACAAACATACTTGTCCACACTTCTTGCATCTGCCTTTGTCTTGAAACCGGCGCATTCGGCATGGAACCAACGCTTGCAAGCGTCACAACTGATCCAGAACGTAGACGTGTCTTCGTCATTCACGGAGTCCAATTGTAGACGCTGGCATGCCGCGCAAACCTCGGCTTGCTGCTCCGGCTTTATGCGACGCTGCTTCTTGGGTAGTGGCTCTGCTTCAGCAACTGCAGAATCCAGGGGTTCTTCAGATACAGGTGGCAGAGCATCAACAGCGGTTTGAGGTCCTCTGGGCCCTCGTGCTCGAGCATCCAGAGCGTTTCCTTCATACGCGGTTTCCTTGTGGATAGACTCGGAAGCCCTGGCTGTTGAGACCTCCCTCGCATTGGGCAGATCTTCGGCCAGGTATCGTTCTCTAGACCGGCTCTTGATGCTCTGTCGTAAATGCACGACCGGACGTTCCTGTTGCTGCGGGTTCTGTAGCTTCGAAGGGGACTGGGGAGAGCTGGGGGATGTCGATGGTGGATACTCGGGCATCGTGTCAAGCTTGGGGGTATTTGCATGATTTTTAAAATTGACCTCATTCTTCAATTCAAGCAATAGAAGTGCATCTTCGTGGTCAACATCGGGTATACTGCTATATCCACCGCTTGTTTTTGGTCTTTCTGCACGCGGCGACCACTCGAGGGTCGGCAATCGTTCGGACTTGATGCGTTTCGCAGGCGGACCATTTGAGGGACCTTCATGACTGTAGCGCCGAGTATAGGAAGTCAAATGGCGGTTGTTATTGTAGATGCTTCCCTTGGAAAGAGAAAGAGTGGTTGCGCTAGCCAAAACGGGGCTTGTTGCAATTGCGGCGGTCGCAAGGTCATCGATTGTAGAGCCGGAACGCGTATGTCCCTTTCCATGAAGGCGCCGACTGTCTTGTAGGAAGCCGGAGGTAGGGTTGGAGTTTCTAGTCGCCCAGTCCAGTGACCCAACTCTGGAGCGTCCATAAACTGTGCTCGTGCCACCTTTTATCCTTGCCGCAATATGAGCGGCACCGTCCTGGTCGTAATATAGGTGATCTGGTTGTAGCGCGGAGTCATTATCCTCGGACGATCCAATGTCGGACAGTCCAAGTCCTCTTGATGAGTAACCATGTTGAGGTGAATATCGCAGAGGGAGCGATGAGCCTTCGAGGGTAGGGGTTTCGCTTGCGGGATCAGGGGAAAGGCGCTCGATGACTTCGGCGGATGGACGGACAGGGCTTGCACCCCGGTGCCCTGCCAGATCGTGGTTCCGGCGCCAGACGGTTGAGGTAGGCATGATTACCGTCGAGGACGAGGTTTAAGATCGCAGTCGCAGTCGAAGTCGAACTGGTTGCGGAGGTGGGGTTGGCGAGTCGAGAGGCAACTGAGCTGTGTGCGGGAGGATGGCAGGAGGATTGGCTACATTGGTGAACAAGCTGATCTGACCTCCGACAGGAGGCCGCACGCAGGGAGAAAAGGAGTGAGGGATATCGGATGGTAAATCAAGAGGTTGTCACGGTCGAGGTTGTTGTTCGGGACAGGATCGAGGTTGACCGCAGACGCAGATGGGAGTCGACTTGTGACAATACAACACGTACCAAGATTACCGAACAATTTTACAGCACCGCGTTTTCTCCCTGCGCCGCCTGCCTCTTAACCTCACATTTCACTTCGTGCTTGAGGTCCGTCTATTTTCCGTGCCAAAGGAGCGCGTTTAACACAGACGGATCCTATCCCATTCGTGTGGCAGGCGCACAAGAGCCCAGATTCCTTCGAGCCTTGATACACGCCCTTGTACGGACACTTACCAGTCTGCCGTAAATTCTCCTCGTACATCTTTTCAACGTCCTTCAACGCAAGAGGCACACCGCTTCCCTTTCAACAGTCGCCGTCGACAACTCCTTCCGTTTCACCAAGCCGCGCCGTCTTCTCACTCCTTTCCTCCGCAATGTCGCGAAGTAACAAGCTCGCGCCCGAGGCAAATCGGATCCTCTTTGTTAAAAACCTTGCGTACGATATCGACACCCCTGCCCTCTTCGATCTCTTTGGGAAATTCGGTCCCGTACGCCAGATTCGCTTGGGTACATCGAATTCTACAAAAGGCACAGCCTTTGTGGTCTATGAAGACGTCTTAGACGCGAAACAAGCGTGCGACAAGCTGAACGGGTTCAACTTTCGAAACCGGTATCTGGTCGTGCTATACCATCAGCCGGAGAAAATGAAGATGGAGGTCAAGGAGGACATTGTGATGAGGCAGGCAAATCTGGAGAGAATGAAAAAAGAGCATGGCATCGAGTAAAGGAGCAACACCGTCGTACGCAGGCTGATTGTCCGCAGCCGGAGTGCTGAGGGCGCAAGGGCGCAAATGGAATTTTCCGAGGTTTTGCCGCGACATAAAAATTCAAGTTGACGGCCGAGTTTTCACACAACAAAATGTCCAGATACTTCGGTGTCGAGGCCTCGTAGTCGACTCAGGCTATTGCAAAGTCAAAACTCTCACGGGGCATCAGGAGAGTTGCTGGGTCCCCGGCAAATTCACAAGTGGGTGATTTTCGTTTACTGTCCGCGTCACTGGCACGGTTATATTCCCTTCTGAATCACCGCCAAAACCACAACCATGGACGATCATATCGTGGGTGTTCTTGGTGGCGGCCAACTAGGACGTATGTTAGTAGAGGCCGCGAACCGCCTCAACATCCAGGTTGGAGTCCTTGATGCCGACAGCGCTCCCGCGAAATATCTGGCAAACCATGACATGCATGTTACTGGATCATTCGCCAACGCATCCGACGTTAAGGCACTCGCTTCTGGATGTGACGTCCTGACCTACGAGATCGAGCATGTCGATACCGAGATTCTTGAAAAGCTGGAGGCGGAGAAACCGTTTATCGAGGGCACCCAGTGGTCGAGATTTCAACCCAGCTGGCGAACGGTCAGGACAATTCAAGACAAATTCACTCAGAAGCAGCATTTTGCAAAATATTCAATCCCGATCTCCAAGTCCATTGCGGTCAGCCCGTCACAGCAAGGACTGATAGATGCCGGCGAGATACTTGATTATCCATTCATGTTGAAATCTCGAACCCAAGCCTACGATGGGAGGGGTAACTTTCCGGTCAAGTCGATGTCCGACATAGGACCTGCCATTGCGGCCCTCGCAGAACGACCTTTGTATGCCGAGAAATGGTCTCATTTCAAACAGGAGCTCGCAGTCATGGTTGTCAAAACCGCCCAGGAAGACGATCCAGACGCGTGGGAGCAGCATACCTTGGCGTACCCTACTGTGGAAACCGTTCATGAAGACAGTATCTGCAAGCTTGTCTATGTTCCACCCAGGGATGTCTCGCAGGAAGTCGCACGGGCAGCCCAAGATCTGGCTCGACGTGCTGTTTCAACCTTTCGGGGAACTGGCGTCTTCGGCGTTGAATTGTTCCTCCTTCCTGACGACAGCCTCCTCGTTAACGAAATCGCGCCCCGCCCTCACAACTCTGGGCATTATACAATTGAGGCATGTCACATGTCCCAATTCGAAGCACAGATCCGTGCTATTCTACCTGATCTGGCCTCAAAGATCCCAGCTGGGGCGACGGATCTAACGGTCAATGCGGCAATCATGTTGAATATTCTCGGAGGTCCACAGCCTGATTCCCATACGCTGGTCGCCAAAGCCGCACTTGACGTGCCAGGGGCGAAAATTCATCTCTATGGGAAGGGTGAGGGTCGACCAGGACGGAAGATGGGACACATTACAATTACCGGGTCAAGCTTGTCGGAATGCGAGATCAAAATGCACCCTCTGATTCAGATGGTCGACGCCATACGCGTGCATCGCCAGGATCGATCTGGTGAGCCATCTGCATCCTCGATTCTCAAGACTCAGGCCGAGCTGCTCGGTGCGAATCCCGCACCGTCTGCTCGGGCTGTCGTGGGCGTGGTAATGGGGTCTGACACCGATCTGGCTACACTTCGCCCCGGCCTCACGCTACTTGACTCCATGAACATTCCTTACGAGGTGCACATTACCTCGGCTCATCGCACGCCGCAGTACATGCTAGACTTTGGCAAATCTGCAGCTAGTCGTGGGTTGAAAGCTATCATAGCGGCGGCTGGTGGTGCAGCACACTTGCCAGGTATGATGGCCTCGGAAACGCCAGTGCCCGTCATTGGCGTGCCCGTGAAAGCCAGTTCTCTGGATGGACTGGACAGCCTGCTGAGTATTGTGCAAATGCCGCGGGGTATTCCTGTGGCTACGGTGGGTATCGGGAACTCAGTCAATGCAGCGATTTTGGCAGCCAGGATTGTGGGATCAAGCGACGAGAAAGTACGGAAGTGGGTTGCAGACCACCTACAGAAGATGAACGATGAGAACATGGAGAAGGAGTATCGACTGCAGAGAGAAGGCTGGAAAGTTTACAAGAAATTGGACGGGTAAATGGTGCAATGCTTGAAAAGACCCCCGATGTTGTCAATTTTTCCAAGAGATCGGACGGGCGGATAGAGATGATATTGCTTCTGGAACTCATTCCTGCACCGCCGATACTGCCTGTTGTACAAAGTTTATCCTTCCGGCCTTTCCCAGAAGAAATCGTAATAGAGGGAGATCGAAATACCAACTCCTCCCACGTCACACATCATCTTTTGAACCTTTATCAGCCAGGACCACGGCTTTGCCTTGTCCACCGTTGTCGACCAAGAAAACCAGGAAATAGTCGCCTCCGAAATCTCACAGATTCCCGGAGCGTGCCTCCGGGGAAGGCAGACCATGGTCTGTTACACAGCAGACTTTGCTGGATGGGCAGACATTTTGGGGGAGTCACAGCATCATCGGTCTGTGACTTTCCGGGTTGGGAAGATCAAGGTCAAGATTGCATCCGAGTCGAAGAACAGGTGGCACCGTCTAACGTGATCATGGAACACAAGCTGTGCCTAACGTAGCCACTGTAGTCAGGACGTCGAGGTGGTTGTCATTGAGATAACCTTGATTTTGCATCTACACAAGTGATACCCATGAGGAAGGCTACCGCCGGGTGGTTGGATAAACACCATGTACACCTTCGATCACTTTCACAGGTATGGACAGTGTGTTCCCCTCAAGCTTTTTCTCATCAGACCGTAATATTCCTTATTTTTGACTTTGGGTGCAAGGTCGATATGTACGAACGGGGTAAATGGCGGCGAAACACGAAAAAGCGCGAGAAGCGAATGCGGGCCAGGCGAGGAAGTCGGGACAAAATAACAATCGACTACGAGGTAGACTTCTAGATCCCCAGAGTCCAGCGGCCACGGAGTATCTGGTAATTGTGGCCAGAGCGAGATGAGAGATGTGATTTGATGGATGCTTGATGTCAAAGGGTGACACAAAGGACGATCCCTTGAACTCGCCCTCGTTTCTCCAGTCCTGCCGCGTCTGCGCTCCCTCACTTTTTCCTCATTCCTCATTCCCCGGCCCCCAAATGGCTTTGCAACCTGACAATCACTGCCTGCCTTGGGCCCTTGTGAGCAAGGGACTGGCTTGTTCTCGCTTGAGTGTGTGAGTTCTTTTTGCGGAGAAGCTCGCATTCCCAAGCATCTCCCTTGCAATGGATGAATGCTGTGTGTCCATCTCCCACCGGTCAACGTGTCCAGGCCTCACTCACGCCCACCAGTCATTCCACCCTTTTCACCACATTTACCCCTTCTAGAGTCACTTCCCCAGCCTTGACCGCTTGGTCGGTGTATTGGGCATCAATGCACTTACACTTGCACCTCCCCCGATTGCGTGCGGTGGTGGTGATGATGCAGAGCATAGTTGGATCTCCACAACAGGTCAAGCACAGCATACAAGAGTACAACACACAAGCACAGCTGAAGGAGCCTCTTTGCTGGCCCACATCTCGCTTCCGACTAAGGACAAGAAGGGAGAAGTACTCGTAAGAGAAGGAAATGGGGCGCTGGGGCGCTGGGCACATCCGGCGCCAGGAATCATCCCCCCGTCTTGTGGTGATATCCACCTGCATCCTCTCCCCGTGGCCGCCTTCTCTTCCATGCCCTTCTTGCATTGCTGGTTTCCCGGGTTGCTCATTCCGCGTGTGTCACATCCGCACGGCGGCCGAGGAGAATTGGGGGCAGGTTTTCTCGCATTTCCAATCCACCAGGGTGTCCCCCAGACCGACCGGGGCATACGAGATGGCTGTGAGCCAACCAAAAAGAAAAATTCAACAAAAAACTTGGAAAATCACAAAGCCTACCAACCGGGATTCGGTGATAAAAACTCTACTGTGCCGGGATAATACGAGTGCGGGATGGACACGATGGGAAAAGCGAATTTTGCATCAAGTAAGCTGTTTGTGACTTGGCAGCTCTGCAAGCCTCCAAACGATGGTGCAGCTCATTGTGTCTCTCTAATCACCAACCAGTGGATTAGGATCGCAAGTCCGTACCAACGCGTAGGTAAACTCCTGCATGCCTCACACCGGTACGAGTAAGTTTCCAAAGCATCGGAAATGGATTTGCCCACTTTGATTAGCCGAACTATGGGACTATGGGGAGGGCGAGAAGTTTGCTTGCTTCGGATCCTCTTTTCAAATCGATCGAGAGCACGTCAACCCCTTCGACTTGCAGCGTGCAGCACGAAAATAGGGGGCGATCAATCGCCTCACGGATCCCACCGATGCATACCAGGAAAGGGCGATCAATTGTCTCAGTCAAGGCCCAGAATAACAAACCACAAAGAAGGGGAGGAAATCCAAGGGTGGAAACTCACGGTCGGGCCCCGTGTGCAGAACAAACACCAAGGAATTGGATGCTCCTGAATGTCCTCCAGTCAATGACCGAATGGGCTTCATTGAATTACCATCGGCTCGACTTTTACGGCCTAGTCTTCTCATCCTGTGGCTCGGGTCCATTCCATCACCCCCTGCTCGATGGCCCGGCGCGCCTCGTGGCGCTCCGGGGAAACCTCTGGTGGCTTTTGGGGGAGCTTACAAGGTCCAGCCGGATTCGTTTGAAATGCGACAATCCCACGTCGCCTTGACCGCTAGATTTTTGGGGGACCCGAGCATTTGCTCAGCACTCCCACTCCCACTCCCACTCTGACTTGCGAAGGGGTATATTTGATCCAGGCTCCCTCAGGAAAAAAAAATAAAGCTTCCTTGAGATCTCTACTTCCTTCTTCTTCCATCACTGTACCCAGAGATAATCATCAGCCATTAGTATCAGTTCGTCGACGAATATTAACCATTATCTTGTTCCATCCTCCACCAGCCTTGGACCTTGTTCATTTGTACCTGCAGCAACTGCCGATCAACGCGGCTAGCGAACATATCAAGTGCCGACCATCAGGACTTGGTGAGTTGATCATCACCTCGATAATACTGGGTCTATTTGAATTAGCACTGACCAGCACTTGACAGCTCAAGCACAGCCTATCCTTCTACATTTGAACCCTGCTATAAACCCGGCCACCATGCAACGCATCTCATATCGCTCTACCGTGCTGTCGTCCGAGACGTCAAGCCGCGACATGCACAAAGCCTTCGAGGCATCACCACGCCCCAAGTTTGTCTCCTATACCGATCGACGACAACATACTGAGACTCATCCTCCTCCACCCCCACCATCACCAGTCCATTGGACCCGTGAGAAGCAGAGCCGCTAGGTGTCGGTCCTCCAGCAGGGTGTTTCGGGTTTCATTGAGTCTGGTTGGCGAATAGAGCGTTGTGTGTTCAAGGATTTGGCTTCCGCACTGTCATTCATAGGGACAAGTTGATTTTGCTTTGTGCGGCTTGGATATGGACTAATGGCAGCAACGTCGTGAAGTGAGCATGGTTGTTTTGCTCCTGTTATATAGTTTTGTCGGCCTCATCGTGGGCCTCTGGAAGTCTCTCAGACGACGCGCGCATCTGAGGGGCCTTGCCATCAGATTGAGAATAAATTTCCTTTAACGTTGAGCGAGTGTCTGGAATTCCCTGAACCATTTGTTCATTAGGCTCTTGAATGTCGCCACGCTGTGTTTCATGCACCGCTGCAGAGTCGACAGACGCAACATTTTCATCCACGAATGTGCGAACAGCATCTGTTTCACCACGGTCTCGTTTCACTTTCATCAGGTTTTCCAGGAACGCGGCCTGTTTTCTCATCTGATCATCTTGCCAATGCTGGGCTTGTGGAACCTCGCCACTTGCGCCTGCTGGGTTATTGACAGCCTGCCCATCCGGCCCCGCTTCTTTGGATGATTTCTCCTTCTTCAGCAGTTTAGCTGCCTGGCCGACGAGCTTGATACGTGACATGCCTATCAGATCGTAGTCGTCTGTTGATCGGAGAACCTCGGCGGCATCCAGCACGCCTGAATGGGTGAAGAACATGTTGGTACCCACCATATCTGCCCACATGCAGCTATACACCTGGCCTTGGTAAGAGATGATGGGATTTGCCGTGGCTAAATCGAGTACCTGCAGATGTGACGGCGAGGGCAGATGGGTATTCTCGTCACCATCTCTGTTGGTGCGGGAGGGTGTTTCGCGTGGTTCCTGAGCATCTTCAGCACCGGACTCTGCGGCCTCGATAGCACCGGTCTCTTCCGGACCAGGGGTGGGAGGGCCAGAGTTGGTTATTTTTCTTTTGGCCGGCGTCACTGGCTTGGGAGGCACGGGGACGTTGGATTTGATGTTAGAGTTCCAGGACGACAGGTCAATGTCCACGAAGAAGGTCTGCCCAGAAGAAGAAAATGTCAAGGAACGAACGGCTTTTGTGGTATGGGAATGGCAAAGAGAGCGGCTCAGTTTCAATCCACTGCAAAAGATGCCCTACCTCTGTCTCGGTGTCGTCGTATTCATATTCAAAATCATCTTCCAAGGAGTGTTGGGGTTGATTCATGGCGGGTGATCATAACGACAGTGGTCATGCGCCCGTTAAATTGGATTCTGAGATGTCGAAATGCGAGTCCTACAGTAGGTGATGGGATGGGGGTAAGATAGGATGACAGAGAGTACCTCTCCTTCTCATTGCTTCACTCCCATATTCAGAAGCCCAGTCCAAGTTTTCTGGGAATCACGTGATAATGACAAAAGGATTTCAAATGACACGTCAGACGGCCTTCACTCTGCATCTGCGTCCCACAACCGTCTCTCTTGGCCCCTCGCTCTCTCCCGGGCCTCACCCACTCTGCTCGATCTAGAACCCAAATTCAGAGTGCCTAGTTCTTTGACGATGCGATCCCTTGCTTGCTGATAGCTACATCTCCTCCATCCCATCCAACGTGCTATAAATTCCTGACTCCATTGGAGGTCTCACCCCACCCTTCCTGGTCTCACACCGGCAAGGAAAAACAAGCCCAGAGCTTGGGATGAAACAGCCAGGTGCAAGCAATGAAACAAGTCAAGATCAGCGACTGGACGAGGTGGTACATCGGGGCAGATGGATTGGTCTACCTTGACCGACTCAAGTCCGGATCAGGCTTTCCTTTTGTTGGGTGGTTGCGGGCGTCGCTACGTTTAACCACTGCCTGCAGGGTTGACACCGGCTAGCGCCCGGATTCTGACGAGCAAGTGATGAAGTCATTGGCGGCATTTGGGTCAATGACAGGTCAGGGCGAGCCAAAGGGCAATCCGAGACAATCGAGGCAAAGGGATCAGGGACAGAGGGAGCGGAGGGAACACCTGGTGCCAGTCACATCCGTCATTATTCCCTCTTTCTCTGACCCCTCTCAGCTTCTCCTTCAGCCCGTGCATTCCAACTTTCTTTTCACTCACAATCATCACATGTATCCATCTCTGGCATGTGGTACTTCGTCTCTTCCCTTGGATATTCATTCATTCAGGACACCAAGCTTGACTGACCTGACAGGCCACTGACTAAAGTAGCCGCCCCCGCCAATCACTCGTCAGACGCAGATAAGGTACCATCGAAAACAGAAAACACCCCCAGCGAAACCCCTCAACACAACTCGCCCCGGAGGCTCGGACATTCGGTCAGCCTGCGTCCCAGTCGCCAATCATAGCAAAGAGTACGTCAATGCTTTCCTTTTCCTGGACGTTGATACCTGTCTTACACATTCGGCGCGCGGAACTTGGCGGAATGGTCTCTGTATCACAGTATTATTCATGCCCCCTTCACCAGCGGGACTCCCAGCAAACCCCCCAAAGGCAGCTTTTCGGTCGCTTACGACGGCGGAGAGTAATGCGATGACGCTGAGAGTCAATGGCATTACTCCTCCCGTCGTAACCCACTGTTGCTCCCCTCCAGCACCTTAGACGCATTTCCCTCAATGCAGTCACCGCGCTGCCCTCCCGGGGGCCTTGCTGGGCCGCATTCCCGCTCTCGCCGTAACATCCGCGTGGGTGGATGAGGCTGTGGTCAAATCACATTCCTTCCCTTGTTGTCAGCTTGCCTTCCTCGTGATGTTCTGGCTAATCATTTCGGGTTCGCTCTTATGTACAGTGGCCTTAGCCTTGGGGTCCCATCATGCTAGCCAACCACCGCTTACTCGATCATTATATACCGTTACGGCGGAACCCTCTATATTTCCCATCACTTCCTCCCCCGCGGCCTGGGTCCCTCCAGCACACGACCAGCTTCTCCTCGCTGCACCACCGTCCCCAGACACAGAACTTGATTCGGCAACGTCCACCATCATTGTTCCCGTCGACCCCAACACCACTGAATCCAATCCTCCATATGAATCGGTGACTGGGAAGGCCCTGGAGGGAGAAGAGCAGATGGGTCCTGTCAAGACAAAGGCCACCATTGGTGTGCTGTCGACACTTATATTTTACATGTGCGCCAACAGTGTATTGCGGGCCACACGTCCAGAGGTATTCATTTGGCAAGACGAAGACCGAGAGGAATCCAGCTGGATCGCTACCTCGCGGTATTGGCTCGACAGGAAATGCTGTCGATGGCTGGGTGTCTGCGGTGCATTCCACATGCACTATATCTCGGAACACGACAAGTTCGGCCATCGTCCCTCAATTGATCACCGAGAGCGAGTGGTGGTACCCACGCCTGACTGGGACTGGCAGCATGCCTGGACTGAGGGCAACGACCGCCCTGAAGATTGGACCGACGATGAACGGGTGCTGAGGGTGATCCCAGACTACGTGTTCGAGTATGCTCCTCTCGTCCACCTCTACTCGGGAGAGCAGTTCTGGCCCTGCGACATTGCTGAGCACCTCTACCACATCACCCCAACCTTGAACTACACCCCGGTCCAGTCCGAGCAGCAGCATCCATCACTCCAAAACTTGGACGAGCTGAACAATTGGGACAAGGGCCGGTGGCTGTTTCTGACCAGCAACGACAACGTGGAAGAACGGCCAGACTGGTTGGAGGGAGAGAAGAACATCCCAACAGGACCGTCGAGACCAGATGACCCGTTAGAAGACAACGAGGGCTGGGTCCACAAACCAGGACGGACATATCTACAAGGTGTGAAGGATGCATTGGACGACGCGAAAGAATGGTTTGCACCGGACTTGGATGACTTTGAGGATGGTGATGATTTTCAAATGACAGCCTCGGGCCAATCAGAGCAGACACAGGCCGCACGCCGGATTCATCATGAATTGAGACGCTCAACAAGTCGGGATCACGCGCCGCCGGACAGGCTGCGAGGAGGTCGAAGTGATGCACCTGCAGTTCTTGTCACCGTCAACAAGGGCCATGGCATCGTCGACGCTTTTTGGTTCTTCTTTTACAGCTTCAACTTGGGGAACGTGGTGCTCAATGTCCGGTTTGGCAATCACGTGGGCGACTGGGAACACACCGCCATTCGATTCCAACACGGCAAGCCCAAAGCCGTGTTCTTCAGTGAGCACAACTTCGGATCCGCCTACAGCTACGATGCCGTGGAGAAAATCGGCAAACGCCCCGTGATCTATTCCGCTTACGGGACTCATGCCATGTATGCAACTCCTGGCACCCACCCTTACATCTTGCCATGGGGGATCCTCCACGACCTGACAGACAGGGGCCCTCTATGGGATCCAGCTCTGAATTCACACGCTTATACATATGATTACAAGAACGACACTCTGCGGTCTTCGAACCGCACGCCGAATGCCCCGACCAACTGGTTCCACTTTGCTGGACATTGGGGGGATAAATTTTACCCTCTGGGTGATAAACGGCAATATCGATTCGCCGGACAATACCACTATGTCAATGGTCCGCTCGGCCCGAAATTCAAGCATCTGGGGAGGAAGAAGATCTGTCAAGGACCAGAAAGTTCTCCTTGTGTGGTCAAGAACTGGCTAGGCAGTGGAGATAAAATTGGCCATTTACATCTGTCCGACCTAGAAGCTGAGGAAGGAGACAACAACCTATAGATGACTACGTGGAGCTAGTGCAGACGAGACACGAGTTACGGATATGACTCTTGCTATGTTTTTTGATACTTTTTACAGTCCTTTGATGACCAGCATCATGATACCCTTTGCGATACATTTTGGGCGGACGCGGGATTGGAATTTGTGAATGGCGTTCTGGGATGGCGTTCTTGAGGATCTGGGGGATCTCTGTTTTATTATACCCATCATACCCTCCTGCCATATAGACAGTGTTGGATACCTACGACTAGCTACTGTACCAGTTAGGAAGCAGACATTTGGAGAAGTGAAGCGAGTTGGATGTTGAATGAGAGTGTTCATTATCACAACCACTAGACACAACTGGTCTCCATTGAAGATTTCCCCGCGTGTCCAGCATTACAAATAGCACAGTGCACAAGTACAATGACTGGAGTACATAGAGCCACATGACAGCTCCCACACCGCGCGACGAAGTCTGTGCTTGACTTGACTATGCATACCTGGATACATAAATATCCGGGACTTGACGCACGGCCCAGGATCTCGTATCTCCGGGGTTTCATACATATACTCGGCACTGAGTTGGTACTATCACTTCTACGGGTAGCTCCTCTAGCTCCTCTCCAAGGGATTTCTTTGGGGTCCTATTACGAGTAGGATCTACCCGCTTTTGATGTAGCTTAGTTAGTGGTTCTGAATATGTACGGAGTACCTAGTTACCTCCTCGGTAGTAGGCACTCGTGCGAGAGGTACTGTACTCGGTACTGCGGTACTGTCCCTCGAGGTGCTGTACCGCATCGTAATTAGCGGGTTTTTGGTGCGTCTCACCGAGTCCATCTCACCCCTCCAACTAACTAACTTCCCCCCAACCTCCTCGTTTTTCGATGTATCCCGCCTTGCCAATGCCACTTGCGGATGGTGGTTTCGAGTACGAGGTACTCGGTACATAGTAGAGTTCGCCAAATATAAAACCCCGAGAACTCGTAAGCAATCGGTGGGTGGGTGGTACTCGGGTACTTTATGGCACACGCTAATGCTCCATGGTCACGTCTGTGCTCTGCATAAACTACCTCTATTACTCGAGGATGAAAAAAACCCGATTGCCATTTTACGGTTTGATCCTAGAGGGGGTGAGCAAAGGCCGCTTTTAACCCGAGCTCTAACTGCGCTTTTGGCTGAGCAGCTACTGAGCACGCCGCGGGCGCCGCGGCCGCGGCGAATGGGGCGTCGAGAATAACCTCTACCAACTGGGCCACCGGGATACGTGGCCGTGAAGAACCGGAGCAGGCGATTGTCCCTACACGTACATGAGGGACCTGGTCGAGGGGAAGTATGGTCCAGGCCGATTCCACGGACGAGGATGTCAAGATCAGGAACGGAACGGGGAGCGGTCTGTGGTTTCGAGGACCCCGTCAGCAGAATCCATTGACCAAAGGAACGGATGGTAGACGAAAAAATTGGACGCGCCGTTGGGACACACATGATGACTTGCTCTTTGAAGATCAGGGCTATTACTGCGCTTCGTGTGGGTACCCGACGTAAGGTGGAGGTTTATAGAAAGGACTGACTGATGCGAGGTCTTATTATGACATTGATACATTTGGTTGTTGTTGTTGTTGTTGTTGTCATCTATGACCCTATGTAGCTTTCGCAAAATTAGTTTTGAATGATGTCGCCCTCTAAGTTGTACTCCCGTCGCATATCGGGTATATGTGTACAAACCCCCCAATTCGTGTACTGTCCTTCATTATGAACCCCTTCATACCTTCTCAACATTGCTTTTGTCGTCAACAGCATACTGATCGACGGCGCTGACAATATGCGGGTTGAGGACGAAAGGTAAGCTGCAATGACAAACAATCATCAGAGCCATTGGTACGATCGCCACAGGTTGTGTAATCCTCCATGCCAGTGGTACAAACAACGCCATGTAGATCACGCCACCAGCGAGTGGAAGCATGATAAGGAACATGACTCGAAATTTAGTCGTGATCTTCGGGATCTCCTTAAAAAAGTTCGAATTCTCGACTTCCTTCTTAGTCATCTCCCAGGTCATCTCGTACCCGACGATGTGGGCGATCAAAGCTTTGTTGACGTGAAAGCTAAGGCCATAGAAGTAGAAGCAGTACATCGGCTGCCACCTGAAATTTTCCCAGAGCGAACCAAAGAATGATCGTTCGCCGATGCGGGATCGCATAACGGCTAGGGCGATGTTGCTGAGGATCCAGAACACCAGGACCACGGAGAGAAAGATGGACCAGGACGAGGTGTAAAATTTATCCAGTTCATCCCAGTAAAGGCCAACCAGAACATAGTTAGCAATGGTGTAGAAGAAGCCACTACCGATGGCATAATCTATAAAACAAGGGTGTCAGCTCGTCGTAAGTCGACTATCCGCAAGTGACAATACTCACATGAAGTCATGTATGAGATAATACTAAGCTTCGAAGACCAATGCATGTCGCAAAATAAAAATTGCCGGAAAAGCCGTGTGAAGGGCCCTCTCCAGAGCCAGGTCCAAATGGGATTGAACAAGAGTTCACTGTCGCCGTAAGCGTATCTTTCCCATCGACTGATTTCATCGTAGATCGTCAGAGAGACTTGCTCCTTGAACTCGTCTTGATGATAGGAAGCGTATCGAGTGACCCAGTTGGCGCTTTGAAGTCGAAGGCTCATGTTGAAATCTTCGGAAATATGTTCCTCAGACCAGTAGACTGGGGTGTTCCTATCACCCGTATCTATTGCGACGTCTTGGAGCGCTTTCCAGCGCACGAAAGCGTTGTGGCCGACGAAGGGGGCGCATTCACCATTGCTGACTTGAAACCGAATCTGCGCATAGCACATTTTGGCAAAATACGTAGCACCGTTCTCGAAGAAATCCCCCGAAACTTGGTACACAGAGGTATGGTGTTGCACTATGGCGACTTCTGGCGAAAGGAACATTTCTGCCGCGCCATTGATCAAACAGTCGCGAGGCTGAGGGGAGACGTCAGCTCAATGCTCGCAACCAGGTATCCATGAACTTACAACCCGAGTATCGGAATCACACATCAGGATGACTTCACCTATGCGGATGTTCCCCGCGGCCTTGACTCGACTATCCTTAGCCAGTTCTTCGCTCAAAGCTTGGTGATAGAGAATGTCCTCTTCCGCCGAGTCGATGAAGACTCGGCTTCCATCTCTGACTTGGCTGTGGGCATGCACGAGTTTTGTGAGAGTTCGCTCGACTTTGTTGGCAAAATTCATGCAGAAGTTCGAATTTGAGGCTTTCTTGAATCGGCCGGTACGAAAGTATCCATTCTCGCCGTTCATTGGTCGGGCTACCCAACTGTGGTGAAAGTCAGTCACGGAGTTAGTTGCCAGACAGCTGAGTATGACGCTTACCCAATGTTGTTGGCTTCGTACCATTCGATACGAGCTTGTGCGGCAGCAGGGTCGCTATGAAGGAGGTATCCGAGGCCATCATCCGTGATGAAAATATTGGCCTTTCCTCCTTGCAACTCATAGTCTGAGACTGCAGCCATCAGACTTCGGACCGTTGGGATAACGACCAGCTCTAGTGACTCCTTGTAAACGGCCATTTGTATTGTGACTCGTGGAGGAGTAAATCCTTGATCGTACGCTTGCTTGAGGTTTGGTTTGATGCTTGAGAAGAATCGTGTGTTGGTGAAGAGGCCAGTGATGGGTCCGAAAAGCTGGAAGGCATAAGTCATCAGAGACAGAGAGAAGAACATAGCCACGATTAGGGTCAGTGGCTCGAAGGCAATCCAGACGAAACGCCTGCGATCGCCGTCTGTCAGCATCTCGAGGACGAGATGAGATGTGGTGTAGCCGAAGATGAGGAAGACCAGGAAGAAGATCGAACAGGCCATGATGATTGCTCCATAGAGCCTGACTGGACGGTCGAGGGATTCTTTTTCGAGCTCTTGTTCTTCCAAATCCGAGATCTCTGTGACTTCGGTTGTGAACCTCTCCTTCTTCGATGTGTTCCACAGGCTTAGAGAACTCGCCGTCAAAGCTCTGGATTTGTTATGGGCGGCGGTGAAAGAAGCAGTCCCCCATATCTGTTGTTCAATCAGCACCCTTCTGCCCAGCAGACAACGTCCACCAGTCTCGGTTGTCGGAACTCACTAGTTTCATCAATTCCTCTTCCGTGGCGACCGCTTGTTGCAACACCTTATCAGCTTCGTCATGCCATACTAGAAGAATTCTCTCGCTTCTGATTAATGCTGCGTAGGGAAATCGTCGTGCCTGAGCAAGCCCAATTCGCATGAGGTTGGCCATGCAGTCGACGATTTGGAGATCCAGGCCATCCCCAAGCATGATTCCAAGATCTTCGTCCCCAATGACATCGAAGATGGCCTCTGTGGAATCCGTAGCAATGGCAAAAGCTGCCTGAACGCCAAGTTTTGCAACCGTGCGAACCAGCGTGTCCGGGAGGTCCTGTGGCTCGACGCTCAAGGTGCCATTGGATTGACGCAGGAGGACACCGAGAGGCCTTTTTGGCAGGTTGATGTCGAACCAACCATTAGCGGCACCTTTTCCATAAAGGAACTTTGTCATCTAAGACTCGATTGTTAGCTCAGCTTTCCTAGCATTTGCGAAAGCTCTTACCGT
The DNA here is from genome assembly GCF_001646965.1 of Fonsecaea nubica. Classification (NCBI taxonomy): domain Eukaryota; kingdom Fungi; phylum Ascomycota; class Eurotiomycetes; order Chaetothyriales; family Herpotrichiellaceae; genus Fonsecaea; species Fonsecaea nubica. Next base: position 353,768 of record NW_019173682.1, read on the forward strand.
TCTGTGCCTCAGTGCTTCCTCGAAGTTGGCTTTGTCCAGGCGCCTGCTCTGGTGGCTTGACACGGACACACCTGAGGAGTTCGGTTGCGAAAAATGCAGGTATTGAGGTCTCGCCAGCGGCGTCGAGGCACCTGCCTCGGAGAGTGAAGCCATCGGTGTTGTTGGTAGAAGCAAAGACGCTTGGTCTGGACATCAGCCTGACAGGTCGAGGGCACCGAGCCTTGTCATGAAATATTAAGAACGGTGAACGACAGATGAACTGACGAAATTTGTTTACAGAAAAAGCCGGTGGCTTGTCGCCATCTCCCGTCCTGGCCACCGTCCAAGGAGACCCATGAGTGCGAGTGCGAAGCGTAGACTTCCCCCATGTCAGTCACGCACTTTGTCCGGATACATGATTCTGCTCGCCTTCGGCCATGGTCGCGTCCCGCATTGTGTGATAGTGATTTCAACGGGCATAGTGGCGTGCATCTAGCTCAGCCGTTGAACGTAGCGTTGAGGTTGGCAAATCTCAGACTGCCGGGGATGATTGGATGTGTTCGAACTGCAGGAACAGACCTGAGATCCCGCTTGAGATCCACCTTGACGTGCCAAGATGCGGATCAGGAGGCTTCCGCAACTTAAACCTGCCTTAAACCTGGTGGGTGCCTGGAGATCTCGTGGCTAAGACTTTCTGGGCTGAGACACAGCATGGTCTCGCACAATCTCTGGGCCAGCGTGGCAGGCTGGCAGGCTATTCATGGACCTCTGGGCTGCGACACCGCCGTGACAGCACATTGTCCCCTCGCCACGCAAACCTAGACGGGAAATCCGAGGATCGTCATCGATATGGTGGTGACTCTGCCTGCTTTACCAATGATATCTCACAGTCAGAGGGATCATCAACTTGGGTCCGCACTGATCAGAGACATTGTATCTGCTTGCGCCGGCGACATGGCCTGGCACCTTCCTCATGTGCGATAGGAAATGTTCCCTATCTTGTTGGAACTTGATTTCCAGTTCCTCGCTAACGGGGTTTAATTTCAACGCCAACTTCTGAACTGTCCCCATGGAACATTATTGGACAGGGTTCATGCACCCAGAGAAATATTGTGGCGGGCATGGCTGGCATGGCTGGACATGCGCCTCCAATAACGCGAGATCAAACGTTTTCCAGAGCTCGTTTCGGACACCGGTCATGTTCAGCCAGTACCGAGTCCGAATCTAGAGTTTACTGTCCCTGCCCGGGGCGAAAGGCTACTCCCACTTCTGCGCGTCGAGCACATGTCTCACAGCTCACGAGCGTGTCTCAGGAGAACAGTCTGGTAGAGCACATGAAAGTCGCCACCCATGCCGATCTATTTGGGTGAACTGCCTACAACAGCTCGACGCAAGAGTTGAATGCCGCTACGTTATCATTGTCTCGCAGTCACCTTGACGGCCTTTGTGTGTCAGTCAGTCTCGGGCAAAGACGACGAGAGAGAAGATGCCGTCGCCGATCGCAAACTCTCATGACCCCGACTTCGTCTATGCAGCGCATCAAGCAAGTCATCCAAGTCCCCAGATGCAAAGTCACAGCAACGACGAGGTCGCATCGATAGAGAACTATGGCTATGATCGTACCCGAGACGGCTCCGAGGAGGATCTCTTCCGAGGCTTCAACAGCTATCGTGTGAGCGGGATGCGCAACCATGAGTTCAAGACTTATCTGCTGGACGGAAAGTGAGTTGCTTTTCCATTTGTCCCCTCTCTAAGTATTCGAGCATCATTGACATCAAGCAGGATTGAGAAACCTTGGACTGCGGACAAGAAATACAAAGCGCCTCGCAAGGGCAATTGGTATATCCTCGGAGGGCTTCTCCTTGCGATAGCTGTCAGCGCAGTTGTGAACTGGAGGATCGCGGTCGGCGTTCCCAACCACGAGGTTCGGCTTCCCATTTGCGTCTGACTGTGCTTCACTGACACAGAGTCTTCCTTTGCAGTATTGTCTAGTCCTGGACGATTCCTTCAGCACCCTCGATAAATCCATCTGGAGTCATCAAGTCCAACTTGACGGGTTTGGGACGGGCTCATTCGACTGGACAACAACGGATGGCCGAAACGCCTTTACTGATGGAGATGGACTTCACATCGTTCCCACTTTCACAACTGCCACAACCGATATTACTGAAGGCCAACTATACAAGGGGTCAGTAGTTACACGGCCCCTGGGCTGCTGAAAGATTCTAACCTGTGGATCAGTTATCATCTGAACTTGGAACAGTCCAAACATGGTGACGGTTCATGCACAGCCAGCACAACTGCGGAATACTATGCCGATGAATGCAGCCGGACCTCCAACATTTCCTCCCACACAATCATAAACCCCGTGAGATCAGCACGCCTTACTACGCAAGGTGCCAAATCGATCCTGTATGGTCGTGTTGAAGTCGTGGCCAAGGTGCCAAAGGGCGATTGGCTCTGGCCGGCAATCTGGATGATGCCCGAAGATTCTGTATATGGAATCTGGCCGCTGAGTGGCGAGATTGACATTATGGAAAGTCGCGGTAATGCGCGTGGCTACAGAAACGGCGGAAGAGAGGCAGTCTCAAGCACAATCCATTGGGGTGAGCGAATCTCAGTCTCGGTTTCGAGAGTGACCTTGTTGAACTGAAACACGTCAGGTACCTCGTGGAAGACCGACAACTTCTTCAGAACCACACAACAACGCAAGATTCAAAGAACAGACTATTCCGAAGGTTTTCACACGTTCGGGCTCGAGTGGTCTAAAGATTACCTTTACACATGGGTCGACAATCGACTGCAGCAAGTTCTCTACGTCGACTTCACGAAACAGGATCTATGGCAACGCGGCCATTTCCAAGGTGACTACGAAAACGGGACGCAGACCATTAACCCCTGGTACCTTTCAACCAACAAGAATGCACCTTTCGATCAAAAATTCTACCTGATTCTCAATGTTGCGGTCGGGAGTCGCAATGGCTGGTTCGCGTACGTTTTGACTGGCTGCCTTGGTTCTTTTGTTTCACCATCGCTGACACATGTTATACAGGGACGGAGTTGGTGGCAAGCCATGGGTTGACGGAAGAGACTCTGCAGCCTCTGACTTCTATGGCGGTGAGTCCAGTGTGACCTGTTACCTCTCACAATCCATGCTGACACGTCAATTAGCCAGGTCCGAGTGGGAACCGAGCTGGGGAACGGGAAACGAACGCGGTCTGACGGTCAAGAATGTCAAAATGTGGCAGCAAGGTAAATGCAACACATAGAACACCAATGGAATGTAGACTAGTACGCAAATGGGAGGTGGACTAGCACACGAATGGGATGGACACAATGGAAGGGCATTTTCGAGGCTTAGTTATACTCAAGTAAAGACGAACTCGGTACCTAGCGAGCCGTATATGGCAATTAGATTTTTCGTGCTCGATTAATAGAGGTACGAAGAGTGGGCATATACTGTGGTTTATGTACCTCGTAGGTACTCGGTACCAAATACATGATTGCCTAGGGACCTTGTACTGGAGAGGTGTGTCGAGTTACCAGGAAGCATCTTCCTGGGCCCAATAGTTTCGGGTTTTGTTACACCTATTAATTTCGTAGTCTGTGACTTTTCCCCCAGCCTGAGAAGTAATACCTACGTTCCGAGTGCATAGGAACCATACTACACGCCCTCCAAGTCAACGGTTTGCTGCCGTAGATATCATAAGCTGTGTATTGTCTGTTTACCCTGTACGAGGTACTAAAGGCGTGTATGTATATAACTGTCGACGTTCCTGCTCGTCAGGTCACTCCTCACCGAACCTCACCCGCCTTCCCTTCTCCTGTTCTCGATGCACGTACACACCCGCCAGTTCCGCCCTCGGAGGGGCAATCTACAAATCTCTCTTCTCAATAACTCAGCTGATGCGCGGGTGGCGCTCCTTTCCATCTGGGTCTGGTTGGGGAAACGAATAGCCGGACCCTGCTCTCGCCCTCCAGCCCATCGAACGCGCTCGACGGTCGGGTCGCTGCGGCCGCATTGCTGTGGAACAAGCGGTATCCCCCGGATGTCGCAATCAGGGCGGAATCAGTTGTAGGTTTCGTGGTGGTGGTGATGGTGGTGGTGGTGCACGATGATGTCGAGAAGAGGAACGACGCTCGAACAAAGGCGACAAACAACCCCACACAGACGTCTCGTGCACTTCGGCCATCTCGGAACCCATGACTAACCCAGCTACATGATAGTTGATCTCATAGTTGCAAAGGTACCCTGGGTGTAGATACCACAGATGGAAATGCTGCGGTATCTGTATCTTGGTCTGGGATCACTCAGAGCACGCACCACTTCTAGATCATGAAGTGGACGTGGTTTTCTGTCTTGATGGATTCTCATTCTCGGATGGAGCGGCGATTGTCTCTGCCAAAAAGAGGCGGGAGGGAGGTAAGTTGAAGGATGAGCAAGCTTGGAGGTTTGCCTACGTCGATAGACTCTAGTTCCCATCTCTCTGGATGGATATACATACCTTCCAGTTTGGGGTGGCTAGAATCACCCCCCTTCCGGAACTCTGAGTTCATGTCGAGGTCTAGTCTGATGTGCTGCCGCATAGCCAATGGCTGCTGGGGTTTGGGATTGGTTGAGGAAAAGAGTCATCACGTCGAAAGTCAGGTTCTCTCCCAGGCCACACTTCGGCGACTGGTAAGGCTGACACGCTGAATGGCAAGGCTGAGGAATGTCTTGGCAGGGTCATGACCTCAAAGCCCCGCCGGCAAGGCAACGGTTCTTGGTCCATTCCAAAGGACTGCGCCTCCGACTGCTGAGCGAATTTTGTAACATCTTCATGCCCGCTCCGTCTGAGCACGTCAGACGAACAATTCGCAATCGAGACGAATACATGGGACAATAGCAATCACGACAGTGCACTGTCCCCGCCATCGCACATGCACCCACCTGAACTCTTCCCCTCGTCAGCTGCCGAGTTGCACCATGATCTCGTTTCAGCCGTCCAGTCCTCGCAACCCTCCACCAGTCTTACAGTAACAGCCACATCTATACTCTTCAGTATAGCGACAGCAGCTGCTTCTCCTCCTCTTACCGTCATATCTTCGCCGACTCCATCACCCTCTTCAAGCATGTCCGATGACAAGAGCAGTGGCGAATGCAAACTACTGGGCCCTTTCGCTATATTGGTGCAGGGAGCGCTGGGCGCTTTGGCACTATTATCCCTGGTTTACAAGAGATGGAGAGAAAGACCACAGCGACCTCTCAAGGTCTGGTCTTTTGACGTGTCCAAACAAGTCGTCGGGTCGATTTTACTCCATCTATTAAACCTCCTCATGTCGCTTTTCTCCTCTGGCAAGATAGGTGAGACTGTGGTGAATGCAACAGCAAGTACACCCGGGTCTGAAACAATCGCGGAATACCAACCAAATCCCTGCTCATTTTACCTGCTCAATCTGGCCATTGACACGACCATCGGGATCCCCATCCTGATCGGCATACTCAAGATTTTGACGATCGGTGCACGGTATACACCTCTCGCAAATCCTCCCGAATCGATCGAATCCGGAAATTATAGCACACCCCCCAAGGCCTCCTGGTGGGCAAAGCAGTGCCTGCTCTACTTTTTAGGACTGATAGGCATGAAGATTTGTGTATTTATTATTTTTCAACTTTGCCCTTGGTTAGGACCCGTTGGAGACTGGGCACTTGGATGGACAGAAGGCAACGAGGCTGTTCAGGTTGCATTTGTCATGTTCATCTTTCCCTTGATTATGAACGCAGCCCAGTACTATATCATCGACACATTCATCAAACAGAAGAAGGGACCACAAGATGACAGCGAAGAAGAGATAGAGCATGAAAGAGGTGAAGAGCATGGTTCTTTGTTGCCAGATGCGGGATCCGATCATGGCCACTCACTCGATGAGGACGAGGTCTGCAAAGCCAAAAGTTCGGCCTCCAGCCAGCTCGAGAGGGTCATCTCATACGACCCGGACAAGGACGGGCACGTGGTTGAGAACGAACGACCAGGCGAAAGCAGCAGCTTGACAGCTCACGCCGAGGAGGAAGGCTTGGAGGACCGGCCTCGGATATGATTTGGGATGTTTGTTTGCATTGCTTTGGATGGAGTACCGAAAATGGGAAAGTAGCCGCATGGGAGCTCACGGGACCTGGTATATTTGGATAGTGGCAAAGACGAATACACGCATGAAGGACCAGACCGCCACATGCGGACGGCCTGAGTTGTTATGGACAATCTCTGCATTTCGATTACGTCTGATGTTACTCCGCATCAACGATTCTGGGGATTCGGTTCCCTTTGTAAAATCTGAATGGAGATCGTGACCTCTATCCCTGCGCTCAACGGTTTGAGCATCTCCAAACAAGTACACATCATCCTGTAGACGCCGACGCTAAGCGGCGCGAGGCGGGAGAGGTTGGGTAATCGGGGGGGGCAGCTGATAGGGCGGTGCCCCTGCGCCGCCTGCGTGGCGATGGATCTGGTTAAGAGGGGCTCCATCTGTACCTGAAAGCCCTTTCGCTCGGAAGGTCGCTATCCAATTGCGGGGGAAACTGGGCGATGTTGTCTCGTAACAAGTTCCTGAATTCTCTCATTCCATCTCATTCCAGTAGCCCATGTGATGTAGTTTGATGAAAATTCTTTTTTGCTCGCGGGGCGTGTCCGTCTTGAAAGATTCTATTGTATAAAAACGGCTCACGGATCCGCCCTTGCTGCGCCCAACGAAACCCTCCATTCACATTTCCCCAAAGCCACTGAACACTTTGCGTGTACTTCCGCCCCAAAGCCGTGTTTCAGCTGCGGTGAGACTTCTAGCTATCCGATATCTTTCTATTTCTCTTATCGAACCGGCACTATTGGCGATCACAAGGGTCTGACGGAGGCCGTTATCCTGTGGCCAGCCTCATTTAGTCTCGTTTGTTCTCATAATCAGTCCAATTCCCGCTGCAACGGCCATACCAGAAACCCCTCAGGGGCATAGGCTGCGGCTGACAGGCTCACCTATCAAGACAGTACACCGTTAGCTGAACCTACCCGTTACCCGTACAAAAGAGCTCCCGGGCTCGACGTCTGCCTCTGCTGCATTCATCTTCCATCTTACATTCCCTTGGTTTTGTCGTTCACTGTTCTGGTCTGCCATCAAAATCGCGTCTTGTCTTCCCTGACCACACTCGTTTTCTGAACGACCATGGATCATCTCTCAGTCAACGGCGACCAGCCGCTGAATCCGGCAAGACACAAGCTGGTTGAGCAAGTCATCAGGACACCAGGGAGACAACCCTCCCCGCAACCGACTTTGCTAGGAGTGCCCGGGGCCTCCCAATCCAATCAATCGTTACATCGTATCCTGTCGGACCATAGTCCCGGATATGTGGCTCCTCAATTCGAAGGCAAGAGGGCGCAAATGGAAGAGGGTACGTCCGCAGATCATGGTAACAATAACGAAGAGAAGCTGACAGAAGCGCAGTTATGGACCTCATCGAAGAGAAGGGCTTTCTGCCCACCGAATTTATTGCCTCCGAGACCGAATGGTTCTACAATTCCCTGGGAATCGACGACATGTACTTCTCCACGGAAACCGTCGAAGCCGTGGCAAGCAACATCCTTTCGTTGTATGCGGCCAAGCTCGCAGCGTATGCCCGGGATGACAAGAAGCTCGAGATCAGATTGGCCAAAGAGGCCTCGGATCATGCGGTCTACATTGACACAAGCAAGCCTGGAATAAGCATCATTGACGGGCCGAGATACGAACAGAGAATTGACGAGAAATACATCGACGGTTCTACACCCTCAAAGAGCTTCCGTGTCGAGTCCTTCCGATCGAACAATGCTCTGCCGGAGAATCCGGACGAGTCGCTGCGATGCTATTTCGTTTACGAGTGTCAATTCAAGAACCCGACTCCTGGGTCCAATGAGACGGACATCGAGGTCATCGGTGAGAAGCGGTTTCTGCAAAAGGCAACACAGAAAACCAAAGAGATCTACCAAGAGATTATCACCTATGCGGTTTCCCGGACTGGCCCAGTCATCGAGATGTTCGAGATGGAGGGCACCCGAGAAAAGAGACTGGTTATTGCCTACCGTCAAGGGTCGGCCATGGGCGTGTTCAGTGCCCTGTCAGATCTCTACCACTACTACGGAGTCACGAGCTCTCGCAAATACGTCGAGCAGTTCTCCAACGGCATCACAGTTGTCTCTCTTTACTTGAAACCGGCCAGCAATGAAATTGCCAAGTCGAGATACCCCCCAATCGAGGCATCGATCCATCAAATCATCAAAGAGGTCTCTTTGCTGTTCTGCGTCCCTCAGAACAAACTTCAGGGACAGTTCGCAAGTGGGAATCTGAGCTTACAAGAGAGCATCTACGCCCACTGCGTGCACGTCTTTGTCCAGCAGTTTCTCAACCGGCTCGGCTCCGAGTATACGTCGTTGGTCGCGGCGTTGAAAGGAGACACCAACGCCAATGCGGAGCTGCTTTCAAAGATCAAGAAGCGGCTGCGAACAGAGACGTTCACCTCAGACTATATCCTCGAAATCATCAACAAGTACCCCGAGCTCATTCGTAATCTGTACTTGTCCTTTGCAAGCACCCACTACGTGCAGACTCGAGGTGAGCAGGATGATTTTATCCCCACGCTCAGCTATTTGCGGTTGGACGTGCAAAACGTTATGGACGATGCAGCATTGGCTGAGATGGTGTCAACGACCACCCAGAACCAACACGACGAGATGGTCATGCAATACTTTTTGACCTTCAACCGAGCAGTCTTGAAGACCAACTTCTACACTCCGACCAAGGTGGCACTCAGCTTCCGTCTCAAGCCCAGCACCGAATTCCTACCCGAGCATGAATATCCACAGCCGCTGTACGGGATGTTCTTGGTCATTGGGTCAGAGTTCAGGGGATTCCATCTTCGGTTCCGCGACATTGCGCGTGGTGGCATTCGGATCGTCAAGTCTCGTAACAAGGAACTTTACGCAATCAATGCCCGGACTCAATTCGACGAAAACTACAACCTTGCCAACACTCAGCAGAGAAAGAACAAGGACATCCCGGAGGGCGGCTCCAAGGGTGTTATCCTTCTTGATTGGCAACATCAAGACAAGGCTCGTGTAGCCTTTGAGAAATATATCGACAGCATTATGGATCTTCTTCTCCCTCCCACGAGCCCTGGTATCAAGGATCCCATCGTTGATCTGCATGGACAGGAGGAGATCCTGTTCATGGGTCCCGACGAGAATACCGCCGACCTCGTGGACTGGGCTACAGAACATGCCCGTGCCAGAGGAGCGCCGTGGTGGAAGTCCTTCTTTACCGGCAAGAGCCCCAAACTGGGTGGTATTCCCCACGACGCATACGGAATGACGACTCTGTCAGTCCGCGAGTATGTTCTGGGCATTTATCGCAAGCTGAACCTGGATCCGAGCAAAATCAGAAAGCTGCAGACCGGTGGTCCAGACGGCGACTTGGGATCTAACGAAATTCTCCTCAGCAAAGAGAAGTACACGGCCATCGTTGATGGCTCTGGTGTCCTTGTTGACCCGGAAGGGCTGGATCACGACGAGTTGATCCGCCTAGCCAAGAAGCGAGTGATGATCTCGCAATACGATATCTCCAAATTGTCACCACAAGGATACCGCGTGCTGGTGGAGGAGAACAACGTGACATTGCCTTCTGGCGAAAAGGTCCACAACGGCATGACCTTCCGCAACACATTCCACCTCCGCGATGCTTCACAATACGACCTCTTTGTGCCTTGCGGTGGTCGGCCGGAATCCATCGACCTGTCGAGCGCTGGCAAGCTGATCGTGGACGGCAAATGCAAGATCCCATACATTGTCGAGGGCGCCAATCTGTTCATCACGCAAGACGCCAAGCTTCGCCTTGAAAAGGCTGGCTGTGTTATATACAAAGATGCCTCGGCCAACAAGGGCGGCGTCACTTCGTCGTCACTCGAGGTCCTGGCAAGCTTGTCCTTTGACGACCAGGGATTCATTGAGAACATGTGTGTTCACAGTGATGGAACTGTCCCTGAGTTCTACAAGACATATGTGAAAGAAGTACAAGAGACGATCAAGCGCAATGCTCGACTCGAGTTTGAAGCCATCTGGCGTGAACACGAAGCCACGGGGGTGCCTCGCTCCACCCTCTCGGACCAACTGTCTCTCGCCATCACGAAACTAGACGAAGACCTCCAAAACTTCAATGATCTATGGAACAACAAGACTCTTAGACATCAGGTTTTCAAAGAGGCGCTGCCCAAGACGCTACAGGACAAGGTGGGACTGGACAAGATCTTGAGCCGTGTGCCGGACAACTATCTCAAGTCCATCTTTGGCAGTTTCTTGGCCAGTCGATTTGTGTACGAGTACGGAGCGACGCCCAGTCAGTTTGCGTTTTTTGATTTTATGAGTAAGAGGCTCGCGGGAGCCATCTCCAACGGGCAGTGATAGGGCAGGACGGTCATAAGACGGAGCGGGTGGACAATGGGAGAAGACAAAAAGGGCCAATATTGAATGGGACGAGCATGTTAAACGGTAAATGGTAAATGATGTTCAGCGAGACGCGAGCAATAGCAATGAATGGCGATGAACGATGAAGCAATTTATAGCATGACACTACCTATCTTGTCTCTTCCTTGCTCCATGCGCACTTTTTGTTTCTGATGCGTCTATTACCTGTCACGCCCCTGGAGGTATAGTCTTTACTAGGCACTGGGTAAGTATGTCCGGGAGATGAGTAGTTGCGGTAGACCCGGATGGAAGATGATCTTGAGTGTGAGCCTACGTCGTCGACTGAGGAGTGGGCCAGCGAGCGAGCGGGCTACGGTCGTGGCTAAGGTCGCAGGCGTGCTCGTGTGGGATGGATTGGTGTTGGGCCTTTCGGGTGCACAGCCGTGGCGGTTGGTGCCCTGGATGTGGGAGCTCGTCGTACTGGCGCTGAAGCTGAGGCAACAGAGAGATGTGTCGACGCCAACGCGGATACTTTCGTTGCTGGGCCCTTGCTATCCGCCTGCGTAGCGACCTGTGCACCAGGCTTCTCGTCTAGGTCGTGAGGGCGAACGTGAGGGAGAACATCTTCTTTCCCTTCTTCATCGTCATGACCACCACCACCACCACCACCACCAATAGACTTTCTATCTCCATCTCCCTCTCCCTCCGGCACCTCCGACCCCTCCACTTTCTTCCGTTTCTCCCTCTCCTTCCGCTTGACCTTCTTCTCGCGGTTCCGTCGCGTGCGCCTCTCCCGCTCCGTCTCCTCGGTCGCCTTGGCCTGAGCGGCGAGTTCTTGGCGCAGAGCGAGCCGCCGACGGAGGAGGATGCGGCGTTTCTTGGACGGTCGCTTTGAGCTTGACGAGGAGGACGAGGTCGATGAGGTGGGCGGTTGCGCACCGGCGGATATACCTTTTCCGCGGAGGAGTTGGACGTGGATCAGCCGCCACGGGAGCGCGGCGCCGGGCCATTTTGTCCGTGTTGCTTGAGAGATGATGTCGGCGGTCGACACGGCGACGTCGGCGTACTGTGTCCGTAACGCTTGTGTGGCCTCGTCCGGCAGCGCAGAGGTGAAGTAGTACGAGTCGGGGCGGTGAGGACGGAGGAAATGCGCGTTTTCCAGGGATAACGACTCCTCAAGCGCCGCGGGCTCGGGGGTTCGTGATAGCCTGATCCGGGTGTCTGCGATGGTCGTCGTCGTCGTCGTCACATCGTCCTGAGAAGGTCCAGGCCTCGTAGCGGAAGTAGTGGTGGTAGGCCTGGACTTCTTTGACGAGGTGAATAGCCGGAACTGGAACTCTAGAGGTTCTTCCTCTCCTCCTCCTCCTCCTCCTCCTCCTCCTTCTTCTTCTTCTTCTCCTTCCTGCTGCGGGTTGACCGCCAATTCAGATGCGGACTTTGTTGGTGCTGTTCGATCTGATTCCCGCTTCGTCTTCGTCTTCTGCTTCGGCGACGACACTTTTGGCACAGCCACAAACTCGTATTCGAACCCATAGCTTGGTCTCAAAACATTCTCCCCGTCATCGCTAAAGTGTGTTGCTGGGGGTGGCGATACAGATCTTCTCGACCCCCGAGAACCTGGGAGTGTGTCGTCGACATCATCGTCGTGGTCGTCTCGAAACAATTCCGATCTTTTGACCCTTTTATCGGTCAACAAAATTGACGAGTACGTCTCTGGTCAGGGGAAACACCTACCTTTTTGCATCTGGGACTTCGAACATGTTTGTTTCTGATATCACGGACCAACAGACCAGAGAAACGCCCTCGTACGTATGAGTGAATAGGGGTTATGGATTCTCAGAAGTCGCAATGAATTTATCCTTTTTTCAGGAAAGATGAAAAATTCCCTGGCCCTTTTGGACGTTCAGGGCTATAGCAACAGCGACAGTGACGACGAGACAGATGCGTCGATCATATCATACCATATCATGACAAAGCCTGGCACACCATATCCACTCGTTTCGTTTCACAGCCACGGGTTGGATGGACATATACCTCGTACCTCGCAATGTGATGTGATGGCGCAATTTGTCCGTGGTGGTTACTCGGTAGAATCTTTCTCGGTAACAAGTTGATCCGAACCCCGACTTTCCCAAAAACGTGCGTATAACCCTCCAATGAATGGGTTGGACATCCATACCGAGTACAAACGTCTTGCGTCTTATTTATGAGTTGCTCAACTATTGAGATTCTACGCCGATTAGACATCGACCTCTCTACAATCTACAGGTTGAATCTGTGGTCACACTGACAAAAACTACCCTCGCTCTCTCGCTTTCTAGGCTTGAGTGTTTCTTGTGCCGCATATTTTATTTTCATTTTGGCTCCGCCGAAATTTTTCCCGAGAGAGGCATCGAGTTTTGACGCTCACTGTTTCTCACCACCGAATTGCAAAAAAAGGATAACTGAAGATCGAGGGCGAGATCAAAAATGGAGGTCAAGATCGACCCGGAACATATACCGACCTCATATGCAGGTGTGTAACCTATGTCTGCGTCTGCTCTGCTCTGCCCTGCCCATGCATCTGCACATCCATCTGGTTTCAATGCCCCACTTTCGCCGCCGTCGTCTATTATAAATGTCTCTTGGAGCCATGGAATGACTCAGTCGACTGATCGTTGTATATAAATTTGCCCCGTGCAGGTCCCGTCCACATCGCCGTCATAGGTGGCACCGGGCTCGAACATCTGCCTGATTTCCACAAAGCCGCCGTCCTCACCGTCAACACACCCTGGGGCACGCCCTCGTCGCCCATCACCATCCTTGAGCACCCGTCGCCGACTACCGGCAACCCAATCCCCATCGCCTTCCTGGCCCGCCATGGCCCATACCACGCCCTGGCGCCCCACGAAGTCCCCTCGCGCGCAAACATCGCCGCCCTGCGCCACATCGGCGTGAGGTGCATCATCGCCTTTTCCGCCGCGGGCAGTCTGGCCGAGGAGGTCAAGCCGAGGGATTTCGTCGTCCCGACTCAGGTCATTGATCGGACCAAGGGGGTCAGACCCTGGACGTTCTTCGAGGACGGTGTCGTTTGTCACATCCCCTTTGCGGATCCGTTCGATGCAAAGGTGGGGGATGTGGTGAGACGGTGCGGCCATAGTTTGGAGGGCGACGGGGTCGTGTTGCACGATTCTGGCACCTTGATTGTCATGGGTAAGTTTTCATTTCGAGATTTCTTCCCCTTGCATTACCATCGACCATCGGTCGGGTATGGCACGCCTCTGATGTATGCATTCCTCTTTCATGAGGTCTGGACAAGTGAGCGGCTTGGCTTGAGAGCAGATGAAGCCGCCAGACAGGGTCAAGCCGACGTGCAGTCCAGCGGGTGTACTTCGCGCCGGCTGGATTCTGCGGCAGCGAGGGTGATTCGGCTCGATGCGAAAATCATAGAGCTCAAGCTGTAACGACGTTCTTTGGCATGGCTAACCATCTCTCACCGGACTTCAGAAGGACCGCAGTTTAGCACTCGCGCCGAGTCGAACTTGTACCGTTCGTGGGGTGGCACCGTTATCAATATGTCGACCTTACCAGAAGCCAAGCTCGCGGCAGAAGCCGAAATTGCATACCAGGTTATCCTGATGAGCACAGACTATGATGTACGTGCCCCTCCAACACTGTGTTCGCATTGACATTCCAAAGTCTTCGTGGCCATCGCTCCTCTACACTGCACTGTCCAATTTGTCTAACACGTGAATGAACAGTGCTGGCACGATGTCCACGGCGACGTTTCCGTCGAGATGGTCATGGGCCACATGCGCGCCAACGCCGTCAACGCCCGCCGCTTCATCGCCGCTGTGCTGGACGAGCTCTCCAAAGAAGAACATGACGACCTCGTCCAAGCTACGCATCTTGCCGGGGCGAGGAAGTTCGGCGTCAGCACGTATCCCGAGGGACGGGGAGAGAAAGCACTCGAGAAGCTGAGGTGGTTGTTCGAGGGCTATTTCTGAGGCCCGGAGCATGATGATTTTACACGACACCGAATAGACACGGGGACACACACTGAAGCTGTCAGCTCATCACCGGCAGGTAGAATAGAGAGTGAGAAGGGGAAGGGAGAGACCTTTCCAAGGCTCGGCTTCAACGTCAGAGCTCACAATGACATGACTTCAAGACTGTCACGACGGGGGTGAAGATGCGCAGGAACCACTCAATAACCCGCAAAGTGTTGTAATTTGCCTAACCGCCGATTCTCGCGCTTGGAAACTTCTTTGGATCTTCATCTTGCCGCGATTCTGCCTAAACAGAATCGAATTCTTTTCTGTTATTGGAAATTGGCGTCAAATTCCTAGACCGTCGCGACCTTCGTCGCCGTTGGCAATTTGCAAAACAAGGAGGGCCGATCTAGAACTATGCCGGACGATCGTTGCTAGCCTTGCAATCGTGCGTGCTGCAAATATGTAACTCTAACTCTTCCCCAGGGGTTTCCAAATTTGAGAGGTCTGGAACGCATGTCGAGACATTCTTCAATATATGACGCTGGTGGCAAAGAATCTGCAAACTCTGTGACCGAATGTCAACATTCTTACACGTGTTCAAGCTTCGATATACACGGTAGTGAAGCTTGTCGAGCGTATTTGCCCAACACGTGGCAGGTCTCAGGCTCCAACAAGGCTGTAACGCTGCAGTAAACGCCACGACATGAACAGACGTCAGGAGCAGCCTTCCAAGAGTGTGATGGCCTTGTTAGGCCAGGAGCTCGCAGGCAAACGGCCAATTGCACTGTCGGGTCGATATTCCTTAAACAAGACAGTATTCGTTAAAAGACGATCACGTGAACTGGTGACCTGAACGCGCTCATTGTTGATATTGATTCTTGGCAGACACGTCTCTCACTGGGAGCCTCAAAGCTGACTTCTCGACCACATTAGCCCATACGAGAATTGCAGCGCTCCTGGAGCACTCCGGACCATCGGAAGAGCATGGTGTTTGACATAATATTCGACTGAGACAGCTATTGAAGCAATCGTCCGAGCTCCACGAACAACACGGGGTAGGATGCTGATCACAGATCGCGTCGCCCTGGTCTGTGCAAGCTCAGTTGCAGGCAATATTTGGAGCTGCACAAGTCGCACCAGGAAATTTCCCGGGCATGGTAGTGTCACACCGAGCGGGGGAATTGGTTATCATCTCGATTCTCGACGACACATACAAGAATTGCTTCTGGTACCCCTCAGTCAGCCTTTAACGGGGCCGCATGGCTGCGTCACCAGAACGGGTTGAGAACTTACTGATGGAGCTTTCGAACCAATCTCGACGCAATGCGACCTTGGCGGTTTAGAAGTCCGGAGTTGGTCATACGACTATGTATGTAAATCAAGGAACCAGCAAAATAGCCCATCAATAAATGACGTAGAAGAGAGTCTCATGGTCGGCAGGTCGGCGAATATCCTTGCTGGCTGTGCTGTTGATTGAGAGCCATCTTCAAATGGACAATGTGGGGGATCGGTGGTTGAACGCCCTAGCCGATAACAATCTTGATTAGTGTGAAACAAGCTTGCCGAAAACAAGGACCTCTGTGCTGTGTAGCTTGACAAAATGTGCTTCAGCTCTGTCGTGGTGG
The DNA here is from genome assembly GCF_001646965.1 of Fonsecaea nubica. Taxonomy (NCBI): domain Eukaryota; kingdom Fungi; phylum Ascomycota; class Eurotiomycetes; order Chaetothyriales; family Herpotrichiellaceae; genus Fonsecaea; species Fonsecaea nubica. Next base: position 369,803 of record NW_019173682.1, read on the forward strand.
TTCATGAGGCAGAGGACTCCATTCCAATACAAGGGGCCGAAAGTCGCTTGCCAGCGATGAGCCTTGCGAATTTTGCGTAAACACGTGCCTCATTGGCACGGTGTCTCCGGGGACAACAGCCACAGCCGAGAAGATGAAGCAGTCTAGGGCCTTAAACCATGCTTGAAGTGGACTAAGTATCAGCGGTGCTGATGGCCAACCGTGATAAGGACAGAGAGGATGGCGCAATCCATCTATTGAAAGACCGGAGGGGGTCATGTCCTTCTGCTGGTGCCCACGTGAATTCAGAATGGAGTAATCGGTACTGTACGAGCAATTGATGTTCAATATTCGGACAAGTATGTGCTGTGGTCTTTTCCAGCCATGAAGGCAAATTTCAGCATCTAGGCCTGGACGACGGTTTGAAAAGCCTAAGAATAACTTCACGGATGTGTCCAGGCCTTCCCGTTCAGCTCATCCTCATCCGTGCTCTTATGACAACTTGATTTCCGCACGCGCCCTTCTGTGTAGGGTAATAACACAGTGCTCTTCAGGCCCGGAATTATCGGTATGGAGTTCGGTTGGCTTGACTGTGCTGAGATGGAGAAACGAGACTAGAGGACAAAAACAGAGCACAGCAGCTTCGACGTGTAGCTCTACCAGATGTGATAGGCCGATAGAGGTCGGTTATTGCACGGGGCAACCTCGCGTCATGGCGCATGAACCTTGTCGGGTCCTGCGCAAGGATGGAGTCCGAAGTTTGCAGGATGCGCTGAAGGTTCTTTAGCCTTCCTAACAGAGCGTTAGCTTTGTGAGAAGAGGTTTCGTGCCCAAATGAGTAGCTCTCCATCCTCTGTGATGGATTGAGAGCGACGCATCGGATAGGACGGTGTTGCGAAGCGCTACAGAGATGAACTGAGGAAAAGATTTTCAATCGAGATCCAAATATGGGTCGACAATATTGCGAACCGACAATTGGGCTTGATCATCGGGTGGTGATCAGCCGATCAGAAGATGGTATCGAGGCTATGACATCGTTTTTGCATGACAGCTTGGGTGACGGGGAACAGTAGATAGAGTCCACGATGAGGATACCGCTGAGTGGGCGTGTGATAAAACGAGGAACCTGAAAAAACATGGTGTTGCAATCAAGGTGGAGAAAAGCTCTAACAAGGACAAAGATTGTTAAATGCTTTAAGGTTCCTATAGGTAGTAGGCCTTAGACCTGGTCGCCCACTGCGAGGCTCCAGGTACAGAAACTTGACCTGTTAGACTGGGGCCTTTCCAGGCTGTGGAGGTGGAGCCCGAGGGCGACTGTGGGTTCTGGTTAAGCAGGAATGGGTAATACGCCACGGGCGTCGGGGCGGCGCAGCTGAGGTACCTGCTCCAGGCTGCCCCTAAGGCATGTGAGTTCCCTAGGTAGACTAACTATTCGGTACTCATATGGTTGAAGTATTCCTAGAATTCTGGTCTGTGTGTCAATGGGACATGTGCGTGTGCTCGTTTCGAACGGTAACTCCCCTGGCGGTAATTATACTTGATTATTCGACCCATATTCACGAGTACGAGGGATCATCCAGTGCCTCCAGCGGCTGTCAGTGCCAGTGCCAGTGACAGAGCCAAGCGGTTGTTCGGCGCCAACCAGACTTCTGGATTCACAGCAACTACCACAGGCGGGCCCCGCAGTGCGTCTCTAGGCCCTTTGGGGCTCTTGGTCTCTGTACCTTGCAGACTGCAGTGCTCCGAGCGAGGCCCAGTGAAGGCCGGCTAAGCTGATTTTGCTCCCACCGTCGCCCGCCCACTTCTCCAACTTCAATGCTGCCCAGCAACAACACACACCTGACTTTGCACCAGCCTTAAAACTCTCTTCTCCCCTCCTTCTTCAAGCCACCGAGCTGCAGGTTAGACGCTTCTTCTCAGTCTTCTGTCTCCTGTCAGTGCGAGAAGGGGTTCCTCGCTCGGTGGTCTGGTGTCTCCGTTGTGCATTGGGTTCCTCGACTTCCTCTTCGCCTTGATCATCACTGGCAGACAGACAGTCGACCACATAACCACGAACCCACGGACCTTTGTGCAGTATGATTGCTTAGAAGCGACCGGTATCAACCTGCCCAAGCCTCGATTGACACCCGCCGGTCAGGATTGCGTTCACCTCCACCGAGATTTCGACCTCGACGTCCTTGTACGACCCGACCCCCTCGGACGAGGTCCAAACGCACAGCGCCTTCTCTGACGGCGTCCACTGACGAGGCTTCTGGAAGGGTGGCTTGTCAATGGAAATATAAGAGGTAGCATTTGAGTCAAGGTCTCGTCATCCGACAACATGATTGAGGCTTCATCACCATTGGCAGCCATGCAACCCCCGGCGTTTTTGGGGCACTGCGGTGGTGGTTACAGAGCGGATGCTCCTCCAGGCTTTGCGTCGTCGTTCGCGGCTGCCAAATCCTTTGCTACGAACAGCTTCAATTTCAGAGATCTATCGATGAAGAAGCCAAAGTCGGACTACTTCAGCCTCAAATCGGTCCGGGGTTCTTCGCCCACGGCCAGCCTGGCTGCCGACCTTTCACAAAACTTCCACATCGACCAGAGGTCTGTCCCCAGCCTGCAATGGAAAGAATGCCGTTCACTTCAGTGCTAACAAGAACTCAGTCCGCAAGTCCCAACTCCGCGGAGGTCACTCTTTCCCAATAGCTTGTTCGCACAGGACGGCCAAAGTGAGTAATGAATGCCATTGGTGCACGAATCTCCCAATTGACGGTCCACGAAGGAAACCTGACAACGCCTCCTATACCATCTTCCTCTCCCGCACCCAATGACATAATGGACATGGACATGGACATCTCACCCCTACCGCACAAAATGCCCTTTTGTACCGCGTCAATACAGCTTCAGTCACCAACGCCAGACCTGACCCCCTCGGATACTTCATTATTGTCGATCCCCTCGCCGCCTTGCGGTTCGCCCACCGAGCCATTTCAGATCAATCTCCCTCAAGACAGGCGGAAACAAGGGTTTTTGCGACCTACATTAACCAGAGCTAAGGGCTTCAGTACAGGCAACCTAGCCCAGAGGCCTACACCCGAAAGTCAACTACCACCATTCAAATTCGGCAATGGCAACTACTCAAGCAAACCTGCAACGTCGTCCTCGCTATCTCTGTCCGAGATATTTGCAGACTCGCCCGGCCAGGAGAAAGCGGCCTCACGATTAGGTGCTCCAGTATTCGCCCCTCCAAGGTCTCGCCCGAGTCTGACTAGTTCTGGTCATGCGTCTCGTAATGGATCTCCTGTCGGGACTCACATGAGAAAGACTTCCAACCCTCTGGTCAGACCTCGAAAGCAGTTCCGACGATCTCTGAGCATGTTTGAACACCCAGAAGACATAATGAAGCAAGAAAAAGAACGGCTCAGCCCTCCACCATTATTACCTTCGATCATGGACGTCGAAGCACCCCATGTTCCTCAATTACCCCACTTCATCCCGGAAGATGAGACAGGTTGTCTGCCTAGGATATCAAAGGAGACTATGGTTTCAATCCTAGATGGACATTTCGATCATCTCTATGAGAAACGGGTGATCATCGACTGCCGATTCGAGTACGAGTATGACGGTGGTCATATTGAAGGTGCTGTAAATTTCAACGACAAGGAAAAGCTGTCTGCTCAACTTTTCGACGTGGAGCCCACTCCGAGAGCTCTCCTTATCTTTCACTGTGAATATTCTGCTCATCGAGCCCCTCTTATGGCGAAATTCATCCGCAACAAAGACCGGGCAGTTAATGCTGATCGCTACCCGGCGCTCACTTACCCTGAAGCCTACATCTTAGATGGAGGCTATAGCACTTTTTTCAAGGACTATCGATCCCGATGCTATCCTCAAAACTATGTTGAGATGGACGCAAAAGAACATATCCTTGACTGTGAACGCGGTCTCGGAAAAGTGAAACAACGATCCAAACTTCTCCGAGCCCAGACGTTTGCCTTTGGCCAACATTCGCCCTCTCTCGACTCCAGTCCCACTGCCATGGGACGGAGGACCCTGGACTGCGACATGGACCTGGACATGACTTTACAGTATACTCCTGTTGCTGGACCAAGACCTGGGGTCGATGCCCTGCGCGCCCGCAACCATCGAATGCTGTCATATTAGCGGTATTCCCCCTCTTCAACCTCAATCGCGTTTTTAGCCCGGCGTTAGGAACGGTGTTACATCATCTTTCAGGGGTCATTTGGGCGTCGGATGAGCTGAGCCTTGGACGCGACCTGCTCGCGGAGTTCATCTTTTGAGCTTTTAGCGAGTAATACCCCCGGAATTCGTACCTGTTCTTTGTTTGTCCTTCACTCTGCTATACCAGCGAGTGGGCAGAGCTTGGCTGACCGGGTCCTGGTTGGAGGAACTTTGCACATGACATTTTTCTTTACTGTTTTAAGACGATCTTCAGCGTTGGAGCTTGGAGACAACGATACCACTACCAGAGCGAATTGGTCCAGATGGTGGACCACCTTTTCCTTTTTCAACTTTTTTCAATACGCCTTTGTGTGTACTTGTCAAGTCGCAGATATGGGACTGTCCTCAGGCAGAATCACCCTTGCGACCCTAAAATGGAACAAATCCAAACCGATTCAAACCTTGGACTTCTTCACAATTATTGATCTCTCGCTTCAGCAAACTCTCGCTCTTCTCAAATCTGCTGTCAGGCCATGTATTTCTTGATTGCTGTGCTGTTTTTCCGACCTGGCATATCTGTGTTGTGTATCTTGGGTCCCCTTTTCAACTGTTCGAATACTTGGGCAGGCTATCTGTGACTGTTCACAGGCGTTTGGCTGGTTGGTTGTAGCATCGAACAGAATAAACGGGGCGGGGCGGCAGCCAGTTATGCCCAGTTTGAAACATCACACCTGCTGGTACAGCTTAACCCGGCAGAGGATGAGTCGTGGTGCGCATTGTGTTTCACACAAGCGACTCAGTTTGCTACGAGCATATCAACATTAGCAAGCCTATCGGATAGATCAGAGCAGGGTCGCAGTACTTCCTGTGGCACGGATAGATAGCTTACAAGAAATGAGGCCAACATGAACACAAGGCTGTTTACTGGTTTGACACGCTTCGTTTTCCTGCATTTTCACCTACGCAGAAGGCCATTCATTCCTTGTCTTGATCTCCGTGTCTGTAACTACCGTGATATCACTGCCCTTGTCGAATATCAACATCTCAAGCCCTCACAGTCTACTAAGTAGTACATTGCTCTTTTCTCTTTTCTAGTTCCCACAAGCTCAAATTCACATACATACTCGTACACATTGACGACAACTAGTCTAGAGTGAATTCCGTTTGCGTATTGGAGTGCACCTCCTGCTTTGCCTCTTGCTCTCACATTCTTTTCCCCTTCCTGTTTCATTCTTCCTTTTCGTTCTTCTCCTTCAGTCCGGTTGGCTCCCCGTCTGGTGATTCTCAGATCCGTCTTTGGTGGTGCGACCGACCGAAAGAAATCACTCTCGATCTCTTTGATCCCCGTCTTTCTGTTTTCCCGTGTGGTTTATTCCTGTTTCCCCTGGCGTTTTGGGGCATTGTATTTCGCCGGCCTTCTTCTTAACCTCTTGCCCTCCTGCTTGATTCCTTTTTTCTTTTCTTTTCCTAGATTGTCGTTCTACATTCTTACTCCTCTTCCTCGTCTGCTTCATGTGTCGAACCAGCATCTGATGTCGGTGCGTTCGTCGTCGTTGAAGTTGAGGTCATCATCGACATCCTCCCCTCGAGGATTGCGCCTTCCTAAAACACATCCACGGTCTTGCACAGCTGGGCGAATCCATCCGTCATGATCAAATCACAGAAATAAGATCTCAGCGCTGTCGCCTGCGTCGGCTCGGGTAGCCTGGACCAGGCCTCGAGGCGGGACTGGGCGGATGAAAGGTTGAAGGATGAATCTGCAGAGAGACACTCTTGTGCGAGACCGAGGAGGGCGACGTCGGCCGGAGCAGGTGCTGAAGACCGTGGGATTTGCGAATGCAGGAATGTTTGTGGTTCCTGGTGGGACGAGAATGATCTGGGCTGAGCGAGGGAGATGTTGTGGCCCTGAAAGACTGGCGATGCTGGAGTCGCAGCGTCCATGATGATCTGATCTGCTGGCGTACACGGTGGAAGCGCCGCATTGTAGACGTCTCGGTCTCTGTCCTCGACAGGTTCTACCGAAACACTCGAAAGTGCCTGAGAGCGAGTCAGACGCCTGTTGACCGTGCCGCCGAGGCATGGACTGCCCTGAGCCGGGGCCTGGTCTGCCTCGTACTCTGTTTCGTCAATTTCCATGCTTCCAGTCTGGTTCAACCCGATCGAGTTATTTGCCATACGTGGAATGCTTCGGGGCTTAATGATGATCGTACTGTTCGGCAGCATACTGTATTCTGGTTGTTGACGTAATTCATCAACAGTCGGCACCCCCTTGTCTTCTTGGGCTCTCTTTGTGGTGGTCGTAGTCCTCTTACGTGTTGCGGCGGCGGATCGGGGCTTTTTCGTAGCTGGAGTTTTTGTGGCTTTGTTCGTTGCGCTTCGCTTTTCCCGACCCTTTGTGGTTTCGATGGTGGTAAGTTCTGAGTCGACTTCCACATCCGTGCCGGCCTTGTCATTTCTCCCCTTTCTACTGATGGGATTGCCCCCTTCGCCTCCTTGCATTGAAGTCTGGTTGTTGACTTCAGAAGTCACTAGCCTCGATGCTAAGTGCCCACCGCGGAGTCCTAGGCCTGTGCCCCCCCTGGAGGTTTGAAGCCTAGAGCTATCATGAGACGCTCTTGTTGATCGTCGGCCATGTGAGTCGCCAGCGCCCTCGGCCTCTGTTCGGCTGTGCATACCGTGGGTCCTGAGCTGCTGTTTCTCGGCAACAAGAGTGGTGGCCGTGCTGAGTGATATGTTTGATTTGGCATATGTAGGCCCAAGGGCGGGCGGTGGCAGTGTGCTCGAAGAATACTGTGCTGACTGTGGTGGCGCCAGAAATATCTGTGGAGGAGGAGGCATTGCAGACTGCACTCCCGGGCCTGGCTGCGACAGCGAAAGAGCAATCATGTCATCGTGTGCAGTGTGTTTCTTCTTGCCGGGCAGTGATGATTCGTTCTGAGAAGCAGAGTCGCCGGGTGCTGGTGGATTCGGCGCAGCTGACCTCGTCGCTTCTGACCTTGTCGCTGCTCGTGACTTAAGAGTTGGAAAGGTGGCGGGATCAAGTATAGGCACATTCGCCCGCGAAAGTATTCTCATCGCTTTGCAGTAGTCTTCCTCCTTGGAGAAGCGAATCTGAAATCGTCGGATCTGAAGTCTGGTGAGCAATGAAGGCTTGGATATGGGTCTTAGTCACCTGTCCACAAGGCAGAGGGTATTTAATCGCAATGATAGACACTTGGAATAAGACGGTGACGAGAGGGACAGTGTCAGTTGCATCATTCGGTATCTGCATTATAGCACGATGTGCCTCGACCGACAAAGCATGGAGGTCGAGCTCTTCCTGTAAGCTGATGAGCCCTGTACGCAGTAAGAACAGAGAGGTACTGAAGCGGTTATCTCTACCATGACTTCGGGATCATGCAAGACTTTGAACGTTTGTCTTTCCTCAACTCGACCATCCTCCAGTTGAACTGGACTGGTCTCAAAGATTGCAAAGAGAGTATCTTTGCTATGGAGATGGATCCAGGGGATGGGAACGATGCTTTCATTCGGCATGGTAGCATAGGAGAATTTCTCTAGAGGCAGACACAAAGGAAATGATTGCGAGAGGTTTGCAGTTGTTTGCGAAGGCATCGTGACGTGACTGCACAGAGCTACAATGGGACATTACCATGAAGATATGGAAGAAATGGTGGCATAGAATGCTTGGGCAGTGTGTCATTGGAGTTGAATACCAAGTACCGAGTAGGAGTGAAGAATGAAGCGGAGGGCGGAGGGCGACGACGAGAGTTGGAACCGCTTTTCTGGGTCTTTGGGCGAGGCGGCGGCCAGTCGGAAATGTTGATCCGCGCGGCTGGAGCCGAGAAGTGAAGGGCCGCTTCAAAAGGGCAAAATGCGCAAAATGCGCAGAGGCATCGCGTCGATCCTTGCGACACTTATCACAACCTCTTCGTCTCTCGTTTTCACAATCGTTGTTCCTTCTCATCAGGCGCTGTCTGCAGCGCCATGACCCCGTGCTCTCCAGCATACATCAGCCGGTGACCTTCTGAACCGAGTCCCCTCGAGCTGCGCAATAGCCAACATGGCAGATCCTCCGCGGAAGATGATTGAGGATGAGGACGAATTCCTCCGCGATGTGGCCGAATTCCATGAGAAGAGAGGGTGAGTCGGTATTCGATGCGAGCACAAACAGACCACATCGCTGACAGTGCACGCGCTGCGGCGACAGTACACCCTTCGACCGTGAGGGCAAGGTTAGCGGCCGGCCGATCTCTCTGTTCAAGCTGTACAAACTGGTCATGGACAGAGGGGGCTATGACGCTTTGTCTGCTGAGCGAATGCAATGGCGAACGCTCGTCAAGGAGTTTGGCTTTGGCAAGACCCATGAGGCAGTCATGACATTTCAACTCAAAACGGTATATTACAAAAATCTTGCGTGAGTGACACCAAGCAAGACTGCACTTTCACGTCTTCGTTCTTCTCTGACATGAGTTTTTCTTTCAATAGCGCCTACGAAATCGCTACATATTGGGGGGAGGAGCCGCCACCACGAGAAATCCTCGAAGATATCAGTGCAAAAGGAGGCGATCTGCGAACACGAACCCTTGAAAACTACCCTGTGCCCAACTCTCGCGCTGCGATCGAGCCTGTTATGGCGGACAGTGGAGGACCAGATGTAGACTCTGGCGAAGATGAGAATCAGGTCACGCCCAAGCGTGAGAAGACTGAACCAGAAGAGCAAGGAAGTGCAAGCAGATATCCCACCCGTATGTTCTGACACCTACTCTGACACGATTCTGGCTTCGTTAACATGATTCTCGCAGGTCAATTGAGGCAAGACCCTAAACGCACTCAGCTTTTCCAGCCAGAGATAGCACCTCCACGCAGTCGCACTCTCCGCGCAACAGACTCTCCCTCTGCTCCACCGCCCCCCTTACAACAGCCTTACACCAACACCTCAAATGATCCTCGCAACTCGAGCTTTGACTGGTTTGACAAATACGAGCCACGACAGCCTGTTGCGCTGACCCTTCGACAAGTCCACACTCCGGGGAATGATCCTTTATACTATGCTCGCAAGGCACATGCCAAAGCCGTCAACGCGCCACGAGTTCCCCCCGAGCCACAGCAATTCCTGAAATCATTCATCCCAGCAGGTTTGAATGGCCCAAACATATACCTGAGGTGTCTCCATGGTTTGGAATCAGGTCTCCGAGAAGAGCAGGACTTCGCCTTACACCACCTGGTCAAAGTGTCATTTGAGCGGGGTGACAAGTACAAATTCGAGGGATTTCCTCATCTTGCTGAGGCTCTACTGGAAAAGGCGCTGGAGATTACACAACTGATTTGTGGCGTCAAATGGGGAATAACGTACGAGGAAGATGATGAAGGTCAACCGCTCAATACGTTGAACGCGGCCTTCGGGACATCAAACTTGCTCGAACGCATACAAGCTGTCCACCCCAAGGTCGTGGACAAAGATTTGGAGTCTGCCGAATTCTGCGAGAGATTGGACAAGTTAAAGGAGGCTGTCCTCGTCCTCCGCAACATGGTGATCCTCGAAGAGAATGCTGTGTTCATCTCCAAGTTTCCTTTGTTCAGGGACTTCCTCACCCTTGCCCTCTCACTCCCCAACCAACCCCGGATCATCGAGTACAAACAGTCGGTTCTCGAAGTTGCAGAGCAAGTGACCAGGTACTGGGAAATGAAACCCCAAGATCCGCTCTATATGTCACTCCTTCCATACCTCGAGTCCGACGACCGGAGTATGATCATCTCCGCCTTGCGATCAATCAACAGAATCGGCCTCGAATTGGCCGATGCGCATCGCCTCACTGACGTGCCTCTATCGACGGTCGAACGGTTATTTTCATTCACCCTGCTGGACGACAATGAGCTGCTGGAGAATACGCTCGATTTTCTCTACGAATATACGGCTATTCCAGAGAACAGTACAGAAGTCCTCTCGAACGCTTTCCATCTTCTACCAAACGTCATTGCTCGCCTTACGAGTCTTTTGCTCTACCAGTCCATCATACACGAAGAGAGCGTCGTGGCGAAACCAACCCCTAAGGCCGCGTCAGTTCCCGCGTCGATTCCCATCATTCCCCCTGAAGTGCATGCACATCTTCTGCAATTCGTCGAGCCCGAACGCTCATCAAGGTGGCTCCGGTGTTGCTTCGAGGAGTCTCCGACCGATGACATTACGCAAATCGCAATCTGGCAAGCATACCAGGGAAAATTCGCACAGAACAATCCTGTACCTGCGGCTGACTTCATCAAGAATGTGTCCAACACATTCGTCTCGGCACAGGCGCAAGTGATTAATGGTCCGACGCCCAGATTCATCATTAAGGGGATCAAGCCACGGAGGATTCTCGTCGATCTTCAAGGTCGACCACTGTTCAAATGTCTTTGGGATATGTCTCGTCCTGAGATGCAGGATCCAAGCGGCCGGGTCCATCCCCGAAACATATGTCCTGTCTGGCATACAAGACGCGAAACTCTATGGAACCATGTTCTGACGGACCATTTGAGAATTGAAAAACTCCCCGATGGACGTTTCAAGGCGATTGATGGTGAATGGGTCTGCCGTTGGGTACATTGCGGGCGCCAATCTGCAATAACCAAGAGCAACCAGCTTGGTCCTCACCTCCGTGTGCATCTCCCCTCGGCAGCTAGCGAACAGTCTAACGTCATCCACGCGTTGGCGCAAGACGTAAAAGATTCGGATCCCGTCCAGATGAAGCACGAATGGCACTATACGGCAATGGATCAGACCTTCCATCCTTGCGGCATACCCTGGATGAGTGTCATGGTTTTACGGAATCTGGCGCGATATGCAAACAAGCATGGCCAACCTTTTGAGAAGGACGGGGTTCAGCTTAACGAGAGGTTGTTTGGAGCTCACAAGTATGGACTCTTTCATGTGTTGAGCGTCAGTCGGACATTGCGGGATTATGTCAGTGACCTTCTGAGGATGATTGACGAGGGTCAGAAAAATGAGAAGAGAGGCCTGAAGAGGGAACACGATGATGAAAGTGAAACTGAAGACTAGCGGTGACGAAGATGGTGCCGATCTTTCCAAGCACGATTCGACTTTGGGGAGGAATATGGCAGACACATGGTCATGGCGAAGGCTGGTACAGGGAGGTCATGTTATATCTCATTGTGGATTTGCTTCTATTATGACTGTTTGGCGCGAGCTGGAAGGTATGAAGAGTCACACGGACAAAAGGGTCTTCGGTCGGCGCTTGGATGGCTGGATTCCCTTGAGGCTGGCAAGGCTGGCTATGCAAATGTAGGGGGAACTTTTCTTTTTCACACCGAGGGCCTTTTTCCGCCGCTCGGCCGGGATGATAGCAGTCATCTTCGAAGCCCAAGCCAGGAAGGTATCAGTCGCATTAGCCGACTTGCGGAAGCATGGCCTGACTTTACGTTACAAGCAAGGGGTGGATTCGAGATGGGGCACGCAAGGGAAACAAGAAAAGGAAAAAACAGGACAAAAACAAATCGGTCATTCCATCCAGACAGAGCTTGACAAGACGAGATAAGATTGTGGTGCAGAAATCAAAGAGTTTTGCCCTTTGCAGTATCTCGACTTTCTTTCCATTTCCATTTCCAATATGCTAGAAGACTGCCTGACTGACTAAATGCCTGGCCAACCGACTCTTTTTTATTCCTGAAAACGACGATAAGACCGAAAGCACCCATCTCCTCAATTCTCCTTACCATTCCGTGCTGTGTTTCCAAAGCTCATTTTCGTTTTCCCGCCCAAAAGACAGAGAACTGGGGCATGGTCGTCGCCAATGGTCGTTTTCTTTTATTTTCTTTCGTGGTGCGGAGATAGGGATAAGCGGTGGGTGTATGAGTCTGCATTTCGAGGGATGGGGCAAGGCTGAGATGCCCCTGAAACCGTGATGTGATGGCTCCAGAATATTAAGGATGAGTGCGGTAGTTCAGAGTGTGCGTATTCCAAAGTGCATCTGGTGGACGATCAGTCCGTGTGGCTTTCCAGTACCCTTGGGTGCGTCCCACAAAGTCAACAGGATATGGATAGAAGCTGCAAAGACGGACAAGAGTTAGTCACTGGTTTCTCGTCAAAGACCCAAAAGAAAATGAAGGCGTTTACCGTTCGTCACCTGCCGGGCAGATGAATGCTTTTCAAGAGGACTTCTTTTTGTCGGTGGAGCCAGAATTGTCTGGTTTCTTGTCGCCGTTGTGAGAAGCCCCTGACGCTGTTCTAGCCTGGTCGCCACTGGCGGTGCCTTTCTTCCCGTCACCACCAGCGTCGCTGCCCGCAGCACGTCCGCCATCTTTGTCCACACGAGTCCGAGGGCTGACTGAACGGATTTCGTTGGGAGCTGGTCTGCGTCTCTCACTACTCCAGATGTTCTCGTCAAACACTGGAGGTTGACCACGGCTTGCCGTCAGCTCCCGCTGACTCCTCGCCTGTGCGTTGGGGGTGAATCGTCTGGCCTGCTTGGTCTCTTCCTCGGCGGTCTTGAACATGCGTTTGTGTCGGAGACTGCCGCGATCCAGTTCTCTCTGCTGAAAGAGAATCCTCATCCGCTGGCGCCCGGCTTCCTGTTCCTTGTGGTGGTCCATGTCGTTTTTGGGAAAAGCCGAGATGAACAGGATTTGAGTAGAGATCGGTAGGCTCTGAAAGTTTTCTGGTCGGCGGAACTTGAGTGGAGAGGCAAGTACTATCCCTGGAGCACGATGTCCTAAGAGACAGCGCAAGGAGGTCTCTGTCGGCCTTGACAGGTCAAAGAAAGACGAGTTGTTTGTTCCATAAAGAGAGTTGGTAACAGCCTAAAAGGACGATGAATATGAAGCAAGCGTAGATTGTGTGAGGGTGTCACCTGGGGTTCCTCAACTCATCGCTGTCTAAACAAGGTCAGAAACCAATTTGCGGTATAAACAAACTGAGAGAACAAAGTGTGAGTCTTGTCTGCATTGGACACCTTGGATATAGGTGTAAGTGGCACCTCTGTCGTTCTTGTGTTTCGAATCTTGCTGTGAAACTGTTCTGTTTAGTATCATATATAGAGGCACATTTCCGCGTAATGTTCTGCATTGCCTCCTGTGGTTTTGTAGGGCGATTTCGTTCTAGTCAATGTCAACCCTTTCACCTCTTGTAGGAAATGAGGCGGAAGAGCAAGAGCATGTTTGTTCGTGCCTTGTGCACTTTCGCCGTGGCCATTATGCCCATGGTGGAGATCTCCTCAGTGAGGATAGATAGGGTCATATCTCGCTTAAAATGAAGTCTGGTAGAAGTCAAAGGGCATCAACCATGTTGTGGCTCTTTAGAGAAGAGACGTCAGAAGCTCCGTGGCTGCTTTTAAGCCCCTGATTTTATTGTGACGAAATCATTTTGTCTGACAAGCAGGATTTTCATTCTTTTGCCCGCAACTGCGCAGCGTCCAACATCCACTCACCTCTCCTTGTTGCACCAAGTTCAACGCCACCAACTCCCCCCCTTTATATCGAGGTTGTGACGTCCACTGTCTTACATCGTTTGAGTACACCCTCATGGTACTAGATGTCAGGTTTGAAGTCTTCCCCCGCCTAATGCCTTTCAGTAACAACACTCCACAATGTCAAAGGGTTGTCAACGGGCTGGAAGCATCCTCAGTTGAAACAATGGAGTCATCATGTCACTATTCGACTTGTCACTGCTATTTCATCCCACTGAATGCTGAAAAGAACAGTAGTCATGCGAAGAAAGGATGCCGAGGACAGCAAGGCAATTTCCCCAAGATGGCTGACAGAGCTTATGTTTATAGACACCACATCTACTTCAAATTTGCGCTCGACTAAACAGCGATGCCGTTGCTTCATACCTCCACAAGCTTTGATAGTTATTCCTGTTGACAGTGAAACAAGTATGAACCTGTCCGTGGGTGAATTGCCCAGCTAAACAATCCGCCAACCGAGTCGTCTTCCGATTTCCGCAACAACGAGGACGATTGCTTACGATGTGCAGACGACGAAAGAGGTATAAGATGTTGCGAATATATTCTGTATCAAGTCAAGGAAACGACTCATGACACAGTGTTTCCTTGTGAGGGCGAGCGAAAGCATCCGTCAAGGTCGTTGAAGCGCCGACAGGGCCAAACGACAGAGCACCAGGTCTATCCCCAAACAATCCCGTGCCTCTTGCTCCATTCATCAGTGGGCTGTCTTGCCGATATCTGCAATGATATTTTTCGCCTCTCCGTTCAGTGTCTTGGACAGCTGCTCTTTGAGCAATTCAATTTGGCGAGGATCGCGTCCGTCCACCAACCCGCAGTCCACCTCTTCCACAGCCCCGTTGTCTTGATTGAAGATCCAACCAGTGATTGGAATTGAAGGCTTGATCAAGGGGTGACTTCTCAAAAATTGGACATCTTCTACTACACTTCGTTCCAACACTTGTCTTTCCGTCTCCCCCTCTTTCCACGAAAATGCATAGTAGGTCAAAGCCTCGGCCCATTGTTTTGATCCGTCGAGGAACGGCCCGTCTTTCATGGTTGGGTCGTTATTTATTATCATGGACCGGATAAAGTCATCGGAGCATGACAACGCACCGCAATCTGGGTCGACATGAGCGAACCGTGATCTAGACTTTACCGATGCGCACACATACCTGTGTGATGGATAACTTTCAACTCTTTGATATCGCTCAGCACTTCGATACTGGCAATTGTGCGAAGGACATCCATGGTTGCGGTTCTTCCACCTCCATTCCGAATCACAAAGGCTTCATTTTCGCCCATCCGGAAAAACTGGTCGGGACTGCTACGGGCATCGCAACAAGTGATGATGCCAACGCGAGATTTGGCCCCCACGATCATGTTCGGCTTCGAGAAGACATTTTCCATATAGTCTTCATTTGCGGCTTTGAAGTCGTATGGCCGGAAAGCCTGAAATTCAGGGTGACCGAGTCCTTTCGCCATGTCGCCTGCGCTTCGGGAAGTCTTTCTCGCAACAGTACCAGAACCCGACTCAAGTGGTGATGAGGGAAGTCACAGCAAGCTTCCTATATACCTTCGACTTTCGTTATGCGCATACAAACGAATGTATTGCTTGAGATATGCGCGGCGTTCGCGGTAGCCGTTTCTGCACTTCGGGGTTGCGAGAAACCCCGTTTGCGGTCTTGAAGAGCCCCGACTTTATTCAGCGACGAACCTTCAAAGCCTTGATCCACCCAACCGCCCGCCTGTACTCTTCGTTATCAGTTGGCGAATGCCAGGGCTACAGGGTCTTAATTAGCGTTCAATGAAGATCTTCAGAATTTGACACGTCGAAAGGACTTTGTCAGATCTTGTATTTCGCCGTGTGTATGACGAGATGAACCGCGGCCGACAGTATGGACTTCGGCCGATATGCTCCTCGGGCTTCCAGCATGGCCGGTCTTTTTCAGTAACCTTCAAAATGCGATTGCGATACCCGAATGTTGGATGCGCCCAAAAATGCAGGACATCATTTTCCTTCAAGAAAACCAGATTGTGATCGCTACTAGTTCGCGAGAAGAAACCTCTGAAATGGCTATTCCCAAGGGACTATCAGATTATCCAGGAGATCTGGTTGATCTAAATTCAAGCTATCACAGATGCTGACGTGTCTTAAAACCAGTTCTTGTTCCCGTGGTGCGACATGAAAGCACCCCCATCACCATTCTCAATGCTCTTCGAGTCCACGACCTTGAGCACCTGCTCGACTGACTCAAGCGGAGTCATGGGGCCAGGAAAGTTAGGCGCTGCCTTCAGAAACTTCTGAACGAGTCCTTCCACACCAGGTGCTTGACAGAAGTCAGTAAAAGCCACCGGAAAAAAAGCTGGGAGAACGACTCACCCTTGGCTGCTGCCGTGTCCACCACCCCGGGAGAGATGGAAACGAACAAGATCCCATCGTCCTTGTATCGAGCACTGTACTTGGCAACGGCAATGTTGACTGCCGCTTTGCTCATACTGTACGGAGCTGATTCCCAGACCCCAAGCTCATTGACAAAATCCAGGTCGGCCATGCCCGTGGTCAACGTCACTACTTTCTTGACCCGGCCCTTTTTAATGAGGGGAAGGAAGGCATTGATTGTGTAGATGACTCCGACGACATTGGTTTCGAAGGCCGTCTTTATGTCCTCGTCCAATGGCGCAGGGTCATTTTCAAACTCGTCAAGAAATTTGCCAGTGGTAAGATGGGACACATATGCCGCATTGTTGATCAGGTAGTCGAGGGAACCGCCGGTCAGGGTCTTGACAACATCCCGAGCAGCATTCAGCGATTGACGGTCGGTTATATCAGCCTGGAGGATTGTAACATTTTTCAAGCCATCTTGTTGGACCTTTTTGTCTGTCGCCACCTTGTCTCGGACTAGACCAACCACAATATTGTCTGGATTTTGGGAGAGATATTGGATGAAGCCATACTGGTTCCTTGTCAGCATGTCGAGAGTTAATGTTGCAGCTCAAGGCCTTCCTTACTCCAATTCCCCGACTAGCTCCAGTCACAATATACGACGGCATTTTGCTGGATGGCGAGATTGCGCTTACCTGGAGATATGGATTCCTGCAGGAAGAAAAGGGTTCTTCAGCAGCATATGTACATTTTGGTCCTCGACAAATCCAACAACCAGCGCAATGAATTTGTCAGCGGAGCAACGAGGTCTTTTATAGGTATGCTTATGGAGATTTTTAGGCGGTATCGGATGTTTTATTTGGACCACCGTATGACCTTGCCTGGGAAAAGGAACATGTGAAGAGGAACATATGGAATGATTGAGAACCATGTTGAGTGACTTGCTAACGAATCCGGGTCTAGGGTCATGGTCAAAAGAACGGACAATCGCGACATGGATGGGCCCCATCGGCTTTTCAAACGCCGTTTACGGTTTCTGGCGTTACCGACACGACGGAAGCACTTGTCTTGATGCACGTCACGCTTCCTCATGCAGTATTAAGTGCCGATCCCCTGAGCGAGAAGATAGCGTCTTGGAAAGAGATTATGGGGAGGTTTGAAATCAACATTTCATAATCGATCGTTGCGGGCGTACCGCGAAGTTGTTCACCTCATCCCCTAGTACAGGTGCAACCGCAGCTCCGAAGCAGGATGCCTTGTTATGTGGTCACCGGTGCGGATCGAGGCATAGGGGTATGTATTGCTGTCACAGAGCTCTATTCAATCCATCAACTGACAGCCGATTAGTACGAGTTTGTGCGTAAACTCTCAAAAGACCCGGCCAATGTCGTTGTCTCTTTGGTGCTTGCGAAGGAAGCGACAGAAGCGAGACTTAAGGAGCATAATATCAAAAACGTGCATGTCATCGAAGCCGACGTTACTGATCGAAGCGCTCTCCTAGTGTGTGGATTCCCCTCTGTGCACGAAGCAAGGCGAGACAGGACTAATGACATTCAGAAAGCAGCCGAAGAAACTGAAAAGATCACTGGCGGAAAAGGCGTGGACATTTTTATAAATAACGCTGGTTTAGTAGCAAAGCCCACAGCCTTTCGCACTCTGGAAGACTAGTATGCTTGGTTCCACTGGGTATGGGTGAAGTGAACTGACCTGTTGACAACAGCTATGACATGGTCGACGTGTTTGACAAGGACTTGTACGAATGCTTCAGCATCAACGCGGTCGGGACAATCAACGCAACTGCGGCATTCATTCCCCTGATACGAAAAGGGACTGTCAAGAAGGTGATTGCACTGACAAGCGGCATGGGCGACGTCGACTTTACCAACGAACTCGACATGGACATGGCTGTGCCGTATTCAATAAGCAAAGCTGCCATGAACATGGTTATGGCCAAGTTCAGCGCCTCGTACAAGAAAGAAGGCATCCTGTTCATGGCGGTCAGTCCCGGTGCTGTTGACTCGGAAGACGACGGTCGCGGATCCAACGCACCCGTCCAGGACATCGAGGGGGACTTGTCACAAAGTCTCTATCCCGTGCGGCCGTGGCATAAACTTGGTTTGTTCTCTCTGCAACCCTTCTTTCGGATTTCCAGAAGCTGATTGGGGAGATACAGCGAGCGTTCCAGAGCTGCAAAAGCGCATGGAGCAGGGCTTGAAGTTTCACCAGTACGAACCGTCTTATACGAAGCCGTTGAATACGCAAGAGTCTGTGGACTGCCTCCTGAGGGTTCTGAGCGAGAAGAGTATCGAGAATGGAGACGCCGGAGCATGTATTTCACATCTGGGCACGAGGAGATGGCTTTAGGAGCTTCTGAGGACATGCTGGAATGCCTGTACTGGGTGGGGATGGTGATTTGATCCCTCTATAGGTCTGGTAATGCCACCAAGCCTGCCTGATAACACAGCCGAGTAGCAGTGCAAGTGTCTCTGTGTCTGCGTCTTCTCAAATTGGATCAAATAAGTCCATTTCACACTAACCAGAATAACAGTTTGATCACTTTCTCTCCTGTATATTGCCGATGCGGTGCATAGTGTCTCGAGGTTGCGACAGGTTAGCGTAATACATCCTTGTATAGAGTGTGGTGGAGTGTGGGTGGAAAGGTGTTGATGACGATCCACAGACGGCAAAACTCACACCGACCAGATTATCGCCAGACAAGTCATCGTGACCTGTATAGTCAGTGCAGTTAGTGTATCAGTGTTATCAGCATCTCAGTTTGATGGCCTTGAAGGATGATAAATTGCATGATTACTCACTCCCTCACAAAAACCCCATCGACGGCGTTCACCAAAGCCGTGGCCAAGTTTCGCCCAGGATTCGCGGTTCCAGCCCGCTCGGCGGCCTTTGGCAGAGGGAAACTTCGTATCCTGTGCGTGCAGGCCGGTGTCTTGGGGAGAGGATTGAAAAACTATGCGTCGCATGATGGTCGTGGATAAAGCTGATATGCTTCGGGGGTTCATCTGCGTCGCCCTTGCAAAATCCCCAAGTGCTGCTTTTGTTCTGAGGATAACATTTTTCGTGCTACAGCCATGGGAAGCGATGGATCGTACACCAGGGATGCGTCCCGCCCGGACTTTGAGACCGAGGTCGTCGTCGTGGGCACGGGGCCGTCTGGAGGGTCTATCGCCTCGTTTCTAGGTTCTCATGGTATGGACTATGAACCTTGAAGAAGAAGTCTTGCGAAGAAGAAAAACGAAATGGCCAGGAAACTGGCTGACATTGGTTAGGAATCAAGGGAATCATTGTTGGGGCGACGTCCACGACGGCAGAGACGCCGCGGGCCCATTTGACAAACATGGCAGCGATGGGTATGGACATCCTCTCCCTGGAAAGATACGATATCCAAACGTGAAAAGCTGACGTGGAGGCCGTCGGAACTAGAATGTCTTCGCGACGTCGGTGTCGAGGACGAATGCCGCAAACTGGCCAGCCCCAAAGACAGCCTGATGCACACGAGATTCGGGTACAGCATGGCCGGCGAGGAGTACGCGCGACTCTACTCGTGGGGAAACGGTCCTCTGATAGAAGGCAAATACAAGGACGCCAGTCCCTGCGACCCGATCGACCTCCCGCAGACGCACCTGGAGCCGATCCTCATTCGCAAGGCGACGACCAGCGGCTTCATCTGTCGCTTCAATACCGAGTTTGTCAGTTTCGAGGACCACCGTGCGCGAGGGTACGTCGACGTGCTGGTCAAGGACCTCGTCTTCAACACCCTCCACACCATCCGGTGCAAGTACCTGTTCGGGGCCGACGGCGCGCGCAGCAAGATCATCGCACAGCTGGGCCTGCCGCTGAAGCAGAAGCCCGGGGGCGGCCTGGCGTGGAACGTGCTCGTGAAGGCCAACCTGAGCAAGCACATCCAGAACCGCAAGGGGAACCTGCACTGGTGCTACCAGCACGACCTGGAGCACCCGGACTTTGCCTGGATCGGGTTCCCGCGCATGGTCAAGCCGTGGCACGAATGGGTCTTCATCATGTTCCCCGTCCAGGGGTACCAGTCCAACCCGCCGCCCACGCACGACCAGTGGATGAAGCGCATCAGGCAGATGATTGGCGACGACGCGGTCGAGGTCGAGATCCTCAACGTCTCCAAGTGGATGATCAACGACATCGTCGCAGAAAAGTATTCGAGCGGCAACGTCTTTTGTCTCGGCGACGCGGTTCATCGACACCCGCCTTCAAATGGTCTGGGGAGCAATACCTGTATCCAAGATGCGTATAATCTCGCGTGGAAGATTGCATACGTTCTCAAAGGTGGTTTTTTGTTTTGTTCCCAAGTCTCAGAACTGCATGGCTGACTACTGCCAAAAGGTCTCGCCGGGCCCGAGTTGCTCGAGTCGTATGACAAGGAACGACAACCTGTCGGCGAAGCCATTGTTGACCGGTATGTCCTGACCCTCCGATCCCATTTCCTTTTCCTGGGACATGGACCGTTCTGACGTGATGCGTGATGCAGAGCATTCCAAGGCTACCTCGACCACCTCCCTCTGTGGAAAGCCGCGGGAATCCTGGCTCCAGACGCAGCGACCCGCGTGTCCGAATTCGGGAAACTCGTCGACGCGACGCCCGAAGGCCGAGAGCGGCGCAAAGCATTCTTCAAGGCAGTCCAGGGGACCCGGTTCGAGTACCAGGGCCTGGGAATCGAGATGAACCAGCGCTATCAGTCGTCGGCCGTCTACCAAATCGATCAAGGCCCGATGCCCTCGTTCGAGGGCGACCCCGTGCTCGACCACACAAAGTCGACGTACCCCGGATCGCGTCTGCCCCACGTCTGGCTCAACAAGCCCATCCCAGAAACACCGATCCCGCTACTCGACCTGGTCGGCCACGGACGGTTCACTCTCCTCACAGGCATCGGCGGGGACGCGTGGAAGACAGCCGCAGCGGACGCGGCCACCGTCTTGGGCATTCCCCTAGTTGCGTATTCGATCGGCTGGAGGCAGGACTACGAGGACGTGTACCTCGACTGGGAGCGGGTCAGGGAGGTCGACGAGGACGGGTGCATCCTCGTCAGACCGGACAGGTTTATCGCGTGGCGGAGTTTCGGGCCCGTGGAGAAGCCAGCGGAGGTGTTGGTACGTGTTCTCAAAACGATTCTGTCGCGGGATAAGGGCGGTGAGGTGAATGTGAATGGGCTGGTGAAATAGATCAGACACAGAGACACAAAGAGAGAGAGGGCGGGAAGGGAATGAGGGAGAGAGAGGAGAGCATATGTTAAGAGCAACTATCAAAAATCTATTCGTCTTTTTATGCAGATGCACGAAGTGTCTATCAATCTCCTCTAGATCTCGACTCTTCCATTCCTGTAACATGACTCCCATACTCTGTTATTTGTTACCTGGCCGGGTCCATCTCCATCTACTTTGCAAACGCATCCGTCGGCGCATCGTGCTTGACCGTGTCCCACACCCTCTCGATCCTCTCGACCACACTCTCCGTCAATTTCCCCCTCCTCAACCCCCGCAGCGTCGGCTCGATCTGCTCAAACTTGCTCGCGCCGATGACGACGCCGTCACCGCACTCCGCGTCCAGCGCACTGTGGTACGCGACCCAGCGGTACGCGAGCTCGGCGCGCGAACACCCCTGCTCGCGCGCGATGTCCTCCCACTCCCCCAGGGCCCGCAGGTACGACTCCTTCAGGTACATCTGGTCGTACATGCCGTTCATGAAGTTGGTGTTGTAGCGGCCCGCCCCGTCCACGATCTGCTGCTTCGTCTTGGTCAGCAGGCCCCCCGCCACGGGGGAGTAGGCGTAGAAGGCGATGCCCAGGTCGCGCAGCGTCGGGAATAGCGTCGTTTCCAGCTTGCGCGCCACGGCCGCGTAGTTGCCCTGGAACACGCTGGGGAGGATGTATCCCTGGGCTTTGCAGTGGTTGTGGATCCAGACCACGTCGGCGGCGGGGTAGTTGGACAGGCCGAACCGTTTGAACAGCCCGAGTTGGTGCGCTTCGTGGACGCCTGCGAGGGTTGATTCTAGCGGGACCGTCACGTCGGGGCAGTGGAGGTAGAATACGTCGACCTGGAGGATGGTGAGTTAGCCTTGGAAGATCTCTCTCTCTCTCTCTCTCTCTCTCTCTCTCTCCCTCTCTCGCGTATCATGAGAAGCGCACGACTTACCACGCATCCAATCTTCTTCACACTCTCCTTCGCCCCAGCGACGATTCCCTCCTTCGTCGCCAACCCGGGATTCCACCCCATCAACCACTTCGTGTCGATGGAAAACCTCTCGCCCGCTTTCGTTTCGCCCAGCCTTCGCTCGCTCTCCCCGTACAGCTGCGCCGAGTCGAGCCGCGTGATCCCGTACTGGGCGATCAGGTCATATGTGGCTTTGAGGCCCTCGTCGCTGACGAACGGGTCCGCGTTGCCGATGAACCCGGCCCCGAAGATGATCTGGGGGCATTCTTCTGAAGGCATTTCCGTCGGTCTCAGTCTGAACTGGGGCTCGACAAGGAAGGTTTGAGGTTGGTAGTGCTGGAGATCGGAGAAGTCTGTGGGTTTAGTAGCGCGAGCAAGCCTTGAGGAAGAGAGGGTTCTCTTGGATCTTGTATGGATGGAATATGCAACCAGTACTTTCCCCTGATATTGCTATGTCGTGAGCCAAAAGGACCCATCGTCGGACACAAGGTGGGTGGGTGTATTTGAAATCAAAAGATCCATGGGGAAGAAACAAGTTCAGTCGCGTTGGACAGAATGGGACGGGACTCTAGCTGCTAGCCATATCGGACACTGTTACGAGACGGATTATTCGCATTTCTTTCTCCCTCGAGTTTGGTCTGAAGTCGCAATCGACAGTCGATGTGGGTGGTGGGAGATGGTTTTCTCATAAATCACGGTCTTTGCGAACGCCGAAACCCGCGGCATTGACCATGGCAGATCAGGAGGGCCCAAGGTGTCGGTATGATTAGACTCGATTTGTGGAATGACGCGTGATGATTCGTTATTGGACACGGCGTATTTTTCTTTTCCTGACTTGAGCATCTCAGTCGGTCAAAATGTTCGAGAGGTGTTGGGGTGTTTGCGTATAGTGTTTGCTGACCTCTGATGTTTGTAGATTACAAAAGGTTCGTGAAGAGGTAGGATTGCTGGTTGACTGGACTTGACAGGAGTAGACAAACTCACTCAATAGAAGAAGAGTCTACCAAACATGTCGCCCATCACACCATACAAGATCAACATCCCCGACGAAAAGATCCAGCGCCTCAAACAACAACTCGCCCTCGCCGACTTCCCGGACGAGCTGCCCGACGTCGAGCCCTGGAGCAGAGGCACACCCTTGGCCGACCTGAAGCGTCTCGCTGCGTACTGGCAGGACGGCTTCGACTGGCGGAAACAAGAGGCAAAATTGAACGAGCTGCCGCAGTTCATGACCCAGATCGACGTCGACGGGTTCGGCACCTACGACATCCACTTCGTCCACCAGCAGAGTCCCGTCAAGAATGCCATCCCTCTGCTTTTCTGCCACGGGTGGCCCGGGAGTTTTGCAGAAGTCACAAAGATCCTCCCCCTGCTGATCAACGGGGGTGATGATGCGCCGTCGTTCCACGTCGTCGTCCCGAGTATGGTCGACTATGGGTTTTCTTCTGCGGCGAAAAAGGTTGGTCATTTCGCCCTGCCATGAGTGATATGCAATATATGGGACAGTTTGTGTGCTCACACTATGAACTGCGATTCTAGGCCAACTTCCAATTCGAACAGCATGCCGAGGTGGCCCATAAACTCATGTTGAAGCTGGGATACAAGGAATACGGTAAGCCCATACAAAACCCGTGCTAAGAACGACGTCGTTGACTCTCGCAAAAGTGTCTCAAGGAGGAGATCTGGGCTATTTTGTCACTCGCTTCCTGGCCATGCTGTACCCAGAGTCATGCAAGGCGCAGCACGTCAACATGTGCCACCCGCCCGAGATCACTGCCACCTCCCACCCGGCACTCTGGGCCCAGTTCCAAGCGACCCCTCTGACCGAGTACGAAAAGGCCGGGCTCGCCCGCTCCCGCTGGTTCCGCGAGGAGGGTTTTGGCTACAATCTCCTGCACAGCACCAAGCCCCAGACCGCCGGCTACGCCGTCACGGCGAGCCCTGTGTCTCTCCTGGCGTGGATCTACGAGAAGCTCCACGACTGGACCGACGGGTACGCCTGGACCGACGACGAGGCCCTCACCTGGATCAGCATCTACTACTTCTCGACCGCGGGTCCCGCGGCCTCGCAGCGCATCTACTACGAAAAGACGCACAGGACGCCCACCAAGCACGGGTTCTCCTCGAAAGAAGCAGTCGTCGAGGTCCAACGCTACGTCGACGTGCCCCTGGGCTACTCCCGCTTCCCCAAGGAGATCATCCTGCTCCCGAAGGTCTGGGTCAAGGCCATGGGGCCGGTGGTGTTTTTGGAGGAGCACGAAACCGGTGGACACTTTGCCGCGTGGGAGTTGCCAGAGGTGCTGGTCGGGGATTTGCGCACCATGTTTGGCAAGGCGAGTGCCGCGTATGGGGTGGTGTCGGGGAAGTCGGGCTTTGACGTGTAGAGTAGAGTAGAGTAGACGACTGTTGTATCTCATCGTCTGTCGAGGGAGTTACAAGTATGGAATAGGATCTGGGTTCCTCTCTAATTTCGCCTTTTTCCCTTTTTCGACCATAACGACTTGACCTTGCCAACAACCCGCTCCTCAGGCAAGGTATGTCTCGTAGCTAGAAATAGAAACTCACTCTTCCCCCTCCTCCGAGTCTCTGCCAAAGCCCCTCTCCGTACCTCCCCTCACTCGGGCTTATACCCCGGCTTCTGTCTCCACCACCCAGGAATGCGCTCCCAATCCTCGACCGTGCCTAGAAAATCGTTCGAGTCAAACAAAAACAGTCAGAGAGAACCCCCATACCGACACCGAGATCTAAACCAAACCCCCGCTAGAAAAGAGCCGGGAAGTACAAACTCACGCTCTTTGATGTACATGTCCTCGGTCGCCGCGCGGTACGCGTCGTAGTACTTCTTGGGCATCTGCACGTTGACGAACCAGTCCCGGTCGCAGGCCCACTCCTCGACGATCCGTATCGTCCCGTGGTGGCGCGGGTCCCGGTACCTGTCGACGAAGAGACACTCGGGCTCGGCGGTGACGGCCTCGAACGTCGTGCGCAGGTGTCGGAGGAACTCGTCGGCGTCGGCGTCGGCGACGTGGAACGTCACGTGGAACATGAGCCGCGATCGCGAGGCCTGGGCAGCGGTCGGCATGTTTACTTTTTCTCGAGGAGGAAGAGAAGAAGAAGAAGGTTCAATAGAAATTCTGGTGAAGAGTTCTCAAATTACAGGATTTCCGTCGAGGAGGAGATAAACATGGTATACAGACACGACTGGTATACCTAAGATGTCACCTTTTACTCTAGATGGAATTCAAGATATACTCATTGGCTCATTACCTGATTCTCTTCTTGTCCCGTTCCAGCCAGTCAAAGTGCTTGGACAATTCCTGTGCGGCGTTGTACAATGCCGTCCTCCCTCTCTAGGCTTTGCGTCGGGAACTGGGAATCACCATCTTGCGGGGTTTGAGGAGACGATACCCATCATATGCCCGTCAGCTCGAGACGCAAAAGATCCTTCTCCACAATCTCGTCTTTCCTCGACTTCATCTCCTCCACGTCCCAGTTTGCCCATGCTAGCCGACCTCTCAGAAACTCGGCCTCGGGACTCGCGAGCCAGACGGCAAAATGGGCGGGCAGATTGACTGTTGTTTTTGAGTCCTAAGTTAGCGGGTGTCCCTCGAATGGAAGCACTGATGGAGAATCCCTACCAGAATCCACAGAAAAAGCGGTATTGCCTATCTTCGCCGACATGGCCGTGGCAACCAAGCCTGGGTGCATGTTGACGATCCGCACCGTGGGGAGCTCCTCCTGGATAATGTCCATGGCCTTTGTAATGGCGATTTTGGACGCCGAGTAGCCGCTGTGTCCTGTGCAGTAGCCCCGTCTCACGCCGTAATGCGCCAGGACGCTCGAGATGTTGATCAAGACAGCGTCGGGTTTGCAGTGCCGCAGGAACTCGAGCGCGACGAGAAAGCTACCCTTGACGTTGATGTCGAAGCACTTGAACCACTCGTCAATGTCGATGTCGAGGAGTGGCTTGTTGAGATTCTGGTAGCCGGCATTGTTGACCAGGACGTCAATCTTCCCCGCCACGGCTTCGACAGTGTTGAAGGCTTCGCGGACCGCCATTGTCTTGGTGATGTCCAGCACCAGAGGGTAGATCCTCGACTTGCCCTGGTCCTCAAGCTCGGCTTTGAGTTTGAGGAGACCCGTCTGGTTGAGATCGATCAGGACCAGGTCTTTTGTGCCCGCCTCGACGAATGCTCGACACATGGCCGATCCGATTCCACCTGCCGCGCCGGTCACGACCACGACCTTACCCGTGGTTGAAAGCTCTGGCCGCGACGGCGATATAGCTGGGTAAGGGGCATGATGGAACTGGGCAGTGAATTCTGCCAGGACAGGCTGATCTGCCGACATCAGGGCAAGCTGTAGGGTTTCACCGTCCTCTAGACGAGTGTGAATATTGTCCAATTGTGGTTCGACCCAAGAGAGGATGGCAACATGGTGAACCCTGCTCCTTTCAAGTCCTTGGAATATATATCATCGAGGAGATAGAGATTCTCGAGCGAAGACTTTTGAGGATTTGTCATGACTGTCATTCCAGAGCCACGGGCTCCCTTTGTGCCGGCCACGCCGTAATGCGGGGGAAGCTGCATTTCGATGAGAATCGCAACTCCCGTCTCAATTTTACGGGGACTTCTAGACGCCGGCGTGGCCGAGTCCCGAGAGCAGACAGCACGATGGACAGTGTATCTATCAGAAGGAAACTTAGCACTCAGCAACACTACCACATACCTGGGTCAGAATGTGACAACCACTTAACTCCGTCGCTCTGAGATGTCCCTTCCTGTAGCGGGTATTCACTAAAGACCCCACTCAGCCAGTCGAGGCTATAGGTTGGAGATAGAGAATGCGCCTGGCAATGTCGATAGGAAGCTATGATCAATTCAGGGACGAGGGTGATGACAGTTGTCGCTACGAGTACTTGCAGTCTCAAGCACAGTTGAAGATACCTACGGAGCAGTTACAATCGGCCAGGGGTAGACGCGCTAGTGCATCTAAATACAAACTAGTCCCCCTTAGTCCACTACTGGACGCTTAAGATCATCCGGAGCGGAGCCCGGAAAGCTTGGCACTGGGGAGACGCCCGTACGTGTCCCTTCGCCAAGACGACTTCGTGTGTCTTATCCGCTGCTCTGCAGGGATGAAACCCGCCAAGTCCGTCACAGCGTCACAGCCTGTCGAACTTTGACTCGTCCAGAAGGGGGATTCGTCCATCATCTTCCCCAACTCGTCGTATCTGAAACGGTCGGCCGACCACCCCCTTTGGCGGTTCTGCTGCTCGATGGACTCTCATCGACAGGAGGTGGCGAGGTGCCCAAACGGGCGATAACACTGGTAGAGTCAGTATGTATATCGAGCTGCGAGACTCCATGTCTCGTTCTCATTTTCGTATACGCCTACGCCTATGCCGAGACTCTCTTTCTGCTCCTTGCATCATTAACTGTGGTCGAGCACCAACGTGAAGACTGCTTCACGCTGAGATTAAAATACCCTACATCATGGAGACCAAACCCAGAGTGAACAGTCATTCCAAGCGATGGAGCAAGATGAAAACTCGCCGACAGCTTCCCGCAGAGACGGTATCAACCCCGCCAGCAGCTACAGCCATTCCCCCTCTCGAAGAAGAGTCCGATTCTGAAAGTGAGGATGGCTTGGACAGTGAAGACGACCTTGACGAAAGCGATGATGAGGATGAGGATCAAGTCGACGCTGTCCAACCTAGTAGCGCTGCCCCGACGCAAACGTCGAGTCTGCAAGCTCTCTCCTCAACGACTCTACCAACTCCCACTCTTGCACAGTCGTCTGTCCAAACAAGTGCAATCCCAAAGATAACCGCAGAGAGTGCAATAACAGTCCCAACATCAGCGGCTACGACACTCGACACATCAGTCATCCCGAGTTCCTCCAACCCAATCGCCACTACTTCAGCCGTCCCTACACCAGCGATTGTCTCCTCAGAATCATCCTCCACTCCCCTCTCCGCCACAAGCATCGCCGCCATCGGCCTGGGCTCCATCATCGGCGCTGCATGCCTCGGCACTGTCCTGTACTTCACTCTCGTATGCTGTTGCCGGCGTCGTCGACGTCAGCAAGAGCGCGCCCAAAATGGTGAGCCATACGGGAATCCGTTTGGGGAGGGCCCCGGTGATCAAGCCCCAATCCTCAATTACGCCTCACCCCCTGCCGTTGCCGAAGTCCAACCCCAAGGCCCTCCTCCTGGACTCATGCCGTTCCGCCAAACCTTGTCGACCCTCAGGGACAGTGGAACAGAGATTCCAACATACGGCCAGGCCGTGACGCACAACCCCTTCTTCCACCCGATCATTCCCGGGAACGAGACGTCTCTGGATGAGAAGCCTGTGCATCTATTCAGGGAGCAAGTCGATCCGTTTCCCGAGAGTGCACGAACAAGTCAATTCACGGGCATCGAGGGGTTTGCTCCGGAGCCGAGGACTACACAACTACCACCACCACCATCACCGCCGCGCCTGGAGGAACAAGATCAAGCACCACCAGGGCCGCAATTCTCGCGTTTCCCTGCCCCCGCCTCTCCTGTGCCAGTGTCTCTGCCCGCACCTGAGCTCGCACACATCCACCCGACCCTCCGGCCCACGTCTCATCGATACACCGAAGCCCGCTCACGAACCGTCTCCTCGATCATCAACGGGTATCAATCGGCTGAAATCCCCCCGTCGACATTAAGTCCCATGCGCAGCGTCTTCGCCGGACAGAGACACGAGTCCCTCACCCCGAGTGAGTCGGCGAGTAACCTGCCCTACGACCGCGAGGGGGTCAAGCGCGAGATGGAGAAGTTGCAGGCCATGGCGGCCAAGTTGGCGGCTTCCAATGGCCGTGTTGCCGACGGAGTAGGAGGAGACGGACTGTATGGGAACGCGAATGGAAATGGGCAGCGATGGATATGATATGATATGACGTGATAGTGGAAAACGTAACACTGTGTAACAATGGACATTTGCCCGGCTACGGCGTCGGGGAGATTTATCATGATCAGAGGGATTTTGTCTTACTAGATGACTGACTGGTGACTGGACTGGACTGGACTGGACTGGCAGCCTGGGTAGATCGATGAGGCCCACAAGGGCGAATTGAACATATATGTCTCTACAGCAACTTTTGTTTTCTTGTCCGAGAACTTCTGTGCTTCTATTTGGGCATTTCCCTCAAGTTACAGTGTTGGGGGGAGGAAACCATCCTATCCATCTATCTGGCCGATACATCTATCCGTCTATCTAGCTAGCACTCTATCCAGCAGCCAGTAGCCCACCCGGCGAGCGAGCACTCTCGATCTCCCCATCTACGACCGACAACAACTCTGTCGACAGAGTAAAATCTATCCCTTTCCCTCTTCACGGTTATGTACGAATCGAGATAACAGATATCTCCTCTATCCACAGCACCGTATCCAAGTACGTTGGTGTGGTTACTATGCTCCCTGCCCACTCCTGATTTCCGCCCATCTTAGCAGTAGTTTCTCTTTGCTTTGCTTTGTGTGGCTTTGCGTTACTTTGCTATATTTTCGCCCTTGTCGTCTCGCCTTTCCACTCGCCACCTGCCACCTGCGAGCCTACGTACGCACGCCTCAACAGCAGCCTTGTTACACCGTCGTTTTATTTTTGCGACTTGATCGCGCTCATGCCATGCCGTGCCATGCCATGCCGTGCCATGCCATGCATGCAATGCATGCCCACTGGTTACTGGATCAAGAGCTCAAACGACCGCCCTCTATCCATTATTGGGGACGTTATGGTTCCCGCCAGCCTGGGTTGGTTGGACGGTTGGTCAGTCAGTCGGTCGGGGCAAAGGGGTAGAAGAGACTTGTACACGCGTACTTTCAACGCAGTATAAGATAAACAAAATGGTTTTTGACAAGATATGTAGTTCGTCTGAAGCAACTTGGCAACTTTAGCAGGTCCACCACTCACTCGGTCCGGGTTAAACTTGCTACTGGGGTGGACCGTCCTCTGCCTTAGCGACAGGGGACTGCACGCTGGTAATGGAGAGAAGAGAAATGGGGTTACTCCAGTACTCCGTAGTGGTGATGGATTGCGTAGCTACGAGGCGAAGATGGCAAACGTCAACGTTTCGCTCTTCGCTCTTCGCTCTTGCTTGGCAGGTCCGGGCTTGTTTCGAGTTGATGGCGCGCGTCCACAGAACCGCGTCGCTTGTATCCACTGTGGGGTGGGGGCGGCCGCGGTCTCTATATGTCCATTTAACCTCTGGTCGACTGGCTCGTGTGGCGTCGCATGTATATTCGATTCGGCTCGACTTTCTCGAACAATGGCGTGCATGGAGAATTTCTCAAACGCGAACCTCCGCTTCTTTTCTTTCTTTCCGTGAGACTTTCTAGGGGGTTCCGAGTCCGCGTCATCTCTGGCCCGAGCTTTGGTCGATTCGTGGCCGATTTTCTCCTGTGGGGATGTGGTCGATTGGTTGCTTGTTGATTGGATTGCGAGCTTGGTGGGTGAAGTGCTCAGAACTCCGTAGGGAGAGGTATGTACGGGTGGCTTCTTGGAGTGATTGCTTCGACGGCGAATGCCCAATCACTTTCTAGCCTTGGCCATACGACGACTCTTTGGCCGGGGGGGATAACATATACTCGGAGGGATATATATGGATCTAGACCGTGGGATATCCTCCATGGTCTGGTTTCATCGGCGAAAGAACAAGGCAATGGATCGGGCGATGGTGGGTTGAAGAGTCGAGCGGTCGAGGATAAGTGATATGGCTTGCTTTTGGGGCAGTGATATCGTGGTACCACGTATACCCGTGACCAAGGGTGCCCCAGGGGAGTCCAAGGGAACCTTCGTGCGGACCTCGACGAGGGGATCTGCTCACCTTATGAGCTTATGTCCAGAGTATCCAGTACATATACCGTGTCTGAATCCAGTGATGCATACACCTCCATCCCATCCTGGTTTGCTGGTCCATTCCTTCTCCTTCTCCTTCTCTCTCTGATTCATGTCCTTGGAGCTGGCTTCGTTCTCTTGACCTCGATCAACCAGGCCAACTGGATTGGCAGGTTGTGCAACTCGTCCTTCTTCGTCTTTTCGTCGGAGCTCCGTCCTTTTCATGGGCAATTGATGTGTTGATCCCATCCTTCTCTGTTCTTTCGTCTTTGATTCTCAGCAGACGCAACAATGGCTGGCTCCACGTCTGGTAACAGCACATCCTCCTCCTCCTCTGGGCATGCTGAACAGAATCCCGAGACGGAAAAGTACCTGCAAGCCCTCAACCATTCGCTCTCCACCAACTACCTGTACGCGCTGGTCGTCCTCACTGCCCTCGTTTTCGCCTACCACAGCGCCATCCGTCTCCACAGGCACGCCCGCCATCTCGTCTCTCTAGGAGGAAACACTCGATCTCAACGATATTTCTCCTTGGTCAGTCCGACCATTGCCCGGCTCAAAGTCCATTTGGTCTATGCTCCCTTGTTGTATCACAGACGGGCCGAGGAGATCAAATGCGGCTCTCGTCTGATCTTGGGCACAATACCCACGCGGTTCAATACCTTGTTCATCACAAGCATCATCGTGTACAACGTCTTTGCCTGCGTCTATAACATCCCTTGGTCGTCTCCTGAGCTCGAGGTCTTGCCCATCTTGAGAAACAGTAAGTCTCCAGTCCTGTCCGAACCTCTTTGAAAGCGACGCCATGCTGACTGTGACTAGGGACCGGATCCCTTGCCACGGCCAATCTCATCCCTATCTGCGTGCTGGCCACCATCAAGAACCCCTTGATTAATGCTCTGGACATTTCCTATGACTCGTTCAACTTGGTACACCGGTGGCTCGGTCGCTTGAGCATCCTGCAAGGCGTGGCACACACGATCTGCTGGATGATAGCGAAGGTCGAGAAATCAGGTTGGGCCGCCGTCCAAAAATCCTTGACACACTCTTCATTCATCATGACCGGCCTCATCGCCACTGTCGGCTTCGTGGCGTTAGGACTGCATTCCTCAAAAGTCTTCAGATCCCTGGCATATGAATTCTTCTTGCACAGCCATATCCTCCTTGTAGCCATGACCTTTGGTGGGTTGTGGGTTCACTTGGAGGGTCTGCCCCAACAGCGCTTCCTGATGGCCGCCATCATCATCTGGGTTGGATGCCGTTTGTGGAGATTGTGCACTCTGATCTACCGGAGCTGCGGACGTGGCGGTACCTATGCCACCATTGAACCACTCCCACGCGGCTCTGTGAGAGTCTCCGTCACCTGTGTCCGACCGTGGAAGGTCCGGCCCGGTCAGACTCTGTACCTGAGCATTCCATCCATTGGCTGGTTGACTCTCCACCCCTTCTCCGTTGCATGGGCCGAATCTGATAGGGAGACAAGCCTGAGCCGTTGGGACAGCACGAACAGCAAGCACTCCGAATACTCGGACAAGACACGACTGGTGGGCACGGTCCGCGCTGGTAAAGAGGGAGTTCCAGAGCCGCGCAGTCGCACGATCGACCTCATCATCAAGCGGAAAACCGGCTTCACGTCGACCCTGTTGACTCGAGCCCACCAAGGGGGTGGCAGACTCGTGCTCCCCGCCTTTGTGGAAGGCCCCTACGGCCATGAAACCAGCCTCGCGAGTTTTGGAACCCTGCTTCTCTTCGCCACAGGCGTCGGCATCACCCACCACATGATGTACATTCGTTCGCTGGTGCAGGGATATACCGACGGCACCGTCGCCACTCAACACATTACCCTCGTCTGGGTCGTGCCCAATTGCGAGTGTTTGGACTGGGTGCGCGAATGGATGCACGAAATCCTCAACATGGAGAATCGCCGCGACGTGCTCACGGTCGTGATCCACGTCACCCGTGCGAGCATGAACCAGGACGTCAGGAGCCCCAGCTCCAGGGTGAAGATGGTGAGAGGTCGTCCGAATGTGATGAGTGTCGTGCAGCGGGCGGCCGACGACCGAGTTGGGTGTTTGGGCATCAGCGTCTGCGGGTCGGGAGGTCTCGCGGACGAGGTTCGTGCCGCAACTCGGGTGGTGATCGGGCAGGGGGTGAATGCTTCATTGATGGAGGAAGGGTTTGGATGGTGAACGCAGCGGTGGAAGGGATACTTAGATGGGGTTGGTTTTAGTCGCAGTGTTTACACTCCGGCGGAAGAAGAAGTCAATGGAGAGAAGACCACGAGGCTAGCCCGCGACTCAGAACAGGCACAACACAGAGCACCCACCTCGTTGTGGACAGTCTACCCCGAGCTGCCACCATCATTTCGCAGGCCATGGAAATATAGAAAGGAGCTTGGGAGAATAGAAAGTATATAGAATCAAGCACGGCGTATCAAGGACTCGAGCCAATAAACGTGGGGTTGCAGGGGGGATCATGATGTACATTAGAATCAGTGACGCCCGTTGGACAAGCAATTCAAGGGTGCCGCTTTTAGCAGTACCAAGACAGAACGGAGAAATACAAAGAACCATGATGCCGATATCGGGTGCCCTTCGAGTCAGACGGGATAAACAGAGGTATTGGAGGTATTGGACGTTGAATTGACGTGACTGACCCCTCCGCGCGGAAGGCTTAGCGCCAAGATAAAACGTCGTCATTTTGATTGGCTAGGACTCTTCCCACCTCAGACGCCCCTTTTGCCCGCATCCCCCCCAGCGTCCCCTGGGCCATTGATCTTTATTTTTTCTAAGATTAGTACTGTTGGATTGCTAAAGAGCGGTTCAAGACTTTTCGGGAAGGCGATAAGTCACGGGTATAACAGACCAGACAAAAATGAGAGAAGCATGTTGTCAAAGACTTGGTCAGGCTGAAAGTAACGCTTCGACTGTGCCTTGACCTGTCTGGCCACCCTCACCGCCAGAACATGTCTCGCAACAAACTTTGAAAAGTGCCGATCATGATCCACATCCTGGGGACCCCCGGGGGGATGAAACGCCGCCTTCCCGTGGTGACATTATTACCATCAGTAGGCACCAGGGACTTGGACGTCCATTGTCTCTGGTTCACCACCACCACCACCACCACCACATGAGACTAATCACCGTTAGATCGTGCTGTTGTGCTCCAAGGCCGTTCTTTTTCAATTAGGATACCAAGATGGGATCCTTTCCGTACAAGATGTCGTCAGCCCTCTCGGAAAGAGCTGCAATTGTGTAGATTGTGTAGTCCGCCGGAAGAGCTCAATACAAGTACTCATGACAAGAGAGGGGAGTAGTTGCGCATTTGCATCGTAGAACCAATTATCAAAACCCTCAGTCACGGCCAAACAACGCCCAAATCACGCCCAAATCACGCCGTCGTTGGCCTGTCCTGTGATAATCCCGAATATCCTCCAAGTGATAACTGAACCTGTTGCAATCTCCTCCCCCTGCCCGCGTCTGACAATCGCCCCAGAAAAAGAAAAATACATTCTCATGTCATCTCATGTCAAGTTGGAACTTCTTGCTTGTTCTTGTCGTTAGTCTCTCATAGTCATGTTTCCCTCATAGTCAACAGACTCCCACGCCCAGCACTGCCAGCCAGGCCTGTACCGACAAGGAAGATCCGACGCTGAAATGCCGCGCTTTCCATGAATTGGTATCCAGAGTCGACGGATTTCCAGCCAGACAATTTGTCCCTACAAATAAAAGGATTGTTCCACCCACAAACAGTGCCAAGAGGGATAACATTTGCAACCTTCGTAGCCTCGCGAAGAAATTCATTCTGGTGGAACAGGTGTCAACGTTCGTCAGAAAGGGGAAGTGATGTGATGAGGAAGATCTAAGGTGATGGAAATGGGTTTCCATGCTTCTCATCCCCATATATAGTAGCTGCCTGTGCCCCTCTCATCTTCATACTCCGTAAGTGTCTGTTCACAGGCTCCATTGGTGTTTTCGAAGCCCCTGACTCGAGGGCATCTGCGCCTCGCGAGTCTACGCATGACTGTGGGCCAACATGCATGAGACTCCCTGCGTTCTCCTCTCGTCGCCCAATCCCGCCCTTGTATTATGGTGTTTGTGCCCAAGCCACTGAACTCGTGGGGGAGATATGGTCTTTGAGTTTCCCAGGTACCAACGGTTAGGGGAAAATGGAAAGTGACAAGAAGAAAACAACGCTAAACCTTGATGAGTTAGATCGCGGAGAATTTAACGTGCTCTCCTCCGTGCATAATTGTCCACTCTCAGTGACGTAATTCAATAATGTGCAAATGTGGGTGACTGTGTGCAACGGGCCAATATTACCGACTCCCCGTCACGTTTCAGACGCGTTTGTCTCAGTATTGACTTTTATTCTTGGACAAATGACCACTACGAGGGTACCGTCCAGGAGCCAGTATCTAGCGTGGTCTTGTAAAAATAGGTACGCGCCGACTTTGCCGAATACCCAACCACTCTGGTGCCGATATCGAGTCCTTCTCTCGATACCCAGCGTGATGTTTTAGTGCGATGGCAGCCGTGAAGATTCGTAACGGAAAACAGTCATTCGGTTTCACTTCTCCCATTATTACACCAAACCATATATTTCACGTATTTTACCAGCACAACTTCCGAGGTACCTTGGAAGAAAGTCTATGCTAAGATCATTGATCCACGCGCTACATCGACCTGCTGGCGTGGCATCGAGCAGTTTATCCCATTCCGACTTCGGCGGTGAAAATCTATACATTATGCCGAGATGTAATAATGTGCAAGAGACTGGTGATCATGAACAGTTTCCCTGGACCCATCAAGAGACAAACATTTGCTTGTATCTTGACAAATCGACATTAAAGATATGACTATCAGACGCTTGGAGAAGGAGTCGCCAAACTATCTCGACGATGACTTTACCGAGTGGCTCAAATGCCTACTCGCCAAAGAGCATGTGCCCGGTGTATCTGTCGCTGTCGTTAGAGAAGATGGCCAGATAGAGTCTGCCGGCTTTGGGCTCGCGCGACTCCCAGACACGCCGGCGAGGGCAGATACCGTCTATCCCATGGCAAGCACGACTAAGGCGTTCACCACCGCTCTGTTGGGGTTGCTGATTCAAGATGATCGAGACGCCGACAAGAGCGTGCTTGGGGAGAAGGGGTGGAAGACCCCAGTCTCTCGCATCTTGAAGGATGATTTCAAGACAAAGTCCGACTACGTCACGCGGACCGCGACATTGGAAGATATCGCCAGTCATCGCTCGGGGATTCCAGGCCACAACATTCCGTGGGGACCAATACTAGGAAGGTCACTGCGAAACACAACGCGCTGTCTTCGGCACCTGGAGTCGCGGGACGACAGCTTCAGAGCGGTTTGGCAGTACAATAACCTCATGTATGCCGTTCTGGGTAACCTCGTGGAGGAAGTCTCCGGCAGGGAGTTCCTCGACGTTCTGCAGGACCGAATTCTAAAACCTCTATCCATGAAGCAAACCTGGTATGGCATTGAGCAGTTGGCGAAAGCTGAGGCGGATGGGCAGGTGGATAAGGCATGTATCGCGAGGGGTTACTATTGGAAAAAGGGTGGCTTGGACGATGAGATACACGGTGAGGACACAGGATATTACGTGCCCGAGCCGTATACGAGCATCCTTGGTTGTGAGCCGGCCGGTGCACTGGTGTCGACGGTCGACGACTTCGCAAAATGGGTGTCGTCCTTGCTCGAAGCTGCCCAGCCCAGGGAGGACGACGACCGGACAGATTCTCTCATCAGCAATACACTCTGGAAAGAACTTACCACTCCGCGAATCCAGATCGTCCCACAACCTTATCCATCTGAAGTCACGCCGCCAAAGCCAAACGACCATAGCACGCCGACAGGATATGCACTTGGCTGGGCCGTGGACCCGTACATGTATCCGGGTACTCTGATCCTTTCACATGGTGGAGGTCTGCCAGGATTCGCTCTCGGGGTCGTGCTGGTCCCAAACCACAACTTTGGACTTGTGGTGGCGACAAACGGAGGTATGGCAAACTCGGTTGGTGAAGCCATCGCCAAGGAGTTGATAGGACGCAGACTTTGTGTTTCCAAACAAGAACGACGCAACCGCGTCGAGAAACAAAAGAAACATAAGGAACGATCGGGCGTCAGCGACGAGAATTCGGAACGCTCAAGCGACAAGTCCACGCCAATATCCGACCACGGTGCCACTTCGTTGCTAATAGAGGGCACCTACCTCAATCCCGCATACCACACCGTTTCTTTAGTCAGAGCGGCTGCTTCGACCTGTCTTGGTGTCAAGGACCCACATCTTGACGGTGTCAAAATCATCAGGAATGAGGAGAAGGCCCCTGATGCCGTCGGGCGTCCTCTCCTCATTACTCCCCTTGGGAAACGGGGTCTGCACTTCCGATTGCTTCTGCATCAGTCAAAGAAGCAGCTGTATGCGAACAAGATCGTGTACGCGCTTGAAACGCTCGTCTCACACGGCGACCTCAGCTACGACCCCGCGCCAGGGTTGCCAAAAGGATACGGTCGTCAAGGAGATGCCAAGTATCCCGGGAAGCCAGAGCCGGTGTTCGAGAGCAGCGGTGTCAAGGATCGCGGAGCAGTTGTCGAAGTTGTCAAGGGTGACAACGAACATGAGCTCTTGGTGGCGGCGATGGGCCTCAGGACTAAAGTCGATGAGGGGACGGACAATGCTGGGAGGAGTGGGAAAAATGAGGGATTGCTCTATGAAGGCTGGCAGGATGACCTGATATGGTTTTACAAGACCGAAGAACACCAGGGAACATGACAACACCCATAATGCGGGGGTGCTCTCTGGCCGTACTTCCAAGCTGAATCCTAGCAGGAGACAAAAGTAGAGCGTCAACTAAAACGGGGTATCTGGGACTTCTACTCGTACCCAACTTTGATCGACATGTGACATGATAACCTCAATCGCATAACCCCATGATCCCAAGCGAATTACATTCTCCCACTAACTGTCCAGGACACACTACGGAGCATGTCTCCACGCCTCCTCATCCGACACAATCCTCCCGTCGAGGACATACACCTCCTCCCAGCCAATCGTCCAGGCCATGCCCTTGACGTCGAAGAACTTTTCCTCGTCTGGCCGGACCTTTTCGACGAAGAACGGGTCGTCCCGCGACCTTTTGATGCCCTCGACGTTGTCCCGGACGAGGAACTCGGCCACGCCGTCGTACGGCGTCACGTCCAGGGCGGTGAGTTCCGGCCACGCGGCCATCGTGCTTTGTTGGACGGCGGAGGAGGTGTGGTACTGCGGCCATGTAAAAACTGTCAGCTATGCCACGACGATACCGAAACGGGATTCCTCTTTGTCGTACGAGATTACGGCCACGCCCAGAGAGTATACCGCCAACATCGAAAGAGATAAAGAGATAGAGAGATAGGTTCTCGACAAACCTGGGTATATTTCAAAATGCCGTACTTCTCCACCAGCGGCCTCACCAGCGGTCCGTGGACGTGTGACCAGTAATGGTTGAATTCGTCTTCGGTCAAACTCGGGTTTCTCTTGAGATACATTGACACGCGGAGGACTTTTTGCTTGGTGGCCATGGCCCTCGACTCTATTGTTTGAATTCTGAGATGGATGGATGGATGGATGGACTTTTGTTCTTTTCCACGACTGGTAAGGACAACAGGTGAGAGAAATGTGGCTGAGGTGGTATTTTGTCTTTATTATACACAGGACTGTGATCCGGGTTTGGATATTGGATATACACAGTCGCAACGAGGCTGCCCGCTGCTACCACACACCACATGTGTCGGGCTTTCCCTCCTCCTTGGGTCCCAAGGGTCCCAGTGGGGTGCCATGCAAAAACGCCTGGGAAGGACATTGGTTGTTACGGCCGCAGAACGACCCGGTAGAGCCATTGATGTGTCATCCCGACCGCAAGACGGTGTTGGTCAACGCCGTGTCGTCCCCAGCTGCGATCCATCCGACGTAATGCGGGGAGAATAAGTGGGGGGGAATGCTTGCTACAGTAGCGGAGTAGTAATATACAGTAGTAATATTGCCAAAATCGACCTGTTACAAAACTCACCCACGACGGAAGGTTAGCTTCTGAGATGGCCAGAATGACACACTGTCGAAATAACTGATGCCTAGATACGAAAATATGACCATCAATCTTCTTCGAGGTACTTATTCTCATAACACTTAGTTAAACCTCCTTCCCTTACCGCCTGGACTTATCTAGCAGGTACCCATCTACCCCTCCTGCTCCGCAGCCTCCTTGATCCTCCTATACGCAGCCTTGACCTCGTCCGTCTCCGCAAAGGCCTGAAACCACTTTGCAATAAGCGGGTGCTTGTCCAGCGTCAACCCGGCAAAGCCGTGCATCCGGATCCACGGCTCGTAGTGGCAATCGACCGAGGTGTATCCGCCGGGAATGATTGTGGCGCCGTCGGTCTTCTTCAGCTGGCCCTCCAAGATATCGTAGCACCGTAAAGTCTGGGCCTGATAGCGTTCCAGGGCGTCGTCGTTTTTGGTCTTGTTGTGGAGTCTTGGAGGGAGGTTCTGTCAGTGCGGTGCCCAAAGCTCATGAGGGATCTATATCGAGGGTAGACGGCGGATAGATCATTCTTACCTGAACCAATTACACTGCCCGCTCATCGGCCCCAGCGTCGTCAACAGCAAATACTCCCACTTCTCGAGGTCGACGCGGTCCTGCTCCCTGTCGCCCCGCGGCCCGATCTTGTTGTCCCTGTCGTACACCCGGCGGAGGTAATTCATCACCGCGCCCGACTCCCACGACACGACGCCCGTGTTGGGGTCTTCCAGGGCGGGCACGCGGCCATTTTCGTTGATCTTGGTGAAGGCTGAACCCTTGACGCCCTTTTCTGGGTCGTCGCCCCCCTCCCACAGCCGGACGGTGTAGGGTACTTGGAGAAATTCTAGGGCGATGGCGATTTTGATCGGGTTGGGGCCGTTGCTGTGGGCGTGGAGAAGGAGAGGTTTGAGAGGTGCCATGGTGTTGTTCTAGTGGTTCTAGTACTGGTAGTAACAGTGACTGTAGTAGCTGCAGTACTAGTTGTTGATGTTCTTACAAGCCTTGGAGGATTCGCCTGTGTCTTGAGCAAGTCCCGATATATACCGACACTGTTGTAGAAGGCAGGACCAGATATTTGGTTCTCTCTACAAGCCTGCTTTCAAATACAATCAATCCATCATTGTGGAAGAGGGGGAAGAGAGTGCTTTCACCAACCCCGATCGCCAAGGAGCGGGAGCGCAATTCCCCAGGCGGAGGTGCTGACGAGAACTCCGGGACGTCTTCTCCACGAGTTTGCACCCACCTACCCATCTTACGGGTAATCTGGATTTGGTGGGTGTGCAATGAATTATCGGACTCTGTTGGAGGAATCACACAATCCCGAAACAGCCTTTCCCAGTTACAACAATGAATAATCCGACATAATCAATCTAGAACGGTATATACCGGCGAGTTTGGTGGAAGCGGTGTTTCAAAACACCGTCCAAGACTCTCAGTGATTGGTGTGGAGACAGAAGACTCGCAGTGTCCCTCGGTCTATACGAGAGGGAAAGAAAAGTGCTAACAAATGAGGAAAATGAAATATAAAGGAGATATTGGATGGATTTCTTGTGCCTCGACGTTGACGAAAGAAGGAAGGAGTACTCGTGCAGAACAAGACAATCTGTGAATATTGATTACACTGCAAAAATGGAGCAACTCATCACCCCGATCAAACATCTAAAGCAGCCCTTGCAGATCGGCCCGCTGAAGCTTCGAAACCGGTTTGCCATGTCCTCGATTTCTCGGAATAGGTATGTCTCAATTTCAAAGTGATGGTGCAGGGTGTCAAACGACCCGACTCACGCGCTTCAGATCCGACAATACATACCCAAACGAGCTGAATGGAGAATACTTCTACCAGCGAGCTCTCGGAGGTGCCGGCCTGATCGTCGCCGGAGGAGCCCTCATCGAGCCGCAGGGGACGCCGATGCGGGAAACGCCTCAGATCGACACGCACGAACATATGCTGGCGTGGAAAAAGGTCGTCGACAAGGTGCACACGGTGCCCGGGTCGGTGTTTTTCTGTCAGCTCTGGCACTGTACGGTCAGATCACTGTTATTAGCGTCGAAACGAGCTAACTTGGAAGATGGACACAGGCGGACGCATGACATACGCGGACGCAAAGATCCAAAAGGACTATGGGCGACCGACCATCGGCCCGAGCGCGATCCAGGCGCGCATGGGAATCGCACCCGACAACGACGGCGTGTATGATCTCGAGCCAGGACTCGAAAAAGGGTATTCCACGCCGACGGCCATCGAGGACCCGAAAGCGGTGGTCGAGCAGTTCCGGCGATCGGCCATTTTTGCGAAAGCCGCTGGATTCGACGGCGTCGAGTTGCATGGCGCCAACGGGTATCTGGTAGCACAGGTCTGTTCTCACTCTCAGATCTGTCCGTCTCTCTTTACTTACTCTCTCAGTTTCTCGACGACGGCGCCAATATTCGGACGGACGCATATGGTGGATCAGTCGAAAATGTGAGTCTCGAGATTTCCGACGGTGTATATGACAAGGCACTAACATATATTTCCCAGCGAGCAAGATTCTGTCTAGAATGCATCGACGCCTTGATCGAAGTATGGGGCCCGTACCGCGTCGGCATCAAGCTGTCTCCCGCCATCGGTAGAGGCGATCTGGGCATGTTCCCGGTCGAAAGACAGATTGAGCAGTTCACGTACCTGATCAAGGAACTCGACAAGCGGCCGCTGGCATACATCAACCTGGTCCGATACCTTGGTACGTCCCGCCCCCCCAAAAGATCCCCACTTCCTCAAAGCCTATTGAAGCTAATGTATGCGGCAAAAGAGTTCATGGATATGGAAGTCGACGGCAAGATGCGCGGGCCCAAGCACCCCGTATGGGCGACGTATCGCCACCTGATCAAGAACGCCAAAGTGTTTCTCAACGGCGCCATCTCGCTGATCGAGGCCGAGGAGCTCCTCAAGGACGACACCGGCGACGTCATCGTCTTTGGACGCCCGTGGCTGGTCAACCCGGACTTTGCCAACGCGGCCATGGCGGGCAAGGAGAAGGAAATCACATTCGACTTTAACTTTGACGTGAGTCCCCCCGAATCGAGACTCGTGGATGGTATACTGATCCAGGACGGGGCTAGTACTTTGCGCAATATCCGCCGGGGAACCAGGCCAAGGGATATATCGATTATCCTTTTCTCACTACAGACTACAAGGCTCCGCAGCTGGCGGCGAAGATTTAAGCCTGAGCAGCGACAGCAGGATATGGTTAGAAGACAGAGAAAAAGGGATTTTGATGGTGATGATGGTGGCGACGTGGCATACGTCAATGCGATAGTCTCTGTAGATATCATCCGCAACTCTAGTGCCAGGATCCCATGAGATGTTTTCCCCATTTAAGTCTTGTTTCTTCACCATCGTAGCTTGGGCTTGCCCTTCCCAACCTCACATTGTAGTGGAATTGCAGCTGTATGCGTGACATATCAGTGAAGCATCACGGTTTCAGGTCAGAAGAAAAGACAGAAGATACCTATGTCCCTGCCATCCATTATCTCTCATATCACGATACGAATCGACAGAGTTGAGCAGATAAGGGCTCGCGATGCCGCCATTAACGATCCCGCAAAAACATTTTCGTGCATAACAGCTTAATGGTACTAGTCCTTGAAAGCACAGATCGACATATAGCCACAAAAATTTACAATGATTTGTAGCCGTGACAAATGAAGATAGACCCTCAGAGTTCTATCTCGAAATACACCGAGGAGGCCGGGGTCCT
Source organism: Fonsecaea nubica (assembly GCF_001646965.1). Classification (NCBI taxonomy): domain Eukaryota; kingdom Fungi; phylum Ascomycota; class Eurotiomycetes; order Chaetothyriales; family Herpotrichiellaceae; genus Fonsecaea; species Fonsecaea nubica. The sequence continues at coordinate 412,635 of NW_019173682.1, forward strand.
TGAAAACCGTCCTAGCCCGACCGGACCATAGAAGATAGGGGACATAAATAGCCAAGATACCCCCTGTGGAATCCACAACGCTCCAAAGATACAGATTGGCCTGTCTCTCTCTCTCTAAGTACCTCCACTCACTATTTCGACAGCACACTACCTCATCCAGTACTCGGCGCCTTACAAGAAACCACACCCGTCCAGAATGGGGATCGAAACGAGCGACCACTCGGCCCAAATCGCGGCCTTGACCGAAAAAGTGGCCCAACTAGAACGCCGCCTCCAAGAACAGGAGGACATCGAAAGCGTCCGACGCCTGATCGACCACTACACGGCGCTGCACGACCTGGCCTTCCAAGACCCGCAGGCCCTGCAGGAATGGGAGAACCTGTTCACCGAGGACGCGCACGTCAAGTACGCGTTCGGCGAGCATTTCGGCCGCAAGGGCCTCGGCGCCTGGGCCTGGGGCCCCGAGGTGGCCCAGTACGCCCAGTGCCACCTGCAGAGCAGCAACTTCGACATGAGCTTCAGCGCGGACCGGCGCGTCGCGCACGTGCGCTCCAACGGCATCACCACCTGGCTGTACCGGCGCGACGAGCTGGATCGGCACTTCGACGCCGGCGCCGTGTATCGCTGGACCATGAGGCGCGAGGAGGACGGGACCTGGGCGATCTGGAAGATTGATCTGTATTGTGCGTGGAAGTCGGGGGAGGATTTGAATGGTGTGAGTGGGGGGAAGTAAAGCTTCAGTGAAGGAATGAGTGAGTGAGTGAGTGACTTGGGCGACAGGACAAGTCCATTATTCCGAGGGGTTTTAAGAGGAAGAAAGATGAGATGTTGCTGATGACAGAAAGACACCGTACCCAGCCCTGCGCTCTGCTGCAGGCTCATATATACATACATATACACTTACACCATCATCATTCACACCTCAGTAAGCGGGACAAGGACCGAGAACGGCCATGTAGATATCCATCCTCTTCCGCAAACCACCCTGCCATGCCATGCCTTGCCACGCCATTTTCCGATGCAGATCCCCCAGCACTCTCTCGTTGCTTCCAGCATACAACGGTGGTGAGACTGTTCACGGCATGCGAGATTCCGGACCCCATAGCCATCGTCTCGATATGGCCTGCTTGTCAGGACTGTCCAAATTTCAGTCGGCAAATTGAATGCCGGGTGGACCGAAGCTTTCCGCCCTGAGAGGTTAGTTGCGACGTTGGTTGCGGGGGCGGGGTTGGACGCGGACGCGGGGGACAAAGAGGAGATAGGAGGAAGAGAAATGTGACAGATTGTTAGCTGGAATGGGTCAATTCAGCGGATAGTAGTAATCCTTGGGCACTTGGTTTCTATCTTTGTGGTGGAGACGTTGTCCACATTAAATCTAGGCTTGTCTCAGTATCCACCACCGGATCCACTTCCCCTTTTCCTCAGCCTTGCTCGCTTCCAACCCAAACATGATGATGCACTTGGTGCCAGACATCAGGTTGACGGCTTTTCTCACAACCACATCAAGCTTCAGAACCTCCAACACGCCCTGTGTGAGCCTAAGCGCGGGACTTCTCCATGTGCACGGCCTTATCCTTGAATGCGCTCGCTTCCACGATATACGAGGACTCAGCCTCGTCCTGGCTGTGCACATCAAGATGTACCTCGTGAGCGTCGTGGTCGACCGTGATGTCTGCCGCGTGAACCGCGACCGCATCCCCGAAGATCTCGGCCAGCTCCTCTAGCGCAATGCCTTTCGTTTCGGGCACGAAGAAGTAGACCCACACCAGACCGCAAGCGGTAACTGCGATGAACAGCTGTCACGGCACTATTAGACAGATGAAGGCGGACAACGGAAGGCTTGCACAAAACTTACCAGGAAGAATCGCCAGTGAATGTGTGTAAAGGCTGTCGGCGCCACCTGCAGATAAACCAAGTTCGTCAAGGCGTTGGCCGTATAGGCGACCGTGCTGCCTTTTGCCCGCAGATGGTTCGGGAAGATTTCGCTGACAATGATAAAGACACACACATCGCCGCAGACAGCATAACTGGCCTGGAACAGAAACAGCATTGCCGCACCGGTCGCCAGGCCGGCTCTGTTCGTGCCTGCTGCACCGTAGAGAGCAATCATGGTCGTCTCAACAGTGACACACATCAGGCACATGCTGAGGCCGACGAACAGCAAAGTTCGACGGCCAAAGTGGTCGGCGAGCGCTGATCCGACGACGTTGAAAACGGGCGAGACCGTGATGTATCCAGCCTGGAAACACAGTTGAGTATACGCATCATAGCCGAGATTGCTCCAAAGAGTTGACCCCTGATTCACTCTGTTAGGAAAGGAAAGACAATAGCACTGGCTATCGGTGGGCTCACATAGTTGTTTATGACCAAGTTCCCTGTGCTCTGAGACAGAAATGCTAGACCGATAGCAATGACCACCCGCCGACGAACCGAGGGCTTGGTGTAGAACTGCTTCCAAGACGCGTCGCTGTTCATGTCGAGCTCTGCCTGCTTCTCCATCTGGAAGAATTCTGCTCGGGCAAAGTCCTCCTGTTTCCCCCGGCCGTGCTGCCTCAACATAATTTTCAGTGAAGCATCTTTCTTGCCTTCCATGAGGAGGTGTCGAGGCGACTCGGGAACAAAGAGGTAGCCGAATGTGAGCACCACTGGGAATACCGTGCCGAGAGCGATAGGAACGCGCCACTGGACCTCGTCCGAGACATTGTAGAATGCAACACCAAAGTAAGATGAGATGGCGAATCCCAATGCGCACAAAGCTCCATTCAGGCCAACATACAACCCTCGAAGAGCCGCTGGGGCAAGCTCGGCGCAGTAGACGATCATGACGGTCATGAAAGCGAAGCCGGTCGCCCCCGTAAAGAAGCGAAGAGCGATGAACATGCCCACATTCTGAGATGCGGATATGATGGCTGAGCTGATGATGCCGACGATGCCAATGTAAATCGATGTCCGCTTGCGTCCAATCTTATCCGCCAAATAACCACTGATGATGATACCGAAGACACCGCCAGCCTAGTCATTGTCAATAATAGGCTCCTAAGAGCTGCGAAGGCAGAACTGTGTATACCTGGAACACGCCAGTCGTTGCCCCTATCAGTCCAGGAGCATTCCTTGTTTGGTTACCGTCAGCATCGATGAGGCCCATATATGATAGGAATGAGGCCTTTGTAAGGGTAGTCCCGATGATACCCGCAAAATACCCATAGACTAACGAGCCTAGGGCGAGGAGAAAACAAGTGGAGAAATTGAGCAAGTTGAAGGCTTGCTTGCTGCTTGTGATGACTCCGGCTTCGACCGTCATCTTGATTTCACCCATGTCCTGGTGTTTGAACAGTCTTGAAGGGTGTTGGGGAAGTGAACTGGTTGATGTATTGCTGAGTAGAGTTTGTTGCGATCGTATTTAAGAGTCTCGAACTTCATATCGAATTTCTAGCCCGGATGTCCGGTATGCAGAAGCGCCTGTACCTGCTGCTGTCGATCCCTATGCTGAAACATGGCGACTCTGTTCGGCGTGGGAATGCCGTGGCGCGTGTGCCTCCAGATTGCCCGTTTTCTCCAGACCTTTGAATCCCGGATATTGCAACTCCGCATCCGGCTTTCTGGAGGCATTGGAGGTGGGGATGACTACCCGGTGTCGAGGACTCCCTTCTATTTAGAAGAGGTGCAGCATCCGATGAGACGTGTATTCCTGGGACTATTCCTTCTTTGACTCCCTTTCAGGTGAGCACGGTCGTAAGCTTCCCCAATTTCCAATTGTAATGGCCGTGAATCCCTTCATATTCGCGTATACAGAACTTTGTGGCGTGAGAATGAGGAAAACCTGACAGAATAATAATGATTAGTTGTGCATTATCCGTCAATCTCGGACTCTGTATCGCCGGAAGTCGAGGTTAGAATGCGAGATGATGACGACGCAGGCAATAGATTTTGAACTGGACTTGGGGCCAGAGAGAGTGCAAGTGCTGTCAGTCGGCGAGCTCTGCCGATGATGCGGCCGTCGACCATCGAGGGAAGACGATGTAGATGTTCTGCTATGTTGGTGTAATCATGAGAGGGGACGGACGTCTGGACAACGGCGATAATCCTCTGCAAAAGCTGGCTCACCCCTCTCATCCTCAAGTGAAAACCGGCCAGTAGGTCCACAAGGGATTGGATCGGACAAGAGATTGTGCCTAAGAAAACTGGAGATACTGTATCATCGAGGAGGTTGTTGTCTAGCTGGAATCTGAAGAATGTGTGCGGCTGCTGCTGCTGCGCCTGCGCATCTGGCACCAGCCACATTCGTGGGAGCCTCTTGGTCTTGGCATCTCTGTGCCCACAATTGGCGGAGAGCTGGTCTCTCTCGCTCAATTGGCCACAGCGGTCAATATCCTCCAGTTCACCCAACAAGAACTCAGAGGCACCGAGGAGCCACTGAGTTCAAGTACTATTCACGCTCTTTAGACTTATCAATCACGCCACAATGCCAGAAATGATCGTCGACGAAGCCTTTCTGTTCGCCTGCGATGAATTCCTGTTCGATACCTCTATTGCCTGCGGCGGTGTCTACTTCCTCTAGCTCGCCTTCAATGCTCCCTCGAAGTCTTCTAGAAATCTCCAATAGCATTTCTCGCGCCACCCTTTCGCCTTCCAGTCATTTGCTGCGGCGGGAAACAGGTCGACGATACCTCTGATGGTGCTGTCATGTGCGTATATGAAAAAGACATTATCCACGGCATCTGCATCTTGAACCTTCTTGATGGTCCGCACGGTTTCAGGAATGTCATAGCCTATACTCGGATCGAAGAAGGGTTCGTCTGGTGCTCGCGACCGTTTCTTCTGAATGAGCTCGAACTCGGCACCGGGGCAGATACAACCAGGATACTGGATCAGATTGGGCAGGTAGATCTCTCCTGGCAGAGGTAGGCTCTTTGATGGACGCAGCTCGCCGCCGTGGTGGCAGAGATCACCACCCATCATAACAAACGTGTCCGGAGTGGTCCGTGCTAACCCTGCCAAATGCCCGATCGCATGGCCAGGCGTGTCTAGAAGATAGAAAGACCCATCTCCGAAGAGGTCGAAGGCTCTGAACTGCCCGATCTGCAGGACATTCGGCTCTTCGAAGGTGATCTCCCGTACTTCCCGACCCCTACAGGAGAAAGAGACTGAGTTCACAGCACTACTCCAATTCTGAGATGACTTACTTGAAGTCGCTCTCCCGTACAGGAGAGTCTGGCCTGGCCGGCCAGCCTGGAAAGAAGGCGTCTTTGAATCCTGGACCAACGACCAACTCGGTGGACGTAGGGAACGTGGAAGGATCCCCTATATGGTCATAATGCCAGTGACTTTGTGTCGGCGCGTCAGCATCAATGAGCTGAGGCTTTCAGTGACGTGTTTTCCTCACCTCCAGATGATGCTATTGATGCTGGCAATATCAATGCCTTGGTCAGCCAGAATATCAGCCACGTGCTTCTCTCCAGAGGGCTCACCCCAGCCTCGGGTCTGCAGCGGCTTTGCCACGACGGGCGAAAATTCTCTCCAATTCGGCGGAACACCCAGATCGAATAATGCTTTGCGGCCCGTGTTGCTCTCAATGAGGAATGCCCACGTGGGAGCCTCGGGCAAGACTTCCATTCCAGGCATCGGCGGTGTCATGAGATAGTCCATGGGGAGACCTTTGATCTTAGTGGTCGAGTCGATGATTCGCAGCTGGGCCACGGCTCCATCTGGCACGGTGAACTTGTTGCTGGAAGTCATATTTGGCGATCCAGGCGAAGAGGGCGGCACTGATGCAGAAGCACTGCTTGATTTAGAGGGCGGGCTGGGTCTTGGGGGCTTGAGAGGCTGCCTTCAGAGACGCATCAGGCGTTTCGTGGCGTGTCTTTGGGATAGTTGAGTGATGGTTTCCCCAATCTTTAGCCCTGGTGACCACTACGTTGGGTATTTCCCCAAGCCACGAGGCTGCCGAAACACGGGGACGTATCGGGGTCGGTGGACAGTCATGGATGGATACTTGGACCCAATACTCCATAAACCTTTCTCCACAAGGCTGGCTGAGAAACCCCGACACCACGAAAAAAGAGCATACCACGCTCTCGGCACAACGAGAACCCGCGGTGGCAATAGTTGGAGACGAGCCGATATACGGCTAAGCCTCAACTTCGTCGACGGATAAAATGCACGGACGTTGGAATGCATCGCATACAACAATGACAAAGCTGTCTTTATCTGCGCGATTAAATCATCCCGAGTACCTGCGGTGCAGCCTGTAAGAGCACACATACATACACCCACACTCACACCCACACCAATTATTATCCCGTGCTACTGAGCTAGCTGCCTCTAAAAATGCCACACGCTGTCGAGTTCAACCTCATCGAAGTCAAAGAACTTCACCCGACCTTTGGTGCTGAGGTGTCTGGCGTCGACTTTTCTCGTCCCGTGCCCGAAGATGTCTTTCAGGAACTGTGGCAAGCCGTTAACAAGGTGAGCAGCACGCATGCATCAACTCATTGGAGGAGGGGTCAATACTGTAACACAAGGCGCTAATCCAATCTACAAAAAGTATGGCGTGTTGGTCTTTCGCCATGCCAAATTGAACGATGAACTGCACATCCAGTTTTCAGAAAGGCTCGGGGAACTGGACGATGTCCTCCCCCACATCCAAGCAGGCCGCCCGTTTCGGTTCAAGCACAAGGAATTGTTCGATGTGGGCAATATCGAGGAAGACAACAGTTTAGTGAAACCAGGAAGTCACCGTTGGTATTATGGCAAGGTATGTATGCGTGAAACACAGAGTCGTCGGTTATCGACCACACGCAGTTCACTGACGCACAAGTTTCAAAAGGGCAATAATCTGTTCCATCACGATTCCTCCTTCAACCCACGGAGGGCGGGACTTTCTCTACTGCGTGCCCACGAAATCCCCCCTCCGGGCCAGGGTCTGGGAGGCAACACCGACTTCGCTGACTGCCGCGCCGCATACGACGATCTTCCCGAAGACCTGAAGAAGCAGCTAGATGAAAACGACTATGTGGTGTGCCACTCCCTGTTGCATTCGCGCAGAAAAGCCGCCCCAGAGTACTTCACCGACGTCAACCCGGACAAGGGATACTACTCGCGCCACAAGATTGTGCAGACGCACGAGCGCTCGGGCCGCAAGACCTTGTACATCGGGAACCATATGCACCACGTCGAGGGCCTGCCGGAGAAGGAAAGTACCGAGCTCATTAACAGGATACTGGAGCATGCCTGTCAGGATAAGTATGTATTGTCGGTCGAGTGGCAGAACCCGGGCGACTTGATCCTGTGGGACAACACGTCCGTCATGCATCGGGCCCATGGCGGTGCGTACGAGGGCAAGTACCGCAGGGATATGAGACGGACGACGGTCCACGACGATTCGAGCTATGCTTGGGGATTGAACGAGAAGACGAGCATGAGAGTTGGATTGCCGTAGGGGCTATGTGTATGTATTTCAGAGCAGTGTAGTGGCTGTAGTTTAATCATTGTATGAATGAATGAATAAGCGAGCAATGGAGGTACGTATACTGTGGCACAAGATGTCGTGTTTCCATATCAATTCTAGTCATCGACAGCGTCTATTGTAGTTTTGGAGAATCTCCTTCTATTTATTTGTATAATGCAAGTCATATCACAAAGCCACGAGCCACAAGCCGGCGGGATCTGGTATATTTCCATCTCCGTCTCCTACCTACACCTCACTTCTTTACGATATTGCTCGACCCCCAGTTCTTCAGGTAATCATCCGGCCTGACCCTGACGTCCAAGACGACGGCCTGCTTCTCTTCCCTGACCAACCGGACGGCCTCGTCGAATTTGCTCTTCAACTCACTCCGCTTCGAGATCTGGCCGCCCAGGGTCTTGAGGCCGAAGGATTCCGACATCTTGCCAATATCTGGTAGTGGATCGTCCAGTCTCATGCCGATCCACTTGTTCTCGACGGGTCGGCTGCGCGCGTTGGCGACCCGCTCCTGGTGGACTTCGTCGTTGTAGAAGCTGCCGTTGTTGGAGACGATAATCAAGACGGGGATGCGGTACCGTGCGGCCGTCCAGATGGCCGAGTTGCCCATCAAGAAGTCCCCGTCACCGAGGATCGCGACGGGCACGTACTTCGTTCCCTTGAGCGCGAGCGCTGAACCGACGGCTTGACCGGGTCCGGACCCGATGCCGGCGCCGCCATCCATGCCTAGGTACGCCAGCGGATGCGTGGCCAGGAGATCAATCCCGCGGAAACTGAGGGGGAGACGGATAATGCACATGTCCTCGGGCTTGATGGCCGCGTAGAGCGCGGATGCGAGGTCCGCCTGGAAGATATCTTCGCCGTCGAGATTCTGCGGCTTTTGCGAGGACGCCGGCTCCGTTGCGGGCCACGCGGACTTGGGATACCCCGAGAGTTTGCGCGACTCGACTTCGGCGACGAGGTCGGTGATGAACTTGTCCGGGTCGGCGAAGATGCTGATGTCCGCGGGCGGCGTCTCGAAGTGGTCCTTTGACCAGCCGTTATGGAGCTGGCTGTCGACCGAGATCTCTATAACTTTTGCCTTTGGCTCGATTAGCTCGCCTTGCGCCGCGGTAAAGAACCCGGCCAGGTCGACCCAGTCGAACGAGATGATCAAATCGGCCTCTCTTATCATTTTGGCAGACTCGGGCGCCAGGAAGAGTGCCGGGGCTGCGGGGTGTAATCGATGCGTAGTCGGGAAGGCGACTGGTTGTTTGATATCGGCTGGAAGGTTCAAGGGTTAGTATGCCTCCGTCCTGATCCAGATCTCAAGAAGGGTATTTTTTCTGATACGTACTAATGACCTTGGCATCAAACATCTCAGCCAGTCTAATTCTCTCGTCCCAGCTCTTTTGGGTCCTGTTCATCCTGCCAAACATTATCAACGCCTTGGTCGACTGCTCCAAGGCCTGCGCCACCTTCTTAACGTCGGCCTGGCTCGCCCCGGCTGACTGCTGGGTCAAATATCTCTCCGTGTCGGGATACCGCACGTCTTTCTCGTCGTATGCCGTCTCCTGGAGACCGACGTCGAGAACGACATATGTGGGCGCACAGGGTTTGACGGACGCGACCGCGGTGGCTTTAATGACGCTGCGGATGGCCGAGTTCACGCTCGTGGGCTGATCGTCCCATTTGGTATAGTTCCTGACCAGCGCGGCCTGGTCGACGGCCGTGTGCGTCGAGTCGATCCACGGACGTCTCTTGGTCGTGTCAAAGGGCCCCGCGGCGCCCAGTATCACCATCGGCACGCGATCGATAAAGGCGTTAAAGATGGCCATGGACGCGTGCATCAGGCCCACGTTGGCGTGCAGACCACAGGCCAGTGGTTTTTCTGCCACTTTGGCGTATCCGTGGGCGATGGCGATGGCGTGTTCCTCGTGCAGACACACCACCATCTCGGGCGAGGCGTTGCCATTGAGATTGACCAGACTGTCGTGCAGTCCGCGATACGACGATCCCGGGACCAGCACGAAGTAGGGGATATGCAGTTTAGAGAGCTGCTGTGCGATATAATCCGATCCCCAGCCTGCCTTGGGAGAAGAGTCTCCATTTTGCAGGTTGGGAGTGTCGGCGGGGGAGAGGCGGACGGGCAACGACATGATCTGTCTGGCCTAGCTAGGGTCTATAGATCCGAGGTTTATAGAGATTCAAGTTATGTAGAGGTCGAGTTACGAGTATTGAGTATCTCTCTCTCTTTTTTTTTAACTCTTCTTTTTACCTTTCTCCAGGCAAGTTCCGCGTCGACGAGCTGTTTGTTGATCTCCGAAATGGTCATTGTCCCCCCATGTGACAACATTTTCCCACACGAGGAGAGGACCGAAAGATCAAAGCCAATCCACTCAAAGCAAGCCATCGATCCCGAGGTACTCCAACATTGCTCCCAATGAAGGGGAATATCCTTGACCAGAGACTCTTGTAAGAAACTGCTTCTCCAACGGCACCGCCAGCCGCAAGTAACGAGGCACAGGCTAGATGGGAGGGTGGCTACTGACCACGTTGAAGGGCCGATCTTTCCATGGGGTAGGCGACGAGGTGGCTTCTACTGGGTCTGTGACAAACTCCGGACACTCTCCGGCAGCCGAAATATTGATATCGTCTTGTCAAAGTTCGGTTGATCCACCTCCGCAGGAATTCCGTCTCCATTAATTCCCTCCACTTCCGCCTCCTCGTTCCACCCCCCCAGACTAAACCCACTTTATCTGCCCCCAATATTCAGAGCTTTGTTTTCTTACTTGTACTCGGTACGAGTGTTTTCTTGGATGCCGAAGATGCCGTGCCAACTTTGAGCTTCTCTTTCCCGCACGTGATAAAAGGTGTTGGGCAAGCCTTGTAAGTGCGAGTCGCAAGCCCAGCCACCAACTTACCAATCGTTGTATGGGAGACAAACTTGGTTGAACCTACTACCCACTACAGCAACTTCTTTACCGAATACTAGGGCCTATTTGTATGATACTGCTCGAGTCAGCAGGCTACGAGTCCTCGAGAAGCCAAGATTCCCATTGGATCTTCCCGTCTGGGATAGACCTTCAGGCGCGTGGACTTTTGCTCCAACCAATGCCTGGTCCTTGGTACTAACAAGGGGAGATCCTCCAATCGGTCTCCATGGTACCTCTACTCTTTGAGCGTCGAGCATAGATAACCCCCAAATATGTACGTCGCATGCATTTTCAACAGGGTTGGAGTACCACGAGTGGGTTCCCGATCTTTCCGCGTCAAGTTGGGAACCGAATACCATGGTCCACACGCCAGGTTGGGCTTAAGCGAAACGAAGGCACCGCTTCGTCCAATCTAGAGGGTCTTTGCCATGTCTGGTGAGGCGACGAGGCCCTGAGATCTCAGCTGCAGATTCCCCAATTCCAGCAACTCGGTAACTGTGCACCATGGCATCCCAAACAAACGACGAGATCCCCAAAGTTCTCGACTGCCCTTTCTTCCATTCTCCCAGGTGCCCTCCCCCCGTGCTAACCGAACTCTATCCCCACGGGGTTTTGTGTCTTGGGTTCAAAGCGACTTTATCATGCCGTGAGCTTGTTCTCTATCCTGTCCTGTCCTGTCTTGTCCCAAACTCTCCTTCCAAGAGTCTATCTATTCCTCACTCCCGTGGCGAACAGTTCCATCTGAAGGCCTTCCTCCCGCAAGTCTCTCTGATCACGAATCTTCTCGGGTGGTTGTTGATTCACGATGGGTTCCGTCGCGCAGAATCTGGAAGAGTTGAAGGGCAATGTGCACCTCGAGGAGTTTGCTGGGGATGGCGAGCATGCTCTCAGCCCGGAGCAAAAGGAGTTCATCAAGAAGGAGAAGCGAGTCGTTCGGAAGCTCGATCTATACATCACGCCCGTCATGCTTCTTCTCATGCTGATCAGCTACCTCGACCGTGGCAACATTGGTTTCGCTGCCACCCAGGGCATGACCAAAGATATTGGGCTGACTGGCAATGAACTGAACGTGAGTTCTCGCAAGGGTTTGTGAAATTTCAAGGTTCTGACGATAACTAGACGGCCGTCTCGATCTTCTATCTCACATACATTCTGTCAGAGGTAGGCGAGAAATCTTTTGTGATATCTGTGCAACCCAACTGACAATAACGAGTTCCCAACCACCATGTTCGTCAAGCGCCTGCAATTCTACCGCGTTATTCCCGTCCTCGTCTTCGCCTGGGGTCTTGTGTGCATGTGCACGGGCTTCATCCAGAACTACGCCGGCCTAATCGTTTGCCGCTTGCTCCTGGGCGTCTTTGAAGGCTGCTTGTTCCCATCAATGACCATGTTCTTGTTGAACTGGTATCGGCGTGAAGAAGTCGGCCAGCGCGTTTGTTACCTTTACAGTATGCTCATCCTCAAACCCCTACTCAAACTCTCCCCGTGGGCTAACTCGCCTGATTCTCAGTTGGCTCGGCTCTGTCCGGCGCCTTTGGCGGGCTGATCGCCTTTGGCATTCTATACATGGACGGCACGGCCGGCTACCCCGGATGGCGATGGTGAGCGAAGCTGTTTTCTGCCACCAAAGAGTCATTTTTCCCTAACTGAATCCCCCCACACACAGGCTGTACATCATCGAAGGAATCGTCACCATTGTCTTTTCCTTCATCTGCTACTTCCTGATCCCGCGATCCTACGCGACGGCCTACTTCTTCAACGACGAGGACAAGGCCGTGCAGAAGCAGCGCCTCGAGCTCATGGAATCCTACAGCGGCGGCGACGGCAAATATACCAGGAAGGACGTCAAGAACGCCATGCTCGACATCAAGACGTGGCTGCACGGCTTCAACCAGGTCCTCATGTCGACCATCATTTACGGTAATTTCACGCCTTTGAACCACTAGTTGGTAAATTGCTAATCTGTGATGGACCAGGCTTTGGGACTTTCCTCCCCATCATCCTCAAGGACGGGTTCAACTACTCGACCAAGAAATCCCAGTATTATGTTATCCCAGGTACGTAGTCCCCGTGACCGACTTACCCACCTCGACCGGACTTACTAACTTCCTCGCCTTTCCAGTTCAAATCGTCGGCGCGGTGTGCTACTTCTTCGCCGCCGCCCTCTCGGAGAGATACAAGTCGTATTTCCCATCACTCGTGATATCCGCGCCGCTCGGTATTGCCGGCTACGCGATTCTGCTGACCAAGCAGCACGCCAGCGTGTGGTACGGGGCGACGTACATGATCGCGTCGTGCTGCTACATCATCACGGGGACGAGCATCGCGTGGCACGGGATGAACATCGCGCCGGACGGCAAGCGCGCGGCTGCCATGGGCGTGCACCTGGGCCTGGCCAACATCGGCGGCATCATAGCGGGCCAGATCTACCGGTCCACGTCGGCGCCCAGGTTCCTGCTCGGCCACGGCTGGAGCTTGGCCTCGATCGGCACGGGCTTCATCTGCTGGTGGATCCTCTTCTTCATCTACAAGCACCGCGAGGCCAAGAAGGCCAAGCTGGTCGCCCAGGGGTACGTCGTCCCCGAGGGAGAATGGACCGATCGCTCTCCGGGGTTCAAGTACCAGCTCTGAGCTGCGTGACGTGTTGTGTAATGATGACATTGAGAAGCGTCCTGATTTGTACCGGGGAAGGCTCTGTTGAAAGCACAAGTGGTGCCGCACGGACCGCGTATCCCCTACGCAGCAAGGTTTGCTGAGTAGTTTTTTAGTATTGCAAAATGTGCAGATTTATGGCCTAGTCAACACTATTAAACCACGATTTTTTGTTAATTACTAATATTGCTATAGAGATTCAAGTACCTTTGGAAATTGAATGAGCGACAAAACACCGGGCTTGCATGCAATGCCCCAGGTATTGAGGACGGCATATGATTCGACGGCTTCGCAGTTCCGGCCACCTCAGCTGGAGGAAATCTCTCAAAGGCTGCGGTTAACTTACTACCGTCGGAGGAATGCATTTCAATGTTATAACCTTGTCGTGGGTCGTCACTGTGACTATCTTCTAGATCCATTGCCACCAATTTGTAGTCATTTTATTCAAAAGTCCATGATCTTGCTTGAGTCCCGATGATAGTCAAAACGTAGAGGTTGTTTTGGTTGTAAGTTTGAAGGTGTCTTCGGCATGTATCTATAGCTTGTGATTCCACTTTACGTACATCTGAAAGAGGAGCACTTTGTGGTTTTGCTTCAATCAAACAGAGAACACGAGGCTGGTCTATATCATCGTCGAACACAATGTGTCGTTCGATGGCTTGCTTCTGGTGATAGCCAGTTGATCTCAATACGGAGATCCTTTGCTTGTATGGCGACATTTCTTTAGTGGGAGTCTGCCTAAGAATGCCTTCATTATCTGAGGATGAATGCTCGTTGTCATCTTAGCTTTACCGTCTCTAGCTACTGCCGAGTTCGAATGCGGATGTAGAATTATGACCTAGGAGTATCACTTCAGCCGCCGGTAAGCGGTCATTTCAGTAGACGACAGATCACGTCGATCTGGTATTCCCATTACCCTTTTCCTATTTTAGAAGTCACGTCTAATCATAGGATCTGTGGCGAGTCATGAGATGACCTTCCCATGTTGATATATCAAGCTTTTCAAGTTCTCATTACACAGTGGTAACCCGCCGCCGACCGGTCGCCCTTTCCCCGCAGCCTTATCGCTATGCCTAATTGGGCGGGCTGTCATTTCCACCATCTACATAACAACACCCCACAGGCTTCTCTTGTTTGTCTTGTCTCGGGCTGTGCCTTATGTAGGTAGGTAGTTTCGTAACACTCCATTGCCTAGATTCATGCTCACAGCCATGGGAAAGGCGAGTCCCTTTGGTGAAGAATTATCCCCAACGATGATCCTTATAATTTGATTTTGCCCATGATAAGCTGATTATAGTCAGTTGGAGTGAACTCCACATACGCATCTGCTTCGGGTAGCAACCACAGCATCTTGTCGCCATTAGCGAATTTTGCATGGTCTATACCTTCTTCCCGGAGCTGTCCCTTGACAATTTTATTGTTGCCTGTCGTCGGGGCATGGGTTGTTGAGACTCGCAGGAATATGGGAACCGCGTATTTAGGTAGTCGTGCTCGGAGTTGGCTGTTGGAACCACGCCTTGCTGTCACTTTCTGGCCAAAGCTTGATATCAGGGGAATTGACTTACCTCGCTAAAGAGCGGTAGTCGAAATGTGGTTGGTCCTGCTCAGTGATGACGACGCGTGCACAACCCGCTCGGCCATCGTGATGTGGGATCAAAACGCCGTAAATTACAGCTTCCTTTATCTTGGGAAAGCTGCCGAAGATGCCTGAGACTTCTGATGTGCACACATTTTCGCTCTTCCAGCGAAATGTGTCACCGAGACGGTCCATGAAAAACCAACGCCCTTCAGAATCTCTCCGCAGTGCATCACCGGTGCGGTAATACAGGTCTCCCGGACAACGGACGTTGCGTGACAGCCTTTTCTCCGTGGCCTCTTGGTTGTCAAAGTATCCTCGAAAATCCTTCTCCTTCTCTAGAGCAAATAGGATCTCGCCACCTGTCGTCAGAGGACTTTCCACCACTAATCCCGTGACTGGATCCCTTTGGATGTCCCCTGAATCCGGGTCAATGGCGGCGGCAAAGTATTTGTTGCGCATGATGAAGCGGATAAGCAGACCGTCATGCCCGACTGAGTGCGCGAGGAAGGGTCCTGGAAACAGAACCCCGATTAGCACACATTCTCCACTTAATGCGAGGGAACAGAGAGGGACATACCTCTGGCACGGGTTTGCAGGCCAAACACACCTTCGCTGGCGCCAAAGAATTCTACTATCATTGGAACAGCAAATCGATCCTGGAATTTGGTCCAGACGTCTGGCCGCATTCCGTTACCAAACATGACCTGAAGGTTGTGTTCTTTATCTAGCGGACTGGGCGGCGGTGAGAGCAGATCTATATGTCGCCCAAAGTCTTAGCATGATCGGACTGAGCCAGGGGATGGAAGTCTTACATCTTGCTGTCTCGCCAACATATATGCATAGAGTGGCACGAGATTTTCTGATGTCCTCCCAGAACTTTGTGACACTGAACTTCTCCACCAGACAAACGGTAATCCCCCCACAAAGCGCTGTGATCGCTCCAATGCCGCCTGTTCCGTGGTACTGTCACTCACTGTCAACCCATACTGGACGATCAAGTTGACCTTCGCTTTCAACTATCGAATAGACTCACCAGCGGCATGCAGATATACCATCTATCCCCATTGGGGCCTGGCGTCGTACAGACTTTGCTGTGCAACCTTGCAGAGACGGCATCTGCTAGGAAGTGATGGGTCCAGGAGCAGGCTTTGGGAAACCCCGAGGTCCCACTTCCTCAATGTCAGTCTTTGCTGTTCAATTGAATGGGAGAAACCATTGAAAGACCTTGTGTATAGCATCATACTTTGATCGTCTGGTCGCACACTTCTCGCAAGGTGGTCATCGGGCAATTGTGGGGCGAGGCTGTATATTGAAGACTTTTGCGCTTCGCTCAGGATCACAATCCTCTGGTTGGCGTTCAGGACCTCTTTGATGCAGTCCAAGTTGACCATCAGGTCTCCGTCCGCGATAAGGAAATTCGTTTTGGCCACTTGCCAAGTGTGGAGGAGGGCGTTCCCCGTCAGGTTGTAGTTGAGAAACGTTGGAGAACAACCAACCGCATAGCATGCGAGCCACATGAAGAGAAAATCTGGCGAATTATACATATACATTGCCACAGCTTGGCCGGTGACCACTCCAAGATCGCGGAGGAATGAGGCGTACTGACAACACCTTGTGAGACATTCTGAGAATGTATAACACCGTTCTCGCGTCCAAATCGCGTCTGAGGCTGGGAACTTGGCCGCTGACTCGAGAAACCGAAACCACAGGGACACCTGTCCCTTCCTCACTACGCCTATCAGCGGGGAAGGGTTTCAGAATCGAATTGCAGTCGGGATTTATCCTACCTCTACTTCGGGTATCCCTCCTTGCTGTAATGACCTCTGAGAGCAGACCGATATCCTTCGTGATATGGTACTTGGCATCGAGATACGCTGACCCTAACGCAACGGCAACTCCCGCTGCTCCAATTGCTGACTTCATGTTGTAGGGCGAAGAGGTCTGACGCTCGCCCAAGGGTAATTTGACGATGGAAGCATAGAGATGTACACGTAGAGGCTAAAAGCTAGAGAAAGCGACCTTTATGTTTCAAGGAAAGTTTCCTTCTCCCCCATGGGGACGGAACTGACTGGGGCTGGCAAAAGGACGTCCTAATCAGCTGAGAGCGAACGAGTTCGATCGAAACGACAGTGAGTGAGACGACGAAGCCTTGAGAACTCCCAGGGTCTGTACGAGGGCGCGTACCAAAAGTACTGTTCACGCTACTGATTACGACAGGAGATTTTCTCAGCTTGTAGGCCCCCTTACCTATCCCTTACATAGATATAAGTTAGAGCTATTGGCGGCCGTGTAACCTCCATTCCCAGTCTCGCTAGGGGCTTTAGGCGCTGAGCATCGAGCTCCGATATCTCCGGGGGGCGCTGTAAGGGGCAACGAAAACAAAGTCTGTCGTCTTTTGATCAGCTTGTCATTCTATTATTACTAGCGTTAACAATTCTTTTGGTGCGCGCCTCGATATTATTGGCACAAGACGGACACAGGTTTGGATACAGGCGTTCGATCGTCAAGGAATCGCATTCCGAAAATTCCACACGCAATTCCGCGGCTATATACCAAGCTACAATCTCGGGAACGGCAGCCTGGGGGATCGAAGTATTTAATGCGAGGTTTGTCGCGCGGGAAGTAGTCTGGTTCATACACTTTGAACTCGTCCAGCTTCGATTATTGCAAACATGTCCGACAGGTCAATCCGCGAACGTTCTACGGAGCCAGGTTACCTGGAAGAGAAAGTCGAAGTCACCGGTCATGTGGACCGAGTTGAGTTGAGCGTCGAGCAGAAAACCACCGGCCACCGAGACTACCATGGCATCGACACCACTCATGTACAACCTGGTGCCGATGCTGCCTACGAAGCGAAGATCGCACTCGTCAATGAAGCGTTGATTGATATTGGCATGGGACCGTTCCAGTGGAAGCTCTTCATACTTACTGGTTTCGGGTGGTTTGTGGATAATGTAACTTATCGCTGAAATTTGTATTCCGTGCTGTGACTGAGTGTGGTTTCAGGTCTGGCTACAAGCTATCACCATCGTCGGTCCGGCTATCCAGCGAGAGTTCGCTGTCAAACGCATCGCCTTCCTTACTGTCGCCAAGTACGTTGGTCTCACAATCGGCGCATCGACATGGCCTCTCGCCGCCGACTTTATTGGCCGTCGCCCTGCCTTTAACATCTCACTGCTTTGTTCTTCCCTATCTGCCTTGGTCGCTGCAGGCTCACCGAACTTTGTCGCTATGGCCACGCTCTGTGCTATGATTGGCGTTGGCGCCGGCGGCAATCATGCGGTTGACAGTGCTATCTTTCTGGAATATATCCCGGCCACACACCAACATCTACTGACCGTGCAGTCGGTCTTCTTGGCAACCGGGATTGCTGTAGCTGCTTTGGTCTCCTGGTAAGCTTGCCCGCAGCAGATTTTTGATTTGTTCAAGAATTTCGTGGAATGACTGATATCTAGGCCCCTCGTCGTCAACTTTACATGCCCTGCCGGGACGCCGCAAAGCGAATGTGGGTTTCACGAGAACATTGGGTGGCGGTATATCTACTGGACCCTAGGTGGCTTTACTCTCTTTCTCAGTTTCTGCCGCTTCATGTTCGGGCTGTACGAAACACCAAAGTATCTGCTGGGGAGAGGCAAAGATGAGGCAGCCGTCAAGGTCATCACGAAGATGGCCGCGCGGGATGGGAAAACGACCTGGCTGACCTTGGCACATCTCCAGGCCGTAGACGCACGGCTGGAAGCGGCTGCACTTCTAGCAGACGACCGCGACTCTCAGAGCGGTGGTGCTGGTTTGCACGCCACAGCCAACAAGACGACGATCCAACGATTTATGGCAAAGTGGGCGCCTAACAAGGTACGAGCACTGTTTTCGACTCCGCGAATGGCTCTCTCCACTAGCATGATGATCGTGCTCTGGACAGCGATTGGAATGTCTTACCCTTTGTACAATTCTTTCATTCCCTTCTATCTGGAAAGAAAGGGTGTCGCGGTTGGCGCCTCAAGTCTGGACATCACATACCGCAACTATACGATCCAAGCAGTTTGTGGTCTACCAGCTGCTATTCTCGGTGGCTTTTCTGTGAGGCTGAAGAACGTGGGTCGCAAGGGAACTGGCGCATTTGCATGCATATTCACAGGACTATTTCTGTTTCTGTACACTCAGGCCAGCAACTCTGCAGCCGTCCTCGGCTTTTCCTGTGCGATCTCCTTCTTCCAGTTCCTGATGTACGGATTGCTCTACAGCTATACACCTGAGCTCTTTCCGGCACCGATAAGAGGAACGGGTAATGGTTTGATGATGACATTCAACCGTCTGGCCGGTGTGATGGCTCCTCTCATCGCTGCCTATGTTGGCATTGAGACGGATACTCCTATCTGGATTTGTGCATCTCTCCTGACTTTGTCCGGGTTCGTGTGTCTTCTCCTGCCTTATGAAAGCCGGGGACGTGCAGCCTCTTGAGGAGCAATACAAGGGAAATGGGCACATGCCGACTAGGGCCGAATGGGAAAGTTGTCCAGCATCAGTACAAAGCAATGAGGAGGAATTCTTTGATGCATTGAAGGGTAGTGTAGTGGGGAGGTCTACAGGCTGAAACGTGATTGGTGGAATTTGCCTGTACACTGGACAGGGAGGCACTTCTAGTCACTGATGGGGCGATCTCTGACACTAGGTTAGAGATTCTTTCCATCTATCTATCCATCATCAACAGGATCAATACCTCAAGCAACTCAATCAAGGAGTTGAGGACAGTTATCTATCAAGTTATGTAATCTATCTGATCAATGCTGTGTTGTTATTACTGTGCGATAGCCGTTACGCCGTACGAGTTGATGCCTCTGGCTAAGAACCTCGCCCCAGTTCAATAGTCGTGCGTTCTATCAGGCGTCCTCACATTGACGTTTGTTGAAGGCATATATTCTAGCAAATGGAAAGAAAACACATGGTTCTTCGGCTAAGGTGACAGGAAGGACAATAACACCACCCTGTCCCCCAAGACGATGGTAGCCGTCGCATACTAGCTTTCAAGCGGGCTGTGGAACAAGCATCTCGTGCTTGCGCAAATTGGGCTTTTTGATCGACTACGGCCCACCATTGCGCTCGACTGCTTCGGGTCGTGGTCTGAGTGTCTGTTCCCGAGCCTGGCTTGGTGTTGGGGCTGCCTCCTTGCGTAAAGGAAATCTATCGTAATCGTAGAAGGCCAAGTCCAGATTGTCGACATTCATATAGGGAGCAATATCAGCATTTACGTCGCGTTCAGTTCTCGTGAAACCGCGACCGAGAAATGCCCACATATTCAGCTGGTATCATCAAAAGCATGAAATTAGTTGGGAATTTCCACAAAACTCTGGGGAAAGAACAGTAACAAAAAAAAGTATGAATTACCTTATTGCGAGACTTGATGTGAAAATCTTCCCATCTAGGATGACGGACAACTTCCTGGAAATGTAATGCACTACCTGTACCCTTTGTGAGCTCCTTTCAACAAGGCAGAGATTCAGGCAGTGGAGTGTTATATACCAGGCCAGACTGCGGTAATGCGACCATCCGATGGTCGCTTGTACCACGAATTGCAGTGATCTTCCCAGACGGTTCCGTGCAACATGGTTTGGCAGTGCTCGTTGAACTGATCCGTAATATCTTGTCGTGGACAAACATAGAGGAGGTCTTCAGCCTGAATTTTCTTGATCATCTGGATGGCATAGTCTGCCACAGCACTAATTGAGGCCGTCACTGATCCCGTAAGTACCGGAAAGGTAGGCCCGAAGGTAACTATAAAGTAAATCAGTACTTCTTTGGTTATATCTTGATGTTGCCGTAGAAAGCCTTCTGGTTAGACTTGCAGAGTCAGAAAGGCAAACAAAACGTACGTATGAAATTTGGAAAATCTGCATCAAGAACGTCAGCACGACAAATTTTGAATCTCTAACATTCAATATACCTGGAACACCGATTCCAAGATAGGAATCCGGGTTGGGTGTAAATTTAGCTCTCAGAGAAATACCATTCATGCCCACCACATTGAATCGAGGCAAGTAGGTTGTATCAAACCCAGTCGCGAGGACAATGGCATCAATATCTGCAATCTCGCTACCATCCGCTCCAATCACAGAGGTTTCACGCACTTTGGCCAGTGCTGTGAAATGAGGAAATACGTTCGGCTTTTTCAGTGCTTGCATAAATGCGCGACCCTTGGCTTCAGTGTCAACCCGAAAGTAGATTCTTGGATCAAAGGGAATGGTGATAGCCGGAGCCAAGAACGTACCGGAGACGTTCTTCGACAGCCCACGGCGAAATCTGGAACCAAGCCCTTCACGAGTGTTTCGTCCTCAAGTTCATCGCGCATGATCTGTTGAAAGCGCGACCGGAGAGCCTCTTGTTCGAGAGAATCTTTGAACAAGGCTTTCCAGACTCTATTTGCCTTCAAGAAATATCAGTCGATGGACGGGGATAAAAGGTTGGAGGCGCCATACTCCTGCTTCATAGACTCGTGCTTGCGAAACCAATTTTGCGTGATCACGGGCAAAACTCTCTTGTTCTTCTTGAGACCCTTGAACTCTGATGTCAGTATCACGTTGTTGAGGTTGGGCCAGAGAAATGCGAGCCTCACAAACTGGTTTCAGCTAGGCACAAGTCAGTCACGCTGATAAAGTGGTCGGTGGGGAGGGGGGTGCACTAACACCGTAGTTTGGTTGAACGGACGCCAGCCAGGACTTGGATCGTATGAAAACGTGCAGTTCTTTCGCATACGGTTGCATTCTGTGCCCGGTGTCAGTGTTGCCTATGGCTTTAAAACTTTTGAGTGACGGCTCCTTCTCACCCGGGAGTCGCTTGTATGCTGGACGATCCTGCTCCTACGATGACGATTTTCTTCCCGGTCCATTCAGCGGCATTGAAGTCATCAGGCCATTGTGCCGTGTGTACCACTCGACCTTTGAAGGACCCTAATCCCTGAGTCTCCGGCAATTTGGGATTGTTAAGCATACCCGTAGCCTGAATAAGTACATCCTGCTCACCATCATCAGCTCTCGAACTAACTGGGCAGACGGCATTGTTAACAAGTGGTTGGACTTACACATTCATCCTCCAACACACTCGTGCTTTCGTCCGAGTAGGTTTGCTCTACCTTTAGCATCCACTTTCCAAGATCCTCATTCCACGTCGCCTCAATCACACGGCTGTTGAACTGCATATACTTACGCAGGTCCCAAACTCGACATACACGATCGAGGTATTTCCAGATAGAATCACTGGACGAGTACAGTTCGGACCAGTATGGCTAGTGATTGACAAAAGGTTAGACTTCGACCCCATAGCCCTCAAGCACCCAGTTGTAGCCTCGCTTACATTCAGTGCGAAATTGTATACGTAAGAATGACTTGGAACTGGGAGTTCTGGCGTTAGTAAAAGTACTTGACTGCTATAACGATGGTGAATGACTTGCCGTCACAGGCGCAATTAGGATAGCGATTTTCCAGCCACGTCCCGCCAATATCACCATTCTTTTCATAGATGACGTGTTCGACATTCTCAAGTTCATTCTGAAAGCGATATGCATACATTATGCCCGAGAAGCCAGCACCTATGGTGACGATTCGCATTCGACGATTTCCTGGGTCTAGGTAAGTGACGTCAGGGACGAAATACCCATTCGAATTCGTGTGCGGCGGCGGTTCTCGCTGGTCTCTATCCATTTTCTCGCGCTTTGATAGACTGGTTGGCTTATCCCTTTTAGTACAATGAAGTTGTCCCGGATGGCATGCGCCTTGGGAGAGTCCGGTTTAACGGAATAAATCAAAATTCCCTTGCGCATTCCAAGTCATCGTATGTCACTTCATTCAATCGGATTGGGGGTGGGCTTTGGGTTAAATAGAGCGGAATATGTGTCGGTCTTGAAGCTTTCCCATCCGAGGTACCATTGATGGACGCAAGTCTTGTGAATACTGCAGGACCAATGCTGTCGGCTAACTGTTGGCCCATCATTTAGTTGTCTTGGTAATTCCGAACCTCTTGTCATAATACATAAACTAATAACCCGCATCAATACTTGTCAGACAAGCTTAGGTGACTTGTCCCCGGAAGCCAACATCATACAGTCAACAATTCCGGAATTCCGGTCCCGGTACGGCGACTCTGTGAAAGAACTCTTCAATGTTCCACGGTAATTCGGCCCATGTTAGATGAGCTCGTAGCGTTGCGAGGCCACGGGATGATAACTGCCATGTCACAGACGGTCCGGGAACTTTCGTTGCTTCTCCAGAGACAGTCCTGCCGACGGACATCAGATTCGTCAGCAAAGCGCCCATGTTTGACTTGGCTGGTCAATTATGGAAGCTTCGACTCAAAGACTCAGATAAATAACTGGCGACAAACCCACACTACTCGATTTTGCGATCCTAGCGGAAGGAGGCACCCGTGAGTCACCTCATCTGACCTTGACATGAAGCGGTTTCACATGGCAGTGATCTTGCTCCATATGTGAGATCTTGCGCGAATGTCTGTACATATGTACCCATGTCCAGAGTTTTATCATGATATCCCCAACTGTCTGCGACCTACTCCGCAACAGGAAAATGTACCGCATCCTATTAGAATTGGCTTTCTGGCATTCCCCAAGATGCGAGACGCGCTGATTGATCGTCCCGAGATCCATCAGACCCGAAAACGCGCATTCGAGCGGAATTTCGCCAGTTGTTTAAGGCTTCAGTGGCCGAAAGCCAAACCACTCTTGATCATGAACGATGAGGGTGAGATCGGGCTCGACCCTGCCTTTGAGGCATTTGCCAAAAATATTGACCACTGGGTCCTCATTGATGAATGGCACGACGCATATCCAACAATTAGCGAGCTTGTCAATCGTGTGGGGATTTGAACGGTCTGTTGACAATGAGTCCAAGACTGCTGGCGCAAACACGATCCGTACCCGGCCCTTATTTTGATATGGATCGACGGCAAATCACGCTCTGTTACAAAAACCGTTGATCCGTCAAGCTGGCTCGGCTTCCCCTTCAACTTGGGATTTCTAGTGAGATACTGCGTTTCAGGGTGTCCGGATACGTGATACGGGTTACCCATATATACAAAGTCCATATACATGAGGAAGTGACCTGTGAGTCGTCCCGTTTTCAAGCCCTCCGCAGAGTGAATGGCTACAGTCGCCACATGCGCGATTTCTTTACAAATTTTTATATCTGGAAAGTCCTTCTCAGATGGCGGTGAGGTGAACAGCCAACAGACGGCCAATTCTCTTGATTCTTGCTAATGGTCGCTAGATGGGTGGAAATTATGAGCTGGACCACCGCCGCTTAAATAACAAGCCCCGAGGTGTTACTGAGGTACGAAGTGACCTGTGCTTCCCGTGACGGAGTCCCGGTCCTTCGACATATATATCTACCCGAAAATGATATGGCAAGATTTAGGAATGAAGTAGAATGGAAATGCCGTGGTGATCTTTCAAGCTATTTGGAGCACAGAGGCTCCAGCTAGACTCCTAAAGCGGAGAGTCACGCTGTCAACATGGACACGAATATTAAAATTGACCTTTTAGAAATCCTTCAATCAACACTCATAAATTAGAATGAAGATCCATCCCCAAAGGTCTCCGATTAGGTTCGCCCATGTCCAGGCCCTCAGCAGCGTGAATATTTGGGCCCCAGTGGACAACGGAACATTCCTTCCTTGGTAATTGGCGGTCGAAAGCCTCATTGCAGATGAATTTTATTGCAATATGGCGCCTTCGAAGGAATTCTGGCCGAGAGACCGCGACATATGCTTGCTAGACTTGGGACAATCATCTGGGAATAGATCCTGTTTATCACCCAAGAGTCCGCTCCATGCCGGTAGCCTACTGTACTTTGTTGTACCTGTAGTGACCCTAAATCTGTGATCGAAGTAATCCTCATACCCTTCTGGGGGAGATGCTCGGTTTCGCTAGTCCAACCTCTCCCATCGCGAGTAGGGGTATTGCCATGCCCTGAGTCAAACAGTGTTCCCATGCTTGTCTTTCTGGGCCCGGTGGATTTCCACGGCTTCTGTCGTGTAAAGTAGTCCGTAACCATCAGAAGATACCAAAGCATTGCTGATACTGTGGACGAGAATCTTCATGTTGCAACGGTTGATTTGATCCAGTGATTTGATCCAATGATTTGACTCGACATCTGGTCTCGAGATCAAGCACTCTCGAGATGATCTAGCAAGTTCCCACGCACCCTTGAGAGCAATACCCTGAGTTTGTGTACTGGCTCCGAGGACTCCCATTTCTCCTGAATGACTTTAGAAGGTTTAAAGTGGATGTTTTGTACAGCTCGATAAGCTGCAACTGTGACTGAAATGTGCAAACTTGTCAGCTCTGGGGCGTATTGAAGCTGACTGAAAACGAATGTCTCAAAGAAAGAAGACTTGAGTGTTGGGCGGAGATCCAAGTGAGCACAACCGCTGTCTAGCCAAGCGCAAGCTTCGAGACCATGCTCATCGTATTCCCAGCCGAGTCGTGAGAATAATTAATCTTGCTATCGAAGCTCCAGAACACCCTCCCAATCGATTAGCATACACACTCCGGCGGACCCATCAAACGAACAGCATGATAGCATTCTTTAGTTATGGGACTAATACCAGCTCCTGGGCTAAGCTACTCCATGATACAATTGAGCCAGACAAAGGGGGCACAGAATCGTTACACGCGACTCGTAAAAGCCAAGGGGAGCCGAATCCTCCCTTCACTGCCACGTGCTGGGAAATGGGCTTCACCGCAACCAGTAAGGTACCATCCGTTGTCATCCATGTCCTGAGTCAGCGCGCTACCTAGCCTCCCCGTAGATGCCTCGTATTGCAAGCCTGGACGACTCGTCCACTGTTGAAAGCTCCACAAAACTCCCGATCGAGACCGCTCGTCACCATTGTGGGGCCCCAGATTTCTTGGAGCTCACACAGCCAAGAATTGGAGAGGGGATTGCAGTGCAGCTTGGCTGGGATTCAAGGAATTCCGGAGGTCCGCAAGCTTGTTTCGGGCCTCTTGGAGGCAAGGAGAAATTCAGTCTCTCAGCTTTCGAATTCATCCTTGGTCAACAAGCACAATTTTATGGATGGCGGCCCTAGGAGAAGAACGACTAACGCTCTTTCCAATGAATGTGTCTGTCAGTTTGATCCGGTCCGGTATAATTCCGAGCAGCGAACATTATTGCTAAAGGATGGAATGACAGCACGCCTAATTGGGGAGAGCGACCCCAAGAGCGGTAAGGCTGCGAAATAAAGGGATTATTTCTGGGCAGCGATGTGCTAAGCAGCGAAGAACCCGGAGTAACTCCGAATGATCTTCTAATTGGCCGCGTATTGCCGAGTCACGTGCAAGTGTCCTTAGGTTCAATACTGTCGATCACATGATATGGGCCATTAGGTCTCAACTCGCACGGCAGGTAACAGGAATGCTCACATCTTGTTGATGAGTTAATTGATTTGATAACAACCTATCGACGCATGCCATGTCTTATCATAAGGTCGACACCAAATAGTACTGCCAGGACACAAGGGTATCACGATGCCTTGGTAAGGTTGGATGAAATTGACCGTCACTCAAAGATTAGACAGAGATGGGAAATAACAAAATTTCGACCTCGAGGACATTGTCTCCTAGCTACGCACTGCCACGGGAGCATAGATGGAGAGCAGAGTTCCATTTCATGTGATTCTATTCTAAGCACCGTTGCTTGTCACGATATAGAACATACTTTGCTAGGAGCTGCGTGTTGTGTTAACAAGGTGTACCAGTGTTCCTTCCGTGAGTCCACCTACCTTAGAAAAACAGTCTTGACTTGGTGTAAGCAAGGATACTATCGAAGCCACCCTCGCTGCCGTAGCCTGATTGCTTGACCCCACCAAAAGGAGTTTGTGCGCTCACCATCATCATTGAATTAATACAGACGGTGCCGGACTCTATAGCACTCACCATCCTCTCTGCCCAGTCGACTTGCTTGGTGAAGGACCCGGCCATCAAACCAAACTCGGTATCGTTGGCCAGAGCAATGACCTCCTCCTCGGTCGAGAAGCGCTTCACCACTGAGACTGGTCCAAATATATCTTCTTCGTAGACCTTTGTGTTCGGAGTAGGATCTGCGAAGACGGTCGGATGGATGAAGTAGCCCTGTTGATATCAGATATTTCACGTCAGCAGATGGAACGTGCGACGACTAGCCTGTGTAACTGGCACTCGACTGACCTTGTTCCCCATTCGGTCGCCCCCAAGGACGAGCTTCGCTTCGTCTTTCCCGCTTTCGATGTATGCCTGAACACGCTCAAGTTGTAGCTTGTCGGCCACGGGGCCATAAGTCGTGGATGGATCGCCGGGGATGCCTTTGCCGCCGGCCATCTGTTTCAAGATTGCAGTATAGCGGCCGAGAAAAGCGTCGTACACCTCGCTCTGGACGTAGACTCTCGATCTAGCGATACAGTACTGGCCACAGTTGGCAGTTATGGCGGTCGCAGCCCTAGAATCTGGCTTAGTTCCCACGCGTGCTTGTTGAGTCAAGACGAGAACGACGGTCATCTTGGAGTTACCAGAAAGCGGCAGCATCGAGGTCGGCATCTTCAAATACGATGACGGGGCTTTCCCCGCCGAGTTCCAGAGTCACACGCTTCAAATTCGACTTGGCCGCTACCTCCTGCACTTTCTTGCCTGTTGAAATGGAGCCTGTGAATTAATGCACTGACAATGGCTTCTGCAAGATGCAGCTACATGTTGAAAAAGTTTCATACATTGTATGCATTGACACTTAACGCCACAACCCTATAGCTTAGGCACCAGCAAGAAGCTCTCAGCGTGCTCCCCACCCAGATGGACCCTATGGTGGCCCTTGTTGAACTGCGGCTCTTGGTGCTTGACGTGCGGGTTATCCCACTCGGGCAGCACCATGGTCTTGCCCGAGATCTGCAGCCGCAGGCCTTCGCCCTTTTCGTAAACAATCCCCATGGGCCAGATGCCGATGTTCATCTCGACCACGTTCCCAGGCTCGACGTAGTCGGCCCGCAAGTGCGGATGGACGGGACAATACTCTGTCGACTTGTCCGGGTCGATCGCCCGGTGCGAGGCGCGCAGGATGCCCGTTGGCCCGAGATACTTGGTCGGGTTGACGTTGGCGACCTCCTTGACGGATTTGACAGGGAGTTCATGCAGAGGCACATTGGACTGCTCCATTAGTTCGCCGTCGACGGACAATTTGCGCAGCATGACATAAATGTCCAGGTCGTTGTGTTCTTTGCACGACACAAAGATCTTAAGTTTCGAGAAGCCCGCCAGCGTCGTCCGCTCGGGGAAGATGTAGTCGTACGTCACCATGTCGCCGTTGGTCGAGTCGTAGGAATGCACGGCCTCGGCTGCGCTGGGCGAGTCTGCGAGAGTCTTGTTGGACGTGAGGTACAGCTTGGTGTATTTCGTGCGGGGGATCGGGTAGTCGGTCTCGACCTGGTCGTAGAGGGGGTACTACATAGGTTTTGGGTGGGTTGTTAGCTCTTGTAACGCAAGGGGAAGAGTGTACTCTGCAGATAGATGCCTACCTTTTCCCCAAACCGATACATCGACACTCGCACTTTCGGCGTGTTCTCCCACCCATTTTCCTCGCCCTTGAGATACCGTGTGAAGAAGCGGTCCAAGTCGTCCACAGAGCGGTAGTGGTAATCCTCATACCACTCCTGGTGCGGGTGGAAACGGAGCCACTTTTTATCCGTAGCTGTATCTCTCCACGCCCGGACTGAGCCCATGGTGTGCAGCATGGTCGAGTACGAAGCGAGGATGTACGAGGGAATCTTGATGCGACTAAAGTCGACGCGCTTCGATTCCCAGTACGCGTCGTAGAATCCATGGGCGTCGCCCATCTCGGTGACGGCTTCTTGGAGGCCGTGGCCTTGTGAAACGAAGGAGAATTAGCTCCAGGAACGAGGGGGACCAATGTATGTGGCAATCACTTGTAACTCACCTGGAATACCCATCAGAACCCATTTCAAGAAAGGCGCCCACGGAATTCCTCCCCGCCGGCTCAGATCACGGTAGACGTCGCTGAGTCCTTCCCACGGGGCAATGGCTTTGAGATGAGGCGGCTGCTCCATTGCGGCCCAGTACTGGACGACGCCGAGCCACGAGTTGCCAGCCATGCCAACGGCGCCGTTGCACCACTCGTATTTGGCCGCGAACTCGATGATGTCGTAACAATCCTCGCCTGCAAATATCATCAGCAAGGCTGGATTTTCAATTCACAAGTACACGCTGACGGAAGGGATCGATCTACTTGCCCTCTTTGCGACCAAAGTAATGTAAATTTCCCTCGCTGTCGAATGATCCGCGAGCGTTTGGGTCAAGGATCGCATAGCCCCGACGACACCATTCGTTGGGGTCAGGACTATATTTGGTATTATCAGTCAGCCGGCCTGGATGGCAAGCTTGATTCTGGGGTGACCAACCCTTCAAATTTCTCCAGACCGCTCTGGCGACTCTTTGGCACTCCGACCCGGTAGGGCACCACGTCCATCAAGTTCGCTCCGCCGCCTCCTTTTCCGTATGGCGAGTATGGCATAATGATGGGGATCTTCTTGCCGCCCGTGTCGGCGGGTCGGTAGATGTCTGCATATATCTAATAGCAGGTTGTCAGTAAATCAATTTGTTGTATTCAATACACCGTAATGAGTACCTTGACTCCATCTCGCATGACAATCTCAACGTCCTTCTCAAAGATGATGTCCAGCTCCAACGGCATGTTCTCGGGCGTCTTTTGCCATCCTCGCGGCAGCACGCGCTTCTCGTACCCAAACGGGATGGTGACCACTTTCACGGGCCTGTTGGGCTCGTCCCCCGGGATTGCCTCTTGCCATATCCACTCGAACCCGTCGTTGGGGATGGTCCCCTTGTTGTAGCCCGGCCAGGATTTATCGATTGGCATTTCTGGATTTTCTAGCCGTTGCGAGAATAACAAATGAGGAGGAATGTGATTGTGAGTGTTGGCCTT
Organism: Fonsecaea nubica; assembly: GCF_001646965.1. Classification (NCBI taxonomy): domain Eukaryota; kingdom Fungi; phylum Ascomycota; class Eurotiomycetes; order Chaetothyriales; family Herpotrichiellaceae; genus Fonsecaea; species Fonsecaea nubica. The sequence continues at coordinate 442,227 of NW_019173682.1, forward strand.
GGCTTATCCCATGTGCTCGTGCATGGTATATGGAAATTTGGCAAGTGGGCGTCATGGCCTTATTTGAACTGTTTGATCTCAGGCTCAAGTACGAGGAGGAGGCCGTAGAGAGCGCGGGCGCAGTGCCGGCCGGAAGGTCCTTCGAGACTCCATACATGGTGGTAGGTGTGTAGGGTGGGAGTATTCGAGCACCGTTTGTACGAGTGTTTGCCATGCTGGATTGTTGGTGGCCGGGATAGAAAAAAGCCGTTCCTAGTAGTTGACGATGATCGTCCCCATACTTTTTTTGGATGGAGTTGGATGGGCCATGGCCATTTTCGCAAAGGATGTCACAGCCAGTCATGTCCCTCGACGTCCACCCAACTCGGGACTTGGCGTTTTACCACTTCCAGCATCGCCATTTATTGTGATCCGGTCTTCTGAATGCCGTGCTGAGAAATCTAGTCTCTTGAGTCCTCCTCTCGGGGGCTTGCCGGGTTGCTGAGACCAGACCCTTTCAGCCTTGCATGGGCGACGGTGTTTAAAGTCAACACCGAGACACTACTTGCCACAAAATCGGCTCTCGCTACCTGCTACCAGCTGCCAGCTATAACCGTCAAATCCCTATGCGTCGGCTGAAAGCGAGAAGCCTTTAAGAGCAAGCAGAAGACCATTTGGTAGATAGAGCGCACCGCTCAGTGAACATGGACGTCTACAACAACTAGTTGATTGTAGCGACCGTCCCGCTCTGATAAATCCAAACCGTGCCTTCTCCAGAAGTGACAGCCAGTCTTAGCTGAGCGTTCACCATCAGCGATGATTGTAATATTGACTTCTAGCACCCATCCAGTGTCAAGCTTCGAGTTGAGTAATCATTAAAAATATACGGAATTGTAAGCTGTGTCTACTGCGAAGAACCACTCGGGTAGGCGAAGGGGTTCCGCGCAGTAGCAAATCTAATGAGCCGAGTAAGCCCAATGTAGGTACTTAGTGAGCCCCCAGTGCTAGGGATGGTAGGCGGTAGAAAAAGGCTGTTACGCCCCCAGAAACGCCAACTGCGCCCATAACTCTAACTGAGTATTAGGCTCTTGGCGGTGCACCGTGGTTCACCCATTTCTCATTTGCCCATCCATCTCCAGCATGTTCCTCGTATAAGGTCAGTCTCCCCCACAAATCCGACTCTTACCCTCGGAGTACAAGCTCTCACCACTTCTCAGAATACCATCATGGATGCCTCTATGGACGATATGCTCACAGGAGAGGGCTCCGATACTTCGAGTCACGAAAACAACGGCACGGAATCAACCTACGAAGGGCATGCTAGCGAGAAACCAAAAAGAGGCAAACAAGCTCGTGCATGTGGAGAGTGTAACAGGTACTATTCAATCTCCCAGCTGTAAAGGGTGCTGCTCTGTCTAAGACTCCCAAAGGAAGAAGATCAAATGTGCGCCACCTCCGCAGACCTATATCCAATGCGTGCGATTGACCATGAGAAGGTGACAAGCGCACTCCAAGGTGCTCTCTGTGCGCTCGAACTGGGCAAGACTGTTATTACCCAAAGAAAAGACGACCGGCAACTCGCCCCTGGCAGTTGAGCGCCAGCCCGCGCCGTCTCCTGGAGTTGGAGGGAGAAGAAGGAATAAGTGAGTCAGCTGAATCGTTCGAGGCACAACGACGACGAGCTAAAACGTTTCATTCCAGACCGAATTCTCGACTTGCTGGATCTCAGTATGCTGGAAAATGCTCTATTGCGACGGAGAGAGAGACGAGACAGCCTTTCAAACACCACCTCGCAGTCTCCCCAGGTCCCCCTGACGCCTGCTTTCTCTCCTAACCACGGTGTGCAGATCACGATAAACGACCTAGAAAATGGACTGCTTTGTACAAACGACATGAACTCTGGTCTTGGACTTTTAACTGGACAGAATGAAACTCGATTCTTCGCAGACGTCTTCGATCCCAGTCTAGGACCCTGGCTAACGGACGGCTTCTCAAACGGCCAGGCTCCAGAAACTCTCCTGGGAAATGTAGGGGAGATGCTGGATATTCCTCTGCTGCAAGCGCAAGATCCTGGAGGCGCTCTCGAGATGAACTATAATTTTCAGTTCGGTTTCTTTCCGGCACCCAATACAAACTCAACGAGTCAAGGAAATACCAAGTCTAATCGATATTCGATGCCGTTCCCTGCCATGGTCGTGGACGATATGTGAGTGATACAATACTTGCACGTATGTCAATGCCCAATGCTTACTGTACTTAGCATCGATGCATTCTTCAAGTATGTGTCTGGATGGCTACCGCTCTTTCACAAACCGCGATTCTATGCAAAATATAATGTGTATGGTCAAGATACCGAGAAATATCAGAGTCTCTGTTTGGAAGACTGCCTGATCCTCGATACGATCTGCGCCCTAGCCGCCCGCTTTTCTACATCTTCATATTTCGCCCATTTACCCCCGAAGAGTCGGGCTGAACCGTTTCTCACCCAGGCCACGCAGCTATTTCAGGACGCCATGAAACTCGATGCGGCAATCCAAGCGAATCTATCCTTGCTACAGGGATTAATTCTTCTGGGCTGGTATCATCAGGTGTGTGGCTCCAGTGGGCGATGCGGCAATCTCATTGGTATCTCTTGTCGTTTGGCGTATGACCTAGGACTTAACAACATCGACCATGACATCTTGGAGTCCAAATCCGCAGTCCAATGGACGTCGACAGAAGAATGGAGCAAGAAAGAAGAACTCCGTCGGGCTTGGTGGTTGGCTTGGGAGCTCGACATGTTCTCGGGGACGATTCTGAAACGGCCACACACCATTGATAAAACTCACATAAACGTCCTGCTGCCAGTATCGGATGAAGCATGGTTCTCTGATACGCCGGTTGCATCCGTCGCAGTTATACATGACCCACTACACGTTTGGAAGACACTCAAAGATTCTCCCAACGACGACGACAGGGCTTGGTTCCTCATAGCGTCGTTCCTCAGGGCGTTTGCTCACGATATAATCCACAGACGGCATACGACAGCGCAGACGATATGCGACTTCCAGTCCTCCATAACTTGCTTCTCTCTGATTCTTCCTCAAAGGTTTCATCTTTCCACGAACTGTCTGAGCTATGATGAGTCCAGTTTTGCCGCAAACAATTGGATTGTGTGCACTCATTTAATCCTGCAGTCGTAAGTCCTTCATGCGAAAGTCTAACATATCAAGATCCCACACGCTGATCTGAGGCAATAGGAGTCGCTCGTCACTTCGACTGCTTTGTAATCGGAAGTTCCCAGAGCATTTGGATGTCTCACTGGAAACATCAGCCTTGGAAGATGAGAAGTTGGTGTGTCGCGTTATTAGGGAATGGGACCCTAACTATATCGCTCGAACATGTCCTCTGGTTACCACGACCCTTCTTGGACCCGCGGCCATCAACGCCAAAACAGCGTGCGAGTTGGCTGCCCACCCGGACGAGAGCCGGCCGATATACCTCGAGATGTTGAAGCTAGTTCTCGGGGCGATAGGCTCGTTCTGGCAGATCGGTGCTTCTGTGCTAGGTGAGAGCATCTACTATCTGTCCGCGGTCTCTTGTCCCTCTAACCATTTTCTAGAACTTGTACAGCTGCTCGAGGCTCGTCGGTCTATCACCGAGCTGGTCAATGCCCGCAAGAATGATCTGGATCGACTTCCTCTCCTTTTGCCCAAAAATGATGAAGATTCCAGCAGCTGAAGCGGCATACAAAAGGTCAAGAAATGATTGTTGCCACAGATATAGACGCACAACAGCAGTTCAAAATAGCCGCTTCCTGCTTTCTCCCCTTATACCGGACTGACTCGAGCCTGAGATTCGTCATGTGGGACAGGTGGAGAATATTGCATCTACTGCGCATGATCCAAAACTCCCAGCTTCTCGCTAACCAAGATCTGCGACATGCGAGGGTTCAATGATCTCGTCGTCAATGCTTCAAGATTCCTACCACCTCTGGCCCAAGTCTTCAATGTGGGGTTACGATGCTCTCTGGCTTGGCCACAACACGAGGCCAAGGCTAGCTCCCCGGGGCCCCATGGGAAAGTTCACGTCCCACCCAACCTACTGGACTCTCAGTGTTCTCAAGGCATAAATAGTCAGGTGTGTCGTGGAGAGAATTTTCGTGGAACTCAGCTGGCTCTTGAATAGACAATCTTCCTCAACCGGCTTGACTAGTCTTCACTGAGACGTGGCCTTGTCTTTTACACAGACAAGTGGTTCTCAACACAGCCATGGCGTCGATTTCTTTGCTTGACTCGCATGGTGATGTCGATCTGATAACCCCACCAGATGTTTCTGCGAGCACCTTGAGACAAGCATTGAAAGAAATCAGTCTGATAGTCGGGCCGGAGAATGTCGACATTTGTACCAAGGAGGCGATGAAACCTGACGAGGATGGGCACTACTACAACCTCCCGAAAGAACATGACCTGTTCTACGTTTTGGAAAAAGATATCTTCCTCGCGAGTGCGGTTGTCCGGCCAAGTTCAACAGAAGACGTGTCCGCCATTGTAAAACTGGCTAACAAGTACTTGACACCATTGTGGCCTGTCTCTATGGGTCGAAACCTTGGTGCGCACGAGATCTGTCACAGGGTTGCTAACGACAGCTGAACAACTACAGGGTATGGAGGTTCCGCACCCCGTCTTCGAGGGAGCATTGTTCTTGACATGGGTGCCCGGATGAACAAAGTGCTTCAAGTCAGCGACCGAGACTGCACCTGTCTGCTCGAGCCTGGTGTTTCGTACTTTGCCCTCTACGACTATCTTCAGAAGAACGGATTCAAGCACCTATGGATTGACAACCCTGACCTGGGAGGCGGCTCCGTCATCGGCAACGCCCTGGATCGAGGTGCTGGCTACACTCCTTACGGAGAGCACTTTTCAATGCATTCCGGCATGGAAGTCGTCCTGCCAACCGGCGAAGTGATGCGGACAGGGATGGGAGCCCTGCCGAACAACAACACCTGGCAGACATTCCAGTACGGATTCGGCCCGTATCCTGACGGCATCTTCACCCAGTCGAACTATGGCATTGTCACGAAAATGGGCTTTTGGCTCATGCCGGACCCTGGTGTAAGACGTCTCCCACTATGTGAGGGAGTTATTCGTCAATGTACTCGGGCGAGCTAACACATTCGTTCAGGGCTACCAAGCCTACCTGTTCTCTTTCCAGAACGACACCGATCTCCCGGCTATAGTTGAAGCTATCCGTGTTCTACGGATTGGCATGGTCATTCAGAACGCGCCAACAATCCGATCAACGCTCCTCGATGCTGCCGTTTATGCCCCAAAGTCTCACTACACAGATTCCAAAGACGTCCTCACAGATGGCGAGATCGGCGGGATCGCTCAAAAGATAGGGGTTGGCCGATGGAACATTTACGGTGCCATGTACGGACCGAAACCAATGCGCGACCTTCAGTGGGAAGTTCTGAAGAATACTTTTATGCAGATTCCGGGAGTGAGTCTACCTAATGGTTATCCTATCGCGGGCCTGAGAATTAGTGGCTTTTCCCCCTTTTCTGAGTTTCTGACTCCATTTTACAGGCGAGATACGAATTCCCCGAACCTCTCAAAGAAGGATCCCAAAAGACCGTCCTACACATGCGCGAGGAGACCCTCAAGGGGATCCCGAACACGTACGAGCTGGGCTGGCTAGACTGGACCTGCAAGCGCGGCTCGCTACTGGGATTCTCTCCCATTTCGCCCGCCACGGGTGTCGACGCCGACAAACAGTACGCGATGGTGAAGCGGAGACTGGGCGAGTTTGGGTTCGACTACCTGGGCACTTTTGTCGTGGGATGGCGTGAACTTCACCACATTGGTTCGTCCGATATTTCTTCATTTGAGAGAAAACTTTGGGGGAGAAAATTGATCACTGATTTGTATTATAGTGTGCCTCACATTTGACAAGTCGGACCCTGATTCACGCAGACGGGCACACCGATGCATTGAACTGTTGATCGACGACGCCGCAGCCGAGGTACGTACATCCCTGTTCCCCTCCCTTTTGTTGAAGGTCCTTCTCCCATCCACCAGTCTGTCCGGACTTTGTCCCCTCAAAGAAGATACATACCAGTCTATCTATCTCCTTCAAGATCATTCCTCTAACTAACCCTCCTCGCCCTCGTCCACGTACAGGGCTACGGCGAATACCGCACTCACCTGTGCTACATGGACCAGATCGCCAGCGTGTACAACTGGAACGGCGGGGCGTCGATGAAATTCAACCAACAGCTAAAAGACAGTCTCGACCCGAACGGCATCCTCGCTCCGGGCAAGAGTGGCGTGTGGCCGGCGCGGCTGCGCGGGCGGGGGTTCGAGATTCAACGGACACAGCCGTACGTGCGTGAGAATGGGAACGGGGATAAAAGGAGATGAGCGAGAGCGTAGCCACCTGTGACGAGAATTGAACAGTTTCGGGTTGTGGCGAGATACTTACCTTCCTATGTGCCTACATATGTACCAACCTATGTATGTGCGTATGTAGGTAACTATACAGATGTTGGAAAAAGGCCCCACATGCGAACCCTACCAATTACCCACCGCCCGACCCAAAGAGGCTAGTCATGACATCCGCCGTGCCATGTGGAGACACTTCGAGAGACGATACCCAGACACCTTGTTTGCCGTCCAAGGTTTCAAGGTTGATGGTAGGTTACCTACTACCCATGAGGGCTACCTACTCTCGACTCCTCAGGTATTGGGTATCAAGTACTAGGTATCCCAGGGACAATGTAGTACGTAGTGTGTAGCGGAAAATATAGCTTCCTAATTGGCCGTTGTACGAACCGGCTTCTGGTACGGTATATGACTACTTCGTTCTGGGCTGGTTGTTGGCCAGTGATAAGTTGTAAGACTGTACCTTGTACTGATATCCTGCTCTTCCCATCCACGAGTATTCGTATTCGTATTCATGTTCTGTCTTGATGCGCATGCCTCGTGTAATGTACACGCATGCATTGACCCGTCGTCCAGTATCCATGTCCATATACATCCCCCAAATTCTCCTCATCCCATTCCTTGGCTCACTCACTCACTCGCCCACTCGTCAATATCCACACCAGCAAAAGCCTTGAGCCAGCCACGGGGCGCGTCCGGCGCGAAGAACAGCTCTCCACTCCGATTACTTCGGGTAATGAGATCGATCGCGCGCGGGGCCATCAGTTTCTCGTACTCTGCCACGGCGCGGTCCAGGTCGTTTATCCCGTACTTGATGATCTGCTGGGCGAGTTCGAGACTGTCTGTCAGGGCGCAGTTGACGCCTTCACCTACGAAAGGGGGGCTGTATGTGCCAGTAAGTTAGTTAGTTAGGTACTTCGAGCTCAGTGTGTAGCGGTGTCAACATGCGAACAGGAAGGGGAGGGGGAGAGGGGACAAGGGGATTGTATGTAGTGCTGTGATCTTGCTTACCCCAAATGCGCAGCGTCTCCTACCAGGGTGATACCAGACACGGTCGTCCATGGCAGCGACGCAGTCGGCATAGCGTATAGCGGCCAGGCATAGACCTTCCCGTCACTGTATGTGATCAGATCCGTGTGCACCTGCGGCCAGTCTGCCAAGTGTTCGTCGCACAACCACTGACGCAGCGCCGACGGGTTCTCCAAGATCGTTGCATTCTCCGTGCTCCAGTGCTCAGGGAGGGGCAAGCCTACGCCGACGTAGTAAGTGCCGTCGCCGAGTTTGAAAACAACGATCTGCTTCCCCGCGCCAAAGGCAATGTAGCTGCCCTGTCCGGCCAGCGCGGCGGCAGATTCGTGGAACGGATTCCCCAGGCTGATCGTGGTGGTCAAGTAGTGTATTCCAGAGTACTCAGGTTTGGCCGATGTGACCTATTAACCGCCGTCAGGCACTGAAGAACCGGGCTGGGAAATGGACAGAGACAAGACGGGGGAGACTGACGAGATTCCTAGCTTTCGACCATGCTCCATCCGCGCCGACGACGAGGCGAAAGCCCGACTCGACTCTCCCGTCCGCAAACTGCACAGACATTGACCCGTCGGGGTCTTGCTGCACCTGTTGGGCCTTGCAACCCCAGCGGACCTTGCTCTCTGGAACGGAGCTCAGGAGCAGCGCTCGTAAGTCCTTGCGGTCAATCTCAGGTCTGTCCTCGTTGGCATCGTCGCAATCACCCGTCCTGACGTAGACTCTGCCTTGCCCGTCTGCCAGCACTGTATGTGCGTCGGTACGGGCGAGCTCCTTGAACCGGTCTAGTAAGCCAGCCTCCTGAAGAGCAACCTGGCCAGAGTCGGCGTGGATATCGAGGGTACCGGCTCGTGAAGAGGTCTCATTTCCTGATACGTCTCGTTCGAAGATGATGTAGTCGATATTGGCGAGTTCGAGCATGCGGCCGAGCATCAAGCCGCTGGGGCCGGCGCCGAGGATAGCGATAGACGGTGCCATGACGGAACTCTTTGGAGAAAACTAAAGTGAAAGAGAAATCAATTTCCAGCTTGTGAGTATCAAAGGCCATCTTTTATATTATGATCAAGATTGTACTGCTCTTGGTGAGGTGTAGTGGAGGTAAATTGGGTACCTATTGTTGCCAGAATATTAAGCTCCGTAAGTTCCGACGGAGGATATTCGGCACTTAATTTGGTCTTGGCGAGCCAAATACATGACGAGTGCCTCTCACCGACATCCACCCCTACCCATCTTACAACCATCAGCAAATCTGACTATGACAGAGACACTCGCCCGTTATGCTGTAAGTCCTTGTCAATGACTTCATCGGAACCTCTAAACTGATCACATTGGCGGCTGAAGTGCGACAAATGCCGATCCCGCAAGGTGTGTCAACCCTACCAACTCGCAGACATGGAAGACGGCTGTGACTGATCCATTCGCAGGTTGCATGCTCGAGAAGCCAGCCTAGTTGTCAACGCTGTGAAGAAGAAGCTACTTCTTGCTCGTATTCACGGTCGGGCCTCATTCGCCGAAATAGACAAAAGCGGAAACAAGCCAACAGTGTCTCTGATCAGTCGACTTCTAGTGCGGTCATTGGCAGCCACGCTGGCGAAGTAGCTCCCAACAACCTGCAGTCTAGCCTGGCAACTGATATAGATGCGACTCGGGAGCGCTTGCACGGTCTCGGCACGTCGCGACAAACCTCTCTGGGAGCGCTCTCGTCGCTGGCTCAAACCTCTGCGGCTGTTTGGCAAGATTCTCTGGAGCTCGGCAAGGCTGCTAGGACGTTTTATTTGTTCAAAGATCGGGCAGTCTCCTGGGTCAATAGTGAGCGCTGTAGTCTGTACAACAGAGAATACCTGCTGACACAACTTGCGATAGCCTTTGAGGCCGAGTTGAAACGTGATCGTCCTTGCTGTCTCACCCCGCCTCCCGAAGTCCTGGGCCACTTGCGAGCATCTTGTCCCGGGAAGGTGAGAGATCGAGCTTGGTTGGTCATGTACTATGGTATCATCCTCAATCTCGTCTGCGAAACCGACCCCGTGGACGAATCCACAAAATCAAAGCTTCGATCAAACCTCTTGCTCGCCCTCAACGATGCCAGACTCCACCTCGAACCCAGCGAAGTGAACATCCAGGCATTGCTTCTGCTCGCTCTTGATGTCGAAGAGTTCACCACTCCAACACTTTGTTGGATGATGGTCACAAACGCATGCAGGATGCTGCAGGCGTTGGGTGTGAACCACCGCCGATTCGACTCTCCAACCCGAGACCGGCGCGTCATGATGTTTTGGCATCTGTATCTGGTGGATATTGGACTGGCTCTCATCTTTGGCAGATCGCCTGCCTTCCACCGCGGAATGCCTATGGGGATACCCGTCCCAGCGGTAAAGCGGATCTTGTCGTCTCAGCAAAATACTGACCCGTCTGGCACACCAGCGTTGTTCGGAGTGCGTGAGTGAAATGGTTGTGATGACCCCAAACCACGGACAAGAACTGATATGAGCTTCAGATTACATCCACTCAATGTTCCTCCTATCACTCATAATGGGTGATATCTGGTATCATCTTCATGAAGATCTGATGCCTGATTGCAAGGACATCGAATCAACCAGCGAGAGTCTTGAGTCCTGGTATCTCAGTACAATTCAGGTGTGTAGTAATCTCGACGGAGCTGGGTCTTCAAAGACACTGACATGCCACGCAGACTCTCGAAGCTGCTTCCCTCACAGAGAAAGCATTTCTCGACGCCGAAGATGCTGCTGCCATTGACCTAGCTCTGAGAAACGTCAGTTTCCAGTACGAGTATCTCTATATCCTCCTCGCTCGATCTTCACCCCGGATGAGAGTCCAATGTATTGAGTCGTCGAAACGGATGCTTTGTCTGCTCGAGAAGATGGGGTTGGACGAGTCCCATGGTTCAGCTACCGGCATGGTATGGCACCTTTTGTGTGCACCCTTTACGCCGTTCTTGGACCTTTTCGGCGAACTTATTTCGAATGGTGCGGGCGGATCAGACAACAATCAGGCAGCACTGGCAGCCATGGAGCACCTCCCTGTCTTCTTGGGGAAGATGAGCTCGAGGAACTCGCTTGCCGCCAAGCTCAAGAGTGTCGCTGAGGTTTTGGTGCAGCATGCCCGATCGGTGGTTAACCCTCAAGGTATGCAATTGGCCTAGCACAAAAAAAGTGGTGTATCTGACCAGCCATTTCCTGTCCACCAGACCGCAATGGTGCCAATCCAGTGGCCCCTCCTTTTCTCGCAGAACCAGCGCCCGATCACTGGCCAAATGCTCTGAGTTGGGATTCATTCTTCAACCACAACATGTATTCCCCTGATCTTAACTACAATCCGCAGGCAGAGAACGTTGGTGCTGAGCCGACCGATTTGACAGCATGGACGAATGACTTCTTCGACAACGCTTTTGTAGACTGGGCGGGGTGGAAACCTCGAGTTTGAGGTTTCTAGGGCGTCAATTGTCAGGGTTGACCTGACGTAGAGGATTGTTCGATACTGTACAGACAAGGCCAGATTGGATGATATCCCTGGCAGTTGACGATACATTGCCGTAACTGTCGTCTTCGGCCCATAGAGGACAAAAACATTGTTCCTCTCCGTCAGAGGGGCTTTGTCAAGGGACATCAACGTCAAGATCCCGACCATTCAAAAGCAGTGGTGCTGGCTGGAACTTGCGTTGACGTCCTTGGTGTACTTGCATTTGGGATCCCTCAACTCGAAGTTTCTACCTCATAGAAACATCGCCGAGACCCTCTTGGCCGCTTCCTCGATTCCGCCGTCCGCGTCCACAATACCCAACGCGAAGTCTTCCAGCCTGGAACTGCGAGGTGACTTGCCCCTCGGTACCGTGAATTGGTGGTGGTGCATGACATCCTTACTCTGCAGTGGTACCCTAGGCAGAGTTTTCGGCCGAATCTGCACGTAGTGGCGGACACTCGGGACTGTTGGCTCGTCTCCCACTGGGTATATTTGGTCCTGCTCAGTTCTCGGATGACTCTCTGGATTGTTGTTTATATACGAATCACGGCCTAAATTCTGGGTCGAGTTCTCGATTCGCAGCGGGTTCGCGTATGGGAGACTCCTATCGCTGGTGTTGTATGTCGAGAACGAGTCTTCTGACGGACACGACGAGTTGGCGCCCGAGACGGACAAAGATGTGCCCGGCGCCACAGGGTCGGCTGGGAGCAGGAAAGAGTCGTCTGTAATGAGGAATGCAGCTGCGTCAGCGAACAGATCCGATTCGTTGGGAGTCATCATGGACAAGTCGGTGGTGAGATAGTCGGTCCCTTCCTCCAAGCTGATATCCTCACTGTTGAAAGTCGATGTTGTCGGGTTCTCTGCCACGATATTATCAGGTACATCCATACCCATGCCTCGATCACGAATCTTCATCACGTTCTTGACCACCATCTCCGCAAGGCGGGAATCCCAGAGACCATCACGCGAGTCCTTGAGGAGAGGATTGGAGAACAGTCGGTAAGCCGTGGCTAATATTTCCGGGTGGGTGGTCTTTAGGCACACAAAGTATAATGTCCCGATGAGGAACGTGGATAATGTATAGGTGCGTTGCGAAGGCGAGGCTAACGGGAAGAAAGTGCTGGCGGAACGTGATGCTGAGTGAGTTGCCAGGGAGAGAAGCTCCACTACTTTCGACAGTACTGTCCCGAGTGTGTCTTCGTCGTTAAGAGGATCGCTCACAGCATCACCGGCAATTGGAACATTTTCATCGATGAGACTGTAGAAGGTGTGGAAGCTTATCTGCAAGAGCAAGAGCTGTTGGTGCTGGAGCTGTTGTCTGCCGTCCTTGGTGGCACTCTGCGAGACATTGGAGGCAGAACTCCCCGTGTTGTTAACTAGGCCGCTCAGTGACTGCCGGTACTTTTCATACTGCTGGCGCAGTACAACTCTTTCGCGCCACAAACCCTGAGGAATTTCACTTGATAACTTGCCTTTGTGTTGGACCTGGCTAATCAATTGGCGGAGGGTCCAGTTCTGAAGTTTCACCAGAACGCCTTCAGCATGGTCGAGATTCTGGAACGAATCAGGAACAACCGACAACACTCCTTGAGTGTCTTCGGGAGAAACCAGTTCCAGCACCGGAAGTCTGAGGTCATCATAGGAACTCGCTTGGATGTCCAGACACTCCAAGAGATGTGTCAGATGTACGATCAACTGTTCGTCGGCCCATTTCCCTTCGTGTTGGGTTCGCTTCAGCAGTTTTAAGCCGCTGTCGAGGTGTGATATCGCCTGCTGAGTATCGCCAAGGAGTGACTCCAAAGAATAGAATATGACGCTGCAGACCAATGCTACATCTGGCTGTGCATCAGACCTCGCGAGGTAATTCTTCAGTTGTACGTAGCATTTGCTGACCATAGTCATGGTCTCAACGTGTAGACTCGGCTTGTTCGTGAACGACCCACAAACAAAGTCCTTGTGTAGGGAGCTCAGAACCACAAGGCCATTTCGGATGACGGGTTGGTCTTGACTTCGCTGGAGGATCAGCTCGGTCCACAAGATTGGGTCGGCGTAGCTGGAGAGGTTCCATGCTGCTTGACAGCAGTAATAATGTAAGAGCTGCCGATCGGCTTGGCTTCCTGGCACCTTGAAGGGAATGCTGTACGATGCGATAGAACTGAGATTCTGAGCTGGGTTCTGTACGCCTGGAGCATTTTGTGCCGGAGGGGTCAGATAGCCCTGACATTTCCTGTGTGATGAGGTGCAATTCTCGCATTCCGGCCTTGCCTGATCGCATCGGATATGGCGAGCTCTGTATGACTGACGTTAACATTGGCCGGCTACCCAGCATAACATACGTACTTGCACGTTAAACACCCTGAACGAGTCTTGGGTGCGCTCTTCCGCGGCCTCCTAGCCGCCAGTTTGTCCATGTAGACGATTGAAGAATACGCAAGCAGGGAGGACGGAGAGCGACATTGCGGTGGCAAAGTCTAGGTCTTGAGGCTTGAGGTCGGTCTGTGGATTGATCTAGAGCCAAATGTACGATATCGACTAGTTTGAGGAGGTCAAAGGACCGAGCTGAAGTGCAAAGGTGCCAGACACGTTCATGGGGCGGTTTGCAGATTGCGCTCAGCCTTATGGGGCTTGGCACAGCCTTGCCAGCCAATCCTGTACACGATTTTCCCCCGAGGTTGAAGCGTACGGACAAGCGAGAATCCGCCATCTCTGTCCGTCCGGCACCATACCTTTTTGACACGACGATTCTATTATCACTGCTCGATGGTCATGGTCTGTATATCAAGAAATGGTATCGGCTCATGTAAGGCCACCAATATGCTGAAAGCCATCGCTTTCTCAGGGTTTCACCTGAAGATAGCTCATGAATTTACGGATCTTGTCACCCTGTCAGTGAGTAACCCTTGGAAAGCGCGTGGTCAAGCAAAGGTATGGATTAATGGCTGTGCTATACCAACACTCGAGGTATAAAAGCCCTACGGTAGGTGCTCGAATCTTTCAACTGGAAGACATCTCTTGTTTCAGTCCTTTGAAAGCCTTTGCTATCTCCGTCAATTCCTCACAATGGGAAACCTGTACGCCATTTTTTTTACTCTAGGCATGTTACAAACCGTTGCTCTCGCTCTATCTTCCAGCTCTGCCCAGCATCTTGTTCTCAATCGTCGAGGCACATCAACCCCCAGCAATGCCACTTCGGGTCTTTTGTCTACAACCTTTGGAACAATCTTCGATGTCAACGTTACGATCGGCGGGCAAACTTTTCCTCTCCTTGTCGACACCGGAAGCAGCGACACGTATGTCATGAAGAAAGGCTATCAGTGTTTTGACAAGAGTAATGGGACTGAGCTCCCACAATCTGCCTGTTTGTACGGCAGTGCGACATATACTCCGTCTGCTACATATTCGGAAATCCCGAATGAGATCTTCGGTGTTCAATATGGCGCTGGCATTGCCTCCGGTGTCTTGGCCCACGAAGACATCACTCTCGCTGGCATCACAGTCAAGAAGTCAATCATCGGAGTGGCTAATAGCTCGACTCCCATGGGCGACGGCGTCAATTCCGGCCTTCTGGGTCTAGCATATCCTGCATTGACATCGGGCCATCCGGCCAATGTCACAGACAACACGACCTACTTCTACAACCGCGTCACATATAACCCATTGCTGTTCGCCATGCATCAACAAGGTCTCATAGACCCATACTTCAGCCTTGCACTGGCACGAACATCACAGAATACCACCTCTGGGTTTGGGGGCTACTTGACTCTCGGCGGCCTTCCACCAGTTCCGCACAGCGATGACTTTACCAAGGTCCCAGTGGAGATTGACAATTCCGTCCCCATTCAAGTCACGTCCAATGAGCGCGTCCGTGCCTACTGGGCGATAACCGTATCTTCTATTGTGTACGGCCCCGGCAATAAGACCACGGTGCTCTCTGCTCCTCACCCAAACAACATGACGACCTCTTCCACAACCAAAAACGGCACTTCATTCCAAGCATTCATCGACAGCGGCAATTTCTTCTCTTACCTTCCTGAGAAGACAGTGGCCTCTGTAAACTCCCTGTTCTCACCGCCCGCTGTCTTCGATGCCACGACAGGATACTGGCTCGTCGACTGTGCCGCCACCCCACCCCAATTCGGCCTTGAGATTGGTAATCAGACGTTCTTTCTCGACGGTCGTGATCTTATCTATCAAACCGCTGACCCAAGCAGCGGTAAGGCGCAATGCGTCTCGAATATCTTGAGCTCGAACTTCAATGGGGGCACGGCTGGGGATCTCACATTGAACATCATCGGCGCACCCTTTCTCAAGAACGTGCTTACGGTGTTTGACTTTGGGGCCAATGAAATCCGTTTGGCAAAGTTGGAGGGGGAAGTCACAGAGCGAGAGGGCCAGGGTCAAAGTGGGGATAGAAATGGTGGTTCTGGAAACGGAATTGAGGATGGTGCTGCCCAAGCCGGCAATGCTGGCCCAACTGTGAAGATCCCGAATAGGCTCTTGTCCTTCGCCCTGTTGGCCTCCGTTGCTGGTGTCGGGGCCTGCTTATTCTAAGTGGGCAAGAAGTAGAGTAGGAACTAGAATGGACAATGTCGGATCTTTGGAGGATTAGGTCGGCTAGCTCAAGCTGCATAGCCCGAGAATTGATTCTTTGATGTAATCTCATCTTCCTGTGGGCAACATTGGGTCCCACAAGGCTGAGGCTTTTGTCACAAGGCTGAATGTCTTGGATATGACGTAGACGTGGAGCTGAGACTCCAATGCATTATTCAAGGTTGTCCTCCTCGCGTTGAATTCCCCAGCCGCCTCAATCATTGACTCTCTCCGCACGGAGTCGGTCATGAATGATTGCTGCAGCGTGGATATCGCTTTATCCTTGGCTGTGTAGTCGTTGTCTGTTATGTTCCGCTGTCTATGGCACTTCTCCCCGTTTTCTATACTGTAACAACATGATTCCTGCCTGACGCGTTAGTTGCGCAACTCCAGGATGCCCATCAACACGCTTACCGCTGGTGCTGCCGTCACTCCCACTGTCATAAAGACATGCATATCCCATGTACGGATGCCACCTACTACAAGATTCTATCCTAACAGAGCATAGTATGCCAACCGGAAGCCCCGACGCCAGAGACCAACTGCCCACATCTCCTACGATGAAGGCCTCCATCTCATGCGAGCCTTTCTCCACTATGCCTCACACCATACAGTGGAAGATTTACAGTCCTTTACCGCGCAATGGGTCCCCAGTCCATCTTGGGTAAGGACTGAGGGTGTCACAATCACTGGCGACCATGTCTCCAAGGCTGCGAAGACGCTCAGGGATCAACTGGGCGAGACCGGGATTGCAGAAGTCGGCGGGACACAGTGGTGGCAATGGAGACCCAAGGGAGCTGATCTGAAAGCTGAGTGGGTGGAGATGCGCGCACATTATAACGAACACAAAAGACAAGGTACGAAGAGCAGGAGGATCATGCTCTACATCCATGGAGGGGCGTACTTCTTCGGCAGCGTGGACGTCCACCGGTACCAGCTCCAAAGACATGCTCGAAAACTCCAGGCTCGCGTGTTTGCCCCGAGGTATAGGTTAGCACCACAGTTTCCCTTTCCATGCGGACTACAAGACTGTCTTGCCGCGTACTTTTATCTGCTTAGCATTCACGACCCTTCCGAGATCATCCTGGCAGGGGACTCGGCCGGTGGAGGCATGGTGGTCTCGATACTCTGCATTCTACGTGATCAAGGACTCCCCTTACCTGCGGGTGCGATTCTCATCTCTCCATGGGTGGACCTCACGCATTCGTTCCCCAGTCTGAGCGGCAGTGCAGAATTTGACTATATACCACCCTACGGCTTCATGCAGAAACCTTCAACCTCATGGCCCCCTCCCAATGACGAAGAGATAGCGACTATCAGTAAATTGGCAAAAGGCAAAAATATGTCTCTCAAAAATATCGAAGACGAGCCAAGCACGTCCGCGTCAATACCTACCAAAGACGATGGGGATGTTGAGCCTGGGCATCAATTGCCGCTGTCCATGGAGCTGGATGGAAAGCGAGTTGTCTTGAGAGATCAGATCCAGATGTACACAACCAACCAGCTCATTGCCCATCCCCTAGTGTCTCCTGTTTTGCAACCCTCTCTAGGTGGTCTGCCTCCGATCCTCATCCTTACTGGTGGCGAGGAAATTTTGCGCGATGAACAGATTTATCTTGCTCACAAGATGGCAAATCCCTCCAAGTTCCCCTTAGGATCTATTTACAAGGCAAGATATGATCCAGATGGTACCATCCTCGCAAAATATAAACCCACACCAGTCCAATTACAAGTATGGGAAGATCTGTGTCACGTCGCTCCAACCTTGTCATTTACTCGCCCAGCCAAATTCATGTATCGTTCGGTGGCACAGTTTGGGGCGTGGGTGCTAGCCAAGGCTCAGAAGAGGGCGATCGAGATCATGGATGACGACAATATCTCGGTCATTTCCTCACTGTCAGACGATAGTTCTCGGACGAATACCGACGTCAAATCATCGGATAGCAGCGCGGCAAAGGCAAATTTGGACCCGAACAAGGCAACAGGCAGTGTTGGTCGAGCAGGGGACCCAATCCCACCTTTCGAGAACAACATGATTCGTCAACGGATTGACCGCCACGGAAGGATCTATCCCCTCGCCGAACCGCAAGAACTACCAGCCTTGCAAATGCATCCAGACCAGGTGGGGGTAGTAAAACCCGGTCCTGTACGGGAATGGCTCGCGGCCAAAAAGATTTGGGACACAAAATATGCCTCAACGAGGAGCAGAGTGCAGAAAGAACGAGTTCGGGCATTATCGAGTGGAAAGATCAAGGCCTTTGAGCCCGGCGAACACCCTCCACCGTGCGCTCTCGCGAGCCGGCGGACGGACAAGGACCTGATTGTCAAGAAACAGAAACGGAGCTACGGGCTCGCAATGTGGAGTATGTGGGGAAGCAAACATGACGAGTCGGTGCTGAAGAGGGAAGAAGAGGCCGTGGAGGCGGAGAAATCGGAGGATAAACTCCTGGGACGAGAGGGCGAGGGAGGGACCTCACCTGCTGATGTCGATGGCGAGCGATCTTCGACACGTTGGCGAAGTCATAGCATGAAGCGGAGCCTAAGTGCAAAACGGACGGCCAGCGAATCAAAAACACGAGGCAGGAAACGCACCATCTCGGTCACGGACAGAGGCCAAGCTGAAGGTCGTTATGTTCCCCCAGTGGTGATTCCGTCAGGTCCCCCAAGTTCCGCAGAGCTACTCAACACGGCAGGAGACCAACGATCGGCTCCATCTGGGCACATAGCTTCGCCTGAATCATCCCTGCTCTCTGCAGGCTTCATTCCAAAGTTCAAAACAGCAACACACCTTCGTGATGACAGCGGTGGACAACACGGGTCTGTGATGTCCGATGCTGCAAGCACAATGACTGGCCGTAGCGGGATCGCGGCCGATGATGCCAGCACTCGTGCGGTATTTGCCGTGTCAGGTATTTCGAAGAGCCTCGACTCACAGGAAATGGAGAGGGCAAAGTCATCAAGTCCAGGTCCGAACACAAGACCAGGAAGTCCTTTAGCAAACGAAACAAGAAGTTTCATTTCTGGGAGTGAAGACTTCGATGAAGGTGCAGCAAGTATAAATGTCGGCGTTGATCGGGGCACCATTATTCCAGGGAGAGCTCGCATCGGGCCTTTTGGAAACGATACACCTCGAAGCCACCGCAGTCTGGAGCGGTTACAAAGCCACCAACGCGACGAAGGAATGGATCGTCTGGCTCCGCTCAGAAGCCCAAGCTCCACTGCTATTGTGAAGGCAGAAGGCGTGGTTGGTATGGTTGACAATGCAGAGCATCCGGGAACAGGGGCAGTGGAAGACCGTGAGAGCGAAGAAGATCAGGCAGACAAAAAGAAGGAGGTAAATGGAATAGGCAAAGAGGAGGCAGTCAGCGTTCAGGAAGGATCAGTCGGAAGACATGTTGATGGGGTTATAACT
This sequence comes from Fonsecaea nubica, assembly GCF_001646965.1. NCBI lineage: Eukaryota > Fungi > Ascomycota > Eurotiomycetes > Chaetothyriales > Herpotrichiellaceae > Fonsecaea > Fonsecaea nubica. The sequence goes on from NW_019173682.1 coordinate 461,130, forward strand.
GAGCGGCCCAAGATGTATGAGAGGACGGAGACAAAGTTCCAAACGGCGATGGAGAGTCCTTCTTGAGGTCATCTCAAGATTGGATAACAACAACACCATCTTATACGGTTTTCTATCAAGTCTTGGACCGATGTCCATGTGCAGAGCTATTCGTGTTTCGAGATTTGTGGCGCATTTTTCCTCATAATTGCTATCTGGAAATATCGGACCAAAGATAGGAAAAATTGAAGAGAAGATCATCCAATTGAACAGCCAAACCCACCCACGTTCTTCGAGAGCTATATACCCACGAGGTATGTATCCCATGGAATGGAATGGGCAGTAGTCGAACTCCTAATATCTTGGCGCTTAGTCATTCAGCGCAACCAACAATGCACCTCAGTCACCGACAGACACACACACCTCACTGACCTCTCATGCCTAGCAGTATGTACCTAACTGTTAGCCTCACAACACCGACAACTCCCTAACAAGCCTCCCAGTGCAGGCACGCATAGCAAGCAACCGGGCATGCATAGCCACCCACCCACCCACCGCAACTGTCCTCCCCTTCTGCGGCCCAATACAATAACACCTTCGCCTGCAATGAAACAGCTCCAAGCCTAATCAGTTCTCTTTCAACGAAGCCCGATGTCCAGAGTATCCCGAGATGATGCAATTCAATGTCGTTACCACCCTCGTCAAAGCAGCCCAAAGTGCAGCCAGCTACCGCAGCATCTCAAAGCCACCAATTGGAAGTTGCACATCAAAGTGCGACGCCTGGGGCTGAGACGCTCAAGGCACCTCACTAGCGAGGCAGACACCGGAAATCATGCAATCCAAGCCTATCCGACCTGGAACATGCTCACGTGTATTATTGGCTCTCAGCCTCATCCAGATTCATGTGCACTGGACGACTTCAATAATATCAGAGGTGTAGAGCTCGAAAAGCCTTTCAGGGATTAAGATGGCGGCGGAGGTCGTGCTAGGCGCTGTCGGTGTCCTCCCGGTGATACTCGAGGTTCTCAGGTCCTATCGAGACATACACAATAAAGTCCGCACTTTTCGAAACTGTTGTCAAGAACTCGCCTGGATCCAAACGCGGCTGAAGACGCAGAAGCTCAAATTCTTCTACAACTGTGAACGCTTGATTCGGATCAAATTGGAGCAAAATGAGGAACTGGAGGACCTGATTGACCTTTCGTCACAGAAATTCTGGCTTGATGAATCTGCGAACAAACGAGTGCGCGATTCGCTCGGTCGCATAACAGTCGATCTGCTGCAGGACATCGTGGCAGAGATCCAAACCATCCTCAATGATTTCGACAATGACCTTCAGTGCTTCGACGTCATAAAATCGGAGAGAGTCGTGGTACTGTCCTCATCTATCATTCCCCTGCGGGACTATCACTAACACAGGACATCTCAAGGGTGAATCTCTACAAAAGGCATTCCGTCGTCTTCGTCAAGGCTTCACCATTGTCTTTGAAAAGTCCCGATTCTCTAGGAATTTAGACCGGTTGCGAAGTCGCAACGAGGAACTCAAAAGTCTCATTGAAGACTCGGTCGATTGGTCCTTTTACCAGCACCGCCGAAGATCTACCAAATCAAACGATCCCATCAGATCATCAGTAACCGAATACAACATCGTGCAGCGCGCCGCAGGGAAACTGCACGAGGCGCTGAACGAAGCATGGTGTTGCAATGGCCTTGGCCACACTCACCATTACGCAAAGTTGTGCGTTGGGGTACAGGTCAATAGAGGAGTGCGACTGGATCTGGCGATATCGTATGGCAAGAATGGCGCACAAGAATCTGGAAAGTGCGGCGCTTCATGGCTCCTATTATGTTTGTCCTAGCTAACATGACCTTTAACAGCTACCCTGCCCAAGAACATCCCACTTGGCTGTACATCCAATCGTCCACCACCGAAGCTGGATCAGCCATAGCAAGCCAAAAAAGAGCGCGTTCTTCAGAAGATAGTGAGACCGAGAGTGATTCTACTCATGCTCGAGCCCGCTATCAGGCAACGAAAGTGTCCGCAGGTGACCACCACCCAGTTCGACACGATGCAAGTGGTCCGTCGAACCTCCTCGGCCCCTGCGCACCCTCATCCATCCCCGACCCTGCCCTAGCGGCAGATACCATCTTCGGTGACCTTTGCCAGTCGGACAATGTGTGCCGCCATCTTACCGACAGCCCCGGCCTTGGGCCCGACGACAAGTCAAGTCAGTGTTTAGGCTATCTCGAGAGCTCAGATCAATTTAGACACCTATTCTACTCCCCGAAACCGGAGGAAGCGCTGATATCTCAAAATATGGCAGCTCCGTCTCGACGATTCTTGACCTTGAACGAGGTTTTTCGTCTGACTGATAATGCGACCTTAGATCCCCGCTACAAAGTTCAACTTGCCCTCAACTTGACAAAGGCTGTGTTGTGTTTTCATCAGACTCCTTGGCTTCGAGAAGGCTGGCAGATTCACGACTTTGCATTCTTTGATCACCGGACTACGCTCTCAGACATTCAATTCAACACTCTCCACTTGACGTCGCAGTTGACAGAGTGCAGAGCTCAGCCACCATCGCTTTCATCAGCAATGGAAGATGTTCAGACACAGTTTCAGCTGTCTTTTCCTCCAACGCCGCACCTTGTCTTCGATCGCGGCGTAGATAACCTCACACTCTTTAATCTAGGGGTAGCCCTACTTCAGATTGTTTGCTGGAAGTCTCTTGGGGAGCTTGGCCAAGGGCAAAATCTCGATGACATACACTTGGCTCGGAAGATATCCCTGTCTGACCAGGCCTCGGTTTTGGGCCCCAAGTTCAAGGATATTGTTCGGAAATGCCTTCGATGCGAGTTTGGTTCCGGCACCAATCTGGAAGATGAAAATCTGAAAGGAGCTGTTGCAGCACATGTGATCCCGACGCTGGAGTCAATGATGAAAGCAATGAGCATCTAACAGGTGAATATCTGGGCTTGATAGTGTGCGACTTCATAGCAAGGTGTATGAAAGGTTAGCCTCAGGACGACGGGTCCAGTATCTGGTGTAAGGGAGCCCCGAAAGTCACACGCCGCACAATGAGCATTTGCATATGTACACTCAAAACTCGATACAGCGTCGAAAGCCCAGAATGGCGTTCAACCTTTGCGGCAAGGCAAGGCGATCCACTAGGGCCGAGGCTGAACGGGGCTGACACGCAGAGAGAAATTCAGCCTTACCGAATACGAGGATATGCACAACAAAGCAAGTTCTTGGCTTCCTGCCTGATTAACAACTACACGGTACATGCTTTGGAGCCAACTTACATGCTTGTTGAGTGTTTAGTAGTCTTCTAGACTCTCGATACTCCTCTTTGGTGCTGCAATCTTTCCGTGGCCATCGCTCAGTCGCTATATCACGGAAGGGCCTCACCCATCTCTTCATGGTCGATCTTTCCAAGCCTCGCCGCATCATCGGTGAGGCTGCCAGGAGCTTTGAATCACTATTGCCTCCCAGCGATGCACGCTTGTTCGAGAAGACTACGCTCGACGATGTGCAGGAAGCTGCCCTGGCCATCCAGCGTGCGCAGGCAGACAGAAGATCTCTTCGAAACATCGCACGACTAGCTGGATTGTTTAAGGCGTTGCCAGCATTCGCTGCGGTTCTCCAGCCTCTTTGCCCAGAACCTGCATGCCTCAACTTTTTATGGGTATTTCATGCCTTTATTTGATATCATATGGAGAAACTTCTAACATCCTCAAGGCACCAATTGAACAATCCCTGCGGGCAAGTCTCGTCCTAGATCAAACCACGAACTGTGAGGTGGGTTATGAAGACTGACACAAGCACCTTCCGGCAATCTAGATTGCAGACGGCTATGCCTCTGCCTTGGATCAACTCATCTATGCCTACCAACAAATCGCAGAACGCCTTCCCCTCTTCGACCATCTGACTCCTCTGTTTCTCCAGAATGAAGATATACAGTCAATCATCGCCCATGTCTATGGTGATATACTGGAGTTTCATTCTTGCACTTATCGACTGCTGTGTCAAAACAGTGAGTTGGCTAGAGGTTTTTTCACTTGGTCCTTCTGACAGTATATCAGCTTGGAAAGTCCTATTCGGTGCCACCTGGAAGAATTTCGCCCTTCGTTTCAATGGGATCCTTGAGAGGCTTGGCAAGAGCAGAGGCGTCCTTGCTGCAGGAGCAGACAGCATTGACGTCCTGGCACACGAAACTTTCCGTCGGGAGGTTCTTGATCGGATGACCCGGTTGGAAACTGAAAGGGACACTTTGCAACTACAAAATATTCTCACTTGGCTGAATGGAACACGGCAGGATGAGGATCAAGAATCAATACTGAAAAACCGTTCAATTGCCCGCCAGCAAGGGACGTGTGAATGGATTTTGGAAAATCCTAATTTGCGATCATGGCTGGATCCCGAAGACAATCGACCCCTTCTTTGGCTGCACGGAAAACCCGGCTCAGGTATGTCAAATTGCTTTAGGCCCTCATCTGGCTAATTTCATGTCACTAGGGAAGACAACCATTGCCGCATTTCTGATAGAGAACGGTCCCTGGCCAGCCAATAGCACCCTCCTCTACTTTCTCTGCCCTGATGAATCCCCGAGTCCTAGGTTCAGTGCATACAGTCAGATATGGCAATGTTTGATTGCACAACTCCTCACCAAGAATCGGGCCCTCGTTCCATATCTTCACGATAGACTTACTTCATCATCTCAGAGCGTGATGCCTCTGCTCTCGGAGCTGCTACGGGCTACTGGGTCTGCGTTCCTGATCATCGACGGGCTTGATCGATTTGAACCGGAGAGTCAAACCTTTATACTGGCAGAACTGGCTAGTCTCTGGTCATTGAAGGAAAGCAGCAGTCCAGATCGTGCTCTGGTCAAAGTTCTCATTTGTTCAAGATCGACGGTGGAAATCCACTCAAAGTTGAGGAAATTCCCCGGAATCTCTTTATCCGACGAGACGAAGTCGATATCGGAAGATATCTCCATGTTTGTAAAGGAAAACCTTGCTCCCTTGCATTATTTGGACTGTGCAGAGGTGGTAGAGGAGTTGGAGCCGATGGTGGTAGCGCAAGCTGACGGTGAGTACGTTCCCTGGTGGCATTCAGACCAGAGGGCTGATTTTTATCAAGGAATGTTTCTGTGGGCGAAGCTTGCTGTTGGCCAATTGCTCAGTCAGCGTACCGTAAAGGGTTTGCACGCTGCCTGGGCCAACCTGCCGCCTGGGCTTTCGGAAATGTAGGTTGTTCGTGCATCTTGGTCCTAGGGTGACTGACTGTTACAATCCAGATATACCGTTATCCTCCATCGACTTCAGGCCTGCGATGAGCAACAAAAGGGACATATCAATCATGTTCTTGGATTACTGGTTGTTGCATATCGACCTCTAAAAGTCTGGGAGGTTTGTGATGTGATGCTATCGCAGGATAGCCAGTTGCCACTCAACAGCGAGAGAAACGTCCTACACGACGCTATCGACATGTGCAAACCCCTTGTCGAGAGGGGCAAGCATCAGACTATCCGACTGGTGCATTGGTCTGCCAAAGAGTATGGGGATATCTGTAGAGAATGATCGAAGCTGACATGATCACAGCTACCTGTTGACCGAGTTGAGCGGTCCCTGTATACAGCTCCAGCAAGCACACATCAATATTACACAAGCTTGCATACGATGTTTGACAACTTGTCATCCATTCACCAAAAGCGAGATATCACCAGAATCTGAGAAGCAGATCGTGAAAGGAGATTACGATTTTGTTTTCTACGCGTATCAGTACTGGATTTATCACCTAAGAGAGTCGTTCCGGGGTCACACGTCGGCGGCTTCGACGGATCTCGTTGATGGTAGGAAGACAATATGTCACTTGGTGTTTGATATGCTTAAGGCCATGAACCAATCTCGGCTGGATAAGGAATTCCTTGACAACATCGAGGCCCTAAAGGAGAGACTCAATACCCGGGGATCAAATCTCGAGGATATTATTAGACAGATTCTACGTCCACTTGCTCATCAAACGTTATTCCTTTCACATGGAGCGGATCCGTCCCCACGCCCTGGTAGTCAGCGGAGCTCAAGCATCCTCGACATCGCGTTCACCAACTTCCAGAACGCCTTCGAGGAACTATACGAAGCTGGTCCCTCTTTTGACCCCTCCAGATTAGGTATCGCAGTCACGGATCTGTACAGTTTCAAGATACGTCACAGCCCTACTCCGTATCTATGTCGCTACAGTGAGTGCGGTGCGGACGTTGTTGGTTTTACGAGCGCTCCGGAGCGTGAAGAGCACGAGCTATGCCACCGAGGATTTTTCGGCTGTACTGAGCCTGCATGCGATTTCCGTGTCCTTAAATTTGTTTCTTGCATTGATTTACGAAAGCATATGGAGAACTACCACGGCCGCAAAGAAGCACCATCACAAACATCTCACGCGAAAGGCAAACGACCGAGACACGGAAGTTTGCTGCCTCTATCCACCACTAAAGGCAAGGCTGACGAGCTCAGAGCGAGAGATCCTACACACGAGTTGCTACATGAATCTGAGGTCGGCACACTGGCTCGGATCTTTCGAAGCTGTGTCAGATTGCTCAAGTTGATGGTAAGCAACCTACAGGAATCGCAAGCTCCTCCTCACCTGCTGGAAGGAAAATTGATGCGGTCTTTGAACACACTTCAGCTCTGGGGAGATGCTTATCATGTCGACGAGGGATATCTGGATAAACTATTATGCAAGTCAACGGAGCTGCGAACCACTACTGCAACGCTGCTGGCCGGAATTGGAAGCATCTTATCCTCCCGTGAGTGACTAGTGACTATTAACTATTGCGACGTTGGCTATGCAGTTTGGATGACAGGAGCTGACTTTGTGGTAGGATTATTGGGGTCTCTGTTCCAGACTGAGAAGAATCGATTAGCCGCTATTGAAAGCAGCAGAATCCAGAGTGCGTTAGACGATGCAAGCCACATCGCAGATGATTATCAGTGGTTACATGACGACGATGAATCAGCGGACAAAGGTGCGAATGCCGGTAGCGATTCTAACAGTCCACGAGCAGAGGAGGTTCAAGCTGTCGCCGATGGCCTTTGTGACTACTCTCTAGAGTTGATGCAGATGGCTGATCTTTTCGACTCGCCATTTCTTCACGAGAAAGTCTCCAACAAGACCTCTGCTTTGCCAGTTGCAGAAAGTACCAAGTCCTTGCTGCGTCACTCTGATGCTGCCACAGACACCGGATTAAAAGCCTCACCAGTCCTCAAGGCCAGTCCTCCATTGAACTCTAGTGTTGAAGTCAAAAAGTCCTCAGAGCCTCTCAATATAGGCCGTGTACAGAAAGAAGGACGATCAGCACTGCATGGCTTAAAAGGATCGCAAAAGATTCTTTTATTCACCAGCTACTGCTATGGCATGGTGGGTGTCCTCCTTCTCTCCTAGCGTATGTACTGGTGCTAACACTCGTGTCAATAGATTTCTGGAAAGCTTCTGGTTCAATCTGGTTCACCGCTCTCAGTATCAGATTTGGTTTTCGTCCCGCCGGACAGACTTTACCAGACTCCAGAGGGGGATCAATGGGCAAGCTTCGAAAAGCAAGTCGCCAATGTTTGCGCTTCTCTGGTGGAGTATCACGGAGTCAGTCTCCAGATCTCTGTCAGGAATGATAATGGAAATGATAGTTCATCCGAGAAGACATCCACTCCAAAGAAAACCCTAAGGCACCGAAAGAATATCATCGCCAACATCATCATCTATGGGCCTCCAGCACTCTGCGAATCAGTTGGAGACTACCTGTCCGCTGCCGGATTCTTCCTCCAACATCCAACGCATTGTAATCAAGATGTGCCGTATTTGAACCCTCACGTCCTTGGATTCGGCGAGGACAACCTTCAGTTCACGTCAGAGCCCTTCCCGGGCGAACCACAAGACGAAACAGAACTTGACCAAAACCCCCTTTCGAACTTCTATAGCAGTTCGGAGTTCGAGGAAACCGCGCAGCCAGACGGAATTGCGACTGCAATGTTCCCACATCAGAAAAAAGCATTGACCTTCATGATCGAGCGTGAAAGAGGGTGGAATGCCTCGAAAACCAGGAACGACTTCTGGACAACCCACGTCGATGCATTTGGAACCACGAGATACAAAAACACTGTATCTGGCGTAACTCAGGCAACGAGGCCAGTATCGCTTCATGGAGGCATACTCGCGGATGGAATGGGTATGGGAAAAACCCTCAGCATGCTCTCGCTAATTGTTGCAAACCCGTCCCGGAACGATGAGTACAACCAGCACGGGAAAAATGTCGTCAAGAGCACATTGATTGTCGTCCCCTCTAGTCTGTTTTTGCAAGCGTGGCAAGATCAGATAAGGATGCATTGCCGTCCAGAACATGTTCGCTATCAGATTTTACATGGCCCTGAACGACACAAGGTTGTCAATATCGGAGACTATGATATTGTTTTGACCACCTACAACACCGTCAGCGTGGACTGGAAGAGGAACAGCAGTAAAGAGGGCGTTGCTTCCCGCCCCAACGTTCTGTTCGAAACGTCCTGGTACCGCGTGGTCTTGGATGAAGCACACTTCATTCGCGACCGGAACACAAAAAATGCACACAGCGTCTATTCGTTGACGTCGCAGCGCCGGTGGTGCATTACAGGGACGCCCATACAGAACAGATTGACCGACCTATTCAGCCTTTTCCGGTTCCTGAGACTTGACCCCTTTGGCGATTATAAGGTCTTTGAAGAAGAGATCCTACGCCCGTGGAAGTCGAAATTGGACGACATAGCTAAGGCTCGTCTTCGGTACATTGTGAAGGCAATCATGCTGCGCCGTTCATGGACGCGCGTACACCTACGGGAACCAAAGGAATACGTAATTGAGGTTTCGTTCAACGCTCAGGAACGTGAGGAATATCAGAAAGCTGCGACACAGGGTATCAGCGACTTGGACAGTGTCCTTGCCGCAGACCAACAACCCTCCAATTCGGTGTATTTGAACTCCCTCCAAAACCTCAACGCCCTGAGATTCATCTGCAACCATGGTATTCGTCCAAGTCGTCAAGACGCTGAGTGGGATTCAAGCGGCGTATTCGAGACAGGTTCGCCAACAATCCCCAAAGAGGAGGCGGAATCCGGAGAGACGACACTTCTGCGCGATCTTCTCTCGGAGAAAAATGTTGGTGAATCTTCGTCTTTCAGGGCATCTTTCAGGGTCACAGATCTTGATGATTCTGACAACGAGTCCGTTCCGTCATTGATCAGCGGCGGCAGAAGTACGAGAGCTTCATCGGTAGATCCTACAGAAGAGGCTCCAGTACCGTGGGCTTTGAGCCTGGATCTGGTCTGTATACAATGCGGAAGCCAAAACTTGAACCCGGGGCAGGACAGTTATGACTTGGGCAGTGGCACGGACGCCTACACCGAACACATTCCGCCTCAGCTCTGCAAAAATTGTCTTGAACACGAAAAGCCCGTATCCTCAGACTTGTCAATCCACACTGAGCATGTAACGTCAGCCGAGCCGGCAAGCCAGGCCGGACAGTCGGTCATGAAGCGGTCGACCAAGATCATGGCTCTGTTGAGTCAGATCACCCACGTACCAACAAGCGAGAAATCCGTCGTTTTCTCTTGCTGGACGCAAAGCCTGTGCGCCGTAGAGGACGTACTGTCGCAAAACGGAATTTCATGTGTTCGTTATGAAAGCACATCGAACTTGGCACGGCAACTACGGGTGCTAGATATGTTTGCGCACGACCCTTCCATCCGAGTGATCTTGATGCCCATAGCCTGCGCAGGTGTGGGTGCGGGTCTCACAGCAGCGAGCCACGTCTTCGTTCTGGAGCCTCAGTGGAATCCGACGGTCGAGGCGCAAGCGATAGCCAGAGTCGTCAGATTAGGCCAGACACAGCAGGTATCGGTGTACCGCTTCGTGGTCAAGGACACGTGCGAGCAGAGCATCATGAAGATACAGACGCAGAAACTCAGCCTGGCCAACCTGGTTGTGGATAGGTCGACTCTGCAACGGGGTCAAGTTGGAAAGAAACAGCTTCATCAACTGCGTGGATTGGTGTCGTTAGTGTCGTAGAATTTATTATATCCGCGGAACAAAGATAATCCGAGATGCTGCTCAAGCTGCCCGAATTGGAAATTTCTCCGCATCTTCAAAACTTCTCCAAGTGCCCGAGAGGTTACGTCGCATCTCACAATCACCTTCCTCATCATCTTTGATGGGCGTTATCTTCCATGATCTGGGAGAGCACACCTGCCAAAGACTATGCGCAAGTGCTTCAGCACATGTGCGAGAGTTTTCAGCCATGAGAACCCCTTAGTATGTCGCTCACACTAAGTCCTTTCCCCACCAAATGGCATTGAGCAACATCACCCGCTCTCTCTCTCTCTCTCCGCGCGACAGCATGCTGAAGCCATACTGATCTTCTGCCCATCTTCTTCTCTAGGGTATTCCCCGCTCCCCTGCCCCGGGCAGCAAAGGACCACCGCCAACCATCCCACGCGCCCAACGGGGTCTCCCTCAAAAACGCCCGCTCCGCAATGTCAAGCACGCCATCGCCGTGTCCTCTGCCAAAGGCGGCGTCGGCAAGTCCACGCTGGCCGTGAACCTCGCCCTCTCATTCTCCCGACATGGTCTGCGGACGGGGATTTTGGACACGGACATCTTCGGGCCCTCGGTGCCGACGCTACTCGGCCTGTCCGACGCCGGTGAACCCAAACTCACCGGGCAAAACATGCTGGTGCCTCTGACGAGCCACGGGCTCCAGAGCATGTCCATGGGATACCTGCTGCCGAGCGAGTCGGCGCCCGTGGCGTGGCGCGGGCTGATGGTGATGAAGGCGCTGCAACAGCTCCTGCACGAAGTTGACTGGTCGTCTCCCGCGCCCCTCGACGTGCTGGTCCTCGACCTCCCGCCGGGCACGGGCGACGTGCAGTTGACAATCGGACAGCAAGTGGAGCTGTCGGGCGCGGTGATCGTGTCGACGCCGCAGGACATTGCGCTCAAGGACGCCGTCAAGGGCGTCGAGATGTTCCGCAAGATGAACATTGACGTGCTGGGCATGGTGCAGAACATGAGCGTCTTTGTCTGCCCGCACTGTCACCAGGAGACCAGGATCTTTGCCCACAGTCACGGTCCGAACGCGCAGCACAGTGGCGGTGGCAGCGGCCCAGGCGGCGCAGAGGCCAAGGCGGCGGACCTCGGCGTCGATTTTCTCGGCGATGTCCCCCTCGACGCGCGCATCTGCGCCGACGCCGACCGCGGCATGCCTACCATCGTCGCCGAAGAGGCCAGTGGCGTCAAGGTCAATTCTGGGTACTATGAGCGCATTGCCGAGAAGGTTGCCCGGAAGATTGGGGTGGCGTGGCAATGATGACGATCATGCCACGGGACTAGCTCGCGAAGGGGTTGTGGGATGCACATTTATTTGACCGATCCGTCAGGACAGAAGGTTGATTAACGCGTATCTCTCTGCTGGTGCAAAGCCAGACATGAGAACCAGCAAGAGCTCACCATGTAGTCACACAGCATCACATCTTACCACTCACTCCTGCGGCCGGTTGAGAGAGGAGTGCATACATGTTCTTGTATACCAACCACCACGCGAGCCAGGTAGGGCTCAGCTGAATGTGATGTTATGTGATGTTCTATGGTGGATTTGCTGTATTTGCGTTTGTACTTGGAACCAGCACTTGTCCTTGGCCTTGTACCCCATCTGCGTCCTTGTGGTTTTGATATGGTATAGCGTATCTAGCTGTCTTGTATTATACTCTATCTTCCCACCTACCTACCTACCTACCTACCTACCTGTTATGTAGGACATTCATGGTCCTCGATCCCTCTCCCTCTGACTCTGTGACGCTGTGACGCTCTGACAACCTAGCGCTCTGACGCTGTGAAGATCCCTAGTATGTATGTATGTATGTATGTATGATATCCATCGTGCATCCCTTTTATAGTACATACATACATACATGCCTACCTACTCTAGGCCCTTAAGGCTACGCATGCTGCAATCACATGCTCTTCTGGCTGGATTGAATTGCATTGCGATTGGTATGTATCTAACCGGTCAACTTTGTCCTTGTACATGACATGACATGACATGCATGAACCAGCTCGGAAAAAAAGGCTTCGTTATCCTTGTGTGCGTAGCACGAACGCTGTCATCAAGACTCCTCATACTCTGCCACGTGGTCCGGACTGTGTGATGGCTTCCTCCCCAAGATTGCCTTGCGCAACCCAGGCAATGAACAGAGCACTGGCTGACTGGCAACATGCAACCCTCGACCGTGAGACTTGCACGATTGTCACTCCGCATTTTGGCTTCGTCGGTTTCACTTGTCTTCTTGGAGGCTGGGATTCGATCGAAGGGGATATTCTCGTACAATGACCAGCAGAGGTTACACAATGGCTCTCTTTTACCCATTACTCCTGTCAACGATTAAGCTTGACAGACGCTGTTGACGTGCAAGAAAGCGCCCGCTTCTGTGATAAGGGGAACTATGCGTGGTTGACATTCCTGGTCATTCGTCTGGCGGCAGCCTTTAAAGAAGGAGTCGACATTATATGCAAATCCGGTCCTCGGAGCGGATGGCTCAATCAAAGGTTATCCGCTTGCCCTGGAAGGTTGCCTGGCTTTGGTCCTGCATCTTTCGCCTCTTCGCCGCTTCCCAAGAGGGATGAAGAGAGCCTTGATCATCACGCGAGTTTGCCTTGGGCTTTGGTGGGTGACCTGGGCGGGCCGCCGCATGACCCCCTGTGGGCTTCTCGCTGGGTTTTCTGTCGTGAAATCTGCCTCGAGGGCGGTCGCTGCGATCCACAGCACCTCTCTTCGGATCCCATCCTGCGTTTTTCCCCTCCTGATCCCTCTGCTTCTCGAGGTGTTTGGCCTTTTTACCGAACTTGAGCTCCGCGATTTGTTGTCGGGCACGCTGCCCACGTCGATTTTTCCGAGGTTTGGGCTGCGCAGGGCCTCGATAACCGTTCGCGTCATCTTCAGATTCTGATCCAGAATAGTAGCCTGCCATGCTGAGGGATGGTAAAAATGCAGTTTTGGTGGTCGGCCCAGTTGAGGGTGGCATTCGAGAGGTTCCACCTTCACCCTCGGATGAATCGCTGGGGGATGGGGATATAGAGATATCGTCGTCTCCAACATCTCGTCTGGTATCAGACATTTGCTTGACGCCTTTTTGCGGCAGATCTGAGTCTACAGCGACTCCTGTATCGGACTCGAACTCATCCTCGTCTTCAGAAGACGCCAAGCGACCCTTTGCGAGTTCAAATATGTGATCATCCTCGAGTTCGTCCGGGCTTTCAGACCTGTCGGTGGAAAAGCCGTTGAACTCGTCCTCCTCCAATGACTTCTCCCTCGTACCCGTCGCTTTTCGGTGCACTTCTTTGGTCCCTTTTGAAGCGACTTTCGGATCCTGGGGAATCTCAAGTGCGGTATACACCGTTTCCATAATCCCAGGTAACACCTGTTTGACAGGATTCGAATTGAACAATCTCCCAATTACATTCGCCTCGGCGCTTGACTTGACGTGTTCCAGTGGAGGATCTTCGCCATAGGCCTTGATAAATATCGGATGCTCCCTGATTCGTTTCGTCTTAACCAAGTGCTTCAAAAGTTGATTCTTGGCCGTTTGCTCGAGCTCCAGCTGTTTGAGGACGACGACCTCTTCTCGCAGTCGCAGTAACGTCTGGGGGTCGTCGCTTGCATTTTTCTGGCGGCGGCCTAGTTTCTGTCTTTCAAAGCCTCGTGCCAGCTTTAGAGCATCCTGAAGGATCTTGACGCTCCGAGTGACCCTGGCCCTCAGGCCCGACACCTTTAACCCGAGGTATTGTGGCTCTTTTCCTGGCTCTCCAGAATCGTCACTGTCGCGTTTTCGCTTCGACATTGTCATAAGCGTGGTAGAAGTGCGTCAAGGAGCTCATACGTTAGTAGTACCCATAGCAAACATGACTGATGTCTACGATATTTGAGCTGTGATTGAGTATCTAGCAGAGGAAGGAATTTGATCAAATTATTTTCAAATGACCAAAACTTGCTTGGTGATGGTTTGCTTAAGTAATGACATTCAACTAAGTCTAATATGAGCTAGCGCGCCTCTAGCTTCGGCAGCTCCCTGCAACTCTACGTGTACTTGTATTGTACCTGTTTCGTACTATCACGTGACTAGATACATAGACTTTGTACGAGGACGCCCTGCAGCGAGGCAAACGATAGACAAGGCAGGGAAAAGACCCTCGTGGGACTCGTAAACACCAAAAGGCAACTTCAACACCGGTCAGCTTGATTTCGGCAGTGCAAGTCATGCATCACGTCAGGAGAAGGCAGCAGCACCAGCAGGGCATCATCTTACCACAAGGTGCCCAGGCGCGCCAGGATTGCCTACCAATTGGAAGCTGATTCTTAGTTAAGGGGCCTTGAGGCTGAGACGCGACGAGCTGAAATCCCCCGAGTTCTGCCAAACCACCTCCTCAGTCATACTCTCATACTCTCATATTACCCAGGCTGCCATCACTTCTTCTTATTGTCACCGTCATCAGCCAACTTCCATCTCTTCTCTCTCGTCTTTCATCGCCCTTATTGCTCGAGTAGCCGTTGCTCTCCCACCATTCTTCACACAACCCAGCTAGTCTCCACACGGAACATTCCTGACTACGAATATGGCGCTTACAGTCTCAAAAGCCCTGCTGATTCTGTTGTCCCTGGCCGGTTTCTGGACGCTCTGGGGGTTTCCATATCAGAATGGCCTCCTCAAGATCTTAAGCCAGCAATCAGAGCCGGGCGCCGTTATTCCCGGCCCAACCTCAGCTCCCATGAAGCAGACCTACACCGGCATTGGCCCGATCGATAAACAACTGACGGTCTTGGTCAGCTTCTTCTACACTGCCATTGACGGTAACCGCGCAGATGTGTCGCTGTCTTTCCTCTACCTGGGCGGTCAAGTTCTTGCCGCATGGGTCTTAATCATGGTGGAGGGACTCCGAAACGGCAATCGAGGCAGTTTCCTGCTCACCGCGTAAGTGTGAAGCTAGATCGTGGAATGGGTTTCGTGACTCCATCTGACCATTGACAGAACAACACTGCTTGGCCTGGGGGTTGCCATTGTAGGCTATGCTTGCGTCGCACCGTTGTGGTTTGCTCTGCACCTATGGACGTCGCCCACCGTGTCCAAACCCAAGGACTATCAACTTTACGTTGACGTACCAATCAAAATCGCCATTGCACCCATCAGCATCCTCGTGGGGTTCGGGCTTCCGTCCCTGCTAATGTGCCTTCCAGCTCCAACGATAGTGTCATTTGAGACGAAGCAAACGTGGACGGGGATCCAGCAGGGTTGGTCGATTTGGATTGGTTTGACACAATTGATCCTGACCACTCTGGCCCTGAACGTTGACCAACGGGCCTCCATTCTGACCGAGAATGATAAGCGATCAAAGAGTGCCAGGTACCTCCGACTTGCATATGCATTCGCAATCATGTCATCGGCGGGTTCTCATCTGGCGGCGCTGAGCTTGTCTAGCTTGGCTTACCTCTTTCCCGTTCTCTTCAGTTCCACCTATCTGCCGCAGCTTCAACCTGCTAGGATCTTTGTTCCTGTTGTGCCCTTTGGACAGCCACAGGTCAAGGTGCTCGCAGACGGTGCGCTGTGGTTCCTTCAGTGGGACATCGTTGTCGGGGTCTCAGCCTCGCTTCTGTGGGGTTTGACCCTACGAGATGCAGGTAGAAACGGGAAGGCTACCGTTGGGCAGGCATTTTTCAGTCTCATCAAGACCATTGTAACTGCGGGCTTGCTTGGTCCGTGTGGCGCTGCTGCTGTTGCCGTCTGGACTCGTGATGAATTAATTTTGGGGAGATCTAATGCTGGGGAAAAGAAAGACAAGGGGATCTGAAGGAGAAGACGAATGCACAAGAAACACAATGGCACCGTGGTACCGTGGACGGTTCTTGACTTTCACGGAGATTCTTGGTCCTTTTCTGCGGGCGTTGGCTTTTTCGGAAGGTATTCCATGCTTTTTAGAGAACAGTGGTCGGATACGTGAATTTGTGGAAAGTGCCGAGTACAAGAGAAGGAGAAGGATTTGAGAAAGTCTGATGATGGTCCATGGTGGCAATAGGAGCGGGCCAAAAGCCACCAGTGGACAGAAGACTTTGGCGCAGTCGCACCTATTTTTGGGGGCGGAAAGAGCGGCCGTCTTTTAAGCATTGGATGTTCCTTCGCAGTCAAGCTTAGGCGAGCCTGAAGCCTTTTACTAACCAACCAAGCCTACTACCAAGCTTGCTTGGCCTCTGCTAGGCTTGACTTAATACCTGCCCATCTGCTCTCTGTTAGGCCTGCTTGGGGCTGAAATGAATCTCAGAGTTTAGGGGGACTTAGTGCTATCGGGAGCCATTCTTCAGCTGACCCGGGCGGGGCACAAGCGAGCCTTGGGAAGATCGATCTTCAATCATCTTCTGTTTCCTCGCTGGCCAGGCCGACCGGACGGCATCCTGCAATCACAAAGTCACTCAGCTGGGAAGCTACGACGATGACGTGGTGCGTTTGGGGCTGCCACTTGTGCAGTCCAGCCGCTCCCAGACTGCGGCTCACTCCTGGCCTTATAGGGGACGAGGAGAAAAGTGATCAAGCCAAATCAACAACGAGCCACTCGCACTCCTTCCAACCCTCGTTTGCCTCCCAGAAGATTTTCTCTTGTTGAACTGGCCCTCTCACCCAGTGTTGCACCATCCACCAGTTCCTGCCACTCCTTCGGGGCTGTGTAACAGAGTCTACCAACGGAATCTGCCCTTCATCTCCCTCGTTCATGTGTACATAACACGGTCACCGTTCGTTTTGATTCTTCCTGTCCACCTCACCTCGACCTACGACCAACTGCCTTAGCCTTGGCTGTAACATCGACCAAACGTCAGACTATCCACCATGTATCTTCTTGCCGGCACGGCCATTGCGGCTCTCGCAACTTCGTGTGCCGCCTCACCAGGCTATCTCAAGCTCGGTCTGCAAAGAAGGGCCCCCCCGGAGGGCAGATTAATACGCAGACAAAACTCGGGTGGAAGTGTCGATGCACTCGTGACACAGAACACCAATAAAGCCGAATACCTGGTGAACATCACCGTTGGCACGCCTCCACAGGATTTAAGTGTTACCCTTGACACCGGCTCTTCAGATCTTTGGATTCCCGCATCGTCAGCAAAACTATGCCAGCAGGGCAAGTGCGACTTGGGCGCATTTGATCCAAGTAAATCAAGCACTTACAATGTTATTGAGGAAGGCGGATTTAACATAGTAAGCTCCCATTCCCAGTGTGACGGAAGATTTGCGAGTGGAAGGGCTCTCAAACTGACGCATACACTCCACACAGACATATGTGCAAGTTGGAGACACCGACGCTGGCGACTGGAGTTCAGACACGATCACAGTCGGTGGATCTCCGTCCATTAAAGACCAACAGCTCGGAGTGGCAACTGCGTTGTTCGACCAACATGGAGTAATGGGGATTGGATTCGACACCATTGAGGCATCCAACGACAGCCCGAACGGCGTCTATCCCTCAGTCTTGGACAACCTCAAGTCGACCGGGATCATTGACCGCAAAGCCTTTAGCTTGTACTTGAATGACCTGGAAGCAACCAAAGGCGCAGTTATCTTCGGGGGCATCGACACAACAAAATATTCGGGAGACCTTGTTGCCCTTCCACTCCAACCCGGTCCAGATGGAAGTGTTTCAGAATATTTCGTCACCCTGACAAGCGTCTCTTTTTCAGATTCGGCGGGTCAAACCACTCAATTATCGCCTGAAGGGTATGCGCAGGCTGCCTTGCTTGATTCGGGTACCACCAACACCCTTTTGACCAACGATGTCCTTGGCCCCTTGGCTCTCGGATTGGGGGCGGTTGTCGATCCTTCTGGAGAGGCCTACCTAGTCCCATGCAGTCTTTCGTCGGCCAATGGTACCATCGATTACTCGTTTGGCGGCGAAGACGGCATCACAATACAAGTCCCTGTTTCGCAGGTGGTGGGCGGTCAAGTATACACATCGTCAGAATTTGACGATCCGTCAGGAGGCTGTGTGCTAGCTTTTGGGTCTACAGCCGAAGGTGGTGGGGCCAGTATCTTTGGGGACAGTTTCTTGAGGAGTGCGTATGCGGTTTTTGATATCGACAACCAGATCGCAGCGCTTGCGCAGGCCGTTGAAAACGAAGAAAGCACGAGTAGCATTGTGGTTTTCCCCACAGGAACAACCATCCCGAGTGCGACAGTCACCGCAACTGCAACAGGAACTCAACTGACCGAACTGGTCTCGGAAACAGATATCCCGACTGCCAGTGTCCAAAGCTCCACCCTCGTTCCAGGAACGCCGACATTCAGCTTGGAGGCGGCATCGTCGACAGCTACGACAACAGGAGGGTCGTCGTCGTCGTCTTCATCGTCATCGGCGGCAGCAAATAATGCGGTCAATGCGGCCATTCCGACCGCGGCTCTGTTGGGACTGGGACTGGCGGCGGCGGGAATGGTGGGACTTTAAAATTTGCCGTTGTGTAATGCAAACGGGATTGACTCTGGATTCGGTGAATGGCTCACACACGAATACATATAGCAAGCATCGGCGCATTGATCGAGCACTGTTTCACCCCGCATATACAAAGGAGTTGTTGGCTCAGGGAAAGGTACGAGGTACTCCATATATACATGTGAACTAGGTACACCGCTCTTTCAGATGCCCACTGTGCCGCCAGATCGCGGTCCTGTTGTGATTCGCGTCAGTCAAAACAGACAGATTACCCCTCCTCCAGTAAGTCTCGTAGAAACCCATGCTATGCAAAAAGCGTATCCTCCCTCAATTTCAACTTTCGTGCGGATCAAAGACATCTACATTTCCACCAGAGCTGTCACTAGGACAAGATGAGTTTTCCACCACACGCGCTTCGTATCGGCACGAGGGCATGTGATTGGTCGCAAGGCCATCCCCGGCATCATCACAAGCATCTTCGTCGCTCCGCACAGTTATCGCAACCGCGAACCACCCCAGCTACGACATGACTTCTGACCTTGATACCCCTCCATAAAGACAACCCCTTCTCCTCGTCCAGCTCATCTGCCTCCGGTCGCAACGTCCCATCGAATCGCCCTCCTAACTCCGTGCAATCGATCTGCGACACCGAGCACACTCAAGTTACCCCTCACACGATGGTTTCGATTTGAGTCACTCTCTAATCCCCGTCTCTCCGTCTCCGATCGACCTTCTGCGCCTTTAAACACGCCGTGATCCGTTGAGATTACAGCGAGGCGCGCCCAGGGTCACCGGAGACATCACTGATCCAGTATAACACATGAGCTACAATCTCTGGCGCTCTTTCTTCGAAGATGATGTCGATACATTTCGACAGTACCTGGCCAACGCCACTTTCTCCTCCGCGGCACCGAGAACCCCGGGCGCCGGACAAGTTGGTAGCGCGGCGTTGAAGATAGGCAGCCCTGGGAATCTCGCTGTCTCGCCAAAGACGCCTTTCAAGTTTCGAAAGAGCTCGGGAACTACACCTCTCAGCGCGACTCCTGGGAAAAATGTCGCGCTGGTACTCACGAGGGCGGAAGTGAACACCAAGGACAGTTTTGGTCGGACAATTCTTCATCATGCCGCGTCCTCACAGTCTGATGATGCCCTGGCCTTCGTCAAGGCCTTGTTGGAAATGCCTTTCCTGGACCTCTACGCCCAAGATTTGGAGAGTGGGTGGACACCCCTCCACCGTGCATTATACTTTGGCAATATTTCAGTGGCCCATGCTCTGATGGCTCGGGATATACAAAACGCCACGGATTACACAACCAATGCGCAGCACTCCCTTGCTGGTGGACTGGTCAAAATCAAAGATCATGAAGGCAACAGCCCTTTTGAGGTGTTTGGATTGACTATTGCTCCCCGTTCTCTTCAGCAAGATTCCTCCACTCTCCCGCCTGGGATGCGAGACGACGATAGCATCAACGGAGTGGACGACAGTGGTGACCACCAAGATCATGACCGAGCCAGGCGTCATGTGACTCCCCTGATAGATCTTGCTGGTGATGAAGTCTACGCCTTTGGTAGTAACAAAAACCTGTCACTGGGCTTGGGCGATGGGGATGATAGGCATTTCCCCGAGCGCCTTCACTTCGAGCGTCCCGACCACTTGTTACGTCGTCTTCTCGATGATCACCTTGCGGAACGACGCAAGTCGTGGGTCCACGAAGACCTAGCGGACAGTGTTGGGGATCTCCAGTCACATTCCGATCTGCCAGCAATCATCCGTTATCGTCCCATCACGATTCAGAACGTGATCATGTCAAAGCTACACACGGCCGTGTTGACCAGCGATCCAATATCCAATCTGTACATCTGCGGGTATGGACCTGGTGGCCGTCTGGGGAGTGGTGACGAAAACACCAGTTTTACGTATCGCTGCATTCAAGCTGGTGGTCTGGCTAAACGACGTATCTCGTCGATAGCCCTTGGCCAAGATCATTCCGTGGCTGTGTGCTCCCAGGGCGAGGTCTATACATGGGGAAGCAATCGCTTCGGACAGCTGGGATATGCACTTCCCGAGGTATCCAAGAATGAAGTCCCAACCCAATTGATTCCGCGCCAGCTTTTCGGTTATATCAAAAAGGAAGTTATCATCGGGGCCGCAGCATCCGCTATTCATTCCGCAATATATACGGCTTCTGCAATGTACACGTTCGGCAAGAATGAGGGCCAACTGGGCTTGACCGATGCTGAGGCGCGCTCTCTGGAAGTGCAAGTCTTACCGCGTCGTGTTGGTGTTTCGGTCTTGCAATCTCCAATTAAATCAGTGAGCGCAATCGACCGAGCTACAATTGTTCTGCTCGAAAATCACGATGTATTTGTCTTCACGCATTATGGCTGGACTAAGCTTACATTCCCGCTGGAGACCTTCACAAACTACTATATGGGCAACAACCTTTCGACAAGATTCAATATGGAATCCAACTACATCAAACAGATAACAAGTGGTGGCAATACAATTTGTGCAATGTCCTCCTTCGGAGAAGTATATTCGATTGATGTTCCCAAGGTCCCGGAAACTGTACCATCGAACATGTCAACAACCAACCCTACCAAGGCACGCAATGCTCTGCCTGCACCTTCGCGGCTCTGGTCCCTCCGCAAAGATCATATGTCGGCCATTGACGTTGCTGTGGGCCAGGACGGGTCCATAATTCTCTGCACAGCATCAGGCTCCGCCTGGCGCAAGGAAAAGCGTGCCAACATCAAAACCGTACGTGATACAAAGTTGGGTCCAGGACGGCCGAAGGACTACAAGTTCGTCCGTATTCCCAATCTGACTGGAGTTATCGCTGTCAGGAGCAACGCCTTTGGGGCCTTTACAGCTGTGCGCAAGGATGTCAGTACAACCCGCGATCAGATCGTGCTCGCACCACCAAGCTTGTGGAGAGATGCTTTTCGCTTGTTGCCTTTTCGAGAATACGGAGTGTCGCAGACGGTACCTGTTGCAGAGGTCGACGCGTGTCACGTCGCTCAAGCAGTGATCAGCAGAAGCTCAGCTGAAACGGACATCCTCAATATGTGTCAGCGTCACGAACCACTTTCGCAGAGTCAATACGATGTATGGATCACTTCTACCGTCACGGACGTACGGATCCCTATCCACTCCTTTATGCTGAAAGGAAGAAGCCGGGTTATGCGCACCGCGCTGGCCGAAGTGCAAGAGACGTATTACTACTCAATTCCTGATGTCATGTCAATCGAATACGGTCAAGACGGCCAGATCCAAGTTTCTTTTCAAGGGGCAGACTTCCTGACTCTTATGAACCTCGTTCTATACTTATACACTGACAACCTGGTCGATGTGTGGCATTATACGTCCAAGGCACTGCAGTCCGCTGCTCGCTTCAGGTCGGTACGCGTCGAGCTTATGAAGATTGCAAGTCATCTCGAGATGCGAAGTCTTGAACGTGCTGTACGAGTAATGGTCAACCCCGCCCGCAGTCTGACGAACGACATGG
The DNA here is from genome assembly GCF_001646965.1 of Fonsecaea nubica. Lineage (NCBI taxonomy): Eukaryota > Fungi > Ascomycota > Eurotiomycetes > Chaetothyriales > Herpotrichiellaceae > Fonsecaea > Fonsecaea nubica. Next base: position 483,153 of record NW_019173682.1, read on the forward strand.
AGCTTGCAGTGGTGGATCCCGATTTCTTCTCGGACGCCGATGTGATTGTGGAACTCGCAGACGACGCCGAGCTTCCTGCACATAGCGTCCTGCTGTGCAACCGATGTCCCTTCTTCGACGGTCTGTTCAACGGGAGAGCTGGCGGCATGTGGATGGCTTCACGACGGAGTAACGCTGAAGATCAGGCAGCCGCTGTACGTGTCGATCTGAAGCACATTGATGAGAAGATCTTCGTCATGGTGCTCCGACACCTTTACGCTGACACTGGAGAAGAACTTTTTGACGACGTTGTCACTAGCAGTTTGGACGAATTTGTTGACATCGTCATTGAGTTAATGTCAGTGGCCAATGAGCTCATGCTGGATCGACTCGCACAAATCTGCCAGAAAACACTCGGCAGGCACGTCAATCTCAGAAATGTGTGCCCCATGGTCAACATTGTTGCAGAGTGTACAGTCGATTGCTTCAAGAATGCCGCACTCGAGTACATTTGCCTGAACTTGGAAAGCATGTTGGAGCTGAAGCTGCTGGACGACTTGGACGAAGATCTGCTTGTTGAACTCGATAAAGTCGTCCAAGCCAACCAGTTAGCCTTTCTCCCTTTTGCTCGAAGCAATCGAGCTGCGACTGAGCTGTTGGAGAATTACCCAGGGCTGTTAGGTCAGATTGAGGCTGGCCGGCAGACGAGGATAGATTCTATGAGGCTAAGATCAAGACTGATTGAAGACGAGGGACGGTTTGCAGCATCGATGAAGTCGCGATACGGAAGCCTGGAACGCGCGAGCTGCTCGCCCCACAACAAGAGCTCCTTACCAACGCCCGTGGATTCATCACCACCTAGTACTCCAAGCCGCAGCCCAGCGATCAAGGCAAACGACGCAGAGGATGATCTCCCGTTCGACATGGATGGCGATGAACCAGACCTGCCCCCAGCGTCGAATAGCGAAAACACCCTGCATGCTCCCGGCAAAAAGGATCTGTCTCTTGGGCGTGCCGCTTCATCTGCAACAACAACACTCCCTGTAAATGATTCACCTCCTTTGATGACGAGGTCGCGGGAAGCGATTTCCAGTTCGCTAAGGTTCAATGACGAAGACTCACCTGAGTCTGCTGTCATTGGAACAGCTACCAATGGTTTTGCGGCACAGAGAACTGCATGGAGGGTTCCTACTCAAGGTGTCAAGAAAGACGGTCTCAAGGACATTATGGAGCAAGCCTCAGCTGCGCGAGTGTCGAATTTGACTCAGGCAATGCGGACTGCTTCAACGGGATCAAAGGCCAATGCCAAAGTTTCGCAGAAGGAACGCAAGCGGCAGCAACAACAAACCAAAGAGCAAAATACCAACCCCTCGGGTCTTTCGGCCGTCAAACCTACGACAAACAGTCCCTCTTCGCCATGGCAGGCAATTGCAAAGACTACCAAGCCCAATTCCTCACCGACTGTATTTGCACCAATCGAGGCGGTCAAAGAGGCTGCTGTGAAGCAGCCAATGACAATGCGTCAGACTGTTGCCCGAGGCACCTCAACCACCGGTTCATCCCCTAAGGGATCAGCTGGTGCGGGACCTGCAATCGGTCTCACAGCTCCTTCCAAGCCGGCAGCTCCACAAATCCAATCGATCCGTCATACACCACTGCCAACGAGGGCCTCAGCGGTTGACGCACGCACATCAATGGCTGAGATCTTGGCTCAACAGCAAATAGAAAAGATTGCGGTCAAGGAGGCGATAGCGAAGAAGTCTCTTCAAGAGATCCAGCAAGAGCAGGAGTTTCAGGAATGGTGGGACAATGAGAGTCGGCGAGTGCAGGAACAAGAAGCGCAGGCCAACGCGGCTGCTACCGCTCGTCGTGGAAAAGGCGGCCGTGGACGAGGGGGACATCGTCGAGGGGGGCCACAGGGCAAAGCATCGACAGTTGTTGAGGCTGGTGAGCAGCAGAAGAAATCTTCAATGGGCTCGGCCTCGGTGAGACAGGAATCTGGATCAGGACAAGGAATTGGGCCAAGTAATGGGCTGCGAGGCAGTGCCAGCAGTGCACGAGCCCGGGGTCAAGGGAAACCGCAGCATTCTCATCGAGGGGCAAGGCATCAATCATGAAGGAGTCATAGAGGCTCAGAGAGGGACACGATTTTGGAGAAAGAGTTTTTGTACATCATGATAGAAGGGATTTGCTTCTGTAGGGGCGTGGGGGAGTCGCCAGTTGTATCGAAACACGCTAACAGTGGCTGAACAAGGAAATGCTTCTTTTGCCCTGGTCCCAATCAACCTGGGGCCTTTCAGTCCCCTGAGGTGCATTAGCAGAGGAATGGTCCTCCTCATTGGCAGTATTCTTCCTGGTGACAGACGACTAAGGGGAATGAACATCTGTGCTCGTAGAAGTCCTCGGGTAACAAGGTCCTGCATCAACAAAGATGTCGTGCCATACCCGACACGGAAAAGCTCCAGCAGCCTGGCAGTTCAGATTCCCTCTAGCACCGGCACTTTGCAGCGGCCCGCACACAAAAGGGCCGCACGCGTGTTTGCCTGGAAGAAACAAGGGAGAATAGAAAGCTGAAGATCAAGGCTAATGGCACAAACGACAAACCTCACCACTGATGCCTTGGAATAGCCAAAGGGGAGCCTACAGGTAACAGGCAGCAAGGAGCACACACAAGGAAATTCTTTCCTGGTTTGTTCCAATCGACCCTCCAGCGTGCTGTGGAGAAGAAGCCCCGGCTGGATTGACGAGGATCCATCCAGTCAGCCTTGGTGATTTTCTCGAGACAACAATAATGACTCTAAACGGACCATTCGAGGGGGCACTGTGGTGATAATATTTCCCCCCTTTTGTACCAAATGAGGACCTTGGAATCAGCCTTAGTGCCACGGGGAAGCTGAAGTTGGCGTAGCCACGGGCGGATTCGGGACGAGGTGGATTGATGGGGTTCGCAAATCGATTGGGTTGAGCCATCGCCAGCAGATCATTTGCGCGAAGGAAGAGGACGGGCTTCTGCGTTTGAAGCGGGGAAGGAATATGAATGGTAGAATGAAAAGGAGTTGACGACCTAAATCGACATGTGGCCTTGCGAGATGTCGACATTTTCGAGATTGTGTGCGTGGGAGAATCTCAATCGTCAGACAAGGAGGCATGGGGGGACGTGACGGCACGGCGGCACGACAGAAAGACGCATGTCAGTCAAAATAAAGCAGCCTATGGGGCGCACTTGGATGGGGGTTCCATCCACAGGGATTAAGGTACGATGCAGGCGATGCAGGCATTGCCCAGGGTCGTGCATATGGGGACATAATATGATAGCTGGCTAGTAGTAGCAAAAAAAGAAGACGGGGAATAAGAGCGGTGATGAGAGGGAGTATCTGCAGGTGAGAAGAGTGAGTGAGCAAGAAAGAGCTGCAGGGAGAAGAAGAGGTGAACGAGTCCTCTCGGTATACACGGTACTCCTGCTCTTCTTCACCGCAGCCGTTGTTTGGACGTTTTTCCCTTCACCGGCCAGCCCACCGCAGGCACCACAGGCACCGCAGTCCACCGCAGGCCACCATACAAGTCCCGTAGACAGGGCCAAGAGATCGTACAGTTAGTCAGGTACTAAACTCGTTTGGTTCAACAGCTCCCACCCTCTCTGCCCACCCTGCCCACCCACCCCCAGAGCGCATGATGCGTGAAACCTGCTACTACTACGGCTGCGCTGCTGCTGCTGCTGCTTCTCCTGCTGGCCATCCGCCCTCGATATACATTTTTCCCGACATTCGATGACTCTTCCAGTACTTATCTCTTCCCTTTCTGTCTCCCACCTCATCGTCCTCAGTCCTGCTCCACCCCCATTCTGACTCCTGCTCGTTGTTGCCTGCTCACCTCTATCCTCTCACTTCATCGCCTTCGCATGACCCCAATCTGACCCTGGTCCAAAGTACCTCACGCCGCCAGCCCGCGCGACCTCCAATCACATGCGGCCTTCGTCATATGCCCACGACTCGAGACCATCTTGAACGGAAGCACCTCAAACCTCAACCACATAACTCTCCGCTGACCATTTCCATCCCACTTTATCCCTCTTCTCGGTCTGACGCCACAATGGCCCCTTCATCGACTTAGTCTGGTCTTTTAATTACGTCCATCAGCCTTGTACATCAAAGTCCCAGATGCCTTGACCGCTACCCACACCTGCGCCAGGACTGCTGCATACGTTTTGTGGATATCACATTAATGAAGAGCAATGGATGGCTACCGAATACCCATCAGTCCCAACTCACCCCTTCAACGCTAAGCCAGGCACACTGGAAGTGAAAATAACAGCACCCAATTTACGTTCAAGATCCCGTTTGACGCAATATGCATCAACACCCTCGTCCGCCTCCTCTCACAGCATCCCCCGCCGCCTCTGAGCAAACAAACCCTAGCCGCACCAACAACCCAAGAGATCGAGACGTCCAGGCTCTCCGAACAAACTCTCCTCTCACCCAAGGCTCCGGTTCGTCCGAGGACTTTGCTTCTGCCCGTCAAGATCAACCTGCGGACAACCCCGGCGTCCAAATGCAGAGGCTCAATCAGGTCATCCAGAACTTCCATACCAAGTCCGCCTTGATTATCCTGCAGTCTCGAGTCGAATTGGCACCGGCCTACTCTCAGAAGACGAACGATAAGAGAGTGAATCGGTGGTTCAACATTGACATTGAGGAGACGGATGAGTACAAAGATGACATCAAGAGGTGGAAGACATGCGATGTCGACTCCAACAGGCCTCCTCCGTTGGTCATTGAGCTTTTCCTGAGCACCGAGTCTTTGCAACAAGGCCAGCGACTGGTCATTGTGGACGAAGACGGCAAGAGATGGGATGTCATGAATACCTTGATGTCAGCCCATAGTGCTTTGCGCGGGAACCAGCGTCGAATGGCGGACATGGATGAAGTCATCCTCGAGCGGTGGACTATAGAGCTCGGTGAACCGACAGCTCCCATCCCTGCAGATCTCGCTATGGTGCTGCCACTGGTTTACAAAAAGAGCATTGTTTTCTTCAGATCTCTCTACACCTACAGCAATTTCCTGCCAGCTTGGAAATTGTCAAGGAAGATTGGCAAAGGACGCTCACATATGGCGATGAAGCTGGGCTATAGATTGGTCGACGGCTCTCACATGCGGAGCTTGTCTCGCTCCGACAACCTGGGCACGCGACTCTTCGACAGCAACTCGGGCGTCTTGTTGTCCTACGATTTTGGTATAACAGATTCACCTGCTGGTCCTTTTTCTGTCAAGGTTGATTACCGCCAGAACTGTGATTTTCGGATAGACGACTCCGAGGAGTTGCTGAGCTCTCGGTTCTTGGGCGCTGATGACGAGCTATTTCGGCCTTCATTACCCAGTGAGAAGACGCCCAGGACAGAAATTGGATCTTTGCCTGCAGATCGACGACAGAGGCTACTGGAACAAGCAGAGCTGGGTCATGCATATGGGAGTCTGACGAGCTTCCACCAAGCAGGTATTGCTACCGGAACCGATCCAATTTCTGCTTTGCGAAACGCTCAAGACTTCAATGCAAGCTCTCCTCCTGCTCCTGAACCAGCAAGGGCAGCTGTGCCCTCGCAAGCAGCAGGCCAAACCTCGCGCAATTCTCTCAGAAATGCAGCATACAACCGGCGAAGTTCAACTTCGTTCTCCGTCCAGCCTTTCAAGACACCCACTTTGTCAGCATCTCCACTGGGCGTTTCTCCTTTGGCCAGTTCGCCAAGAACGCATTCTGCACGAGTTCCCGTCCTGGGCTCCTTGACGGAAGAGGGTATTCCTTCCTCCACAGCGGCCCCTGTTACTCTGGCCGGGCGACGAGCTGGATCTCTTGCCTCGGACAACGCCATCGCCTCTTCCACCTCAAGTTCTCCAAAACCCGCTCCTGTCACGAGATATAGTAGTAGTTTTAGCCACAGACGAGCTCGGCTTTCCTCGGGAGGAACAACTGTACGAACAGATGAAGATCAGACGAGCAGTGGAAGAGGAAGTGCCACCTCGTCTGCTCAGCCTGGTTCGGGGCTGATGACAGAGGGACCCACAGCAGGTGGCAGCTCGGGTTCAATGGGAGATGACGACGGAGAGAATATCTCGAGTTTCTTGAAGATGCTGGAACAGCAAAAGGACCTTCTCACTCCCACAACCACGACGGCTGCCGAAGCAAACACGAGGAGAACTGCCGCTGCCCTTAATCGATATCACAGAATGCGAGATTCCAATGCTGCTTTGTCGGATTCTATGACGTCGTCGTTGATGTTGCAGAGATCGTCGGCATCGTCCAGTCGTCAATTGTCTGGAGTTCCTCCTATGGTAGCGGGCACCTCTATGTCCACCTCGTCCTCTCCGGGAAAGCCAATCTCACCTCACACACCGCACACTCCCTTTGCTCCGTCTCGACTTAGCGCTGCTTACAGCCATGATGACGCTGACGAGCCGCACCGTCTGGCTCCCGAAGAGCCACCATCACCGTCCGAAGCTACAACAGAGGAGACTGCACACGCTCAGTCAACCTCCAATGTTCCTGCCATCGATATTCCCAGCTCCCCTAGGCCTTTTTCGTCATACCAACGTTCAAGCTCTGCTCAGCGCAGGCCATTGAGCTCAGACGAAGACATTGGTGATCTGTATGGGATGCGAAGTGCCAGCATGGGAGCTGATCGTCGGGGTCACCGCCGGGAATCTGCTCAAGATCATGCCAATGGGGCTGTCGCAGATGGACAGATACCAATCCAGCCACCGTCCATCGGGTCACCTCGACAATCGTCCCAAGTCCATCGCCATTCGGGTCTGGCGACAGCCCTTACGAACGATGACGGCGCTTCCGATAATTCTGGCTCGGGTCGATCCACTGCCTACCGCAATCAGGTTACAGCCGCCAGAAACGGCATTGGACGACGAGCCACACCACCTACAGGATCAACATCAAGCATGGGCGGAACTCGAGGCAGTATTGATCCCGGGGGCAGCAGTGGCAGCGTCCCATGGCGAGGAAGAAACAGTGGGAGTCGACCCGAGAACCGATTCGACGATGACGATCTTCTACCTTTCGCAATGGAAAAGAGCGATTTTAACACAGCCGGGAGAGCAGGTGATGGAAGTTGCCGAGAATAGATCATCACTATGCCCTGGGACAGCCTGGCTCAGTAATTGCATCAACCCGAATGTGCATAAGATGCCACGTAAAGATCAATTCGGGCATGAAATGATAGAGGAGCTCCACGACCACGGAGTCAACGACTTTTGGGCTTCTGCGCTGGTGTTTCAAAATGGGTGGATATTTTGATTGGCGTTATTACTACGGATGGATCCTTAGTGTTTTACGAGTGTCAAATCTTCTGTTTTGTTTCTCGGCGGCGTCGGGCTCGACCCACAGGATGCGTTATATTCTGTCAATGAGCGTTTCAGCGCAATCTACGTTGCAACCGAGGGAAGGCTGGTTTGACTTCTCACCAGTTGAGTGGCGGGAATTGGGTCGTCGATGTGCCAATACAAGGATCGATGGGAAATATGCGGAACTGGGCTGGTCGGAGCTGGGCATCGATTGGATAAGGGTGCGCTGCTCGACTGATGATCGGGGATTGCCTTCATCTCTCGCGGGTTTTCGAGGGAAAGCTACACAGGAGGTTTGGAGCCTGAGGTCTCGCCTATGAACCAGTCAAGGAATCTGGATATACAAGTGGCAGTCACAAGAGGGCAGAAGAAGACGGACCGAGTTCGAAACGTGTCTTACAAGTTCCCGGCGTTCCCAACTGAAGTGATGACTGGCGAGACCCTTGATCGGGTCGGTGGCATTGTATTTCCCAGGCCTAGATGACTTGTCGGCTGCTGTGGCGCAACTGGAGGGAGGGTTTGTACTGCAAGATTCTATAGTAAATGTATGATTTGGCCTACGCTGTGCCACCCTTTTACACTCCCTATCTGCCTTCTGTCGATATCATTACTATTGTCTATCTACCAATGTAGCGCGAGTGTGCTAGGGATTGATTACCTTGCCGGCACTGTCACGACTGTGTACTGTGAACTGTTAACTGTGTACTGTCGAGCTGTGTACTATCCGTTATGTACGGTGTACGAAGCACCATCGTGTACCATGTATCATGTCCCGTGTACCATGTTCGTACCATGTCCTGTGCACAAAGTACCAATGAGCGGTTTGGTATATACCGTACCAAGGAAAATAGGTTGTTGTGTGATGGATTGGGATGGTTTGGATGTACTCGGCCGTACTCAGGAGAAGGGAGACAGTAGATAGAAGACAATTAAATGGTAGATGGTAGATGGTAGACAGTAAACATTATCAGTCAACATTAAAGGAGTGACAAGTAACGCGGGAGAGAGTAACTATCTACTCACTCGGTCGTGCGCATAAGTATGTAAACCAACAAAAGGCGCCCCCTTCATCCAATCCTGAATAAAGGTCGTCTATTCCCGCGGCGCAAATGCAATCCTCCCATCATTAGACAGATAGATAATATCAAGTAACTCATAATTTCTTCCCATCCTTCCATCTGTCGCTGTTTGACAATTTTCCTCCGAGGGATATTACTTCCCCCAATTATCCAGATTTTGGTGTCTCAGATTTACTTCCTGCCTTGACACGTTCCCAGTCATGAGCACCCGTGGAGGATTGAATCTAATTTTTCCATCCAGTGCTTTGGCTTGGGGCTGGGCTTGGGCTATGGCTCTTGCCTTGCCAGTCTTGCCAGCCCCACGACGTACCGGTAGCAGAGCAGCTGGTCACCGTAGCAGTGGTGGTCTCCGACTCGGTCACGGTCGTAGTCGCAGTTTCGGTAACGTACACAGTAGAAGCAGGCGCCGTGGTAGTCACAGTGGAGGCCGGCGCTGTCTGCGTTACGTACACGGTGGTAGTGGCCGTGCTAGGGGTGCATGTGCTCTTCCAGTCATTCCATCCTGCAGATTGCGAATGTTGAGGAGCCGGAGCAGGAGCCGGAGCGGAGCTCGATTGCCAGTCATTCCATCCCTTAGAAGACACCGGGGCTGGAGCCGGAGCGGGAGTGGTCGTCGGCTTCACGGGCGGAGCAGGTACACTAGACCATCCGCTCCACGATTGAGAGGAAGAAACAGGCGGCACGACAGAGGAAGACCAGTCATTCCAACCTTTTGTAGTAGCTGAGGAGCTTGTCGTAGGGACAACGGGAGTCGTCGAGGTGCTCGACCAGTCATTCCACCCTTTAGTGGTTGTGCTGCTGGTCGTAGGAACAACGGGAGTCGTCGAGGTGCTCGACCAGTCATTCCACCCTTTAGTGGTTGTGCTGCTGGTCGTAGGAACAACGGGAGTCGTCGAGGTGCTCGACCAGTCATTCCACCCTTTAGTGGTTGTGCTGCTGGTCGTAGGAACAACAGGAGTCGTCGAAGTGCTCGACCAATCGTTCCACCCTTTAGTAGTTGTGCTGCTGGTCGTAGGAACAACAGGAGTCGTTGAGCTACTCCAGTCGTTCCACCCTTTGCTCGTCGTTGATGAGCTGGTCGTAGGAACGACAGATGTCGAACTACTCCAGTCGTTCCACCCTTTGCTTGTGGTGCTGCTAGTTGTAGGAACAACAGAGGTTGAGCTGCTCCAGTCATTCCAGCCTTTGGTCGTAGTCGTGCTGCTTGTTGTGGGCACAACAGAGGTCGAGCTGCTCCAGTCGTTCCATCCTTTGGTGGTTGTGCTGCTTGTGGTAGGAACAACGGGAGTTGTCGAAGTACTCGACCAGTCGTTCCAACCCTTGCTGCTTGTTGTGCTGCTGGCTGCTGGGCTGCTTGTGGTCGTGGTTGTAGAGACAATAGTTGTGCTTGGAGTTGACCAGTCCCCCCAGCTGCTGCTTTGTGCAGGGACCGTAGAAGAATAGGTGCTGCTGGCGGCAACGGTCGTGCTCGACGAGGCCCACTCGTTCCATGAGGTTTCTTGACCACGAGGCAAGACCGCTGAGAGAGCGGGGGCGAGGAGTGAAAATAGAACGATTGGTTTGGCCATAGTGGGCGAGAAGAACGAATGTGTGTATAACAGAATGGAAAACAGCGAATGACAGGAGGGCTTGTAGAATGATGAGAATCCTCACAGAAAGCGGGCAAATGCCTCGTTCTTATACATACCTTTCAGCATGGAGGTCTCACACCATAGAGGCGAGCGACTCGATCGTCATCCAGTACCTCGAAGGCGCAGCATGGCAACGTCTCATCGAAAAGGAAAAGCTGATCCGGCTGAAAGGTGGATGTTGGGCCAGTTCCCCACCACGTGGATGCCAAACAAGGCGTATGTCTTTCGTACCATGAGGAAGAGTTGATGGCTGGGGTCCCAACTGGGGCAGTTTAAGGCCGTCAATACATACTGCGCGATGAGTATATGCCTCGATGTGCCACTTCCGGTGACCGTTTCTGAGCTTGGCTAGTGGTTGTTGGAGGCGAAGTCTCGGTAGACACAGTTATGGATTTGGGCCAAGTCAGTCTGTGGCAGGGATTGGTCCGTTACATCGGTATACCCGCTCCTCGCCTGTAAGTCAGACCGTTTCTCTCTCTCTCATTTGTCTGTTGTTGGCCCAGCCAAGTATTGTACATAATATCAATAGAGCACGCGTGAGAAAGATGGCGAGCAGCAGTCGTATGCGGATGCAATGTCTCAGGATCGGTGGATCGTCCATGCCGATATTCTCCCAGTCGATTCGGCTGTGGCCTTGAAAATGCACAATTGTATGATCCACAGTCTACCGAGAGTTCCGAATTCTGGGTTTGACGTCAGGAGTGACCGCCTGCTGGGGCGCTGGAGCAACTGTATTTCGTATACTGCAAATGAACGTATAGGGTGCCTGGCGTTGGTGACAGTAAGGTGGTATAGCATGCATGGCTGCGGAGAATTTTTTCTTTGCCTTTCCCAAAAGTCCCCAGCATGTCTGAGACAAGGTGTGGCTGCGAGGGGCTGATCGAATCAGAGCAGGCGGCCATCAGCGGTGGTCGACTCTAAATTTATCAGCCCGTGGCGAAGACAACGCCATCGTTCGGCCAGCTGCGTGGCGGCGCCTGCGAAGATCCCGAGGGGCCGAGAAAATGCAACGACACGTCGTTGAGTCGTAATGGCTGTATCCACTCAGCTGGTCTGTATCTCGATGAACCCTCAGCGGATCAAGTAAGAATCTGGCACAGGCTTACTTGGAATTCTCGTCCGTATGCACAGGAGTAGAACCTGAAAGTAATCAACCAAGACTGGCTCCTTGGAGATGTTCCCCACTGCGTATTGTGTGATCAGAAGAAAGCTGCTCATGGAAGGTGGTTACTGAGACATTTCTCGAAAGGTCCATTGGCTCCTCAGGCATATATCAAGTTATTGGGGTCTGATGAATTGGACAAGACAAGGGCAGGTGAAGTGGATGGTGAGTAAGTGTTACCTAGCACGATTGTTTGATCCGCAGTAGAATTGACTACGGAGAATTACACGTGACTGAAGCACAATACTTGCTTTCGGATTCTGCGCAACACATTGACATTTCTCATGTACATGATTTCCATTGATGAAAATGAAGCAACCAAATCAACATATCTACCTCACGAGCCACGACACGGACCACAGCTGACAAGACCCTTCTTTTTCTTCTCGACTGGGCCATGCAGGAGTTTTGCCTGATCTCTCACCTTTCACGATTGTGTTTGACCGACCTCCAAAGAGCTGTGTGACATCAAACGAGGTCCAAAACAAGACGCACAGCACCTGAATCTGGGCTGGGGCTTATACGACCCTCGCCCCTAAGACAGTCCGCATCAAGGAGCTGCTGAAGGATTGCAAAAGACAGTGAGTGGTTGTGAGTAGAGCTGATGGAGTGGAGACTGAAGAGTCAAGGCTGAAGCGGATCTGGACTTCTGACAAGATGGAACAAACTCCCAAACGAGAGGCGGCCTCGGACGCCGTGCCCACGGCCAAATTCTTACAAGGTATGAGCAGTCACTTGTTTGGGAAAGTATCATCAGCGCCCATGGAGTATTATCCCCTTGATTACGATCCGATGGATCTTCATGGACTGTAAAGACAGATCCTGCTCTGACAGCTGCCTTCCAGCCCGCATTACTGCTCTCTCAACCACCCTGATCAAGAGGCTCGAGAACATTCTAGCTGTGGCTCTCGATGACACCGCCGCACAATCCGCCGCGGCGTCTGCAGGCACAGCGAATGCTCCAGCTCCACCATCATTGACAGACACGGCTGTTCAACAGTTTCAACTTGACGTCGAATCGACGGCAATCGTTCGCGCGGCAGAGGAGATCATAATGTTGACACGGACGATGAAGGAGATCTGGCTCTTTGGCGGATTGGACACGCTCAAAGACGACCACGAAGGCCAGGATGTCAACGGCCAGGACAAGGCAGCAATAAGACTGAAGATGGAGGAGGATGTCAAGGTGGTGGAAGAGGGGTTCAAGAAATTTCTAGAGAAGTACGAGACAGCGCTCGACGTGAGCAACACCAAAGAGTGACACCTAAGCGATCCAACTGGCCCGACGATGGATCTATGCGTCTCTATGTGACCCTGCAGAGGGCACCCGAGGGGACACTGATATCAGATTACCCCTCCATACTCATGTAGTCTAGTGTCTACCTATGGATTGTATCCAGTACCTTGGGGAAAGTACTGAGTACCAGGACAGGGATACGGCGTCAAATATTCCCTCGCGGCCACAGCCACGGCCACCACTCCCATTCGGGCAGCAGCACCGCCCACACTGCATGCAGGCTTTGGTGAGAGGTACACGGCAGATATATAAGTACCTACTAGGTGTCTACCCAAGCCAGCTAACAATCCTACTTGTTAACCGAGCGCAATACCCTGCAGGACTACCAACTGCTACTTGCTGACTTATCTAGTATTAATCACAGCTAGGTATCTAGGTACATACCTACCTATGCAGCTACAAAGACATCTACCCTTCCCCGAGCAACTCTAGCCTGTTGGCCTGGTTCTACTGTACACTACTATACCTAGTGCGCACGAAACATCTCCAAAGACTCTCCAAGTAGATCCTGGCGGTACTGTACCTACAGCATCGTAATCACGTTAGGAAGGTAGGTACCATGATGTTTGTACCTCATCCCCGGGTTTGGACCTACTCGTAGCGCCTACAGTAGGTGAGTAGGATGGCCCCATAGACGCCATCTAGCCCCCCCCTCAGTGTGCCGCCAGGGGTCAGCGCCACCCGCGCCACCAACGCGATGCATGCAAGCCAAATGGAGGGAGATCGAGGATCGAGGGGCGATCATCTCCGAGCGTCTGGACTTCGGGCTGAAAAAAACGGCTTGCAGACTGTTACCCCCCAATGAATTTCTTATTGCTGCCCATGGTTTTTGGGGGGTTAGAATGGTTCTGGATAGTGTGTGGATAGGTATGTCGTCGCGAGGAGGGTCTAGACCAGCTGGAAGTCTTGTCGTTGATGTCTAGCTATGTAGCTAGGTAGATACAGACATACGAGGGGGGATGCAGCTAAAAGGAAAACAAAAATTCCATACCGCGCAACACACCACCACACCACGCACACTGGACAACTCTCACTTCCTTCTCGATCACTCATATACATCACGAGGTGTTCTCAGACGCAGTACAACACACACAGTACAGTACGCACATACATGCATCGGTATGAACGTACCTGTCCGTCCGTCTGTGTATTTATCGATCTACTGTCCCTAGCTTAATAGTACCAGGGACCAAGCGATCTTCTCCTGGCTGTGGCGTCATCTCTTTTCACTACACTTCAACCCTATCTACCTAGTTCCTACCAAGGTTCTACTATCTACGAGTATCTCTCTTTTGCACGCCCCTCCTTACACTTTCACGGTCTTCTCGGATTAGATGCGCAAAAGCAAAGACCTAGAAAGGAATCCGATAAATTGAGGACACGATACAGACAAGCTGAATCTACATACCCCCCAAACTCATTCAGGGAAAAAAAAGGGGATATTTGGATAAGAAACGTCAATATTGGAAAAATTTCCCAATATTTTGTCAGGGGTTCTAGAACACATAGTCTCCACCAACACCTCCCTCCCTCACTTTGAAGAAAATTCCCCCCGACAAAAACCCCCAACGCACTGCCCGTGGCTCCAAGGAGAGAGGAAGAGGGACAAATAACATAACATGACGGTACCAACACCACCGTCGACCACGCTCTCATCACCGCCATCGCCCACAGAACTGGCCACGCCGAGGCTCCCAAATTTCGAGAGGGACAGCGAGGACGAGGCCCAGGCCCGAGCCCAGGGAGAGGAGGAGGAGGAGGAGGAGGAAGAAGAGGATGCCGAGATGCTCTCGCCGTCGTCGAAACGCATCATAAAAACCACCACCACCATCGTCAAGCCCATCTTCATGCGCCCGAAACCCATCTACGTAATCGTCGCGACGGCGCTGAATCCGCCCATGGGCATCGGCCTGAGGGGCCAGTTACCCTGGCCGCCCATCAGGGCGGACATGGCGTTCTTCAAAAATGTCACATCGTACGTCGCCCCGGAGGTCACCAAGGTCGGTTCTTCGCAGTCGGAGCCTTCTTCGTCTTCTTCGTCGGCGGCGGCGACGGCAGGGCCGCGAACGCTCAATGCCGTGGTCATGGGCCGCAAGACGTGGGAGAGCATCCCCCCGAGATTCCGACCGCTGGCAGGCCGACTGAACGTGATCATCACTCGATCAGATTCCGAGGAACTCGGACGGAAGATCCTCGAGGAATTGACAGCCACGACGCCGCAGCGGCAGTGGGAATTACATACCCTCCCCGCCCCGTTCCCGAGTATGCGGATGAAACTGAACTCGAGTTCGAAGAAAACAGCCGCCCAGCGAAAACCCAACACGATCCTCCTCCCAGTCCCACTCCCACAAACATCGTCAAGAGACGCGTCGTCGATATCTCCCATCCTCATCTCCTCCTCTTTGCCATCCACTCTCTCGCTCCTCTCCTCACAAGCTCCGATCCAGATCCCGATCCCGATCCCAATCCCCATTCCGCAGGACCTCGCCATAACCGCCACACCGACTTCCGCCCCAGGATCTGGATCATCCCGAGAAACAGGCGTGGAGCTCTCCATCCCCAAGATCTTCTGCATCGGCGGCGCCGAGATCTACCGCCAAGTCCTCTCCCTCTCGTCCGCGACGCTGCACACGCCGACACCCACGACCCCGGTCGGGAGCGAAACAGGCACCGACACCGAAGGCGAAATGGGCGGCGACGGCTCCGGCAGACACTTTGACGTGCGGATCCTGCAGACGCAGATTCGGCGGAGTCGCCAGAATCGAAATCGCCCGTCGTCTACCACCACCACTCCAAACACGGCCGCCTCGGAGAAGCTCGAGGATGGATCCTCCGAGGACAGATTCGACTTCGAATGCGACATGTTCTTTCCCGACCTGCTCCCGTCGCCGCATTCGGGCATCAAGTCGGCAAAGTGGAGACACGTCACGCAGGCAAAAGTCCAGGAGTGGATCGGGAGGGGCGTTGAGGTGCCCCAGCACCAGGGGAGGAGGAAGGAGAGCATTGCGGGCGCGGTGGCGGCGGGGCGAGACGATGATGACGATGGCGATGAGGAGGGACGAGGGGACGACGACCAGGGAGGTCGAAAGGATAGTACCGCCTCCATAGCGGGCAGGAGTGCAAAGGACATGTGGCTCAAGGACGACAAGACGGGTGTCGAGATGCGTGTGGTGGGTTGGGAGAGGAGGTGACAATTCCAAACACCAACACTATTCCATATTTCTACCTAGGTACCCTTGATAATGTCTGCCGACATTTTGGGACGAACCATTACAGATGACCTGTACGCAGCGAATGCTCCAATAGAATGATGACTTATAGGCACAGCCTTTTACATATACTCTGATATTTTTCGTATTCGTGGTCAAGTGAGATGTCCCGTCTGCCTAAGCATATCATGACTCTCATACAACTGCCGGGCTAGCATAATACCTCTTCCGCCATTGCGCACTGTGATATCACTTCACAACATCATCTTCAACGTGGGCTAATAGTCATCGTTGCCAGCACCACGTCTCTTTTCCGCACCTCTTTCCTCCAACTTGTTGCTGCCGAATATATTGCCCGCCTTCTCCAACACTTTGCCCATGGTAGAGTCTTTCTTGCCACTCGAGTTGTCATCATCATAGGCACCTCCGCTGCCGCCATAGCCGCCGCGCTCTTGTTCCTGGGTACGACCAGATCCCAAACCCTAAAATCCCACGCGTTAGGACCGTTTTGAGATCTTGTATTTTGCTGCAATAGGATGGTACTCACGTAATCTTGGTCCCGACCCGAAGAAGTTCCTCCAGTCCGGCTTGAGTCGCCATAGGTGTCATCGGTGCCTTTCCCAAGTTAGATCCTGTCAAGATAGAACAGGGAGACCATACCGAGTCCTCCTGAAGTGCCACCCGAAGAGCTGAAATCGTCCCCGCGACGACCAACGCTATCATCTCCATAGCCACGGCCGCCGCCCGTGCTCGACTTATAAGTGTCGTCGCTAGCACCAAAGCCACCAGATGACTGAGCTCCAGTTCTGCCACTGCCCAGGCCTGTTACAGGAGGTCAGATCAACTTGTTCACAGAACACTGTACTTAGCACGTACCATATTCGTTGTCACGGCCAGTGCTTCTACCACCAGTGGCTGTCGAGTCTCCATAGGTGTCATCAGTGCCTAGGCCACCACCGGTGCGGCCACTGCCACCATAGCCTCCAGAGGTATCACGGGTTCCGGAGCTGTAGGTATCGTCGCTTGTGCCAAAGCCACCAGCTTGCTGTGCGCCAGTCCTGCCACTGCCCAGACCTGCATTTGCAGTTAGCTCAATGATGTCTTGTTGAACTTGGTGACAGCTCACCGAATTCGTTGTCACGGCCGGTGCTTCTACCTCCTGTAACAGTGGAGTCACCATAAGTGTCATCAGCTCCTAGGCCACCACCGGTCTTTCGACCATAGTTGTCGCCGTCACCACGACCGGAAGACTGACATTCGTGAGCATGGGAGGGAAGAGAACCGGGTAGGAAGGGCATACACCATAGTTGTCGCCGCCAAAGCCACCTCCTTGACGTCGGTCAGAGCCCTAACTTGTAGTCAGATTGGGGTCTTAATGGACTTCTGAGTGACCTACATAGCTATCGTCACCGTAGCCACCGCCACGCCGCTAGAGAATGTTAACAGCACGCCCGTCCAATCCCGAGCTGGGCCATACGTTGTCATCATCGTAAGACATTGTGCTTGATATCGTTTGCTGATATACTCTGTTCAAAAGTGTGGGCTTCAGCTGTTTGAGAAGTTGGGAGATTGAAGAAGGTCCACAGGCTTCCGAGGAGGAGCAAAACGAGGCTTTTAAGAACACAATGAAAGCAACCCCAGCCAAAGGAATCTACGACCCTGGCTAGACTCTAAAGACGCCATTCAAAGCACGTCAGGCACGAGTGACAAAAACTGACGCGGAGGTCGTTCATAGCATACGTAAGTCTCGATACAGAACCAATGACTTGGATGAGAGACCCCGCGTGAAACAGGGCCAGGTGTTGGACAGCTGAACCCAGACAAGCATAAAGTGCAAGGAAGCTGGGAAGCTGCCAAAGTATCGTCATTTCCTGGTGCGAGCATTGGCTGAAGATGAGGGAGGAGCAGGGAGGACGGGATGCGCCTCGGTGACACCTTACCCCGTACCTGGTGTTGTGTGAGATCTGGGACCAAGGGCTGGTCTTTGTTTGTGATGTGGAGGAAGGCTCATCTCTGCCAGAACCAGAGGGGCACACAAATAAGGGACGAGGTCTTTTGAGTTGGTGAGAGAGGTGGGAGAGGTGGGAGAGTTGGGAGATGAGCTGTAAAGCTGAGTGGGTGAATGCAGGTGATTCTTGCCCCGCAGCCCGGAAACTTGCGAGGCCCTTGAAGGCCCCAAGTTGCCTATGACGGCATGTTTCGTGCATTTTGCTGCATCGCGCGCGTCACCGCGTCGCCCGAAACAAGCACGATCTGCTTTCTTTTGCTGCCGGAAGGTGATGGTTTCGATGGGTAGATGCCCCCCTGTCACCCGTGTGTCCTGCCTGTGGCCCTTGAAGTGAGTCCTCTCAGGTGCCCCTCTGTTGGTTTGGTGCCTGGTGGCCTGGTGGCTACTCATCTGCGCACCTGCGCTCGCCCGGTCAACTGGGTACCGCTCCCTTCTGGACCTCTCACACTCTTTTTTCTCCTCCTTATTCCCAAATGAGGCCCGTCAAAGCGGATCTTACCACAGAGGCAGGGTTCTTTAGAGTTTCGAAATGTCCAAGGTCCTGTCCAAGATCCAAGTCCCCAAGTCGCAACGAGGACAACCCCCCCTCACTTTCAGACCTTTTGCGTCACCTGCAAGAGTCTAGTATTTTGATACAGAATTGTACCCCTGCCGAGCGCTCTAGGTGCTGTGCCCTTTTCCGAATCTCCAGACTAGTAGTGTGGCTAATGCACAACCTGCAGCTCTTTCAGCTTGCTCGGTCGTGCACGTGTTCAAGTTGCGAGGACCACATGTTTTGCCACCGCCTCAAATGTCTCTGAGCTGGAAAAATCGGGGTTTGGTTGGGCGCTGTACGTCTCATCTCTGAAGACCTCAATACCGCAAGTCGTTGGCACTCGTCAAAACTGTCGCGACTATTGACAACCGTTCAAATATGTAGCCTGGTTTTATCGGACATATTTCGACTAGAGTAGAACGAGTTAGCTTAGCCAAAAACCCATCCTAATGCTGAGTCTCTTACCATGAATTTCTTGTGAAAATCCGATCTCAGAAGATCCTGTATACTTATCAGCTTGCATCCTTGTGCATGTCCCAGCAGTCTGCAGTGGACGTACGTTGACAAACTCCTTGTTTCCTTTCTGCTCTGTGCCTCGAGCTTGGTTCTTGAAGACCACATCGTCGTCCCATCTCCGCTTCACGTTGAATGCCTTTGGATTGAGGAGCGGATTACCAAGTGCAATATCTCGTTCTCGCTGGTCTTCTGCCTCTTGAGCCTGTGTTGCTTCTTCCCGTGCTTTTTGCTCAGCTCTTTCCTTTTTGATTTTCTCGAGTTCACGCATCAGCTCTGCCGTCTCATCTTCTTCGTCACTTTCCTCGTCGCTGCTTTCTGTATCATCTCCATCTGAGTCCGCATCGATGTCTCTAGTTTCTTCGAGTATCCTTCTTCGTTTTGTCTCCATGTCTTCATCATCGTCCTTATCACGATCAGGATCGTCTTCGAGTTCTCGCTTTATAGGTTTCGAGGGGCTGCTCGTGGGTTCTGCGATTGTCCCCTTCGTCTTTGCAAAATGAGCCGCTTCTGCCGCAAGTAATTCTGCACGGAGATCTCTCTGCTCAGCTTCTGCGGCGCCGCCTTGACCGGGCTGTCTGGTTTGCGTTAGATTGTCTTCTTCCCTGGACACTTGTGCGCTACCAACCGGACTTTGAGAAGAGTGTGCGCAGGTAATAGCCGTTGATGATAAGCTGGTCCTCGTTGCGCTTCTTTGCCTCGTGCAGGGTCAAACGTCGGTCGGTGTGCTTTTTCGAGAGTTAGCTACGCAGTGCAAAAAGTAGGTGGAGAGAGCTTACCTGTCGTCATATTGGGTGGATAATATGTCAGAAGGTACGCAGCAGGAAATCGTCCGTGGAACTAAGAGGATAGAGAGCGCAGGAGGCAGAATGTGCAGCTCTACAATGTAAAAAGATGGTCTTGAGACCTCCAAGGCGACAATTGCAGATCAGCAGCCTTGCAAGGCTTGGCAGGTCATTCAGCCTTGCCGACGCCACCACTGAGATCGTTTAGGCTTAAGTACCAAGTAGCACAACCAAACCCATGCTATAACATCTACAAGCTGAATAGTCCACTCCTCCTCTTGCCAAATGGATATACAACTAAAGCGCTCAAATATAGACCAACGCTAATACCAATTGCCACTTGAACCATCCCATACCCAACATTGAAAATCGTGCCGCCGTAAACGTCCGCACTGGTTGTACTGTTCTGCGCGTCCAAGAAGCCCGCAGTGCCGTTGTTGATGATACTTACTCCTGTCACGTTCCCAGTAATTTGATCGGCACTCGTGATGCCTGCCACCAGGCTCCCACTCGCAGCTAGTCCGCTGGGGACCTGAACGAATATCGCCGGCAACATGGCGGCTGCCGCAAG
This sequence comes from Fonsecaea nubica, assembly GCF_001646965.1. Lineage (NCBI taxonomy): Eukaryota > Fungi > Ascomycota > Eurotiomycetes > Chaetothyriales > Herpotrichiellaceae > Fonsecaea > Fonsecaea nubica. The sequence continues at coordinate 503,266 of NW_019173682.1, forward strand.
ACCGTGGAAGAAGCGAGAATAGAGATTGGCCATTGTTCCGATCGCAAAGGCACCGATTGCGTTGGCCACCTGGATATTGTTCGAGAGCTTGGTAGAGATCCAGAAGTTTGATTGATAGCCGACAAAAGCGATCAGAGTCATGACCGGCATTTGTTTCCACTTCGCCTGATTGATGATAGCCAGGCATATTGCAAATATCGGAACCCAGATAAATCTCGCATACAGGAGTTTGGGCCCGTGGTTGGAATCGTTCCACCAAACCGGAATATTACAGGTCACGTCACTCTGTGCTTGAGGATAGATGAGGCCTGTTGTGGTTCCGTTAGTCCCCCTGCCCAGATTTCGTTTAGAAGAACAATAAACAAGGAAACGTACCCATAATGACTGTGCCGACCAGGATTCCAAACCCAAGAAACAGTGAATATATAATGGCGTAGACCATCCTGACCGACCCTGACACAATGCTTTTACTTTGCAATTCCAAAGCAGAGCACAGCACCATGTACCCCGGCAGGATCAGGGCTATACTACTTTGCGCAATAGCCGAGAAACAAAACACGGCAGTACCTTTGTGGTAGATGGAACCTAGGCCCCGTGAAGTGAACGAGATGAGAACGGAAGCAAGTATTTCGAATACGTGCGAGAATTGTTCCGACCGGGTTACCACCACAAGCTGTAACCAGCCCAGGATGCATCCCAGGATGAAACTTGGACCAAAGTCAACCGGCCGAGCGGAGAAAGCAAATGGGCCCACGGCGATGGCTGCTATGCCGTACGCAAAAATCCGGAGAGGAAGAGGATGTCGGCCGCGCTTCTTCATGATGTCGTCTAGATCAGCAGTCCCCTGTTGAGCGGTGTATTTGCCGTGGATGACCAACTTGTATACGTCAAAGACGTCTCTGAACCTTCCGAGATCGACGCTCTGTGACTCCTTTACCAAAGTGACTTCTGTGCTCATAGTAACTCTATCGTTGATGGAAACAAGCATCGAGCCTGGCATATAGAGAAAATCACCATCAATGTTGAGTGCTCGAGCTGAGGTCTTCATGTATTCTTCGAGACGGTGAGTCGGTGCTCCAACAGCCATCAGACACCGAGCGAGCTTCTTCAAGTACTTTCGGCAGGCAATAATCTCAGCAACATCTAGGACGACTCGCTCCTCATCTATCAGAAGGGACGGTGTGGACTTGTGATGGAAGTAGTTTGCGGGGTGTTTGATCATATCCACCGCTGTTGCAATCATGCCATTCGAGGACTTTGAATGTTGAGAGGGCGGACGAGGCACATAGTTGCTGCTTTGAGGCACAGCCGCTGCTGTTGAAGTCATGGATGCTTGAGCCAATAAGGTTGCCAGAGATCCAGTTGAGTGGCGGTCACGATCATCTCTATCATACCACTTCGGTCTTTTAGAAGGCGTGGCTCTTCCGGATGATGGTGTGGAATGATCATGACTCTCAGAGTCCGCGCGAGAATGGCTTCTGGAATAGAACCCTCTTGGAGAGTATCGGTTGGGTGGCTGTGAGACGGGGTCTTCGTGGTATGTAGGATGTGTAACTCCATTCCGTTGCAAATGTGCCAATTTCGAAGCAAGAAGAGCGCCAAAGACACTGGGACGATATTGATCAGGTGGAGGAACATAATCCAAATCATGAAGGTGCTTGTCGACTGCAGGTGTCTCTGCTCCAGAACGGGACTCCTCTTGCCATGCCGTCGCATGTGGTCCGCTAGTCAGCGTTCTGATGAGCCGTCTCGCCTCCTGAATATTCTCATTATCTCGGTGCAGAGCTTTGGGGTCTTCGTTCTCTGTGTCGTCGTCACTAGTTTCGTCATGTAGCGTGTAGGGACGTTTGTCTTTCTCGAGTGGTTCTAAAGGGATATCATCGTCATTGACTAGCCAGTCACTCAGTGGCTTTGAAGGAGGAGATGAATTCGGAGAAGCCAACGTTTGGGGAGTGGTGCTTTGAGAAATAAGAATTCCTGAGGGTGGTCTCGGTTGTGTGTGAGAATGGCTTAATCTATTGGCGAGGCGACTCGCCCGGTCCTGGGCTTGAGCCGCAGCAGCATTCGTGATTCCCGCCCAGTTCGTAGCTGGAAGACCGTGGTCCGTGACATCTTCAGAATCGGGTAAGCGGATTATTGGGACAGATCCGTGCGTGCCAGTCTCGACCAGAGGCTCTCCCGCATCATCAGCAACGTCGGAGAATTTGACCTTTTGGTGGTGTCTGTTTCCATGCCTAAACCCTCTGAGACTGTGCCGTCTCGCAGGGTTGGCATCAGAATCGTTGCTGGTTTGCCCGGATGTTGGTGACTGTATGTCTCTTTCAGCCATGTCCACGGGCCACCAAAGAGCCGATTGTGTGAAAGAACGAACGCAACCTGGCGAGCATCGACCAGCCGATTAAAATATTAAGATGTGGCGAGGGTGGAAAACTCCAGGTCAAATGGCGACAAAGGGACGACTGTTGCAACAAAGAACCAACCAGAAATATTTGGCTCAGTGCCACGTTTTTGGTATGGATTCCTGAAAGCGGAAAAAGTGAAAGGCCTCGAAGACCCGAAGAGCCTGAGAATCACACGCTGGCAAGTTCATGGAAAGGGAAAGGAAAGCATGAGAAGTAAAAATGTCCAAAGGCATAGCAGACGAGTTACTGCCCGCGGCGGAGGTAAAGGGCACCGGGCTGCCGTGCAGAGTGGGAGAGGTTTGGGCACAATGCAAAGCTTGAGTCTCATTGCATAAGAACAATTCATCATCCACAGACCCACGTCTTCGATAACAGACGGAACCGTCCTTGCACTTGGTGGGGCGTCGGAGGTTTGTCAGATATTCCATATATGCGCAAGAGCAAAAGTCGTTGCGGGTTAGGCGAGAAAGCGAAAAGGAACCACAGCGAGGCTCGAGAAATGCATTCTTTTACCAATAAGAGATGTAGGAAATGACATGAGGGTGGACGACCTTGACAGTGGCCCAACAAATATGGGGATTGGTGAGGCTCGGTGAAAAAGTTTGAACAAGGCTGACGCAACCCAAGCCCGTTAATGGGAGCAGAAAGAGGAGTTCGCTAAGGTCGAAGGCTTGAAGTAACCTCGTAGCCGTCTGGTGCCGTGGCGTGGTGTCATGATAAGTACCTCGTATACGGTACGTTCCAGTACCTGGATCTGCGTTCGGCCTTCTGCTTATCTCGCATGTGAGACAAATAAGATCATCCAAGCCGCTTGCAGATCGCGGATTTGCATGTGAAGTGCATTTACAATCATGTGATTATAGAAATCTCAGGTATTCGGGAACCGCATTGGAGTCGACTTGCAGTGAGTCAGATTTCAGACGAAAGCAAGGATTCGGGGGACTACTTCTTCTGGATAAAGAAAACATTTCAAAAGATTGATGGGGAAAAATTGGAACAAAGAGGCAAGAGGCAAACGAAAAACTGATTTTGTTGAGGAAAACGATATATTCGGTTGGTCGGCGAAATGGTCCACAGTAGCAGTGGGCCTGGATATTCGGTGGAGCATATAGTCTGAAAAACGCAAGAATATTTTCGGCCTCAAGCCACCAAGCTTGACGGGCAGACGAGACAGTAACTTGTTGCAACCCAAAGGACCAGTCACATCAATCTCGCCGTAAAACGTGTGAAGTAGCGAATTCCCTGAATGGAGACGACAACCCTCTACCAAAAATACCCACCATCTCAGCCGACGCTACCTCAATAATATGCCACGCGAAGTCGACATCTCCAACATTGAACAGCATTTCATCCTTCAAGCCCTAGAACAAGGCGTCCGACTCGATGGACGACGTCTTGGCCACTTCAGAAACCTCGACCTACAATTCGGAGATGAATATGGAACAGTGACTGCCCGTCTAGGGAAAACGAGGTAGGCTATTGTCTATGCCCGTGTTGGCTTAAACTAAACGCGTGCGAAGAGTACATGTGCAAATTTCGGCAGAAGTCACAAAGCCACTCGAAGACCGCAAGTTTGATGGGATCTTCACAATCGTCACGGAATTGAGCCCTATCGCGTCTCCCGCATACGAAGTCGGTAGACAGACCGAGCAAGAAGTAATATTGTCTCGGACTCTCGAAAAGGCTATACGCAGATCTCGTGCTATCGATACGGAATCCTTATGCATTATTGCGGGCGCTAAGTGTTGGTCCATCAGAGCAGACGTGCACGTTCTTGACTCTGACGGTGGTCTGGTCGACTGTGCCTGTATCGCGATTGTGGCAGCTTTGAGACACTTTCGAAGACCAGATGTCTCGGTTGATGGGGAAACTGTAACCATCTACACCATGGCCGAGCGAGTTTCCGTTCCATTGAGCATCATGCACCACCCCGTCTGCACGACGTTCAGCTTCTACCACGGAGGGGAGACCGTCTTGTTGGATGCCACACGCAGCGAAGAGCAAGTTCGGGAGTCGAGTGTAACTTTTACGGTGAACGATTTTGAATTATGTCAGGTTTCCAAGATGGGAGGGAGCTCGATCGATGCCCTAGTTCTCCTGAAGTGTATCAACACGGCGCTGAGCAAAGGGAAAGAGATAAACGAGATCGTGGCTAAGAAATTGGCAGAGGATACGACCAAGCGAGACGTGGGCGGACTGATTGCCGAGCTGAGAGCTGAGAATGAGAGATGACTACACTCTTGAGCCACGAACCCAATGCCGGCCGATACCCTACCCGTCATTGTCGGCGTCTGGATGAGGCGGGCTGGAGAAAAAAGGGGTAGAAAAGATGTTGTATGGACAGCAATTCTACCACCGAATGAAACGTTGATGCTTGATAGATATGTAACAACAACGCAGCGATCATCATGGATGTGGCAGTGCAGTCTCGGATGCCATTTTTAAATTCTTAGGAATCGCCCCCCCAAGACACCAAGGATCCAGTCAGCGAAGAATCAATCTCCCGCGTGGAATAGGCTGTCGAGCCAGTGGTTGGCAGTGAGGTTGTGGCATTTAACATGTGGTACACTGGGATGGCTTCCAGGCTGCAGGCAAAACGATATTTGGTTGATGGGTGTCTCTGCTCCCTCAAACTGCGACATACCTATGTAAGGAGGAGAGGTGCAGTGACCGCAGTCACCGACGTAGGTCTTCTGGGCGACTTCGGGTTGCGCCTCGCAGCACCAGCTTGTAACATTAGTGTCTCGCTTGGTGCCTCTTAAAGCCACTGAAACTAAGCGCCAGCCTTGCTAAGGCCCCATTTGATAGGGACCAGCCACTGAATGCTGTTGCCCGCACGGGGTCACTGGGGGTCACGTAGTGGCCTCCCGTGCCTCCTCCTTAGATTCAAGGCGTTGCTCCGCCTGCGCCGCGTATCCCAAATCGAACTTGGGTTCTTGGTATTGCCATAGTCACCGTCAATCTCGACAAAGGACAGACCACGCTGACATCTACTCTGTCCAACACTGTAATCTAGCGCAAAATGTCTGCAACAAACACTCTCAACTGTGACGGCGGCCTTTCATGATTCTTTATGGCACGGTAACGCACACTGCCGATTCCCTCCTCATAAACCCCTCTGGCGCCCATCCGTTTGAGAAATGGACGGGGGATCCAATGCGCCTCGAGCTCCCAACCATAACAACAATATACTGGATGATCTGGGGAATTCACAGCCGGCCTACAGCACGGGGCAGCGCCCTCCTGTAGACGACTCGCAACTCCTCAACGTATTCAATATCGATGACTCCGAAGGTCCTCAACCAAGACCATCCACCAGCTACGATGACTTTGTCGGCGGAGGCAGGTCCGCGGCAGGAGGCCAAGCACCACCGCCAACGTCCTCGACTCGACCCTTCACTGCTCCTTACATGGACAGCGGAACCCGAAACTACTCCCAGACCTCAGACCTACAAAATTACGCAAGATACGGAGACGGGGAGGATTTGACCGAGGAAGAGTCGGGATACAAATACTACGATAATGCAGGTCCCTCCGACGACCATATCCCTGGCGGAGGTGTTAAAGTTGTCGGGCGACATCACAGACGCGATCGAAATAGTCTGATGTCCATGTCGGGCGTTATGGACAGAGCAAAAGGAATGCTGGGGATACGCAACAGCAACTACTCGGATATCAACCTCCCCTTGACCGAAGCCGGTCTGCAGAACTCGAGAGTAGATACAGCTGGGACGGACGAGACGCCTCCAATTCGAGAGAAGAAGGAATTCAGTTTTGATAACATCAAAGACATGTTTACGAGGAAGAAGGTCGATCCAGCATCACTAGGCCCCAGGATTATCCATCTCAACAATGCCACGGTCAACGCTGGTAACAGATGGGTCGACAACCATGTTTCTACCGCCAAATACAACGTCGCGACCTTCTTACCGAAATTTCTCTTCGAACAATTCTCCAAATACGCCAACTTGTTCTTCTTATTTACCGCCGCCCTACAACAAGTACCTAACGTCTCCCCCACAAATCGCTACACGACTATAGTCCCGCTCCTGATTGTGCTCATGATATCTGCAATCAAGGAACTAGTGGAGGACTGGAAGCGAAAGACAGCAGACAAGAGCTTAAATGACTCCAAAGCACGGGTCTTAAAAGGTTCGACCTTCGTGGAGACCAAATGGATCAATGTTGCTGTTGGTGACATCGTCCGTGTCGAGTCGGAGGAGTCTTTTCCTGCCGACTTAGTCCTGCTCACAAGTTCTGAACCTGAAGGGCTTTGCTACATCGAAACCGCTAACCTTGACGGCGAGACCAACCTCAAAATTAAACAGGCGATTCCAGAGACGGTCCATTTAGTGAATCCTGCAGACTTGGGCAGACTGAACGGACGGATAAGGTCGGAACAGCCGAACAGCAGTCTCTACACATACGAAGCAACGTTGACGGTGGCTGGTCTAGGGAACGAGAAAGAACACCCCTTGTCTCCCGACCAGTTACTTCTCCGTGGGGCGGTCCTCCGCAATACTCCCTGGGTGCATGGAGTGGTTGTCTTCACCGGCCATGAAACGAAACTGATGCGAAATGCTACTGCTACACCCATCAAGAGAACAGATGTGGAGCGGATGCTCAACAAGCAGATTCTGATGCTTGTTGCTATCCTCTTGGTTCTCAGCGCCGTCAGCACAATTGGTGATCTCGTTGTTCGCTCCACTGCTGGCCAAAAACTCACATACCTCTACTACGATAATTTCAACGCCGCTTCGCAATTCTTCCTGGACCTCTGCACCTACTGGATCCTGTACTCAAACTTGGTCCCACTGTCACTATTCGTTACCGTCGAAATAGTCAAATATTTCCAGGCTTTTCTCATCAGCAGCGATTTGGATATGTACTACACGGAGACCGACACCCCCGCTGTATGTCGAACCTCGTCGCTTGTAGAGGAGTTGGGACAGATTGAATACATTTTCTCGGACAAGACAGGGACTCTGACCTGCAACATGATGGAATTCCGGCAATGCTCCATCAACGGCATTCAATACGCAGGCGTGGTACCAGAAGACCGCAAGGCGAGCGGGCCTGAAGATTTGGACGGCATTCATGATTTCAAACAACTCCGTGAGAACATGAAGTCACACCCAAGCGCTGGCGTCATTGACCAATTCCTCTCCCTACTTGCCGTTTGTCACACAGTGATTCCGGAACGCAAAGACGAGAAGTCGGAGATCAAATACCAAGCCGCATCCCCAGATGAGGGCGCTTTGGTCGAAGGCGCCGTGATGCTCGGATACCGGTTTGTGGCCCGAAAACCTCGCTCGGTGATTGTCCAAGTCGATGGCCGAGATGTGGAATACGAACTACTAGCAGTCTGTGAATTCAACTCGACGAGGAAGCGGATGTCGACACTCTTCCGCTGCCCAGATGGGAAGATCCGGATATACTGCAAGGGTGCTGATACAGTGATCATGGAGAGACTGGCCAAGGACAATCACACTGTGGAGACTACACTACGGCATTTGGAAGACTATGCTACTGAAGGCCTTCGAACTTTGTGTCTTGCTATGCGCGAGGTTCCAGAACAAGAGTACCAACAATGGCGACAAATTTTCGACAAGGCAGCCACAACTGTTGGAGGCAATCGTGCTGAAGAGCTTGATAAGGCAGCAGAGATTATCGAGCACGATTTGTACCTCTTGGGAGCGACTGCGATCGAGGATCGTCTCCAGGATGGAGTGCCAGATACTATTCACACCCTGCAACAAGCGGGAATCAAAGTCTGGGTCCTTACCGGTGATCGACAGGAAACGGCCATCAACATCGGCATGAGCTGTAAGTTGATCAGCGAGGATATGACACTGTTGATCATCAACGAGGACAATTCTAGCGCAACCCGAGAAAGCCTGCAGAAGAAATACGACGCGGTACGAAGTCAAGCTGCGGCAGGTGAGCGCGATGTCCTCGCACTGGTTATTGATGGTAAATCTCTCGCCTTTGCCTTGGAGAAGGATATGGAAAAGCTCTTTCTTGACTTGGCAGTCATTTGCAAAGCAGTGATTTGTTGTCGAGTTTCACCATTACAAAAAGCGCTGGTGGTCAAACTCGTCAAGAGACATCTCAAGGCCCTTCTCCTGGCCATCGGCGATGGTGCGAATGATGTCTCCATGATCCAAGCCGCACACGTTGGTGTCGGTATCAGTGGCGTGGAAGGTCTTCAAGCTGCTCGCAGTGCCGATGTTTCGATTGGCCAATTCCGCTATCTCAGAAAACTGCTCCTCGTGCATGGAGCGTGGAGTTATCAACGCATCAGCAAGGTCATCCTGTACTCGTTCTACAAGAACATTGCCATGTTCATGACGCAGTTCTGGGTAAGCGAAACGGCAACAATCTCTATCAAACTCGTGTTCAGTGCTAACAAGCGACTAGTATGCCTTCCAAAACTCCTTTTCTGGCCAAGTCATCTACGAATCTTGGACGCTCTCCTTTTACAATGTCCTCTTCACATTTTTCCCACCTTTCGCCATTGGCGTATTCGATCAATACATCTCCGCTCGTCTTCTGGACCGGTACCCGCAGTCCTACCAACTCACCCAGAAAGGGGTGTTCTTCCGCATGCACAGCTTTTGGTCCTGGGTCGCCAACGGCTTTTACCATTCCATACTCGCATACGTCTTTTCGAGTTACTTCTTTCTGAATGACGGCATCCTGGCTGATGGCAAGGTTGCGGGACACTGGGTCTGGGGTACCTCGACTTACACCGCAATCCTCCTCGTTGTCCTTGGAAAGGCGGCACTGATAACGAACGTCTGGACGAAATATACGGTGATGGCGATCCCGGGAAGCTTTGTGATCTGGTTGGCTTTTATCCCTGCCTACAGTTACGCGGCACCAAACATTGGAAGTGGGTTTTCGACCGAGCTCGATGGAATCATTCCCGTCATGTTTTCATACCCGGTCTTTTACGCACTTTGCCTCGTCCTTCCGCCAGTCTGTCTTGTGCGGGATTTTGCATGGAAGTATGTCAAGAGGATGTATTTCCCACAAAGTTATCACCACGTTCAGGAGATTCAGAAATACAATGTGCAGGATTACAGGCCGAGGATGGAGCAGTTCCAGAAGGCCGTGAGAAAAGTGAGGCAGGTGCAGCGCATGAGGAAGCAGAGAGGCTACGCATTTTCTGCGGGCGATGAGAGCACTGGCGGACAGACGATGAGAGTATTGAGTCTGTATGACACGACGAAACACAGAGGGCGGTACGGCGAGTTGGACAGTGTCAAGGGACCTCCGCCGGGCATGTTGTGACCCTCCTGTCGACTGTCACTGTCACTTGTCACTGAGGGTGTCTGTCTCACCCGAGGGGGAGACAACATCGCAGAGACAGAGAGAGCAAAGCCGACAAAAGCTTTTACGTGAAGAATGGTTGTTGTTTGTGTCCCCAATTTTCTCCCTCCGTTTTGGTGAAGATTTCAACGATGAGATGTATAGCATGCATGCATGAAAATATATACTGATGGTGGCTCAATGGCGTTCTTTTTTTTTTTCTTCTCTGAACAAAGTCATGAAGGAGAATTGATCTTGTATCCTGTACTCGGTATCCGTATCCGTTTCCTGCGTCTCCTCATGTGACTCTGTTCTTGTGGGGTTTGGTTTCCCCCTTCGACTGTTCAGGAAGAAAAAATATTTGGTTGCAAGGAGGAACAGGAGGAGGACCAAAGAAGGCAGTATCCAATCCTTCATGCATTCCATTCCGAGGGTATCAATAGTCTAGACAGTCTATATGCGCATATGAGCTGCGCGGTGGTCAAGGTTCTCCAGCATCATCCAACTATCACGGGTCCAGTCCAAGCGTCCTGTCATTCATTCCAGCCACCCAACCATCCGAACCATGGTACCGAGTACAGTCCGCTGTTGCCAGCACACGCTCTCTCTCTCTCTCTATATATATATATAGAATCAAGACGCCTTCCCAAACAAGGCTCCCAAACCCTCGCCCTTTGGTGTCGCGGCGGGGACGACAGGTCGAACCACTTTCTTGCCCCAGAGATCAAACTCTGGTTCCGCGGCGGGGATCGACCCCGCCAACGGCGGAACGTCGCCAACAACCCTCAGAGCCGGAGGGGGGATATGGGGCGTGACCAAATCTATGCTTCGAGAGTATCCGGCACTGGTGCTGTACAGTGGATTGGTCCGAGGGGCCAGCGGGCGCAAGTTGAACTCGTACATGCTGCCAAAGCTGGATGATGTTGTGGTGGGGCTGTTGGCCAGACTTGGCGTGGTTGTGCTGGGTGTCAGGGTGGACATGCTCAAGGTACTCTTGTGCCGCATTGCTGCTGGGCGGTCGGTCTTGACGAGGTGGTGGTTGTCGGCGTGATCCGAAGGGCTGTTGACAACATTGTGTGTCTGGTGGAAACGACTCAAGTAGCGAAACGCCTCAGAGCCGGCCGAGGCGCCGCGGTGAGGTATTTTGGGTTTCCATTCCGTTGGGTCAAGATCTGATCGGTGCTCGTGCAGATCAATGGGTATCCGTATGGAAGGTTTGTCTTGATGTTCTGGGGACGCGCTGGAAATGCGCGTTGGTATGGTCGGACGCGGCGAGGAGGGGAGGGACGATGGCGGTGTAGAAGATTCATGGAACAGATTGGAGGCCGAAAGAGGCTTCGCGGCGTCCTTGCGACGACATCTGACCGCTTATCAGCATCTGTCATAAAGAAGAGAGGGGCGAACGAGGGGGTGACTTACGCTTCACTGCAGTAGAGAATCGAGTTGCATGGAGTCATGATCTGTTTCTCGCACATGGCGCTGCGGTCGCGGGTTAGGAATTCGCCTGCAATGGAGACGGACAATGGACTTGTGGCCTCACCAGTACTGCAGAAAACTAGCCGCCATCTCTTTTTCTTTGTCCCTCCTGTTACTGCTGGGGCCGGAGGAGCGAGGAGTGAGCACTGAGTCACCACTCCTGCGCTTCAGTTTCCGAGCAGAGGAAGTGCCTCCTTTGCCATGTTGCTGGGTTTTTCGCGAGGGAGGATCTTCTCCCATTGAGGGCGGTGAGGTAGGTATATGTACCTGGGATGAGGGATGATAAAGGAGAGGCCAGGCGTTGCCTTGGTTGGGCAGCTGATGATTTGTTGTACACCGCAAAAGTGACTTGGGTGCATTCCAAGGGTGCCAGGCTGCGCCTTGTGTGGATGACGTTAAAAGTGGGCGTGTGCCGTACCCCGTTCCAGACGAGGCCACTTCCCGCGACCGCAATGTTTTGGGGCACCACGCAGCCTGAAAGGCCTATAGGATGAGGGGTCGATGGGCGGGCCAATGTCCCAGGTGCATGTGCCGCGAGCCCTATGACCCCCTAATCGAAGCGCCTAGGCTGAATCTGGCCTTGGTCTGACGGGTGACTGACGGGGGACAAGGAGCATCTAAACGGAGCGCACCAAAGGTCCTCTGGCTCCATGCAAGGCACTGGGAAGTGCAAATGCCATGTATCAGGAGGGGTTTAGCCCAGGTACGTGTCTTGCTCGTAGTTGGCCTCATCGTGCGATTAGCATATCCTCTCATTTTATTCCATCATCAGCTAAGAAGGAAAATGTACCATCGCATTGATTGGGACTATAATGCAGCCGATGACGGCTTCAACTCCATCCTTCTGGCACTCCTCGGGCTGCCGGCTCTCCTTCTCGACCAACATAGCATCCAAGCATGCTGCTCCACACAAACTTGTGCTCCTTTAGTTCTTGAAGCTTTTTGTATGCACCTGCATTGGCAAACCCGATTCCTGTCTCTCGATCCCGGTATCGAACAGGCAACATTGTGACGGAACACAGCTCTTGAATGTGCTTCACTGGTTTGGCTGTTTTGCGATTGTTATAGAATAGGGAGTACTCCTGCCGGGATTGGCTGGAAAGCTCTTCAAACCTTTCCAGAATGACCATATTTCGCGTCGACTCTTCCTCAACTAGAGGAGGCTCCGATACTCTGACTAGCGCGGTGGTGGCCTCGACCGGCGTCTGCTCTGTTTGTGTGCTTTCTCGGGCAATTTCTGTCTGCTCGGGTTTGTCGATCGCGCTAGCTGGGGGAGTATGTTGTAACTGCTCTATACCTCGAAAGGGCTGCAGCTTCTCCTTCTGCTCGTCATTTTCAGCTGGCTGGGTCTGCTCTTCTGTTGTGGCCGGACCTTGTATTTGTGTCTGCTCTTGCGGCACATTAGCTTCGGATATTGCAATCTGCTCAATAGACACTTCAGGCTTGATGACGACATTATCGGTCACGTCAGGGGTTGGAACTTGGACAACCTGGTCTGGCGTATTTTCCGCCAGAGCCCTGGAGCTTTGTTGTGTTTCTGATTGCTTCGCTGTATCTTGCCGTGCATTTGGTTCCTGGGGAATTGGGCTGACTCGTCCGCTCTCCGTCGGGTTGCTGTCCGTTTGCATATCAGCATACTCGTGTATCCCTTTCAAGAAGGTGTCCTCGTGATCTTGCGGGACAGTGAGTGTGATTTCCGGAGGAGCACCCATCGGAACAGGAGCAGCAGGGATGATGATGATGGTGTCCTTGTCGGGTTTGTCGGGTTTGTCAGGTTGATTCGATGTTGGTTCTTGTGCCTGCGCAATGATCACAGTACCTGTCTGCAATGCTCCGGCTTTCCCTAAACCGCCACTCCTTTCTGCGGCCAGCTGCTCAAGGTACGCTTTTGACTTACGTCCACGCTTCTTCGTCTCTGTTGTTTTTCCTTCTCCCGGATCCGGAGCATCTCTCGTGCCGATCTTGTTCAGCTTGGGCCCGATCCATTTAGCCTTAGCACTTAACCAGGTAACAACTGGCCCTTCCAGCTTCCTATCCTTGAGGGCTGCGAGTTTTGCCGCCAGCTCTTCTTGCCTCTTCTTCTCCATAGTCTCCCACCGATTTAGGCTCTTAGCATTTTGTCGCTCAACTCTTGCAGCTTCGGCTAACCGATCGGCTTGCGTGAGTTCTTTGGGAACATCCCTTGCCTTTTCTTTTTCCCGTTGTTCCTTGAGCGCTTTGAGCTTCTTGCTTTGCGCTTCGCTCTCCTTTAATCGCGCGATAGTTTCCGCTCGGTGGGCAATTGTCTGCTTACGCAGGGAACTTCGACCGGAATCAGGATCGTGAACCCATGTAACTCGCTCTTTCTTCTTAGATGGTTTTGGTGCAATTGATGCAGCAGCTGGTCTTGTCGGATCGGTCTTGAGTTTCTTCCTCATGCCCGCAACACTGGTTAGGGCTAGGTCTGCTTTGCGTTTCTTCGCTCGTTCCTCTTTGGCTTGCTTTTGTATTTCCTTCTCTCCTTCGAGGTCGTCGGCCGCGGCATTCGGCCCTTGATCATCATCATCGCTGGAAGACATGTCCGCGTCCTCATCCTCGTCTCCGCTTTTGAATTCCTCATCTTCTTCCTCTTCGTTATCCGCAAACAATAGAGTGACCTCGTCTTGTTCGTCCACATTTTCCACCTCTTCCAGTATCATGTCCCTGTCATAGCGATTGCCAGCAGTCTTCCGTCGCTCCCTACCAGCGATAAGGGTCTCAACGAGTTCTTCCTCTGATTCATCTTCGCTTGACTCGGTCGCTGAGAGTTGCGGCGTATCGTCCATGGTTTCATCTGCCATATTTGAGAAGAGGGGCAGGGGGAGAATTGATCAAATACTCATATTTGAGCAAGTAGTAAAGTACAGTCTCCTTGTTCGATTCTGCAATGAGTACCGAATAGCAAGAGTGAATTTACAGATTGGCTGGGTTGACATCGAAAAATTTGGGGAAGGTGCGGCGAGGCAGGCCACTTTACGCGTCAACTCCGAGAGAGACGCGTTATAACCGTCATGATCTCCAAGTTTCAATGAACACCTCCTTAAGGCTGTCTTGCCTAACGTTCATGTTCAAATTTCTATCAACATGCCTCACTTGCGCAAGAGTAAAGCAGTCGCTGCTATAGACACCTACCCAGAGAATCCGGACACCAGGAAACGCAAGCGAGGTAGTGCAGCCATTGTCGATGGACCTGACAGTGAACCCAATGCGAGGAGCCGAAAGCGCACAAAACCAGCAGAGGATCGCGCGGACATCACACCGAAAACTCAGCGAAAGACAAACAAGGAAGTCACTGTAACAGTCGAGAAGGAAGTGACAAGTAAAGCCAGTTTGGCGGCAAGGGGCAAAGCGGCGCTGAAGAAGGAGGTTAAGGTGACGATTGAGCAAAGCGAGCAGCCCACCTCTGACACCCCCAAACGAAGAGCGAAAGCGAGGTTTAAGAAAGAGGCCGAATCTGAATCGGAAGGATCCGAACTTGACGGAGACAAAGCAGAGCAAGAAGAGTCAGTCAAACCCAAGCGGAAACGCAAAACGAAAGAAGAAAAGGAGGCCGAGGCTATGCCGCTTGCTCCCAGAACTGTCGGGCTGAAGATGTACGTGGGCGCTCATACTAGTATAGCAAAGGGCGTGGAAAATGCAGTCACAAATTGCGTCCAGATTGGAGGCAATGCGTTTGCATGTTTCCTCAAGTCGCAGCGGAAATGGGAGAACCCTGCGTTGAAAGATGAGAACAGAGATGCGTTCAAGAAGGCGCTGATAGACCACAATTTTGACGGACTGTCACATATCGTCCCTCATGGGTCATATCTGGTCAACCTGGCGACCGAGGATGAGGACAAGGCAAAGCAGTCTTATGATGCATTTATTGACGATCTCCATCGGTGCGAGGCCCTCGGAATCCGGTACTACAACTTTCACCCAGGAGGAGCTGGACAAAGTCCCTTCGCAGAAGCGGTCACTCGACTTGCCACCAGACTCAACCGGGCGCTGTCAGAAACAAAAACCGTTGTCCCTCTGTTAGAGAATATGGCGGGGCATGGCACATTGATTGGCGGACGATTTTCAGATCTCCGAGACGTTATCTCTCAGATTAAGCCTGAGTACCGGTCTCGAGTTGGTGTCTGCATTGACACATGCCATGCTTTCGCGGCAGGTTACGATCTGCGCAGTCCAGATGAATTCAGGAAGACCATGGACGAGTTTGACAGTGTCGTCGGCTTCAAGTACCTGAAGGCGATGCACCTAAACGACTCCAAGATGCCATTAGGCAGCCACAGAGACCTCCACCAGAACATTGGCCTGGGATTTCTCGGACTCCGTGCCTTCCACAACGTCATGAACGAACCGCGCTTCCAGAACTTGCCCTTGATTCTCGAGACACCCTGCGAGAAGCCAGACCCAAGCGATCCAAAGGGGAAGAAAATGATCGAGGACAAGAGTATTTGGGCGACGGAGATCAAACTCTTGGAGAGTCTGATCGGCATGGACCCGGAGAGTGAAGAGTTTCAGCGGCTGGAGAACGAGTTGAGTGAGAGAGGCAAGGCAGAAAGGGACCAGATGCAGGCGCAATATGAGAGACTGAGGGACAAGAAGCTGGAGCAGGAGAAGAAGAAGCTGGCCAAAGAAAAACAGGCCGAGAAGGGCCAGAGGAATTTGATGGACATGTTTGGAGGAAAACAGAGCACCAACGGTGCGGCAAGGGGGAAGAAGCAGAAGGGCCGGAAAAGGGGGAATAGTTCGGGAAGCGAGTCAAGTGAACTCAGCGAGCTGAGCGATGAAGAGTGATGAGAGAATCACATCTAGTCGGAGAAGCGAGATGTCATCCTCTTGGGAAAAAACCCGCGAGCAGCATCGAGATATTGTAAATTAGTTTGAGTAAAACTATATGCATGGATTCCCTGGCCTTGAGACGCGAATCTCCGCTGAAAAACCGCCAAAAAAGGCACCTGATCCTTACTCCATGCTTGCTCTATACCTCGTATATGTATCCGTCAAAAGCACTCATACGCGCATATGCACCATCCGAACAAGACTGTCCCATGTCGGTGTGGTGTAAAACGTGCCCCTTCGCTATCTCAATGCCGCGAAAACACCCCATGCTCTTCGCTGTCAAAGAATGCAGCAGAGCCAAAAAAAAAAATTCAAGTCGTCCACCCCTCGACGGGCTTGAGGTATACCTCAATACCGCCCTTGGGGCGGGCCGTGACGCCTCCCTTGATCTCGATGTCCCTGTCCGGGTCGACCATCTCGAAATCGTAGGTGCCGACGAACGCGGCGACCAGGCATGCGAACTCGGCGACGGCGAATTTGGCGCCGATGCAGCTCCGCGGACCGTGCAGGAAGGTCAGGAAGGCGTAGTTGCTGACGGCGCCGCCGGCGTTGGCCTGGCCCGGGGCGGTCCACCGGTCCGGGTTGAACTCGGAGGCGTCGTCGCCCCACAGCGCCGTGTTGTGGTTGATGGCCCACGGCGAGAGGATGACCTTGGTGCCCTTGGGGACAAAGTGGCCCAGGATCGACGTGTTGCAGGCCGCGTCGCGCAGGGTGAGTGGCACGGGCGCCCAGAGACGTAAAATCTCCTGGCAGACAGCGTGGAGGTAGGGCATGCCGTCAATGACTTCGGCGGTGATGTCGTCACTATCGAGACTGGAGATGTGCGACCGGATCTCGTCCCGCAGGCGTGCCTGGATATCTCGTCGTTGGCACAGTTGGTAAACAGCCCAGGCGAACGCCGATGCCGTGGTTTCGTGGCCGGCGGCGAGGAAGGTCATCATGTTGTTGACGAGCTCTTCGTCAGTAAACCCGCCGGACTCGAGCGCCACGGAAATGATGTCCGGCTGCATGGGCTCCTTGTTGGCCATGCGCTGCTTCTTTTGCGCGATCAACTGGCGGCATGTGTCTTTTGCCACGTCCGATGCGGCTTGTACTTGGTTGTTCCGGTCGATAGGGAGGTTGTTGAGAAACCACGCTGGAAGGAAGAAGGAGAGGAGACCCAGGATTTGGGCAGTGCGATCTGGCTGGAAGACAGCCCGGTAGACACGATTCAATTCGTTCGTCGGGTCTTGCAGGGAGTTGAAGTCTTGACCCATGCCGGCCACACCGATGATGTCCAACGTTGCGCGACTGCCCCATTCGCTAACTTCAATCGAGGGCCGTGGCTCGGACGACGACTCCAGCTGTTTCTGGATCTCATGCACCATCTCTCGAGATTTGGACCAAAATATCGGGTAGAGTTCCTTGATGTGGCGAAAGTGGAACGCCGGCATGAGATTCTTCCTCTGCGCTTTGTGGTCGTCGCCCTCTGCAAGCAGCACCCCAACACCTAGGACTCGTCCGATACCCGTGCGAAGTAACTCGGGCTTAATGAATTCATAGCTCTTCGTATTCAGAACTTCGGCAAGGCCCTTGGGGTTAGTGACCAGCAGACGTTCCCGGTTGTAAAGGTGCAAGTAGCGGATCAGGCCGTCGTTGGGAATCTCTTGAGCCCAGCGTCTCTGAGGCACCCCAGAGGGTTCTTTGAGCATCGTGCGCCAGTGGCCCGAGATCCTGCTACCTCCTTTGACCGTCGGCAGATTACGCAGAGGGCTCGTGTAAAAAGGGTAGATGAAGATAACGTAGACTGCCCAGATAAAGGCCTGGAAGAGGAAAATCACAGAGGCTGTCCATGTGTAGGATTGGAAAATTGAATATTGAGGCGCAAACCTGACCAGGAGAACGGAGCCAGCCAGAGACAGGGTGACCCAGAAGCGATAGGTGCCCAGGAACTCTGGGACTTGAAAAGGCATCTTGAATTCAATGGGGGGCGAGTCTCTTGTGCAGAATGATCAGGTGGGAATTTTTGTCTCGCGCAGAGCCTCCTTCTGTTGGAAAACCAGACAAGAGTACAAGAGTGCAAGAGTTGAAGTGAAGAGATAATGAAGCCGAAAAGGACAGGCAGACGCAAAATGCGCGAAAAGGACACTGATCTGAATGTGGAAACGAAGGTTGAAAGTGTTGGACGGTGATGAATCCTCTTCGCCTCATTCGCCTCATTGGAATCGGGACAATGACATTCCATGTTAAGCGAGGCGGGATGGTGTCGTCATTTGATCTGTGAGATATTCCGTCTGACAGACCAGTTGAAGAGGTTTGACACCTATTATGGCCATTAGGGTGCGAGTGTCATACCTGTCAGACAAGTGGATTTTATCCAACCGAGGCATCCGTCGAGGTTTCATCCCAAAATAGGTGGTTGTCGCGAACGAATCGGCGAATTTGGCAGCAGTTCATCCGATGAAGTGAACCCGAAGCGACCCTTGGTGTACGAAATACGGCAATCCGTGGAGAAAAGGCCAGTTTGCCTGCCCAAAGCATCTGTATCATCAGAAAACAAGGTTGACGGAATAGTAATTCCAGTAACAAACCCTCTCAGTACAAGCAGGATCTTATAACTCCCTGTTGAAATTCTTGTTGCTGGGCCAGCTCGAAATCTCTGAGATTGATCGACTCTGTTTGTACTGAAATCCAGCAGAGTTGGCTCCCCTGACGTGGTTCATATCGCGTCTCTCACACCTTCCAACCCGATAAGCAACCGTCTCAAGCTGGACATATGCCGTGGACCATTCCCCGAACCTTCAGCGACGTGGTCAGGTTGGTGTCAGCGAGGCGATACATCGACGTATGTATGTTCTGATCTTAGCAAATGCAGTTCAGCAGCGATGCAAAATTTTCGGTGGACATGACATGATTCCTGCCCAGAGTCTGAGTAGTTCATTGCTCAACAAGAAGGGGATGTGGTTACTTCTCGAGGCTTTGACGTGGGAGAAAAAGGGGGGATGAGGTAGAAGCCCACCAACCGGGGAAAATGCGACCGTCATTGCGACTCGGTGCTTTTCCAGATGGTATCAATCCAGGCAGGGGTTTGAAGGATCTGAAAGCCCGGCTAACAACCACGGATGTGGTTGACACCCAGTCATTGGCGCAGGCGAAGATGCTTGATGATAAAGAATGCAGAGAAGCATGCATGGAAGCATGGAAGCAAGCAACGGACCATCCGTCCGTGAGGCCAGTCTCGAGCGCTTGATTGACGGACGTTATTGTGCCAGCGTGGGATGTGGGTTTTGTTAGATCAGAGAGACTGTGATCCACTGAATCCGTCTATCTCAGAGGGAGCCTCAGCGGAGCCGGAAGGAGCCGCGGCAGTTCATGTTTCCATCATCCTCGTACTGGCGGACGAAGTCCGACAAAACTGAAGATCCGCAAGGGACCGCGTCTAGACTTCGCTAAAGTCCCTGCAGAGCGTCGTGCCTTTGAACGACGGACAATCTGTCAACATTGCTGCAAGTGTGAAGTGCCCATGCAAATATCGGAGAGTGCAGGTCCTCTTGAGCTGGAAAGATATCTCAATTCCAGACATGCAGGTTGACAGATAGCTTGAAATAAGAGGGGTATTCCCGATAGGGGAAGCGCCTCGCTCGCGCTAATACTACAAGTAGAACCAAAATTCACTAATCAAGCCAGGTCCGTCTTCCAGTGAGAAGAGGTCGGAGAGGAGAGCAGTTTCCTTAAGGAAGGTGCGTTGGCAGGGGAGACTGCGGACTAACCCCTCTTGTGTAGGCAGTGGATAACAGAGAAGATGTGGTTGACAGTCGCAAGAGGATGGAGGGGGTTTGGACGTTACTGAGGAGGAGGAGATTGGTGAGGTTGCTGGTATCTGTCCTCGGTATCGAACATGGACCATTTGATTGGACAAGTTGTTCTAATAAGCAGTTCCCCGCTCTCCTATTTCGGTATAGACGCATCTGATATCACGTCACTGATCCAATCACCTCCCAGCACCTCTTTCCCCCCCTTCTCTCTTCCTCCGACTCCCTCGTTTGCCGGGAGAATTCCCGCACAACGCCAATGCGCTATCGCTATACCCCCTTAACCCCCCATCCTACTCACTAAAGCTGTCCTACGATGCCGTGCCTGCACTCCGTGCGCCGCTCCCACTATCCGAAACACTCCTGCTTTCCCAATCCTCGCTTTGTCAGGCGAAAATGTCTCTTCGCCCACCCCCAGTTTCCCAAATGTGAGTTCGCGTGCAAGGGTAGCTTGGTCCCTGCATTATGTCACAGGTCGTTTCTCAGTCCTGGCGGTCTAGATGGGGCAGGCAAGCCATCTTATTCACCCACGCTGCGTCATACTTTGGGGTGACTGCGCGCTTGTTGTATCAAAGCTGTCCGTAGGCCAGCCTTGCGGGATATAACAACACCATATCTTTCCTGCCTCTGCAATGTTTGAATTCCTCCATCGAGATCCAAAAGACAACAGCAACACTAGCAAATCCATTCTACTCCCATTTTGGATAATCCAACCCAACGCGGTCTAATACCTAATACAACACCACATTACCCTTCTGGACCTTCACAACAATATCGGAAAAGCCGTCGTCGATCCTATTTCAACCAACAAATAATGCAGGCAATCGAACAAAACATGGGTTTGAGCTTTCCCACAGATTTCAACGCCGCTACATTCGACTGGTCCTATCCCTCGTCGGCCACCTCAGATCAAAGCACAGTGGACATCCTGGACCTTTTCTTCGAGTCGACTCCAAGCGTGCCAGTCGCTCATTCAAGCCACCTGCGCACGGGGAGTGAGTCTCAACAGTCACAGTCTGGGTTTTACGGGGACGCATTCTCGCAGTCGGCGGTCGACGCGTCAGTCAGCTACGCGAGCAGCGAGCACTCGGACGACTTCTGGACAAAGGAGACGACGCCGGCCGACTTTGGAGACATGCCCTTGGACTCGAACACGAACCAGGCCAAGATGCTGGACCGCAAGCACCGGCGGCGCGAACAAAACCGCAAGGCCCAGAGCAACTTCCGACAGAAGAGGAAGCAGGAAGTGCGCCGCCTCGAGCAGGAAGTCGAGGAGCTTCGCGCCCAGATTGCTGGGTACCACAAGAGCGGGCCCACAGTCGGTCTGACCATCTGCACCAGATGTCGCAACTTCTTCCCTGCGTCCGCCGAGGTTTCTATCCCTCACTTTGCGGCCTCTGGCGCCTTCAGCTCATCTCCATCCAGTTGCGATAGTTGAAAAGGTCTCAACAAAAGTCGATAGAGTTGGTCAATCATTGCCGCCACCTCAAAGGGGTGGCGGCATCGATGACGGCTCTGCACTTTGAAGCCATAAAAATCACACTCCTGCGCTAATGCGGCGAGGGAGTCTTGCTCACCACGGTGTCTGATGGTGTCGCAACAAGGCTCCGGATATCAGCCACGCCACGCCACACCATATCCCTCGCTCTCCAGCGATTCAATGAGCCTAGGTGTTCCTGCGCCCGGTTTCGGCTACATAGCCAAGCCTCACGCGAGATTTACGGCAAGCCGAGCTTCGAGGGTGTGCGGTGTCGCCGAGGTTGTGAGAAAGGCGATCTGTACCAAATGCGAGTAGACAGGCTGACAAGGGGGGTGGGGGATAAGGCCAATTGACGGCCTTGCACGAGATGATGACTTATGAAGCGGGACGGTCGGGACAGCGAATAAAGTGTACGAGTATGTAATTCGGCTTCAGCTTCGGTAATGGATAATATAGTACTTTTTGCATTTTACCAATGAAAGAGATGATATTACCACCTGTACCTCCAATTGATTTGGCCATTTCCCTCATGACTATGGAGGCCTGAACCCTTCTTGCTCGGCTCCATTCGCCACGTGGACCAAGGGTTCTTGTACGAGCTTGACGAGTATCGTGATATCATAGGGAATGTCCCAATCGGGTATCGAAGCGTCTATACGAGCAATGCATGTGGAAAGCGAAAAAGGCTGGATCCGAGGACCCCTAGCCTGCATCCCGGCCTCGCTTGTCGTATCGAGTTATTGCGAGTATAATACGTACAACCTCGCATAGATATATCAGGAATCTGAGATGACTCTTTCTCCCCCTCCCCCTCGGTTCTGTCCCAGAAATCCAGGGATCTTAAAAAAATCCAGGCTAGTATACGACAGCCCGGAAATGGAAATGGAGAGACAGGCATTGGCCAATGGGGGGTTCCAGCTAGTGTTGGCACTTTTACGTAAAACGGGTTTGAATGCTTGTGACACCTCTCTTGTCCCAAGTCGGCTATATCTCTGAATGGGTTACTTTTCCTCCGGTCTCACATGGAAGATGTGGTTCAATCTTGATTCAGGCCACCACACCACACCATGTAAGGCGCTCGTGTGCATACTTTCTGACCCCGTCAGATGAAATCTGCTCGGTGGGGGCAATGCTGGCACTGGAAAGGAAATGGGAGAGGAGGGTACTGGTTGTGCAAAAGCAAAGTGAAGATGGGTAGCAGGGAGCAGGGAGGAGTATATAAACCTTGGTTTCATGTCCTGACGAACAAACTTGCCTTCCTGGCCTCTCCAACCAGAAAACAAGATGTCGAACCACAACGATTCCATTCTTGAGCTGGCGCAGCAGATCCAAACCAACACCAACACAATTTCCGAGTACTTGCAGCAGAACTCCCTCCCACCTCTCTCGCTTGCCGCAGATGCATCCCCATTCTTTCCGGGCACAGGGCCGACCAACGTCGACAAGTGTCCACGGCTCACGGAAGACATTTTGAATGCGCGCACCCAAGTCCGAGAAGCATGTGCCACCCTGTTGCAGCTCGTCTCGGGTCCAGCGGATGCAAATTGGGATTTCTTGGGCGGTCACTATATGTCGGCGTGTATGCAATACATCTATCACTATCGGCTTGCCGAGGGAGTTCCCGTCACTGGAGACATTAGCTATAAGGATCTTGCCACAAAGACGGGCACGCTGGAGGGTCAATGCTCCAGAGTGCTGAGATTTACTATGACCAAAAATATGTTTCGGGAATCTCGAGCGGGTTATGTGGCTCACACTGCGTTGTCCGTGACGTTGTTGCAACCTGACTTCCTGGACATCCTGGGATATGTGACCGAGGAAAGCTTCATCGGTGCGCCCCGGCTCGTGGAGGCCACGGAAAAGTATCCAGGAAGCCAGGACAAGAACACGACGCCGTGGAATCTTGGCCACAACACAGACCTACCAATGTTTGAGTACTTTGAAGGGCATCCAGCCCGATTACAACGATTCATGGGGGCCATGAGATCGTTGGCTTCCGGAGAGAGTTACAACATAGGCCATCTGGTCGATGCATTCAGCTGGAATTCACTGGGAGATGGTCTCGTGGTTGACGTGGGTGGTAGCTTTGGACACTGCTGCTTCGAGATTGCTGCAGTCGCCCCGGAGCTCAGGTTCATCGTGCAAGATCTTGAAAAGGTCGTGACTCAAGCCCGACAAGAGCGTGCCAACGACAGGCACATTGATCGCGTTGACTTTCAAACGCACAACTTCTTCACGCCGCAGCCTGTCAAGAACGCCGATGTCTATTTGCTGAGATTCATCTGCCACGATTACTCGGACAAGTATGCGGCGCAGATCCTGAGCAACATCACTCCCGCCATGGGTCCAAATAGTAGAATTGTGATTGTTGACGCCATCATGCCCGAAGTCGGAGTTCTAAGCAAGTTCGATGAAAACAGAACAAGGTGAGGCCATGGGCAAACCCCAATAAAATAGAGTGCTGATGAGTTCCTTGTTTAGGATTATGGATATGGAGATGATGCTGAGTTTCAACGGCTGCGAAAGGGACGTAGGTGGGTGGAAGTCGTTATTCGAACAGGCTGATCCACGACTGGAGCTGCGTAGTAGTAGGAAGATACCGGGCAACATCCACGCTGTGATGGAGTTGGGATTGAAGGGACGAACATGATTACATGAAGACAAGATTGCTGTGTCGCGAAAGCGATGGTGCCATAGCAGCCCAAAAAGGAAGAAGATCCGACATTCTTCCGTCTTGGCTTCAGTGGCTTCTCAGACTCGAAAAGACTCGGCCATCACGGAAGTTTCCTTGTCCCCAAAAATGATTTTCTCAGGTCATCTTGATTTTCATCTCCAAAGTTTCCTCACCGACAGTAATAGATGATTGTCCCTGCATACCTAGGAACACAGAACTCCGACACGGCAGAGATCCTCTCCCGAAACAACCCAATCATGCATTGACGAGGTCTAAGATAAAATTTCTCCATTTCAGTCTGCTAATCGTTCTGGTCGCGTGCCGCCGGTATCCACGCTCCGAGTTTGATATCCACTTCTCAGTCCGTCTTCTCGACACCCTTTTTGACATCCAACATGGCAAAGGATAAGTACGTCGATCCAGCCACGTACCCTAGCCTTTCCGACCACGAAATCTCGACTGTCCGGAAGATATACGCCTTCACCGAGACATACTTCCGGAACCCACGCTTTGACGCATCCCATGATTTCAGACATGTGCGGCGAGTCCTGAGCAATGCTTTAACGATCCTGGAGAAGGAGGAAGAGGAACGGAAGCAGAAGGCTTTGCCCGCGTTGAACCCACTGAGTGTGATTTTAGGGGCGTTGCTGCATGACGTTGAGGACAAGAAGTATGTCGATGTGACAACGGATCAACAGAAGATGACTCTGCAAAAGGCAGTGATCGACGCTGGTATGCCACATAGCTATGCAGAGCATATTCAACTGTTGGTTGAGGGTGTATCGTATTCCTCTGAGATCAAAAACCCTCAGAATGTTAAGAACCTCATTGACATCATCCCTGAGCTGGCCATCGTTCAGGATGCTGATCGGCTTGATGCTATCGGGGCCATCGGGATTGCTCGTTGCTTCACTTTTGGAGGAGCAAAAGGTGCTAGGAGTCTTCAGGACTCGATACAGCATTTCGAGGATAAGTTGCTCAAGTTGGAAGGGATGATGAAGACCGAGACCGGAAAGGCGATGGCAAAGGAGAGGTCGGACAGAATCCGGGAGTTCATGGAGTGGTGGAAGGATGAGGTTGGTGCGACTGGTACATAAGCCAAAGCAATCATTTCCGAAGCTTGACCTTTGAGATTGGGCACTCTCCTCGATATGTCTTCAAGACTGCCCATGAGTGCCATGGGGGTTGACGAACGTGCCAGTTCACGTTTCCTCGGCATCCCCAGGTTCACCAAGATCCTCACCTGCTTGCGCTAGCGGATCCTCTTTGTCATGAGTGACAGAATGCGGCGTTGGCCCAGCAGATGTGATCTTGGGTGGCGGGGCAAGCGGCGTACCTTTTCTTGAAGGTACATGGTCCCGCTCGGCACTCTTCTTAGCACCTTCGGCGAATATATCATCGAAGCCACTGCCCAGAGCAGCTGCGCCATGGTGTCTTCCCTTTCGTGCTCTGGAGGTGGCGGATGCAGTGGGAGGGGGAGCTCCTGGGCTCATCAATGGGGGTGGAGGGATATTCGGATTGACCATAGGAGGTGAAGGTAGATCCTGAGCAGGGGCAGGTTGGAAGGTGTTGGTGAACACGTCCTGTTGCCCATTCTCCGAGCTCTTCTTGTCAGCGTCAAATAGATTTTCTCCCGGTGCCTGCACCTCTTCTCCCAATCCCACTGGCAAGCGGTGTAAGGCGCCAAAACCAAGGACCGCCCCTAGAGCTCCCTCGCCTCCCCATCCTCTTCGCGGCACCAGTTCAACCTCTCTAACCACGTCAAATTCCGAGTTGTAGACCCATAGTACCAAACTGCGATTGAGATGGTCTTCCACGAGCTCACCGAGAGCAGCTTCTCCCTTTAACGTGCCGCTTGGCGAGCCAAGTATGTAGTCGCTATGCGGTAGGAGGCCTGCTTGATGGGCCGGTGACAACGGGGAGGGAATGGCCAAGACATGCCAGATGTTGTGTGCGGAATTGAGAGGTGCGAGTTGTAGTGAGAGTCCGAGCGTTTCTGGGGGAGAAGGAACGGCGACACTGATCGAATGGGATCTTGAACCCTGAACACACCGATCAGGAATAGAAACAATACTCTGGCAGAAAAGTAACCTCGTACCTTTGCGCTCCATAGATCCAGCGAACAGTATCCTCCAGCGCAGTTGCGCAGTTCGGTTGTGAACAGGGCGGGATCCGGCGAGTCCTCCAAGGAGTCAGCATATCATCTCACAACTAGTTGCTTCTTGTTGGGCTAGACAAGTACCAGATAATGGCCGTTTATGCCTATGATGAAGTCGAACCACGGTTCAATGGGGAGGTCTTTATTTGTGTTTCGCAGGACTTGAAAGCCATACGATGTATCCGAAGGCCCAGTATCTGCTTGTCGTGGAGGCGGCTCACCGTCGAGGCGAGCTATAAAGCGATTCAAAGCCCCAAACATATTGGGTATCGTTGTTTGAGAAAGGGAAAGTAAGACTTTGTTAGGTGTTGCCCCTTGTTGTCGTTGGACACTGAGTTCTCCATACAAATTGCAGACACGTGTTGAGATGGATGACGCGCCTGCACAATAATTGACTACTCCCTAGGTAGGCAATAGGCAAAGCACGGCCACCTGCAGCCAAGTAGGGAATCCTACAAATACAGCATTTACTTGTACCCGGTACTTTTGCACAGTAGCCTGTCTGCTAGCAGTCATGCTCCCGGATCGACAATGCTTCACCAGTTCTCTCAGAACCGTCTTCTCTTGGTTTGGTGACTACGTTCCTCGTCTCTGCCTGGCTGGCCTCAAGTGTTATGACTACTCGGCACACACCTTGAAGGGCTCACGTTCTGATGTCTCAGTTGGCCACCACTGGACGCTCTTCATTTCCTTGGTCAAGTAGTCAAATGTGTACAAGCACAAGTACTGTGTACGTCCGTGGATGTTCCGCGCCCAATAGTTTGAGTGAATTTTCAAGTCACGTTCTGTACCGAGTAGAGGGTAAAAATAGAAACACCCATTCTTGCCATCACTATTGAAGACGTCACTCCATGGGAGAAAGAAGCACACTGACTACGTCAAGTCATGTGCCCATATGTCTCAGTCCAAAAGAAGGTAGAATCCGGAGAAGAGAAGCGTAGCCTGGTGCTGGTGTTGGTGCTACCGTAGCTGCTGAGGGTGCCACTAGAAAATACCACCTGAGAAACTTATCATTCGCATCGGATAAACTACTTTTCCGCAACCCCGGCTACCCCAACCACATGTGGTTAGAACAAGTGGGTATGGGATGTGCTGATTGGTGCATCTTTTACCTCCCCCTGACTGCGCCTGCGAACTGGAGCCCAGACTCTTTGGTGCTCAGCCTCCCCAACTCTTGAAAGCTCTCTCCACAGAATTTCTCTCACTTCAGCCTTGACGAAGCTTGGGAGATGTCTCGCATGATTTGCCCTTTGCGACCCAATCGCCATCTGACTTGGCACCGAACACACCACTTGCACGTTACAATAGCTGCTGAGGCTCAGTGCGATAGCCTGGGAAAACCTTACAGCATAGCGAGCAATGCTACACCTGGATTGTCACCATGGCTCGCATGACACCAGAGAAGCTATGCTTTTTCGTCTATACCATGGTGTATAAGAAGGTGAGTGCCTCTTGTTGCCGGAAAGGTTTGTCTTGTCCATCATCACAACAGCAAAACAACTATAGCAACAACTTCCTGTACCCTCGTTACCTTACCACAATCGTTTGAACCGAACAGTTTCCTTGCCACACTCGCTTCAAGCAACACTCCTCAAAACAGCGCATTCCCATCTACAATCTACAGAGTATAATCCCGTCATCAGAAATGCGTTCCTCCGTCTCTTTCCTCATTGCAGCTCTTGCTGCTGGCGCTTTGGCCATGCCAGTGGCCGAGACCACCACCACTTCCAACTACTGTGGCTTTGGCACTAATGCAGATGGCTCATGTATCGTCCCAACTACGTCCTCGAGCTCTGTTTCCTCTACCACGACTACTTCCGTGCCAACTACGACCTCAAGCTCTACTTCCTCTACCACCACAACGAGCTACTATTGCGGCTTTGGAACAGCCGCTGATGGCTCATGCATTACCCCCACGTCGACCAGCACGTCGACCTCAGCCAGCACCACAACGACCTCATTCTGGTGCGGCTTTGGCACAGCTTTGGACGGAAAATGCATTACACCCACAACCACTACCACACCGGTTTCGACTACAACCACCACGTCATTCTGGTGTGGATTTGGCACGGCACTTGACGGAAAATGCATCACTCCAACCAGCACCAGCACCAGCACCTCGACTACCAGCACCACTACCACTACCACGACCTCACATTCCAAGACTACCACGACCAAGTGTACGAGCACCAGCAGTACCTCTACCTCCAGTGCCAGCACCAGCAAGAGCACTTCAAGCAAGTCGACCAGCTCCTGCTCCACTACCAGCACCAGCAGCGTGCCAACTACAGCGAGCACCACCACTACTCACTATTGTGGATTTGGCACTGCTCTGAACGGAAAATGCAACCCATCGCCGACCTCCACTAGCACCTCGACTACTTCGACCACCACTCCTGCCTCTCATTGGTGTGGATATGGGACGGCCGCCAACGGTCACTGCAACCCGGCTCCTACCCAGTCACCCACTACCCACCATTGGTGCCCTTCTCCAGCCACAGTGACTGTCACTGCCACACCTACCTTGGCCCCCAACTTCTTCTATAACTTGAGTGATTGTGTTGGCTGCCAAACCATCACGATCACCATGGCTGTGCCCACCTCGATCGGTGCCTGGTAAGCATTGATTGCCAGCGACACAGGGAAGATGGATGAGGTGAAGCAACGTCAGTAATGCGAACAAGAGTTGGGCTGCAGGGCAGCATGTCTTTTTAATGCGGTTTGCGATTTTTGGCGGTTTTTTTGGGCATAGCACGGCACAGCATAGCATAGCATAGCATAGCGGAGGTTTGGCATTATCAGAGTACACATGCGTATCGAATGTAATCAATCCTTAAATATACAAATACTACTTGGTCTCCTCGAATTTATGATTTCGCCTTGCTCTTGGGACATCGGTCTACTCACCAAGTAAAATTATCTTGTCCGACGGTGCTAGTTGATTTCTGCAAAGCCTGGGAGCCACTAGGTTTAACCATGAATCCTCTGTCAGACCGAATAATTTCCTCTCTCAATTTGGCGCTTCTTGTCGAAAACACTTCTTCTCTATTCCATACGCGACTCTTAGCATTCCAACCAGAACCTCTTTCTGTCAATACAACTCCAATCAACAAGTACTACCACTCTTGTTCTCGTACTTTCAGACTCTTCTACCCGCACAATACATGGCCAGTTGTGGCTTTTCACTTGTGTAACTGGCGCTGTTTCACTGACCACCCCCTTGAAGCTGAGAGCTCTTCATCGCTGCAGGAGAACCATGCTAGGCTATCTACTACTGACGCAAAGATGCGGGCCAGAAAGAAAAGGCAGCTTGACGCAATTCATCCTCATGGAGGCTTCAAGTGACCTGGGTCATCACGCGAAAATGCTATGCTGAGTACAGAGCAAACGGCCATGTGAAGTGAAAGATCCTTGCATGAGCGCTCTTAACTCTTTGTCGCTCTCTAGCTCGACAGCCACAATAGTTACGCCACGAAGAGCGTCTGTGCACAACGCCGTCGATTCCTTTCTCTCTTAAGCGCCGGCTACGCAATATCCCCGACGGGCCGCAGAACCTTGTCAAGGTCAATGCGTACGGGGGCCCCGAACTCGCCATGCCCGTTTCTGTCGTGAGAAGCAGTTATCTCTCGCAGTCTACTCGTCAACATGACCTATCTCCGCCTCAATTGCGCAAAGAAGCTAGCAGTGTGCTTCTAGAATCTCCCAGGGGCCGGGGAAGGTCTGTGACACTTTGATACGCTATATGTTTGGAAACCCCTGCTCTGAGGGGCATCATGGCCACACCCGCGACCATGCATCCGTTCGTGAAGCCTGCACTGCGCCTCTGGTGGTGTGCTGCGTATTGCGCCATTTCCATGACGAATGGACAGGGACCTCTCTGGACTCGGCCAATGGTCGTGAACGCCTCAGCTGCATCGGTTGCGGGAACGGACAGGTGTACTTCTGGCAGTTCGGCACCAAACAGCCGCTTCATTATCTTGGAAGGGAGCAAGCCCTGTGGCTGAGCATGGTTCCTTTGCCTGGAGACTCGCCGGGCGAGCCGTTGAACTGCATTGGCTGTGTCTGTGAGAGCGGGCGAGAGACTCTATAAAGACAGCGTAGAACCTGGTAGGTACATCTTCCATCCCTTGACCAACCAGGCGGCACAGTCTCTTATCATTCACCTCCCCCTGCACTCACAACGAAACCTCACAGAATGCTTTCCATCAGCGAGCTCTGTCAAGTTCTGGGCATCATTCACCCTCAAGAGCAGTCTACATGCATTGGCTACACGACAAGTGGTCGGGACGCTGGGCGGAAATGTCGAAATCCAGTAGCGGCGTCATCGCGTTCCACAGCCACACGTATACTCACAAATATCTGCAGCCCTCTCGCGTGTGGAGTGAAGCCCTCGAGGTTGGAAAAGCAGTTGCAAGACGCGGCAAGCCTACTTCATTGTAAACGGTACGTCTATCGAGATATTCCACATGCCGATGGAGATAAAGTCCCGCCCTGGCTTCCTACCAATTGACACGCTTTCTAACGTGCTATTAGATGGCACCAGTACCAAGCACCCGAGGAAACCCAGACCTGGTTGACTAGATTGGACCGCCACGTGGCAGAGACCCAAACCTCAACACGCTACAGCAGCGTTCGAGCTCAAAGCTCTTACAGAGGGCGTCGTCCCAGCGAGAGCCAGATCACATCGTCAACAAGAAGAACAATATCCTCCGAGCCGTCGATCAGAGACAGCGATCTCTTGGGAGACTCGGACTACCACCATCACTGGATGCAACAGGAGACAATCAGGAGGCTTGAAGTTCTTTTGGCCCAGTTGGAGGATCGAACGAGGTCATTAACACCCATCAGCGCCGACGCCGACGTATCCGGGGCAGAGCAGTCCTCGATGCGAGGCCGTGTTTTCGATCCTGCACCCGCCGTGTCCAGTGCGTCGACCAGGGCCACTCGACGCCGACAATCTCGATCCAACGCTCCGTCAATTGCGTCGTCACGCTCATCTTCGCCAACTGGAGCCCGCATCCCTTCCACAACCTCATCTCGGTCCTCATCTCGGTCCTCGTCTCGGTCGTCATCTCGGTCGTCATCTCGATCTTCATCTACGTCGAGGAGCAGCGCGACGTCTCCCCCTCCCATCTCCTCCGAGACTGAATGTGGGATCTGCCTGAACGCCATGTCCTCTTCGAATCCGGTCGATGACGACGACAACGACAACGAAACCTGGCGTTGTACTACGTGCCACAACGCCACGCACGCCATGTGCTTTGATGAGTGGATGGCACGCTCCACGACCAACAGCGTGACATGTATTTACTGGTACGTATCCACGGTTTTTCCCGCTTTGGCGATTCACCATCGCCACTTTCCCTCTCATCCTATCCACACTTCTATGCCCCTTTTTTGCTGCCAAAGACCGCATCTTGTGAATAGGGACGTTACTTTGTACATACGTGCTAACTCTGTTCTCCTTGTAGCCGTGCCCCAGTCTCATCCTCGAGCTAGTAGTCAAGCAAGTCAATTTCTTGCCACCCGGTTGGACGGCTCGGTCAGTCAGTCAGTCAGTTGAGGTTTTTGTTCCAATTCCAATCACTGCCAACAAGGGGTGGCCATGGACAGGAACAAGCGCACTTGAAGCAATCAATGGTCTCATTTGCTCAGATTCTCTCCCGGTTTCGCTTCAGGTTTAGGGTTATGGTCCAAGTCGCGGTTATATCTACTGTTATATCTCCTATTGTCCCTTCTATTGTACTTACACCTGTGCTTGTCCCCGTGCTCGCGTTTGTACATAGTTATGGTTATGGCCATGAATATCAGGTCGGGTAGGATCCGATGTTTTTGTTGCCACTAGTAAGCCAACTTGGTTTCTTAAGATATATATAATATCCATACGAGGTATACATCCGTATATATGTGCCCTGTATACGCCCAGCACAGGCATGTAAATAAACAAATAAAAATCACATTGAAATGCAGTGCTGTATCTCGCTACCATTACGGTGTCCATGATAAGGACGGAGAGAAAGATATCTTATGGAAGATCTCACTTCTCAAAAACCGATCAGTAGGATATGCAATTCTGTAATCGACCTAGAATGATCCTACCGTGCCTGCATAGCCTGCCATGTCTGGACCTATCCGACTTTCAAGAACCAATATGCATGAGATACTCGTAATTCTCCGCTGGGCAAGCCTCGCACTCCCAAGGCTGAATCCCCTTGCCGCCCACCACCACGACCAATAATCCAAGTTGTGAAGTAGTGTCTAGACCTTGACAAAGCAGAAAGCATGATAGAATGACACTGCATCCTTCTCAGCCTCACTCAGCAACATCTCTCCCCCTTCATGCCTGATCACGCCCATCCTCACTGCCAAACTGGCCATCTCGCGATTGCTTTGCTCTTGCTGCCAAATATCCAAAAACGGCTTCCTGTAGCGTTGCTCTAGATTGTAGCTCTCGGCCAACGCCCGGAAAGCTTCCCAAGGCACCACAAATTCAGGCACATCCACGGCTTCAGCCATCCAGTACGTGTATTTCCAGCTGAAGGGTGGACGAAAGGATCCATCGGATTGTAAAGGACGCTGCGGGTCGATAGGGAAGCGGACGTTGTAAATGGCGTTGCCCCATTGAGGACCCTCCTCATCGGCCTCGCCGTCCTCTTTCTCAGCATCAGCACCATCGGGTCCGTTCTCTTGAGCTTTCTTCGCTTCTTTATCTTTGAACCACTCTCTGATCTTCTCCGCACAAACATCACTGTTTGGCACCACCCCAATAAATCGTCCTCCCTTCTTCAGACTCCCCGCCACGTTGCGGAGCATCATGCGCACTTTCTCCTCGGACTCAAATGAGTAGTGCATGGCAAACATACAAGTGACAACATCAAATCCGCCACCGCCCCAGCGGGTAGGTTGTCCATTGCCCGCGTTGGGGTCGATGCCGACTTCGCGAATAATGCCGACATCACCAATCCAAGCGCCGAAACAGTCTTGTGGGAAGAAGCGGGCATCGAAGATGGGACGTCGACCTCGCCGCATCTGTTGATATCGTTCACGAGCTTGTTGAATGCTTGTCTCTGCGGGATCGAGACCAACATACAGCCCAACTGTTTGTGGAGCCAGCTGCCACTTCCCCAGATCACCTCCTTTTCCGCATCCAATGTCGAGCACAAGGAGTGGTTTCTGTGCTGCAGGCTCTTTCGCCTCCTCGCCCCAGCCCAATTCTTCCTCTTCGGTCTTCTCTTCCGGACTAAATTTGTGGATGAGGCAGGACTTGATCCAGTTGTTGAAAGTGCGTAGTCCTTTGATTTGAGATTCATTCCGGCGCCAGTCTCGTCCCTTTTCCTTCACCCACTCTGGCCGTGCGTTGTAGAATTGATTTGAGACTTCTTGAACACCACGATTGACTTGAGCGTGTAGCCCAGCCTGCTTCTGCTCCCGTTCGGCAGCAAGGCGCTGCTGTTCGGCTAGCACATTCCGGCCACGGCCGCGAGCACCGCCAGGACGAATGAGATCTCGCGGGGGAGAGTCGCGAATAGGGGAGGGGGATTTGCGACGCTCTCGTGGAGGAGATCGGCGACGGTAGGCATCCAAGGGGGAGCGTCGTCGAGGAGGGGAACGCGATCGCCGGTTAGAGAAGTTGTCCCTCCGCTCTCTTGCACGTCGGTCATCGGTATCCGGTCGTCGACTATACGCGTCGGAAACCCGACGTGATGCAGAAATTTCGCCTTCTTCTCTCGGCTTGCGTGGGATTCGGGGCAGGTCTGCGGGTGTCCTGGGCTTGGGTTTCTCGGTGTGACTTCCATTCGTAGCGGGTTTAGGCGAGGCTTTATCTCGTCCCGCGGGCGAAGTGGACGCGCGTGTTTTCTTCACTGGATGTGTCTCCTCGGTTTCCTGTCTCTTCGGTTCAGATGTAGGCTTCACTTCTCCGTCAGGGGACTCGGATCGCTTTCGCTTTCGTGACGGGTCCGCCGCACCCTCTGCTCCTGGACTGGACGTTGGCGGGGCCGTAGTATTTGCATCTTCCTCGGCATCTTCAGCAATGGCTTGTTCGGCTATAGTATCTGGCAGCGCTTTGAAAGTATCTCGAGCAGGGTCATACGCAAAAGACGACCGTCGCCGTGCGGGAGCGGGTGCATGACCAGAGTCGGGCATGTTCGGCTAGGTGTGTTGTGGCCACAGTGAGAGCGAGTCTGTTATGCCGGTAAGGCGTGGTTTAGAACTGGAGTGTCAGTGTCAAAATAGGGATGTAGGACAACAGGGGTATTTGGAATTCGTCTGGCCAAGATCCGTAGAGAAAATCGGAACACGACAGTTATACGCACTACAGTGAAGGAAGTAGGCACCGACGCGCTACGGCGCAACACTGGATTCAATTTCTGATTGGACAATTCGGCGCATCGTCGCGTCAGACCACTTCCGTATATGGGTATCTATCTCGCATATTACATGGTAAATATGGCCCCTTCGAGTGTTGTCTGTATACCAACTCACTTGGTTGTTTCGTGAATCTCCCTGGAGGTATCGTGTGCAGCCTGCGATTCCACCTCGTCATCGTCCTTGGTGGGAAGCCTATCCACAGTACCAAAGACAACCTCCATCTCTTCTAAGCTCTTGCCCGTAGTCTCCTTGAGCAGGAAATAGCTATAAACGATGATGGCGTAGTTGAATATAGCAAACATGAGGAACGTCCTCCAGCCGATATTGGTGATAGCGTGAGGGGTAATCTGGCTCATGACGAAGTTGAAGAGCCACTGACTTGCTGCACCTGTTGCAACACCAATCTCCCGGATCCGGTTGGGGAATATCTCGCCTATGTACAGCCACGGCAGAGGGCCCCAAGACATATTGAACGCGAATGCTTCCAGGTAGACCATGGCAATACCGGCCGCTCCCGACGATGTGATCCCCGTGGCCGATGGTTTGGGGGGATGCGTGTCAACAATCAATGCAATGATGAGCATGAAACTCCCCATCGCAAATGCGCCGACCATGAAGGGAAGCTTGCGGCCAAACCTTTCGACGAAGAAGAGAATGAAGATCAAGACACCAGCCATCTTAACCAGCCCGAAGAAGCCAGTGATGAAGAGTGTCTTGTTGCCAGCCCCAATGGTAGCGAAGATCTGCGGAGCATAGTAGGCTAGTGAGGTGTTGCCGGTCAGTTGGGCGCAGAGTTGAATCGTGATTGCGATAAACAATCGATATCTGTTCGATGGCAGGAGAAGTTCTTTCCAAGTCAGGCCTTCAGATTCTCGCACTTCCACTTCCACGCCAGCAAGTATTTCTGCAAACTCGGCTCGAATCTCGGGGCTATCGACACCACCACGGACCCAAAGGAGAGAAGCATAAGCTTCTTCATTGCGACCCTTCTTTGCAAGCCAACGAGTAGACTCCTTGACCAGTAACATGCCCAGCCCAAGAAGACCTCCAGGGACCAGCTGTAGGCCTACAGGCACTTGCCATTGCATCGAAGAAGTCTCGGAAATGCCCACTTGCGCAGCGTAGTCGACCCAGTAACTGACACAAACACCAGTCGCAAAGAACAGCTGAAAGCATGAGCCCAGCTTGCCTCGGATCTCCTTTGGGGCCATCTCGGCGGAGAACATGGGCACCAGCACTGTCGCTGCCCCAGTACCTAAGCCAGATATGACGCGACCAGCATAGAAAACGCCAATCGAGTGTGATTTCACAATCTGCAAAATGCACCCGATGCAGAAAACGACAGAGGCGATGATGAACCCCCATCTCCGACCGAGCCATCCCGTCAGTGGCCAGATGAAGAAGCAGCCGAAAAAGGCTCCAGCCTGGAGGATCGAGACACAGTTCGAATTGACTTGTGTCTTGTCGGCCTTTGAGTAGCCGAAGTCATTTTGGAAGGACGGAAACGTCAAGACACCTCCCACAATCCCAGTGTCGTAGGCGAAGAGGAACGAGCCAATGCAGCACAAGGCCACAACGTAGCAAGCTCGAAATGTGCCCAGCGATTTACCCATTCTGATTTCTTCTTCAGTGGCTGCCGGTGTTGTTTCGGGTGTGTCGCCTTGCTGGAGAAGATGATACCCAGCGGAAGAGGAAGAAGACGCCATGGCTAAGCTCTTATACCAATGCAGCAGACCGCCTGCCACAACAGCTGTCTTGAGCACCCTTCGGTTCAGAGGCCACCGGACTGCAACCCCAAAGTTGGACAGGATGATCCAATGTGTTGGAAGACAGGAACATGGGCATCTGAATCACGCCATAGAAGCGGGGGAATCTAGCAGACGGATGACCAGATGTAACCGGTAGGAGGAGTGTAGATCTAATTGTGGTAGTTTTGATGGGCGAGGAGGGATCGACGAGTGGATGGATGCGAACCGCTCTCCCGCTGTAGCACTGAGGGTCGTGCCACGCAACTCAGGTGTGTGGCAGGCTAAAAAGCCACTGTCCAGGGTCAAGCAGGTGTGTACATTTGTCGTGGGATATCAGCGATGAAGATTGGTTGGACAAGATGGAGGTTGCAGAGTGAGACTGCGGGCACATGATGATATGCACATACAAAACTTGCCCAGTTCAGTCGTTGATGATGGGTGGAGGTCCTTTTGTGCGGCTGACAACTACAAGCATTCTCCAGATCTACTCGGAGTTTGTGTTCTTTACCACAAGCTTCTCGCTTTCCCCAGAATATTTTTTCACAAGCCCTTCCCTAGCTTGAGAAACCAGCTAGGCAGGTGGGCCAACTCCCCAACTTGGGCATTAGGCACCTAAGGTTGGGTGCCTATGACCTTTCATTGTAGGGACTTTTGCTGCCCCCGGTACAAAGTTGGTTCCTGGTGGAGGCTCGCCGTAAGATTGAACCGATATCTTCCCTCAATCGATTCCCCTCTTGCCCCGCTACCAGTTCGACTGAGGCACGTAGCTGTCGTCCTCCATACTACCGCGTTTAGACTTCGAAATTGCTTCCCTTCGTCCCTAAACATTGGCTCGTGTATAGACTGTCATCATGGCTGCCAAAAGACCCAATTTCCTCATCATCGTCGCAGATGACATGGGGTTTTCAGATGCGGGATGTTTCGGCTCCGAGATTCGCACCCCCAACATCGACAAGTTAGCAAAGGATGGCATCCGTCTCACGGGCTTCCATGCTGCGGCCGCATGCTCTCCGACAAGAGCGATGATCCTCACGGGTACCGACCATCACATTGCGGGCTTGGGCAACCTGATTGAATGGACGGATTTCTCTGGACAAAACTTTCCCAAGGGGAGCAAATATTCGACGGCTCCGCAGAGAGGCATGCCAGGCTATGAAGGGTACTTGAATGCTCGAGTGGCTGCACTCCCTGAGGTCCTGAAAGAAGGAGGATATCACACTGTCATGAGTGGGAAGTGGCATCTAGGACTTACGAAAGAGCGAAGTCCTCAGGCCCGGGGGTTCGACCGAAGTCTGGCCCTCTTGCCGGCGTGCTCAAATCATTATGACTGGAGACCAGAGGCCGATTTTCCAAAATTCTTGGAGAAGAGCGTCATTGCATTGCACATGGAGGACGACCACTATGTCAAAGATCTACCAGAGGGATGGTACTCCAGCGACGGATATGGAAGCCGAATGCTCCGCTATCTGAAAGAGTGGAAAGAGGACAAGGAACTCTCCGAGAAGCCCTTCTTCGCGTACTTCCCATTCTCTGCCCCGCACTGGCCTCTACAGGCTCCCAAGGAATACATTGATCACTATCGGGACGTTTACAAGGAAGGCCCAGAAGCCCTCCGTCAGGCACGGCTGAAGAAGCTGATTGAACTAGGAATGATACCCAAAGACGTCAAGCCCCATCCAGTTGTTGCGGACGAGGTGCTTGGGTGGGACGAGATGGACGACTTTCACAAGAAGGCGTCCTCGTGTTCGATGGAAGCGTATGCTGGCATGGTTGAGTGCCTAGACCACAATATCGGCCGAGTTACGGACTATCTGGAATCAATTGGCGAGTTGGACAATACCTACATTATGTTCTTCTCGGACAATGGTGCTGAAGGAGCTGCGTACGAAGCATACCCCATGGTGGCTGGTGAGTTGATGGAGCATATTGGCAAGTACTACAACAACTCCCTTGAGAATATTGGCAATAAGGACAGTTTCGTCTGGTACGGCCCACGCTGGGCTCAAGCTGCCACTGCCCCGAGTCGACTGTACAAGGCATACACGACCGAGGGAGGCGTTCGGGTACCTTGTGTTATTCGGTATCCGCCGATGCATAAAGGCCGAGAAGGTGAAATCACCGATACTTTCGCAACAGTGATGGACATCGCACCCACGCTGCTTTCCCTGGCAGATATCAAGCATCCCTCACCCGAGTGGAAAGGCCGACAGATTGTACCCATGCGTGGCAAGGATATGATACCGTGGCTAAGCGGAAAGCAGGATCTGGTCCACGATCCTGGCGAGGCATTTGGGTGGGAACTCTGTGGCAGGGCGGCAATCCGTAAGGGAGCATGGAAAGCCGACTTCATCCCCTTCCCCAAGGGTAACTCGGCATGGCAGCTGTACGATCTTTCCAAGGATCCTGGCGAGACGGAAGACCTGGCCACCAAGCACCCAGAGATCCTCAAAGAATTGCTAGACCTCTGGGAAACGTATTGCGAAGAGACTGGCGTGGTGCCCTTACAACCAGAACTTGGTGCCCGGTTCCATGAAGCGGTTGAGGCACAGATGAAAGAAGGCGAATGGATCGAGTATGAATACTGGAAGCCCGGGGCATTGGAGGAAAGGAGACGGCAAGAATTTGTTAGAGAGATCGCCAAGGTAAGTGATCCTAGAATCAAGGAGGCGGCTGGAGGACAACCGGTCAACGTTGCTGGTGCATGAGAGAGAGAGAGACGGTCGAGATGAGATTGTACAGCATCTCCACAAAAGAGGAGACCACGATGCATGGAAGGCTAGACAAAACTTGAGACCGATTACAGTGAGATGTAAGGTGTAATCAGTACCCAGCGAGGTAGTTGACCGTTG
This sequence comes from Fonsecaea nubica, assembly GCF_001646965.1. Taxonomy (NCBI): domain Eukaryota; kingdom Fungi; phylum Ascomycota; class Eurotiomycetes; order Chaetothyriales; family Herpotrichiellaceae; genus Fonsecaea; species Fonsecaea nubica. Next base: position 542,376 of record NW_019173682.1, read on the forward strand.
ATGTGGCGATACCTCAGTAGCTGGCATGCTGTGATCAGCCATTGGTACCAAGTACCGTTACAGGTACGAGACGCCGTGACGTGCAAAATCGGTATCCTACTAGGTACTCGTATTGAACGAAAATACTTACAAGGATGGCGAAACTTAATCCGCTCCGCCGCGCGCTTTTCTGTTTATGGTCAGGGGCCATTTCACTAAAATGTTCTGTTATTCCAAACCGACGTAATGACCAAATACCTGATTTCACGGTACGATGTCATTTAATCTAGAGAAAGAGAGCATTAAAGGTTCAGGTCCCGCCGCAACTCTGACTCTCACCCCGATATCTTAGTTTCCAGACCAGGTGGACGACTTGATCGTATACAGATTGGGGAAATTGCAGGACGACGAATACTTTGTCAGAATGGTCGCTGGTTGTAGGAGCATTGCCAGATATAATATTATTTCGTTTTGTTCACCTGGGAGCTCCTTCTCATGTACTGCAGCTACCAGACTTATGGTTTGCGCTTTGACCGGGAAGTGATATAGTGTCATTTCAAGCTTTTGCGAAGTTTTTTGGGTGCTGACAGCCTGATATATGTGTGCTCACAGTTGTCTCTACACGAGCAAGGAGGGACATCGAAATGTACCCGAAAACAGCACGAGCTTAAGTCCAACAAAGTTCCTACCCCGCGGTCCCGCGCGTTCTCTTAACTTTGTCCCGGGCGTCTAATCCTGCGCCACGTGGGCTTATGCCTATAAAGTGCTAGCGTGGTTCCGGTCACACCTCGCACTGAGTGTCACTTCATCGCGGGCGGCAGTAAACCTCAAAAATCACCGGTTCAGTTCGTTACTCTTGACAGATAGCAGCACAGGCCTTTGTCATTGCATTCGAGAACTGTTCTCGCCCCCCTATCGCTCAATCTCGTCGAATTCTGGCCGAATCAAAGATCATGTCCTCGATACCTTGTGCCAACTGGCAAGCGCACCCTTCCGAGAAATGCAGCAGGGTAGGGCAGCTAGCCTGCGGTGGCTGTCGCCTGGTTTCAGTAGGATGACCACATTTCAGCAGAGGACATCTAGATAACGTCGCTGACTGGTGCTGATCAGTACTGCGGGAAGGACTGCCAAAAGGAGCATTGGACTGAGCATAAAGTCTACTGCAAAAGCCCGCTGATGAAGACCAGCTGGATGCCGGCCTGGGAAACAGAACAACGTCTTCCATCATTTGTGGGCGATGGGCCCCCTATGGTCGCATATGGCCATTTGCAGAAATACTTCTGGGGCAATATGCCCGCACTCGATGTCTTAGCCCTGGACCGCAACGAGGGATGCTCTTATGGTCACGACTTGCATGTGTTGTTCGCGGGTGAGGCTTATTCGTTGTATTGTGCCACTAGCAGTGCTGACTACGCTGTGTCTACAGCTTCTGGAGACATCCGTAATGTGCTGAAGACTGTTGCTTGTCTGCCTGATGAGTATCAACAGTCTGTCTCCTTGACTCTGAACGACCGGGATTTTGATATTGTCGCACGGAACCTGATTATGCTCCTCGCTGCGATGCAGATCGACAAAGACCCCGACGATATCGAAACCATCATCCACGTTTGGTACTCGGCGAAACTCCAGTCTCGTCATCTACGTCAGCTGCAATCCTCGATTCTTCCACTATTTCAAGAGGTTTGTGCAAAGATTAAGAAGAAACCGAACGGCACGCTCTTGGGAAAGACTTGGACTTTCGGATCTAGATCTCTCCGCGTGACTTTGTCCAAGGAGAAATGGATGCTCCTCCCCTCTTTTCTAGAGGTTCCCAACGGCTTGTCTTGCAGCCTGGCCGACAAAATTCGAAATGCCACAACGTTTGCGCATGAGCGGCAAGACTACCGAGACCGGAATACCCTCTTACAGAAACCTCCTCATCGCGTGTGCAAACAGAGATTCCGCGAAGATGGAATTCTTTTGTCCTTTGCCCAGCCTCGCCAAGCATTCGACACCCCGAATCCGTGAGGCACTCTTTGAAGTAATACTATAATAAATCATGGGCCTGACTTGTCACAGTACTTTCTACCAGAACAAAGAGCAATGGCCAATGATGGACTCAGCAGACCCTTTTGATGGATGGGATCTACGTGCTGTCCTCCAAAGCTCCTATGGATGCGCCGCCAACGACATGTATGGCAAACTGTTTAACCATCTAAGAGATCTTCTGTCCTCATTCGCCAGACAAGCCGCGTCGCGAAAGATAGCGTTCGAGCTCTTCAACGTGGACGTGAACAACCTCTCGAGACACCTTGATGGTCGACAGTTTGCACGTATTGAGGTGATGGCCGTAAGAATGTGCCGTGAGATAACAGCGCTGATCAATTCTGCAGGTCTCTAACATTTCGGATGGCGGTTACCTTGGGATAGCTCGCACACTCTACCTGCTCAGTCCATTATTGCAAAAGCACACTCACAATTCTCACGCGACAATGATAACGCTTTTCATGAATGCCGTAGCTGAAATGGTTCATCTGAGCCCTGCAAAGCGTCCCGAGATAGAATCTCTCGTGATGAAAGTGTCGCAGTATCTTCCGGCCACACGTCCGCCACTCTCGGAATATGACCCTGCTGTGATTCGACGGATCGCGGCTCAAGACCTCGTTCGTGACAATGACAAATACTTCAAAATGTCCGCGCGTCCAAGTTCCCTAATGCAGAAGAAGCATGCTGATCATCTGCAGATATATGAGAGAATTGCACTTCCGGGAGATTGGACGCCATTCGGGCTTGACAATGGAACGACCGCACACAATCATCGAGGAGTGGCCCATGAGGCTCAAGTCACCGCCGAAGCAGGTCGGAGCGAAAGAAGAGTTTGAGATTCTGCTTGCCTCGTCCCATAGTGGAGCCGAGCGCTACGTGGAGTGGAAGTGGGCATGATGTACCGGTCAAACAATTTCTCTGCATCTGGTATCCAAGATGCTGGGACTTCAAAGAGGCAACGTTCTTGGGCTGTCTATCGCTCGAGGTAGAAGCTGCGGAGAGATCAAAGTGCTTGCTAATTCGAGTCGTGGTGGCGGTGAGACGAGTTTTTCGTTAATGCGATTGAGATGAATAGGATTTCCTCACGGCGACACGAGAGCCTCGGCGCTGGCGAAGGATCAAGAGTTGTCATGCGTGTGACTTCCTACCTTGTATTGAACTTTTACGAAGCACAAAAGCAGACTGTAAGAGCAGAGTGAAATGACATGGGGCAGACGTGTATGCAAATTACAGATCTATTGGGTAGATGGCGAAGTTTGAGTACTTCCAATACGGGGTAAGCGTGAGCTTATCGTGGAGCCAAACGATCTTCCTTTTAGAGTTATTCTTCGTGCGTAATTACATGGTATTTCATCACTGTAGCAGTACAGATCAAACAGCGCAGATCTCTCTCGGTAAGCACTAGATCCCTCTTACGTGAACTTCTCAGCCCTGAGTTCCTGGCCCCTATTGACGCCTAAATTCCTAGAGAGGGTGCTCGGTACCTTCGTCCACCGTTCATCATTGTCATCATCATCACCTGGGGCCAACCACTGCTCTCGATCGTCCCTACAAATACCTCGTACTTCGTCCCCCCCAACCTTTGACAAGACCTCATCTGGACCTACCACGACTCAACATTTTTATTACCACAAGACAAAGAAAAAGAATGCCTGCCACCAAGCGACCATCGCTCTTCACTCGCCTGTCGGCCTCGGCCTTCGCTGTCTCTTCCACCGCCGCCACCGACACCGCTTCGATCAAATCCACCACGTCCGCTTCCTCAATACAGCCCTTACTTTCCAAGGCGCGGCGGAAAGTCAGGACTTCTTCGTCGCGTGGTGGCAAGGACGACAAAGTGTTCAACTTCAACATGAGTTACCCGTATAGCACCTCGAACGCTGCCGCCGCCTCTACTATCACTGAAAATAGCTGATCGGTTTGAACCAGCTCGTTCAGCGAGAGTTGAGGTGGGCCTTTGGGGCGGGGGAGGGAAGGACAACTCCAGGCTCTAACCCTGTAACATTGGCCCCCAATCGACAGCTGAAGGAACGGAAATCTTTTCAAACATCAAGAATATCACGCCCTTCGAAGTACCCTCGTACACAGCAGAATGAACCCAGCTTGTCCTCGCGTCGAACTGCCTGACTGCTGTCACGCTGTGCACCCTCGCGGCACTTCTGGGCCTTTGAGTCTTAGGTTCCCCCCTCACACCCCGCAATTTCCCCAGATGCAGATGCCAAATCGTCGTGAGCTCTGCTTATTTCTCCTGCCTAGGCGTCACCCAGGCGTCTTCATTGGATTCGGTTACAAATCTCGGCGACTTCGGGGAGATCGCTGTTGCTGGGCGCCTGGTCTGATTGTACTCGTTATAAAATCACATCGGGCCGCCAGGGCTATTCCAAGAGGTACTCGGTACACGGCGCAGGCTTCTAAGTGCGGTTTCAAGGTTTACCAGAATAAGAATCCAAAACGTTGGGCGTGTCGCAGCCCTCTATGGGTCGCAGCACGGATATGGCGGCTGGAGGGCTCAGCAAGCGCTTCAAGTGAACCAATACTACTACTTTTCACATGCAGGACTGTATTTTGGAACCCTCTCCAGGGGGCGAATACATCAAGTAGCGATTCTGGAATTCACTGACTAAAACCTGTCCTCACCTCAGCTGCTTAATATTACTCGTGGACTCCGGCTAAAATGAAGACACATTCTGTACGGAGCAGTTGCTTGTGCACCCGCTCGCAAGGGGAAGGGATGTACCTACCTAGCTAGGCACGACGATGTCTTGTAGGGATTTGCAAGTCCTTGGTTCAACTGACCACACTATTTCCACCTGCCCACTCATTCCAAATTGGACTTTCCTTCTTCCCCGTCACCAGCGGCTTCACCCCCGGCGACTAGCAAGGGTAGAATCCACACCAACCAGTATTCGATCGACTGCTGTGGCCGGTCTTTGAACCGTCTCAGCACGCCATTCCACCACACTGCTTGTGGTGTCCTTAATTTATCCTGATCATCATGCCAAGAGGACCGTCTACAACCCACGACTCAGTATCTCGTAATGGTATGCTGGCGCCTGTGAACGTGGGCTACTCGACTATCGGTCCAGTTCTTTGGAAATCACGATAAATGCCACTTATTCCATACCTCGACACACACGTGAAGGCAGCATGTCACTTTCATGGTGATGTTCTAGAATGACGTGCATGTCCTTTTCACTCGACTTGGGCAGCAAGTCTAGAAAGAAATGAAATCTCTCTCCAGCAACAATGACCCATGAGACACTGTATGATTGATCTAGGCCGTGTTCTTCAATTTCTTGTCCCACCTTCTGCCAGTTCAAATCTTCTCTCCTTTATCAACCGTCTCTTGTCAGTACCGCATGCATCTTTGGCGCCAGCCACCCTGGCCTGGCGCACTCGTCGTCGCTAAACAGATCAGATGCAAAACCCTGCCCTGCCGCCTCATAGTCTCATTTGTGGTAAAGGGGTAGAGACATGATTGGCCTTGCTTTGTCGATGGGTCATGACTACTGCAACGCTACGGCGCCTCTTCTTTCTTCTGTCGCGAGACTTGTTGAGACTTTTGTCGCACAAGTGCTTGGTACAGACCTTCTGGGCCGGATATGCACGAGGGCTTCTGTGGCCCCCAGATCACTATTTGATGATAGCAGCAGTACCGCCCTCCTGTTGAAGATGTTTCCACCTTTCAGACACTGCACTCATTCTCCAGCTGGGTCTTTGCGTGACAGTTAATTCTTCATTTCAGGGTCCCAGGTGGAAACCCTTCCAGCATGGCAGACATGCGACGCTTGCCATCAGGCGCCCTTCGACTCCTTGCCATTCTTTCAGCCTTGTTCTACCTTACATCTGCCGATGAATTCACCAACCCTGCAAGTGGCACTACCGATCTCTCCATCCATTACACGGTGGGAGACAAAGTTGTCATTACCTGGGACTCCTCTTTGGAAGCAATAACTCTGCTTGTTTCGCATTGGAATGGTGGCGACGTGGGAGCACTATTATGTCAGTTTTCAAGCTCGCTGAATGGAAGTGTTTGTTCGGCTGGTCTTCAGCCAAAGCCTTGAGGTTTGCTAACACTTCTCCATCGCTACAGCCAATGTTCAGAATACGGGGTCCTACACGTGGACAATAGGAAAGGACGACAACATCGACGATGCCGCCATCGAATCAAGCCCGAATTTTGTTCTTCTCATCAGAGATCCGACTGGCGCCGACAACTCAGGTATATCGGGCTGGGTTGATGGACAGCTCTCGAGCCCGGGTTTTATAATCCAGTCCAACAACGTGGTGTCATCCTCCTCGTCGTCATCTTCTTCATCCTCGACCACCTCGACCTCGACCTCAACCTCAACTGCGATATCGACCTCTTCCACAACGTCTTCCGTGTCCTCGATAACCTCGTCTCCCTCCGCCGTCACGACTCCGCCATCCTCCCCATCCCTCACAGACGCTGGTGGTGCCTCGATAACATCAGCCGCGCCAGTCCCGGTAACAGCAGGTTCAAGCGGACTCAGCACGGGCGCCAAAGTAGGCATTGGAGTCGCTGCCGGTGTGGGAGGACTACTGCTCATAGGGCTGGGCATATTCTTGGGTCTGAGGTGGGCGCGCAAGACCAAAACAAGACGGCACCCCGAAGTGTCCCACGTCGACGACGGCATGGTCCCCACAACCGGCCCATACTATCCACCGCCCGCACCACCGCAAATGGGGTCTCTGAGCAAAACATCAGGATATGGCTTTCAGCCTGTGAGTGAGCTGCCGACAACAGGACCATACTCGCAGGGGAATAGGCCGATTCATGAGCTGGGTGGTGCCTGACAAGATAAAGGGGAGTGTTCGGGACAGGGCTCGCTGGGGATAACGAGGAACTACGAAACTACTTATACGGCCACAATACCCAGCCCTACTTGACTTTTGGAGGGGGAAGGGGAGGTTGTTTGACTATATGTAATGATATATCCCTTTTGATTTCAGTTGAAAGATTACACGCCCAGTTGATATTGGACAAAAAACGTCGTTATTCATGATCATAGTCGTCGTCATCGTCATCCGTGTACCTAGTATGTTACGTATGTGCTCGAGAAATTCTGTCATGTCCCACGACTTGTGTTATTTTGTCGCATAGAAGGCGCCTCATATCCAACTATCTAGCTAGCTAGCCTGACTATCTTATTTGGAAAGACCCCCTCTTATTTAATTCCCCCACAACATATGTATGATGTGATATGTAGATACCCCCCGATTCTGAAATTGGTGGTATATGTATAACAATCCAACAAAGGCAAATACATACATACACCAATGCATCAAAGGGTAAAAAAAATAATAATCATGTCCATAGGTAGAAAAGATAGATGGGTGATGAAAAATACTGACCTCTTGTCCGTCATATTCCATATACCAGCGCCCGCACCGTCCGCCCGGGTTTTCACTCGTCTTTGTCAAAGGTGTGTGATGATGCATGGCATGGGTAAGCAAACCCTCAGGGATCCGCCTCGGTCATTCAGGTTTGCCATGCGTCGTCCAGTTTCACACCGTGCTCGTCCAGTCTGCACTCTGAGGTGCCCCATTTCATTCTGTACATGTCTCTGCCCTTCTCTGCCGTGGCCCACCACATCTTCTGGAACCCGTCCGGGTCGTACGTCCATGGCTCGCCCTTGCCGCCTTCGCCGAGGGCAGCCTGCCAGTTGTTGCGTTGGTTCTCGGGTTTGCGCCGCTCGAGTTTCTCCAGCTCCGCCACGAGGAGGTGGTAGCGACGTGAACCTGGCGGCTCGCCTTCAGGAGCAGAGTCGTCGGCCGCTTGTGATGACGATGACGACGACGCAGGTGGGAAAAACTTGGCTTCAGGGTCCTGGAGGGCCTCAGGGAGGTCGAAGATGCGGCCTGTCCGCACGTCGTCCTTGGTGAAGCCGTTCAACACGATGCGCGAGTATGCGTCGCAGTCGGTCGCGTAGTATGGGATGAAGGTATCCCAAGCGCCAATCTGCCGCCATGCCTCGACGTTGACCAGTGTTAGCCAGTCATAGGTGAAGTATTTGATGGCCCAGTTTTTCTCGCCGTTTCTCGGGGTGCCCATATCAGTGTCGAGGGCCGTGACTCCGAGGTCGGAGAGGACATCGAGCACACGAGCATGAAAGGACTTGTAAGGCTTTGCCTCCTCGTCGCTGAGCACGGCGACGTCCATGTGTGACCAGAAAAAGTAGCGCCATCCATGGGCCATGCTAACTCTCAGGAAGAAGTTCTGCAGCTGAGCGAATGTCAAGAGCGTCGGAGTCTGCAAAATCGAGACTCCATATCGATTGCGAAACAGGTCGTAGTCCAGGTAAAATGGATTTTTGGGAGTCAGGAGATGGCGGGGATTGGAGTCCATGGTGCCTGCGTTGTCGACCACAATGATGTCCTCTCGGGGCCATCCAGCTGCAATGTAGCTCAGGACCACTTGCTGGAGCATGGCGTTGTTGCGAGTAAAGGCAATGAAGAGCGGTGTTCGAGGCCGCTGCAAGGATGCTAGCGGTGCATTGTACGAGGCGACTGTGGGACGGAACTCTCGTTCATCATGGAGAGGTGGAAACCACAGTTTTGTGGAGTCTTCGTCCGAGCCAAGCAGATAGGACACCGAAGACGACGGTGATGAAGTAGATGAGATAGATGGCACAGACGGCAAACCGTTAAACTGTTGTGAGCCTGTATATGATATCGGAGGACCATTTCCGAGGAAGAGGTAAATTGTTGTCAAGAGCGTAAATGTCACAATCAGAAAGGAGATCCAGCGCTTAGGGAGGCGCCAGCCTGATGCTGTGCGTGGACTCGGGGTTGACGACTCATCGCGATTTAATAGTCCATTCAAAGGGATATAACGAGCGGTCATACTGTTGCATGGGTGACGTGACCCCAAGGCCCAGGTTTATAGAAGGCAATGCCGATGAGAGAAAATCAGAAGACAAAATGAAACAAGTTGAAAGAAATGAGTGAAGTTGAAGTTGGGGCGGATGCATGCATGTTGCGTATGGAAAGGGACTAGCCCAACCAACCATCGCTTCTCACAGTTACTCGCCACTCAACCACTTAAGTTCTTTAGGCGATAGATCCAGCCATGGAAATAACCGAGACATCCACTCACAGCACTGGTTTCATTGGAAAAGCCACCAGAAAACTATGTGATGCGTGGCTGTTGCAGTGGTCGACACGACTGAGCTATTTCTATCGCTGCATTTTGTTTCAGACCAGCTTGGTGACCAACTTGCCCGTGTTACCGCCGTCAAACAACTTCAGCCACGTCTTGGGCACGTCCTCGAATTTGGTGTCGACGACCTGCTCGCTCTCCTCGTTGGTGATCTTCAACTTGCCTTCCTTGATGGACTGCACGAAGAGTTCGATGGTCTCCTGCGCCTTGGGGAGGTAGTCGAGCACGATGAACCCGCGGATCGAGAGGCGCATGGTTATCACTTGGAAGTAGTCTGGAGAAGGGAGGACAGGGTTAGATAAACACCTTCTTGAAGAGGAGGGCGGAATGAATCCGAGAGCGCCCGACCTAGCGGGATGGAAGTTGGATAGACATACTTTTCAGCACAGTTGGCTCGGTGGAATTGTAGCCTGAGATGGAGCCGCACGCGACAGCCACGCCGTGCCGCTTCAGCCTTCCGAGCATGAGGTCGAGAATATGGCCCTGGAATGAGACAGAGTGTCGTTAGCATAAACCTCACCACTGCCACAAGTTGGGTCTCTCTCCTCAGGTGGACAGGTGGGTGGGAGTTACTCACGCCGACATTGTCGAAATAGATATCCACGAATCCTTCTGTCGCCTTGTGCAGATCTTCTTCAAAGGTTGGGCTCTTGTAGTTGATGCACTTGTCCGCACCGAGGCTTTCTACCCAGCGACATTTCTCGTCCGAGCCGGCAATGCCAATAACTTCTGAACAGCCGACAATCTAGAAGGCAAAAGCCCAGGTGGTCAACTCGGGAACAGAGCACACTGGAACAGAAGAGCTCCGATGGGGCCTTACATTCTTTGCGATCTGCACCACCATATTACCCGTTGCCCCCGCTGCTCCAGAGACCACCACTCTCCTGTAATGTCCGTCAGAAGCTAAGCAAACAGTGACTCTCCAATACGCGCGAAAAGAGGTCCAGGACGTCACGGACACACTTACATCCCTTTCTTCGCTTCCCCAACCACCACCAGGCCATAATAGGCCGTCAACCCCGGTCCGCCGAATGCGCCCAGGTAATGCGTGATGCTCAAGCCTCCGGGCAGCGGCTGTCGAGGACTGCACTCGGCAGCATCCACGACTGCATACTCGGTCCATCCCGGACCTACCGCCACGATAGTCCCTTTCGATAGATTCTCAGCAGTTGAGGCAATGACTTCGGCCAACCCACGAGCCTGCATGGGTGCCCCAATCTCAACGGGCGGGGCGTAATGGCGCTCTGCCTTGATGGCGCCATCAATGGAGGGACGTTGCGCCGGGTCGTTGGAGAAAAAGAGCATCTTGACCAAGGCTTGGTTTGGTTTCAAGGGCGGCAGCGGTTGCTCAACTAGCTTGAAGGTTGGGTTCGCATCGCTGCTGGAGAAGGTCGGAAGACCTTTGGGACGATTGGCCAGGATCCAAGTGCGGGTAGATGTAGGAGTCGACGCCATACTGTCAGGTTCTTCGTGTCGAGCGGTTCAACGAGGTGTCAATGTGCGTAACCCCCCACTAAAGAAGTAGTTGAGCAGTGTGTTATAGACAGTTCGGCTATCTGCGGGTTAATGCTCCTCTCAATATCGTACGGCTGAAAATCATCCGACGGACAAATGAGTGACTCCGATGAAGAGCTGTGAAAGCATCTGACCAGAAGAAGAGACAGGAACGAGAAGTGAGTTTGTCTACCTCCATACTAAATGTTTTTTCAATGGCCAGACCAAGACACCACTGACACGTTCCAGCATGACGTGCCACTTTCTCTAGCCATGGAGGGGCAGGAGTCAAAGGGAAACATGGTGCCTGAACTGGGTTAAAACCGAGGTACATAATTAACATGAAGAGGTACCCGGATCTTCATGATTGGCGGAAGGTTCTTTCATCTCCGCAACCCGCTCACCCGCTTCGTCGAGGACATGCGACCAAGTCGCGTCGATGGGAGAGTATCTTCATATTTGTCAGCATTTCTATAGTGATATGACATCTATGTACTGTCTTGCATCGGCGCCCGTGAGCTTCAGGATCTGACAGATCATCTGTTCCGAGCTTATAAAACAGCTGCACAACTTCCCATCCACCGGATTCAATATCGGATATGGGCAGGGAACATTACACCGACTGCCAGAGAGCAACGTACTGTACTAGTCCGATGGACGCGCAGACACGGTATGATCGGGAATCGGGTTTGTCAGCTCCACCTCCTTTTGGCTGGGATTCAGGCATTGTAATGTCACTCAGCACGCGCGGTGTCCGGGAGATAAGCAGGAGAGGCTCGCATTTGTCCATGCTCTTCACGCGCAGGATCTCGACTGGCTGGACCGTAGACGGGACTCGATTCAAGTCCTAGCGCAGCATGAACAGATGTAGGTCCAAAAGACTGGCCACCAATGATTCTTCAGCAGACCAGGGTGTGCTCAGACGTTTCACCCATAGAGTCCATCCCATTCCTCTTCTTCATCGTCAGGTGCAGCATTCTTTTTGATCTCTTCCAGATGTTTCTTCTTTCGATCTCTTTCCCTTTGCGCCAGGTCAACCCGGTCCAAAGGACATGTCCCGTTCACCAACAGCCACGGACGTATGCACTCAAGATCAAAGATATGACTTTGATGGCAGGGAAGGCGCACCAGCAGCGGATGAGGATCTTCGACAAAAGCGTTACCGCAGATAGGGCAGTCGGCATCTTTCTTGACCTTTTTGATGTTGACTCGCTCCAAAGCAGCAATGTATTCCTCGTCCACACCCTTGACTTCCCGGGGAGGTCGTTCGGCAGTGTCCATCAGGTTCTGGATCATGCTCTCGAGCAGGTTGGAGTCGGCATTGTCGTTAACCCTTCGCATTACTTCGAATGCCTCTGCAAGGGAGCGAAAGACGGCCGAGACATCGGCAGGAACGGGAACGGCCCCTTCACGAGCTCGTTCTTCTGGTCGGTCGGGCGTGACTTCAGAGAGGAGACTCAGGAAGGTGGAGAGATCGGGTCGGCGTGACTGGCTTTGACTGCCATTTGGTGGGTCAGAGGCATGTTCAGCTAGAAAGCGTCAACCCAGTCGGCGTAGCATGAATGCATCGTGCTTACTCTCGTAGCTACTCATCGTTGTCGTGTTAGCAGATGAGACTGTTTCTGTAGGCTCGTGATAATTAGAGAGTATGACGAGGCAAGCCTCAGTCGTGGGCTGTGGGGAATAAATAGGTGACAAGCGAGATACAGGCACTAGTTGATGGCGTGGCCCCTCTCGATAAATCAGCTGTGACAACGTGGTGGGAGATGAAGCGGGTAGTGAATTGAGTAGAGAGATATCAGTGTCAGCCAAACACAGCAACAATCAAGTCGAACTAGTGAAAGTCGTGCAAAGGGCGAGTAGCAGGAGAACGAGGAGCTTGAGATTGATAGACGTGGGAGTTTGACAGGGATGCACAAATGCATCATGGCGAGAAGCTGAAAGGCGGCGCTGGCGCTGGTGACGCCACAGTTTCAAGCCGCAGTCACCGAAATCACAGCCACTTTCTACACTTTATGGCCAGGGCTGCTACTCCTGCACCTGCCCTCACCTTCCAACCATCAACCATCAATTATCACTACCTGGAGTATCCATCTCGACAAACGACGATCGACGACAAACGGCCATTATGATATGACCTAGTCCGCACGCTGTTAAATCAAATCGCCCTCGAAGACCTTTCAAGACTCAAACCGCTTGCTGCCATCATGCATCGTCCTCCAGATCTACAATAACTCAACAACGTCGGCACCAGTTTGCCCATGGAGGCAGATTGGGATGAGATCACTCGCATCGCAGTGCCTTCGTCGGGACTGCATGCGATTCCTACTCCCGCCAGCGCGGTTACCTTTGATGATCTACAGGAACTTCTGTGGGTGGGCAACGATCAGGTAAGGGAGGCTCTTGGAACTATTGTTTACACCTCTCACCTTTGAGGCCAGGGCCGAGTCACCTCATTCTATGGTCCCGAATTGCAACGGTACGTTTCGGTCAAGGCTCATCTGGGAGAAGGACCGGTTAAGCAGCTCTTGGTCCATGAGAAGGGTATCCTTTCCATCTCGTCTTCCAGCGTCCATTTCGTCACCCGCAGAGGCTTAACGCAATGGCACATCTCGCATCGCCTGATGACGGATCTCCGATGCATGGCTTTTGCTGCCACCAACAATCTCGTCGTCGTCGCGGGATGCCAAAGCACCTTTTTCGTTATCGATATAGACAAGGGCCAAATTGTCTCCGAGCATCCTGCCCAGGCGAAGTACACGATCTTGAGAAAGAGTCGCCATATATGTGCTGCAACTGATGACGGCAACGTGCATATTCTTAGTTTAACCGACTATCAACTCCTCAAGTCCTGGAAAGCCCACTCCAGCGCGGTCAATGATATGGATGCGCGCAACGACTTTCTTGTTACGTGTGGCTTCTCCGTCAGGCAACTGGGCGTGCCTATCGTCGACCCGTTGGCCAACGTCTACGATCTAAAGTCGCTCACATCCCTGCCTCCCATACCTTTTCATGCGGGTGCCGCATATGCCCGCTTACATCCGAAACTCCAAACCACCAGCTTCGTCGCGTCCCAAACCGGGCAAATGCAGGTGGTGGATCTGATGAACCCTGTCAATGTCATGCTCAAGCAAGCAAACGTCCAGTTTATGCTGGGAATGGAAATCGCCTCTTCGGGGGATGCCCTGGTGATCACTGATTCAAACGGATGGATATACCTTTGGGGGTCTCCCTCCAAAGTCCGCTTCAATAACATTAGCAAGGAAACAGAATTTGCAGATCCTCCTCCCCAGCAGATTCCTCATGTTGACTGGAATGACTCACCACTCAACACCATAGGCATGCCATACTACTCAGAACCTCTACTGTCAGCCTGGCCAAGTCATATGGTATTTGAGGTTGGAGCGCCACCAGTGCCAATCGAGCCATCGTTGTTGTTTCACATGCAGACTGCCGAGATGGGCCACTACGCTCCCAATCTGAATCCTCGAAAGCTTCTCCGCTACCAGGTTGAAGATACCAGGATAGGTCAGGTGCCGGCTTCAATCACTGCGCCCAAGTTTCTCAGCGAAAAGGCGAAAGAAGCTCCTGCCAATGGAAACAACAGGAAGCTCTCTGATGCCGCCGAAGGATTGGCCGGAGTTTCTCTCAGTGGCCGGGCGCAAACCGATGAGGAACGAATGCTCAAATATAGTAATGTCGAGATCAAGTACAGCAGATTCGGAGTTGACGACTTTGATTTTCGATATTACAACAAGACCCCTTATTCGGGACTGGAAACGCACATTGCAAACTCGTTCATCAACTCACTATTACAGCTGTACAAATTTGTTCCTCTTATCCGCAATGTGGCCATCCAGCATGCTGCCACATCGTGCGTGGCAGCCCAGTGTCTTCTGTGCGAATTTGGGTTTCTCTTCGACATGCTGGAGAAAGCAAATGGTCAGAATTGCCAGGCGACCAATCTTCTGAGGGCTTTTGGAGCCTCTAGGGAAGCTGCGAACCTCAGCCTTTTCGAAAATCTGTCTTTGGCCAACGGTACGCCCCTCTCGACGACAATCCAATCAGTAAATCGATTCTTCTTGAAGCAAATGGCACATGACTACGTCACAATGGCGACGAGTGGTGACGGTATTGAGGAGGTCATTGCGAGCAAAGCCTTTGAGGCCATTCGTTGCATGTATTGCAACAATGAGACAACCAAGCCCGCAAGCACCTATGTGCACGACCTTGTCTATCCCCAACTCGAACCAAAGCACTCTATGAGATACATCAAGTTTTCGTCCATCTTAAAGACCACCATCGAACGAGAAGCTAAGAACCGAGGCTGGTGCAGTCGATGTCGAAGATATCAACAGTTGGCAATCCGAAAAACAGTTCGACAACTGCCTTTCGTGTTGATGATTAATGCGGCACTGGGAACTAACCCTGCAATGCGCGGAATTTGGGAGACCCCCGGTTGGCTCCCTTCCGAGATTGGCGTTATCGTACAGGATAGGAACGTGTACGTTTTCGAAGGTTCCGACCTAGCCTTGCATCAGCGAAACAAATCCCCGGGCCTGGTGATCTATGAGCTGGTGGGCTTCGTAGCCGAGATTGACACCAGTGAACGTCATCAACCTCACCTCGTCAGCATGGTGAATGTGGAGGTTTCCAGCAGTGGGCCCGAGGTCACTCCCAACCAGAAAGTATTTCCTAACTGGCATCTCTTCAACGACTTTTTGGTGTCTCCAGTCGATCCGAGAGAGGCCCTCCATTTCAACAAAGGGTGGAAAATGCCCAGCGTCCTTGCCTATCAAGTCAAGAATGCACACGGTAGACTTGATCACAACTGGAAACGAGGCATGGACACAACTTTATTATACCAGCACTATAGCGTCAATGGTCTCTATCCTAAAGAGGGTTGTAAAATCCTCACGCCCGGAGAGCGCCCAGAGAAAGGGACTCCCATCGCGCTGGACACCGAATTCGTCGAATTGGAGAAAGCCGAGATCAATGTCAAGGCTGACGGAACACAGGAAACCATCCGGCCAGCGAAGTCTGGCCTTGCACGTGTTAGCGTGGTACGTGGGCAGGGTGAAAACGAAGGAGTCCCTTTTATTGACGACTACATCACCATCTACGAACCGATTGTCGACTACAAAACTCAGTATTCGGGCATCCGCCCGGGGGACCTCGATCCCCAAATATCAAATCACAACCTGGTGCCTCTAAAAGTGGCTTACAAAAAGCTATGGATTTTGCTTAACCTCGGCTGCATCTTTGTTGGACACGGGTTGGCATCGGATTTTCGAAAGGCCAATATTCATGTCCCGAAGTCTCAAACAGTCGACACGCAGTTTCTGTACCTCGCCCCTGGCAAGAACCGGCGGTTTTCATTGCGATATCTTGCGTGGGCAGTATTTAAGGAATACATCCAGGAAGAAACTACGCTGGATGAGGCTATGCAAACCGATGGGCATGACAGCATTGAAGACGCGCGCATGGCCTTACGCTTGTGGCGTAAATTTCAGGAGTACGAAGATGCGGGCGTCGCAGAGCAGATGATTGAGGACATCTACCGCAAAGGCACGAAATACGGCTGGAAACCTCCCCCACGCAGCATTGGTGGCACGTTAATGCCCATGGATGGTATTGGTACTGGAGCAGCAAACAGCGCTGTACAGAGTGGGAGAAACACCCCGGATTTGATGACTTTGCCTTCGTCTGTGGCGGGTACACCGCTGCCGACCTCGCCGCCTAAAGGGCCTGGAAGTGCCAGCGCCAGTAGTAGTTCACTTGGAGGAGCATTCAAGTTGAATGCTGCGGGGGCGGGGAGCTTTGTCCCCGGGAACGGGATCATCAAGGAAAGTCCGCTTCGCTAGGAATGAAGTAAAGAAAGCGGCCTGGATTGGTGGAGTTGGTCACGGAGACTCAAGATAGTTGGAGAGATGTGGTGCTCTGGCTTTCAAGTTGTTGCTCGCCGCCGTGTTTTCTGAAAAATTCCACAAACAACCAATACAGTCCTTTGATCCTTTGGTCACTGCGCCTTTGGACGCCTGGCTGAGTTCCGTCTTTCGTCACTCAGAGCAGTTTTATTCATAATTGATTCTTCATTCTTATATCGGGGTTTGCATCTAAAGCTCGGTTGGTCTCCAAGACACCCACACCTCATGCTGCTTGTTTTATCTGCATGCTCTCTTCGCTGATATATAAAGAGAGCATTCGTGGCAGAGCCTCCTGGACCGTTGCCTGCCCTGAAAACGGGCTTCATGATTGGCGGACTTGAGTTTCCACTACCAGCACATCATGGGCCAATTGCTTAAAATGGCTTAGCGCGGATCTATTTTCAGTTCAAGGCTGTAACTCAGCCTCACTCAGATGATCAACGTAAACGGGTGAAACCGACAAGAAAGACTAACCCAACCATGGCGTCGTCACCTTCTCTTGGAATTTACCCCGTGCTCTATTCTGATATACTGGCCTTCTCTGTAACTCGTTCCTTGGTTGTGTGAATATCTTTCCACGCAGCTCTGTGTTACAGCTTCTCTAACATTTGTTTGTTGTGCCTGATACCACTCGCGTTTCAGGAGCAATTGAGCACTGAGCACGCCCGCCCCGTTTCCAGCACTGCCATTCGCAAATTTCGAAACGCACCGCCTCTGATCCGGCACAAGGGGCGGCCTCGGCAGGCCACGACATCTGCATTACCGTCTGCGACTGCTATATACGCCGTACCTCCCTCCGTCTGCCTCCTAGAGGCGACCCCTGTTCTATCATGCCCTCCAAAATGAAGTCACGCCCGCAGGTCTACCCCCGACCGGCCTTCCATCTTATCCGCGCGATCGCGTTCATCAGTGCTGCGATTGTCAGTGGGATCTTGATATATTTCTGCATTCAGCTGCGTCACGATGGGTTTAAGTTGCCCTGGACGTTGATCATTGTACGTTATATCGACACCAGCGAGAAATAACTTGGCGCCCGGCTATTGGCAAAATTCAACGTTGATTGTACTGACTCTTGGACTTCTCAGGTGCTCGCCTCTTCCGTCCTCTCCCTGATCTCGCTCTTCCTCACCTCGTTGGTGTACACCTGCTTCTTCCTCTCGCCTCTGTTAAACTTGATCCTCAACGTCACAGTCTTCATCGTCTGGCTGGTCGGCTACTGTCTCTTGACATGGAACATGTACGGCACACTCGGCCACAGCTGCTCTCGAGCAAATTGGGCCTCTGACGATGGCATGATGATCTGTCGCATCTACAAGGCGCTGTATTCCTTCGAGGTTTTTGGGTTGCTCGCCCAGATCGCCCTGATTGTGTTGGATGTGCGGACCCGGCGCGCCGAGACCAAGCTCGGGAAGTACAACCAGATGGGCGCTGATGCTGCGCGAGGCGGTGCAGAGGTGAAACTGGACGACCTGAACAGAAACTCCGCGGGGTCGGGACTGCTCAACCACCACGAGGCTCCCCAAGACGGATTGCCCTACGGGATTGGAGACTACAACCCGCACGCAGCTCAAGATTCGAGATTACGCCTGAGGGACCACGCCGCAGACTCGGACTACAATCACGGGTATTCCGGACAGGTCAGGGTCGACGATTTCCACAACAACAACTCGACGGGCAATTTCGGGTATAATGCATACACGCCGCAGACTGGCTATGGGAATGGCGGGTACGGTTATGGGGCGCAGCAACGATGAAAGAGCATGTGTGAGGAACAAGATCACAGCGAGAAGTTTTATTATAATTTTTATAAAATTTGAGAATGTTGTACGGGTTTCATCTCCCTCGGTTGGTTGGCGTGGACATCGTGATATCACAAGCATGGCGTGAATGGTGGCGGGACCATTTGGATTAAGATCAGGGTGTCTTCCCCGATGGAAGAAACTGCATAAAACAAACAGTATGTAACAAATTTTATCGACATCACCGACCTGCGCATCTCGCATCTTTGGCTCGTCTCATTACTGCTCGGTTGGGTCGTCCTCTTCCCAAGATCCATCGGCCAAGGTGAAGGAAGTGTAAGTGTGATTCGACTTACAACTTAAGAGGGACTCTGTAAGTTTGGCAAGTGTTGGTGCTCCAAAGACCTTTTCCAACCCGGAATGAGCCTCTCCTCTCCTCTGCTCTTCCGCCGAAGACCTCGGAAATAAAGTCTTGTTCTTTCATGTTGACGCCAATCAAGGTTCAATGGCGAATGGCCAGACTGACCCTTTCAACAGTAATGGACTCGGTACATTCGTACGGAATCTCCAAGTCTTTGTCTGTGTCTTGCCTCCCATCTGTCCATCCCTTGCCTACGTTGCCTCCTCCCCTTTGCCCTCGCCCTCGCCCTCAACCTCGCTGCGTTTCCTCTTCCCACCCCGATCATCACTTCCACTCACCTTGCCCGACCTCGAGAACAAAGCGTCCAGTTTCTGCTGGCCCCTTTCCGTCCCCTTTCCCACTTTTACCCTCTCGCCGGCCAGAACGGGCGGGAGGCCCTGCACCCTGCGCTTCGCGTCTTCGAGCAGCTCGATCTCCCGCTCGCGCTGGGCCTTGACCGTCGGCACAGACCACGACGTGGAATTGACGCTCTTGTGCGCGAGCTTGTACTTGGACCCGATGAGGTGGGTTGTGTACGTGTTTGCGTCGGTTTTCTTGACGTGCTAGACTCATCCAATTGTAACCGTGACATCCCCATAGTTAGCTGTGTGTTGCTCCGCCAGTGACAAAATGATACACTCCATGTCAAAGGATAGGGTAGAAGAGAGGGCGATCCCGAACCTGATGAGCAACTATCAGCCAATGATACTCTGTGCCCACGGGCGCGCCGCTCCCCTTGGGAGCGTTCCGCGCCCGTCGCTTGGTCGTCTCGTAGTCGATTTTCCAGAGGTCCGGCTCGACTTTGGTTTCTTTCCAGACTCCCTGGTCGTAGTTCCACGTGTGTGAGCCGCCAATGGCCATGCCCGTGTATATCTGGCCGCGGAAGGATTTTAGGGCGTTGAAGCCATCCCCCTGTCGTTTGCCGCTTATGTGTTCATTCCCCTTGGAGCGGGTGACACCTTCATCGTTGGCATCATAATATGGAACATGTTCTTCCTCAAAGATTGCGCGGTCGACGGGGTCGGTGGGATCAATGTCGTCAAACGTGGGTGCTTCGCTGGCGTTGCTGGTTGAGTCAATCTGGACTTCATCGCTCTCCGCAGCGACCACGGTATGTTCCTCTCCTCCAGCTTTCATATTGGCGTCAATGTCAAGTTTTCCCTCGAAAGGAGAAGTATTCACGATGGCTGGAGGCGGTCCATCGACTACTGATGAGTCGGGTGCTGTCTTTCTCCTCTTTGGACGACGAGGCATTTTCCTCCCTCTTCTAGTGTGACGGGAGAGAAACACAATGCTGCTGATGTGTATGTGAATGGCAATGGAAAGATATAGTGCTTACAAGAGAGGTATGTCAGTATGTATCCTAGCATAAATGATGTCGATTGTCATGAGATCCAACCATTACCGCAGCCTCGTTTCCAGGTCGAATGACGTCAGCTTTGCTCGCTGGTCTCGCCAGACAATTGTCCAAGCGAAGATTGCAAGAGACAAGAGATGATGACAGGAAACGGGTGCTTGCTTTACATCTACTTGTATAGACGCTGATCCTCGCCTGGTTGAGGGTGTGTCTGCCATATCGGGACTACCTAGACAACGAGTCTGTGGCATAATACCTAGTGTTCGAGTCCGCGCTTTGTCCCTGTCGTTCGTCTCCACGCGATCTTCACCTTTATTTACAGACCATTCAACCCCTGAAACCCTGGTTATAGGGTTTTGGCAAATCCCACCATTGCTTCAAGTTGTCGACGTCAACACCCTGAGAAAGGAAAGCGTGGAGGTTGTCAATGTGCAGGCTGCGGGGGTCAAGGTTTCGCAGCCACAACAGCGTCGCCTGCGCCCCGGATAAAATCCATCGAATTTCTTCCCCTCCACTATGCCCTCAAACGCCCAACAACGCCTTGACTGCGCCCTCGAATTGTCCATTTTAGCCAACCACTATTGGTGCACCCAGACTAGGAAGCCTAGTGAGCCCCTCCCACCCCCTCCCCGTCCGGACAAGTCGAATTTCAGGCTTCGGTTTCAACACACCGCGGGCCATGGGGCCCTGTGACCTGCATGGGAACCGTGGAACCAGATTTTCGAGGCAAACCCCACACCAGTTAGCGAGCGCCATGCCTGTCGGTCACCCTCTTGATTTCCAAACTGCGGCTGTCAAAGGGCTGGCACACCTCCCAATTCATCTTCATTTCCTGTCGGCTAGGTTTTTGTCCAAGATTATGTCTAGCAACGGCAGGACATGCACAAGGCGCAAGCCGTGACCCCTCGGCCAGATCCCAGCGCTGGAATCACAGCCTCGAGCCCTGTCTCCTCCTCCGCCTCCAAGACCTTTCAGTTTGTCACCGCAAACCCCTCCACCGACGCCGAACGCTCGCGCAATAAGACCCTCGTTCGCTCCAATGCTTCCAACTACCACTGGCGGCGGGTCAAGAAATCCACCGATGGCGCCTCAAGTCGGCCGGTAGCAGCAAGACGTCGTTCTTCAATCCGCAGCCAGGTCAGGCCTACCAAGAGGGTCCTCGCCCCCGCGACTCCTCAGACGATAGGGTCTTCCTCAACAGATAGCGATGACAGGACACCCAAAACTGAAGATGAGGCAACCGACTTCGCTACAGAGTCGCCGGGGTCAGCAGGAGAGCTGGTCTCGATTTCCAGCGCCAGCCTGTCAAGCTTGCTGGTCTCTGGCCACCATGACCCCTTTGAAACATACCCATCCGACTTACCCAAGGAGTTTGTGAGCCCTGTGCTCGATCAAGGTATGTGCTGGGCCGTTTGGAGTAGAGTCAACCAGAGGAGACTGACTGTGGCGGTCAGTGAATAGCTTCCTGTGTATAATGTTCCCGCCCGAGAACGGGCAGACCCTCAGTCCACACTCAGAGAAATGGCTTAAGATGACCTTTCGCGATCGCAGCCTCTTTCACGCCTCGTTATTTTGTCAACTCACACGCAATCGCATTCTCCGCTTGTCCCCCGCCCAATCACCGGAACAGATGCAATGCTACACCGAAACCATTCGAGGCGTGCACCAGAAGTTTGCCGATGTTTCGGTGAGTTGCGAGGATGAAAATATCCTGGCTGTATACGCTCTCTCCTATCACGGAGAGCCTCGAGTCTATCTTGCCGGTCCGGTACCATCCCAAGGTCCACTGACCACGTTGCAACTCCTTCATCTGTATGGGGGTCGCCTGCATACTGTCGGTGTGCACCTGCAAGGCCTGGCCAAAATGTTGGATCTTCGCGGAGGTCTTTCGAAAATCAGGCTGCCCGGGCTAGCGCAAGCGATTTCTTTGTAAGTCGTCGTCCTCCTTTCCCCTCGAACCTGCAGCCTGACGCTGACTCCGCAAATCTGATAGCGGAGACATCATCCTTGCCAGCCAGACTCTCACAAGACCCCTGCTGTCGTACGCGATGATGTATGACGACGTCATTGGATCTTTGAATGCCTCGTCGAGAAAAACCCATCCGCTGGTCGGCCTCGGCCGAGGATTTCGCGTCCTCCCAGAGATTCTCGGGCACGAGATGTCCGAAAAACTCCTCGTCGTTCTGAAGTGGATCATCCAGTACACCTTCGCCGTGGACGACCATGTCACGGGGAGGCCCGAAGCCCAGCATTTGGGCTTCATCGCGAATGAGAGAAACTTTGTACAGCACAGCCTGCTGTTCCTGACGCCGCTGCCCAACGACCTCCAGGACGAGCACCCTCTACTCCGTCTCGCGCGGCTGGGCACACTCGTCTATAACCTGCTCGTGGTGTTTCCGCTGCCCGCGATCGCCGCGCCCTTCCACCGCCTGGCCCGCGACATCCAGAAGCAGCTGCTCGATCCGTCGCTCCGACCGTGGTGGAACGAGGCGTCAGACCTGATCCTCTGGGCCGCGACCATGGGCGCCATCGCCGCCATCGGATCCCCTGACCGCCTGTGGTACCGCACCATGCTGGACGACCTGACCCGCCACATGGATATTGCCAACTGGTCGACCATGCGCGACCGCCTCGGCATGTTCCTGTGGTACAGCTACACCAACGACTCGGACGGCTTCCGGCTGTGGACCGAGATCGAGGAGTCGAATCTCTTCCGCCTCCCCAAATAATATAAGATAACAAGATAACAAACACACGGCGCGGTGAGGTACCGAAGGTACCTAGTAATATCACAACACGGTGAGGATTGGACAAGTTGGAAAGGGAAAAGGGAGAAGGGGGATAAAAGGTGACCCAGAGTCTTTGGTACAGGGATATTGTGGGTGTCAATGTCAAAGTCGAACGGTGGTGTTAATGCTTGGGATGATTTACGACATCTTGAGTTTATAGCTCTCAAGACTTTTATTGATCATATCAAGTCGTCCTTTGCGTAAGACATGAATGACTCTGTGAACGCGTGCGGGCAAGGTTCACTCAACCTTTTTCGGAGGACTTTTCTGGAGAAGAACGTCTTGTTCATTTTTCGTCTTCTGAGTGGTCTCGATATATCTATCTGTCGGACACTCTTTTGTTACCCATTTTGTAAACAGGGGAAACCACTCCCGTCCCCCTTGAACATTGACTCCCTTGAACCTCGCTCCCAAGAGAAAACCTCGTCGCAGAACTCGTAGCACGTATTCATACACACATAATCGTATTCAGAGTTAGGAACGAAATCAGGACACTCTCCGTCAAAAGGGATGCCCTCCTTGAGCCTTTGGGTAGCATTCAGTCCCCCAATTGACTGCCTTCATCGTGTGCTTTCATTGTCTGGGACAACAGTTGCCTCCGAAGGTGGCGATTGCTCGGCCGAAGTGGTTCTTGTCACGTCGAATTCACTTTGTTCTGATTGCTTCGTTGGCGTCTCCCCACTCGGCTTGGTGTAGATACCAAAAGGATACTGATGCTCGTCCCGAGGCGAAAACCACCCTCCTCTTTCCCATTTGCCCGATTCATAGACACATTCATTCCGAGCTTCCTGGTCGACAATGCCCTTCAACAGCAGATCCACTCGCTTGAAGTCCACTGGTTTCAATATCCACCCGTCAAAGCCTGTTTGCACATATTTGTCGTGCTCCTTTTCGACCAAACAAGCAGAGACCGCGAAGATAGGGATTCGTCCATTGTAACCAGCTCTACTGGAGAGACACGACTTGCTGTGGGTTTTTTCGAACGATCGAATCATCTTCGTGGAGCTGAATCCGTCCACGATGGGCATTTGAAGATCCATAAGAATGGCATCGAACGAAGCAGGCTGTTCGCCGTGTGCCGAAGAACACTCTTCACCATTCACTGTCATATGAACTGCATGTCCAAGCTTTTCTAGACGTTTCCTCATTATTTTGCTGTTGATAGGGTCGTCCTCCGCAACTAAGACCGAGAAGTTATCGGACGATGTGACCTTTGGCGTTTCAGTCGTATCAGATCGTGTGCCCACCGACTCCGGCTCTTCGAAGAGGACCCTGGGCCCAGATAGCGACCCGCTGGGCTGTTCAGGATGGTTATCAGAAACTCGGACAGGCCGCAGTGGGGTTCCAGAGTCCTTTATCCTTTCCGATCCTCCTGTTCGGGAGAACGCAGACTTCAGCTCTCTCGGAGAAGGAAGACTTCTAGTTTTGGGAGTGTTTGAAAAGGCGTCAGCTAAATCTCGAGAAATGCGACGTGACTCTTTGGTGCTAGGACTAGAGCTGCTGCTCGGCTTTTCAGCCAAATGTAGAGGCTGCTGAATAGCATCAATAAGTCTGTCGGCGTCACTCCTTTGACTTGCCTCGCTTTTGAGACTCGGAGCACTCTTTCCGCTCTTGAGACTTGCCAGGCTGTTCACACTGCCCGCACTTTCTCTGCGACTAAAGGGAGGCGGCTCAGGGGTTTTTGGAGGATTCTTGTAAATCAAGGTGACCTCGCCTTCACGCGGCCCGGAAGATGTGGAGGGTCGAGACGTGGCCTCCGAAGATCGTGGAAGATTGTCTGATGGAGCTGGCTCGGACGCTTCGTTTTCAAAGTTTAGAACAATGACAAAACGAGAACCCTTTCCCTCTTCCGTCTTCACTCGCAACTGTCCATTCATATTCCGAATGGTGCGTGCAACAACAGCAAGACCTAGACCAAGGGTGATGTTTTCCGACTGGGTTCTATCGATGAATCTATCACTCGTGATTGCTGTAGGGCTCGGCAGATCCTCTTCGTAGGAAACTTCTTCAAGTTCTCTAAACAACGCGTCGACTTTGGTCTGAGACATCCCTATTCCGGAATCCTCGACAACAACTTCGATCTCAGTCTTGCCTTGCACCTGAAGAGTTGGTAAGGTGTATACTTGGACGATTACACTCCCTTCTTTTGTGTGTTGTATTGCGTTCGCAATGAGGTTTGATACCACCTGTCGAACTCTTCGATGATCGCCAATGACCTGTTGAGGCAGCTCGGGCTGAATCATAACCTCGTACTGTAAATTCTTTCGCTTGGCATCGCCGATGAAAGGATCAGTGGCGTCTTTCAAGGTGTTCAAGAGGTTGAACGGCTCGTCTTTCACCAGAGTTTGACCACCCTCTGTTTTCGTAAGGTCCAGGAGATCGTTGATGACATAAACCAACGATTTCGAGGCAGAATGGGACCTAGCCAAGTTCTCTCGTGTGTCCCGGTCCAGCTGACCTTCGAGCGCAATTTCCAAGTAGTTGATGATTGCATTCAATGGGGTACGAACCTCATGCGCGGAATTGGCAAGCAGAAGACGAGTCAGCTGGCTGTTTTGGAGGGCTGCCTCTTTCTGACGCCAGACCTCGATGAATTTGCCGTAGACAAGGCATAAGACCGATGCTGTCTCTACCTCTTCATCTGTCCAATCTCGACATCGGCCAACGATGGTCTCGCTCCACGCTTTGAAGCTCGTTCTGGGTTCAAGATAGCCTTCGGTCCCTTCCCTGACAAATTTTTCGTAGGGATTGCCGGCCCATTTAACTTCTTGTAACACGCCTTTACGGAAGAAGGCAATAAAGTCATTCCCACCAGTCGACAAAGGGACGAAAAGGACACCAGCCAGAAATTTCCAGCCTGGTTCGTATCGCAAATCAGGAAAATCGTTGCTGATGTCCTGAGAGCAGAACACCGCGCTCATCCCTCTCATTCGGAGATATTCGACCATTGCAAGGACCTCTTGAAGATGACCCCGGGGGTTTCCCAGAATCTTCGTCTCGTCCCTGATAGAAAGTGCACCGACGTCGGCGTCGAACAATTTCAATAGATCGTCAGAGGAGGCCACGATGTATCCCGATGGGTTTGTGGCGGTGGAGGAGGTGTTGATAAGCTTACGAGCCTGCAATCTAGAAGCGTAGGAAAGACGCTCCACATTGCGAGAGGCAGTTTCGCCGACTAGCCGGCACATTTTGCGGATGGGAAATGACACCCTCATCCCCTTGCTTCCATACGAATGGCAAGAGATCAGTCCCCACAGTTCATTGAAGGCGTTTATCGAAATTGACATAGATGACCGAACGCCCATGTTGGCGAGGTATTTGAGGTGGATCGGAGACATCGCACGAAGGTTCGCATGCGTCATGTCGAGAGGTTTCTCAAGGTCTTCCACAGTTCTGCATACGAGTCGGGAAGTCTCCTGATCACGATCATAGAGCAAGCGGACTTTGTTGATCTTGTACAGGTCTCGTGCTTGTTTGGGTATGTCGGATGCGGGAAAATTCAAGCCTTTGTAGAGGTCCAACGTCGATCGAGGATCAACAAGTTCTGCAACGACTCTTCCATTCCAAGCATTGTCAAACTGGTATATCATGACACGATGAAAGCCGGTCAATTCCTTGACGATGCCAATGAGGACTTTGAGGAAGGTTTGTAAGGTTGGCGCACGGGCAAGTTGTTCTTGTACTTGGGACATGATGTTGAATACCTCCATTGCTGCTGCCTCTGTTCTCTTCTTACGAGCACTCCGCAAGACGCGTAACGGCTTGCTGATATTGACAGTGCTGTCCATGAGTTCTTCAGCTGTAGGATTACTTCCAAGAGTGTTTTCAGGTACTGGAGGAGTCAAGTCTTCTGGGGAAGCCAGTGGATTTCTCGTATCGTCTTCGATTTCGAACTCGCAAATCACTAGGCCTGGATCTGTCTCCGAGAGATGCATAGCACACCATAACCGACGAGTCCGGCCCTGCGGAGGTTTGATCGACAACAGGAAAACGTCTGGTCCGTTCGCCACGACATCTCCTGCACCTTCCTCACGGATAAAGTCCAGGTGGTCCAGCAAGTTATCCGCTTGGTCCTCGACCAAGATGTCGAGAAATGAGTCAAGTTTGAAGAGTTGAGGAGGTGTATAGCCGATGATTTTCGCCGAATTTTCGCTTACCACGCGCACAACCAGCTTTTCGTTCTCTTCACGGAAAGCGATGAGAAGACCAAAGCTCTGGATGGCACCCGGAATATGAATTGGCTCATCTTCGCATCGTTGTAATGTCTCCCCGTCCCTTCCCGTAACCACAGCATGGCCACCGTCAGTTACGACATGCTTGAAGCGTGCCGTAACCAAACCTGGTTCTGACGCTACGGAGAGTGGTACTCCACCAGACATACTTGAGACTTCCGACTTGGTGGAAACATCGTCTGCGACAATATTGTTCAGAAAATGATGGTCGATATTGCCCATGGAATAGGATGTTGAGCCGGGGTCTGACGCTTCAGACGCCGACGCGTGCCTCGTCGACGTGGATACACGTCCCAGGATAGGACGACTTGCGTTTCTAGAGCCAATGGGAGGTCTCATCCCAGGATAACCACCGGCCAGATCCATACGAGGCATCGGAGTAGCAACGGGATCGATGGAAACGGTCGAACGAACAGGGAAGACACGATTGATAGATCCTGGACTCAAAGGCAACCTGCCTTCGTCCGATCTTGTTGACGGCGAAGGCGATACCAGTTGTTCGGTATCAGATCGGCCAGTGAACATGCTGACCTGTGACTGAACGGGGGCTATAGGTATCCATGTCGGAGGTGTTTGGTACTGCAGCAAGGTCGGGGATGCTGAGGTACTGGGAATTCTTTGTGTAGAAAGTGCTGGAGGGTTTGCCTCTTTGAAGGGGTCTGTGGAGTCGGGCGAAGCTGGTCCCGACATGTTTGTGGAAGCAGCTCTGCAGCCAGAAACAGGCTTGTGTCGGATGAAGAATATAAAAGTCCCTTTGGTACTTTGCGTTGGTACCTACGTGCGACGTGTGCTGACCGGGGCATGGGTGAGGACGTCAGGACGCTCGCATTTTGGTGTTATTGGCCGACTTCCAATACCTGGTTTGTCCCTCCACCGACTCTTGACCGGTCAAAATATATTGGATCTTTCTCACAAGCACTGAGTAGATGTCCGAATAACCGAAAAGCCCTAACCAGTGGCACGACAGAATTCGGGGGAAACTGGACTATAAGTATGAATGGTTTCGCGGTAGATCGCCAGACGAGGGTGAGAAATGTCGAAAAGAAGGATACCCAGGAGCCAGTCGGGGCAAAGAAGATGTGGTCAACCAGAAGTCTGCGAAAGAGCTCGTTGGTCTCAGTTGCGGCGGTTGTCAAATGTTCTGGTCTTGGGATCGTGCGCCGAAGGAAGGACAATCTGATGGTGGAATCTTAATAGGATGAGAGACAATAGTTGCCCCTGCAACATCGACGGTGAAATCAGGTAAAAGAAAACGAGAGGGATATGATTATATGCAGTTCAGGTTGGAGTTCGTGTGGCGCAGGTGAGAAGATGGTAGTGATGGCAGTGGTGGTAGCGGTGGCACCAGGTGGCCGCGTTGCGCGAAAGGAAGGTGGGAAGAGAAGCGAGTCCGCAGGTTTGGGTGGCTGCATATGCGGGACACCATGGCCTCCTCGACGACACGAAGATCATTCCCATGAGATTTCCTCTCCCACCCCTGGTCTTCAAAAAGAGGACCCCCAGCAAGTCGGAAGCTGGCAAACTGGTCTCCTTCATCGTATTCTCTCGTTATTACTGGGCGCAAAATGATGCCTAACAAGCCAACTTCTCCACATGCAACCCTTGTTCAACAACTTCCCGTCACACACCAACGAACCTAGGGCTAGTGAGGCACAGTTACCGCCTGCGAAAACTTCTCTGGTTCAAATCTTATATCTCGGGCTCTTCCATCATGACCACTCCAATTGTGGACGATATGGGTAACACGGGCCCTACTGCTGTGCTTCCTGACTGACATGGCCTTGAGCAGAAGAGACTCTTGTTGAAATCATGACCCCTCAGCCGCCCCCCTTTTTTACACCCGGGCCATATGCAAGATGACGAAAAGGCTTGATCGCGTAGGTGGCTTGATGGCGAACGATCTCGCTTGCTGGCGAGTTGGGCACGCGGCTGGGGGGAGACAGACACACGCCACCGACGGATCCTAAATTCCCATGCGCATCAAGATGCAATTGTTATGTCAGCCCCTGGGAATCCCATCCAAGGACCCAGCGCCACAGATAGGCAGGAGTCAAAGGGGGTTAAGTCTCCAGAAGCACCAGCTGCTTTTTGCTGACCCTTAGAGCCTCCGCATTCAATGCATCAATCTCTGCTTCGACCAAGGGAATCCCCGACGCCAGTCTCGCCACCGCGGTAATTTGTTCGATCTCCCCTGGGAAGAATATCCGTTCTACCCCATCCATCTTCTCACACCCCACAACCCTCTGGTACAGATAATCCATGCGCTGCTTGAACTCTTCCAAGCTCATGAACAGGTCAGGTTTAATGACAACGAAGAAATGCCCCGTGTCGGCGGGTCTACTGGGGTCGTACGGATTGGTCACATGGCCAGCAAATGCACTGCCAGAGAGCACTCCTGAGAAGACGTCCATCATAATCGAGAGACCTGACCCTTTGGGCCCGCCCATGGGCAGCATGACACCTTCCAACGCTGCTTCGGGGTCGTCCGTCTGCCTGCCATCCTTATCTAACGCCCAGTCAAGGGGAATCTTTTCTCCGCGTCGCTTTGCCTTGTAGATCTTCCCTCTCGCAGCAACGCTGGGCGCCATGTCAAGGATAAATGGTGGCGCTTGCCCCGCAGGCGCACCGCAAGCAATGGGACTGACGCCCATGAGTTTCTCCCTACCTCCCCAGACTGGTAGTGCCGGGCTTGAGTTTGTAAACACCAGACTCATCATTCCGGCGTCAATGGCCTGCTGTACGATCCAAGCAGACATTCCAAAGTGGTTGGAATGCTTGACACTGACCATGCCAATTCCGTACGAGCGGGCCATCTCGATCGCGTGCTCCATGCCCAGATGTGTGCATAGGAATCCAAAAGCATTCCGGCCATCGACTTGACCGACCACAGGTGTGATCTGATTGAATATGGGCTGGGCAGTGGGATCGAGCACTCCTTGTCGGACACGTTCCATGTACGATGGAATGCGGTTCATGCCATGAGTATCGACCCCGCGCAGATCAGCCTGGATCAGACAGTCGGCGATGATCTTTGCATTCTCTTCGGAGACGCCGTTGCCCTGAAGGATATCGGCGACGAACCGTCGAGCATTTTCTGCCGTCACATGGCGTTTATTTGGAGGCTCGTTTGTGGTTGCAGTAGCCATGTGCTTAACGGGCGACACTGACTATGGTTACCCGGGAAGAGGCAGAAGAAGCGAATTGCTAGCGACTTGAGTCCGCGTTGCACAATTGCAGGTCTGGGCAACCAGGCAGGGCAGAATAGAAAGCAGGTCAAACAGAAACCCTTTGGGACTGATATACGTTACATACATTTGTCGCATTTGCCTCGATGCATCTCCTCTTGGCGAACCGACGAGGCCCGCCCGGCCAAACCGGAGAGCAAGACCGACATGTTTGTTAGTCACTGAAGAGCGAAACCCGCCCTATGAGGCTCCTTGTCCCTATTGGAGAGCGCACGTTGGTGTCCATCCCCATCCCCATCCCCATCCCCATCTTTTATTCCTCTGAAGGACACTGCGAAGCCCATAGGTGGGTAGATCGACGTAGGCGGTAGGCGGTAGGCGGTAAAAAAGGCGTGTATATCTTTCGCCAGGGCATTTTTATTCTTGTCTGTTATTGACAAGTGTGGTAGGGTCGTTTCGGTACTGGTCCAATTTCATTAATACATGGTAGATAGATACCTAGGTGGGGAAATAGAGAGGCTGAGTGGCCAGAGTCGTGTAGCTGGGTATATAGCCAGATATAGATAGCTGTGTAGAGAGCCTTTTGGATATTACATTCTGAAATATTATCGCTTTTGGTTTACATTCTCATTCCATATCCATCTCCCTGCCCCTTTTCCCTCTCAGTCTCACTCTTTCTCTTACTCTGTGTGAGTGAGTGTGTGTGAGATCAGCTCACTTCCCTCGTCGTGCCTCCTTCGCCCTCTTCGGCACCAAAGCCGCCCCAGTCGTTGAACTCGCTGGAAAACTTGACCGCCGCCTTGAGGTAGTACTTGTCGTCGTCGCCGTGGCCGCCCCAGACCCGCTCGGCCTCGCGCATGGCGCGACACGCCTTGACAAAGTGCGCGTCAAACTTCCACTTGCTGTCGACGGCTTGGCGGATGACAAAGTCCCAGTCGCGGCCCTGTAGGTCCACGTCGGTGATGTTCGCGGTCTTGATGAGGGGGCGGAGCTGCGCGATGTAGATCGCGAGGGTGATCAGAAGCCACTCCTTCACCAGGGGGAGGTGGTGTTGGGGGTCGAGGAAGGGGATCAGGATCCTCACGGCATGCGACGTCGTCAGGAGGTGCACGAGGAAAAAGTCCCAGCCGTGGCCGCCGACACTGGGCCCGCTGGCGATGAGGAGCGCGGTCGCCAAAGCCTGGGACTGGGCAAAGTCCCTCGTCGGGTCGACAATCTGCCACGCGCGGAAGTGTTCGAGGAGGATCGAGGTCAGGCTCGGGTCGCTCAGCAGGTGTGTGAGGTTGTCCCCGCCGTAGTGGTCAAACACCCCGTCAAGGCGACCGTCGTTGTGGAGCCGGTCAAAGACCTCAAACAGGTTGTTCGTGGAGTAACCTGGCGAATTGGCGGATTGTGCGGTCGACGTTGCTGTCGCCAACAGCTTTGCGAGCTTCTCGTCGTAGCACGTCGCCGCAAGCCCGAGAGCCTCCATCGCCACCTCGCGGCTATTCAGCTCATACGCATACCCGAGATGAATCAAGGGATGGCCCAGCCCTGCAGTCAGGCAATTGAAAATGGGCTCTGCATTCGGCTCACCCTTCTTTGCGTTCCCCCGCTCAAAGAGAAACTGTTCGACCACCCGTTTCCAGTCATAGCCGGCGAGCACCACTTGGTCTTCGAAAAAATCGACGAATGCACGCTGGTACTCACGTTTGCCCAGATAATCGCGGTAGTCGTGGGGAGCGATCTCAGAGGGTGAATCAACCCAGTGCTCATGGCCTTCGTTTGTAGCAGCGTCCTCGTAGACGGCGTGTAAGTGGTCAGCGGACGACGACAAGAGGTATGCAGAGCCGAGGATCTATAAGGCCACATAGCGTGAGTAATGAATTATGGTGGGAAAGCGAAAACGTGGAATGTTAGAAGTAGATAGATGACCCAGGGAAGATGGAAGCTCCTACATGAGGTGTGTGGTTGTGAAATCTCAAATGGTTGTACAGGATAGAAAAGTTGACATGGTTGAGTTTCAGCAGATGCTTTAGCGCACGTCCTCGCTTGTCTGTGGAGGTTTCGACGTCGTGCACCCCGACTGGAGGGATGGCGATGGCTTCCGCAGCTGAGGTTGAGCTCCGGCCAAGGCCGAGACCAAAGCGTGGGAGAGATGAGAATGACGAGAACATGTTGCAGTAATAGAGTGACTTGGACAGAAAGGCAGTCTCTACATGATGGACTCTTTCAATGGCGAACAAGAAGTGGGTGGGAGGAGCAGGAGGAGAGAAGCAAGAGTGGAATGAGTGAATAAATGACGATCCCAACATCATCGTCGCCACGACTTGCGCATCCTTCAAGTTGCTTCTGATTGGGCCCCCCGCATTTTGGCCTCAGGCACCAGTCCCGCCATTAATAGAATGTAGCAAACACAGGCCATAGACACACACACAGTCAATGCTACTCATACATAGATTACCACTCATTCATCAACGAGCGAGTCATCTATAAGCGTCATACAAGCCAACAACCCATCCAGCACTGTCCATTTTGTTAGTGAGAAACCCCTCCATTCGATAATCTACTCGTGTCAAAACGCAATCCTCTGGAAACTTCAACCTGTAATCCTTGCACACCGTCACAGCCCAGCAACCTCCTTCTTGATCTTGGGTTCAGACACGTCTCTAGCTGCTGTCGTTGAAGACGTCTGGACCTCGCCCTCATCATCTGAGTCGACTTCAATGAAGTCGGGAATGGCTGCTGGCTGCACACTAATGTCTGCAGGCACAGCAGATCCGCTGGAGGAGACGTGACTGTCCGAAACTGTGACCGACGTTCTGGTGCTGGATACTCCACCGCTATGCTTTATCGTCAGGCTCTCCGGTGGCGGTGGGCTTGCTGTTGTCGAGAGAGCAGGTGGCAGCCGACCATTGTTTTCTTCTGGATGCAACTCGACATTTGGTATATCGACCACGCTTGATTGAGGTGCAATGCGTTGAGTTTTTTCTGGCAATGTCTGCAAAGAGGAGGTCTCTGGATACAATCTGTACAACGGCATGTTGAGCATGTCCTGATAAGAGGCAGCATAAGGGTTCAGTATCATCTTGTCGCAAGCATCGTCAGTTGAAAGTGTCCCAGGGTGTGGACCAGGGCACTGGGTAGGCCATGGAAAAGGAGTCTGACCGTACCCGTGACCACTGAATGAGGAGGCGTTCCGCGGGAAGGTTTGTGATGTAGAAAAGGCGGATGTGTCGGCAGGAAATGAATGACTCTGCGTTGCAGTCGGTGCACTTTGCTGAGGGCCGAAGAAGGCGTTGATCGTTCGAGAAAGGGGATATGCGAATGAGACACTGTTGCGGCTTGTGGTAGGCAATGCCTCATCTTCCACCAGTGTCCCTGGCTCCTTCTTTACAATTGTGGTGCTGACATCTGCTCCTTCACAGTGGCGTACAGATTCCTCGCGTTCTTGCTTGATGGTCGTGGTTGGCGTCTCAACATCGTCGTGGTATGGTGGCAAAGTCATGTTGGGCTCTGTCTTGATAAGAGGCGTTGGATCGACATTCCGGGCAGGCACCCCAACCGGACCATATGAGGCTTGTGGGACTGGCTGCAGAGGAATGGCTGGTTGACCCCAAAATGCGCTCGGGAACGTTTGCGCAGCATCTGCAATGTACATAGGATACCACGGATGCGCGTAGGAGTGCGGCTCGACCTTGAATCTCTTGGAATCAAGCTCTGATTGCATGACCTGTTGACTTGCTGCTCGTTGGTCGGCTAGCCGCTCATTCTCTTCTTCCTCAAGAAGCCGCTTGTTCTTCGCTTTGGTCTTGGAAGACTTGTTGTCGGTAGTGTTGGAGTTGTCCTTCTTCGGCTTTGGTGGTTTGACTTGGTTGGACTTGCCTTCAAACTGCGACTTCATGCGGCTGTACCTCATGCGGGCTGCGTGACCATTGGAGATACCAAGGCTGCCTGCGACATCATTCCAGTTGATCGATCTGAGGTCCAGCTGTTTGAGGATTGTGTAAAGGAACATCGGGGTCTGAGGGTCGGTGGCAAAGTTCTTGGTGCGTCGAGTTGAAGCCATGGTGACAGGGAGCTTTGGCAGATCGCAGGATGGAGGAGATATTGCGGTTGACGAGATGTGAGTATGGTGGAAAAGATTTGTAGAAACATGTATCCTCACACTGTGGCCATGCTTTGTAGGCGCACGCTCACCAAAAGCAAACCGTCTCCAACCCCATCCCCGGTGCTTTGTTCAGCCGCAGGGCCAAGCACTTTCAAACTCAGAGACATTGACAAACAAGTCGCATTGTGGGAGCCAGAGGCGCACACGTCAACCTGGGTGTCTCACAGTTTATTGTTGAACTGCAAGGCGCCGCTCATAGTGAAATCCTGGTCCTCCTGCTGTTCCCCGTGTATGACGTGCTCCCGCCCTCCTCTGGAAGTCCACCAAGCGACGCATGTTGCAGCGCGCTCAACGTCCATCTCTCCATTGCTCAACGTCTCCCACAGTCGCTGTTGGCACTGTTTCCTTTGCATCGGATTTCCAACCTTGTGGAGGAGCTCCGCAGTCAGAGGCAGGCATTCGTCCAATAACGTTACCGGTAAGAAACTCAAGCAATCAATAATGGCAAGAAGCAAAACAGCCTTTTCTGACAAAGGGCGACTGTTCTCAATCGGAAGATCTGGATTGGGAGCAAGTGGATCTTCTGACGCATGATCCATACGCTCTCTTAGTAGATCTACAACGACGGCTTGCGTATGCGGCATAGATATGGCAAGAGCAGATGGTGGCGCTGCAAGACGGACGACAGATTTGATAGCTAACCGGAATTGACGAGGCGAAAGCGGCTTTGGAAAACTTTGGAGCAGTGTCTCGACGTAAAATGGAACGATTGTCCCTGCAAGCTCTGCGTTTTGAGGTGCAGCAAGGATGGCCAGCACAACACTGTGTGCAGCTTCAAAGATCTCTGCTAGCCGCGGGTCTCCTTGTGGATCGACATACGGCGTTGCGGCACTAA
The DNA here is from genome assembly GCF_001646965.1 of Fonsecaea nubica. NCBI lineage: Eukaryota > Fungi > Ascomycota > Eurotiomycetes > Chaetothyriales > Herpotrichiellaceae > Fonsecaea > Fonsecaea nubica. The sequence continues at coordinate 577,671 of NW_019173682.1, forward strand.
AGAGGAGGTCTTTATTGGTCTGTGGTGATAGTATCAAGGTGAAATGTTCGGCGGTGTTCAGGAAGAAGAGATCCTGGAGCCTGTCGAGCGGATGCGGAGGAATTCGACCCAGATCAGCCGGTCGGATTGAGTCCAGGAAATTCTCCGATTGCAGCGGGTATTGACTCAGAATATCGATGGATGTGAAGTTGACAAAGACGTACTGTGAGGACGACGTGAGTCCGAACCGATGTGCTATGAAGTATGTGTCCCGCAAAATGTGCAAAGATTGCATGGCTATGCTTGGGCAATTCGAGTCCGACGCTAGAACTCTGTCACAGAGCAGTCTTCCTAGCACGGATCGAAGACTGATGACCATCGAGAACATTGTGTCTCTCAGAACCTGTAAGAGAATGGGGAAGGTTTTGGTAACAGTTTCCTGGTCCAAGCATTGAGCTTCTTCCTTAATGTCCACTTCGGATAATTTGTTCTGCCTCCACGAAGTGGCAAGAGTCCGTGAAAACTCGGCCAGCCTGTTGATGGCGAAGACGATCAGGGATGGGTCCTGGACGTTCTCGATGCTGTGAGCGACCAAGCGCGACAGAGGGCCAAGTGCGGATACCAGATTTCTCGATTTGATCTCTGTGACTTTGCGGAAAGACGTGGAATTGGCCGTCCAGTTGAATTTCTGCTCGGGCCCGGAAGACGGTCGGACGTCGTAGTCGATCACTCCCAGCCAATATCCATGCTCTAGGCCCTCCCGAGAGAAGAAGGTCGCATCAATCAATATCGGCAGTAGTAGATCGTAATTAATCTGTTGTTGATGGACTTCCGCAAGGAGAGGGAAAGTATGGTTCAAGACGAAAACGACAGCCAGCTCACAATTAGGCTCGGCATCTTTTTGTTCCAGGGCCAGGTTTGAGGCGAGCACCAGCGCAACTTCGAGTTTGTTCTTCAAGCCTGAGGCGAGTCCTTCAAAGTCCTTGGATCGGAATGCCAGGAGGAGCGCCCCCAGCAATAATGTATGCCTCCATCGGGGGGACTTGTCATTTGCCCCGTGTACAACAGCCGTCGTCCACTCCGTAACCGTGAGATTGCTTCGCGTATGTTCCTGAGCAAAGCTATGTTTATCTTCGATCAAGCGCAGCACCGCAGTGTAGAAGACGCTGAATACCTGTCGACACCGGGCGACATCTGTCGGGGTCGGGTAGAGAACGTCATTCGACAGGAGCTGTGACGTTAACAGGGTGATATTGAGAGGGTTCGAGAGGCGTGACAGAAGGCCAGTAGCCACTGGTAGTAACCTGGAATCACTTAGCAAACCGAGTCGAACAAGATGTTGTATCGCTTACCGAGCGGCATCATCTGGATGACCTGAGGTCTGAAGTGACCTCAGTAATGTCGCGAGCGACCTGTCCATCACCTATAGAGGTTTAGTTGCACGGAAACATCTGAATTTGTTGTCGAAGACTGCAAACGACAAGTCGATACACTCTGGTGGAAGCGCAGCTGCCAGATCAGCCGAGGTTGGATGAGAAAAGTCTTGGCACGGCCAGCAAGGCTGCGGAAGCGCGTCTCGACACTCATCCCAACCGCACTACGAGGTACACCTAGCAAATTCAGTCTCTTACCACAAAGCTTTTTGGATGCAATTCTCAGGCCATGATCCAAATATGTCCTGCTCATTCAAGTTGCTCCCGTTGTGACCTCAGTCGTCCCAATTGTCGACAATTGGAGGAGTCGCCAATGCTGCGAACTTCCACAGCTTCCGCTTAACTCTGTTTCCCGACGAGAGCCGCAATACTGGACTAACGAAGAGTTGGATCGACGGATACAAATCGTAGGTGCAGGCTGTATACCATGCTAGCCCCCGCATATGAGACCAGTTAGTAGGTTTTACGTTTCGAAAGGTCGAACCACGAATTTGGTTATTGCTACTGCGGACAATAGTATCATATTTCCCTACACTCGAGACACTTGGACGAATCCAGTCAATCCTTTCGTTCTCAGGCTGAGCGAATCCTTGGTTCATTCCCCATTCCATCAAATTAACCAACGTCGCTAATAACTCAATTATCTGTGTGAATCTCAGACTTCTCTCAAGTGGCGTCGACACATGAAGCATCCAGCCCCCTGAGCATTACTTGCACGACCACACTGTCGCTCTTCCCAGCATCCAACGTATTCCACGTTGAGAAGATTTGAAGGGACTTGGTAAGCAACCTCACCTGTGAAATCAATGATATCTGCCACATACTCGAGGGCTAAAGCCAAAGAAGTATTTGGCATATGCTCCGTGTAGTCCGTGCAACCATCATCCTCTTGCTGAATAGCTACGAGGACATCAAGCTCTGGCTTGTTGGCATTAGTATTAACAAACAGGGATTCAAATCGAAAGAAACCCACAGCTTCGCATCGTCCGAGCCCAACAAACAATAGTGGTGGCACTTCGGCTCTTCATCATGCCGACGAAGCAGCAGCGTCGATCACCTGCAAGGAGGTAGAAAGACAAGCTTATATTAACACTCCGGTGGCGCCCGGTGGACCAGACCTTAACCAGACTTGCCTCGTGCACCTCGTAGTAAACCCAAATTACCTCGGCGGGCGGAGATATAAACTTAAACCTTACTTTGGTGGCAACAGAACCTGAGAGATGTCAACAGTCGGTGTGCTCGCAGCCTTCGATGTAGCGTCTTGGGCAGGCAGGTGGTTAAGCATGCCTTGGGTCTTCAGAGGACCTGTCAATCAGTGTAAGCATCACTCTTTAGAGACTGTGTCAAGTTTTGCACGGTCATCCTTCTTTGAATCCTGCTGCTCACGTTTAACCAGTTTCAAGAAGACACATCTTCGAACCAGTGTCCTAGCCTGTCATGCACAGTTCCGCTTTGAACACGGCAAAGGCTTCTCACCTGGAGTCCCATGTGAGATTCGTCCCTGAAGTTAGCTCGCCTGGCAAAAGTACGCAAATCAACCCCGCATTGGCTGCTCCCACATTCCAAAGTCTCCATGTTCGCGATAAAAAGGACCGAAGGTGGCGGCGGTATGGGGAACGCTAATGCAACATGGGTTTGCTCGGTTTGCCCTGTTTTGCCATATACCACGAGGTAGTCCTTTGTGCCTCAAGAGGCTCTCCCTCATAAAATAACTGTGGGATCCTCGAAGGAAGGCTGTCAAGGATCCAAAGAGATGATCTACCCGAGGAGCGCCTACGGCTGGACAATTCCAAGGGAGAAACAAAAAGCGGCATCGGAAAGCCCAACAACGGCAAGACGGATAAGACTTGCGGAAGCCTCACAAGCTTCTCGTAGCCTCTTAAGGCTTTGAGGTCTCCGTATCGCTGAGGCATGAGGATGGATACACCTGGATTCGCCGCTTCTCTTACTTCGACCATTCCCCACAACCACCTCTCACACTTTCTGGCCCTTCATCAGGTGATAACTGGGCCATTGTAGGTTCTCTGCAAACAGTTATTGTACCGACATGTCATCGAGGAGTAGGCGCTTCGCTTAGACCTCGAACAACTATGTGGACTGGTGACTGGCCTACAAGGAAGAGGTGACTGCATGTTACGTTGCACTCTCTGGTGGTATTCCACCACAACCAGATCGTCCTCTCCATTTCCTATTGGGGAATGGAGTGACACAATGACCTCCAACACCCCGTCCACCAAACGAGTGCTCTATGTGGCAGGTCGGTCTCACTGACAGCGAGCAAATAGACAGGATCTTGCGTGACGGTATTGCCCACCGGGGGAGCTCCAACCGTGTGGCTCACAATGTACCACCACCGGAATTTGGATGAATGAGGCGAGAGTCACACCGGAGGGATTGCCTCCAAGTCAAGTGGGCAAGGGAGTCTTAAGACCGAACTCGCCTTTCCCTTCGACCTCTGATCTTTGTCCCTCTACCACATTGTCCCAGTGGTATAGCGAGCAGCATTCTCAAAATGTCGTCGGATAGCGACAAGTCAAAGGGAGAGTTGCACCAGGGTCCTCAGAGCGATGTCCTTCACTCCGAGGTCCTGGATGAGCCCAAGGGCGAGGTGCACTCGAGCGAGAAGTCGGACCTTGATCATGCTGAGGTCTTGGTCAACCCGGATCTGATGAGCGATGCCGTCGATGGCGAGGTCCGTGAACATGGCATGACCATGTGGGCGGCGGTCAAGCAGCACCCCTGGGCATGTCTATATGCATTTATCATGTGCTTCACCATTGTGAGTCCAGTCGCAAAATCTCCACCCTCGAAGGTAGAGCTGACAGCAGATGCCTCTTCAGGTCATGGAAGCATTCGACATGTTTCTGAACGGCAACTTTGTTGCGCTTCCCGTCTTCCAACGAAGATTCGGCGTCTCGCTCAAGGACGGCGGCTATGCTATCCCAACAAGATGGCAGAGCGCCCTCTTCCAATCTGGCCAATGCGGTGCTTTTGTCGGTGTCTTCCTGGCTGGACCTGTTACCAATCGTCTCGGCTACCGCTGGACCACCATCTTGGCCCTGGTGCTGATGAATGCCACGATTTTCATTTCGTTCTTTGTGAGTTATCACGAACGCCTTACCAAGCTTATCCACTGACCACATCTACTTGATGATTAGGCCGACTCTCTCACGGTTCTTACAGTTGGACAGGCACTGGAAGGTGTCCCTTGGGGATTCTTCATTGCGAACTCGCCCGCCTACGCCAGCGAGATTGTGCCCCTCGTCCTTCGAGGCGCTTGCACGGCCAGTCTGCAGATGGCTTGGTCTGTTGGCCAAATCATTGTCGCCGCAGCCACCTACGGCTACAATAAGCGAAACGACCAGTGGGCCTGGCGAGTGCCTCTTGCCTTGCAGTGGATCTTCCCTGTGAGCTCCTCCTTTAGAATTTTTGGGACTAGAGCAGAACGCGCTGACTCTTTCAGACACCGCTATTGATTCTCATCTTCCTCGGCCCGGAATCACCTTGGTGGCTTGTTCGTCGTGGCCGCAAGCAGGAGGCCCTGCGCTCCATCAAGCGCTTGGGTACGAAATCGACCGAGCATGCTGAACAAACACTCGCGATGATGGAACGGACTGTGGAAATTGAATTGCGCCAGGGCGGCACTCCTACGCTCCTCGACCTTTTCAAGGGCACGGATCTGAGACGAACGACCATTATCTGCCTGATGTACGCGTCGCAGAACTTTGCGGGTAACCTGATTGCCAACCAAGCGACCTTTTTCTTTGAACGTAAGTACTTCCTCTCTCTGCGTGACAGAAGCATGGCGACAATAGCTAAATCCTCCCGTTTGTAGAGGCCGGGATCTCGACCAATCGTGCCTTTGAGCTCAATCTGATCAACTCGTGTCTCCAATTCTGCGCCAACGCGGGCTCGTGGTTCCTCACGGCTTGGTTCGGCCGCCGAACCATCTACCTCTGGGGCACGGCGGTCAATATCACGCTACTGTTCGTGCTGGGCATCTGCGCGTCGGTGTCGCAGAGCAGCGCGACCAACTACGCCCAGGCGGTGCTGGGGATCCTCATCTCGTTCGTCTTTGCCGGCTGCATGGGCCCCATCTCGTACACCATCATCGCCGAGACGTCGTCGGTCCGCCTGCGGGCCTTGAGCACCGGTGTCGGCCGCGCCGCCTACTACGTCGCCGAGATCCCCATGATCTACCTCGCCTCGAAGATGCTCAACCCCACGGGCTGGAACCTCGCAGGCAAGTGCGGCTACGTCTGGGGCGGCACCGCCTGCGTCTGCTGGATCATGGCCTTCTTCTTCCTCCCGGAGCTCAAACACCGCTCGTACCGCGAGAGCGATATCTTGTTCAACCGCAAGATTCCCGCCCGGAAGTTCAAGTCCACCGTCATTGACGTCACGGAAAATGAATGATGGCGAAGCGAAGCATGGGTTTGTAGACGATGTGAGAATGTGAGATTGTCCAAGGGAAGTGGAATCAAGACACGGCGTGGACTCTTCGTAGGATGGCAATGGACCTGTAGTCCCTCTTCATGGATTCAAAGTAGGCACGGATTTCAGTGGTGGTGGGAGAATCATGATGCAGAAGTATGTATCTCGTGGCGGGTGCTATGTCGGGGTTAAATACCTAGGCTTGCTTCATAAATGGATGAGAGATCTGGGAATGAAGTCAAGAGTGATCTACACAGCATATACACACATGACCCTCTAGAGTGTAAAAAGTGTGGAGTGTGAATACCAGGCCCAAATACATTCAATCCTTGTGTGTTTGCTTGCTTGCTTGCTTACTTACTTACTTGCTGTCTTTGTTTTGACCTCTCAATATAACCTGCCTGCCTGCCTGCCTACATTTGATCTGATCTGATCCGATCTGACCCACTCCGATCCGAGATTCCAAGTATTCTCAAAGACCGTGAAATTAATTTTTTGTAAGGAGATACCGAATATATCGTACGTTTGCTCGCTTGCCTGCCCGCCCACCCTCGCCATCATCCTTTCCTTTCTTTTCCTTTCCCCTTTGTGCATTTATACGTTCGCGCGTTCGCGTGCTAGTACTGGCACTCGCGCCGGCTCCGGCTCGGCGGCAGTGAAACCTCTGTGGGTCACTTCCCATCATATCCCTTCCTATCCCATTCCATTCGTTCCAGTATCCATGTCATGATGATCTATTGATCGTGGACCACGGTTCTTTGTTCTCCCAACATAGCATATCATTTCATATCATATCATTCTATCCCGTCCCATCCCACATTATATTCCTCGCGTCAAACGAGACTTGAAACCTACTAAGAAAGGAAAGAAAAGAGAAAAAAGTCAAGGGGAATAAAAGCCAATAGTCAGAGTAGGCCGGCGGCCAGTCGAGTCAGGCTCGTTCAGCTCTGGCTCGCTCACTCTCTCATACAATTCACTCCCTTATCACAAGGTCATGTCCATGTCCATGTCGCTGTCTCGCTCGGCGTCAAAGTCATAGTCTTCGTCGAATTCGGGCCCGTCGGGGTCTTCGACGGGCGTGGGATGGTCCGCGGGTAACCACTCGGAGATATCGGAGTAGGCATCTAGGTTGTCGTCGTCGTCGGCGGCGGCGGCGGCGGCTCCGTCGGCAGTGGCGTCAATGGCAGCGGCAGAAGCCTCGAGATCCCTCGTCCTCCGCTCCGAGGCACAGAATAGCTTCCACCGCCGGCGTGCAAAAGGGTTCGTGCCGCCACGATTGACAAAGTCGAGGACGGCACCGCTCGGCACGCGTGACGGAACCTGCACCCTGTCCATGTGTTGCGTGTCCTCTTCCAAGTCTCGATTGTCGTGGTCCCAGGGATTGACCAGCTCAAGCGAGTCGAGCGTAAAATCCGGGTTTGACGACCACCTCTCGACCACGTCCTCCCACCGGCCCCGCAGGTACGGTCTTCTCAGAACCAGATGTCTCAGGCTCGGTTGCATGAACAGCCACGCGCAGATCTGGTCGGCGGTAAAGTCGGCTTCCTTGAGCACCAATGTGTTGAGGTGCGGAAACGAGACAAAGGGCAAGACGTTGTCTCGACCACGGTCGGCGTCACCGAACGGGATCCCCACGTGTGTGGGCTCTCCATTCGAGGTGCCGAGCGCAGAGGGGAGGCTGAAGCCGTATGAGATGAAGCAGAGCTCGAGCCGTCTCAGGTTCGACGCGCGGGCGAGGGCTGTGGCCAGGACGTGGGCATGGGGAATCGCATTCAGTGGCGATAGGGTTTTCACCTCGAGGCAGAGGCAGAGAACGGTCAGGTTACGAAAGCCGTGCTCAAGTTTCTCGGCATCGGGTCCCAGATCCTGCACAAAGACGCCACGCTGGAGGAATAGATTGCTGTTTCGTCGGATTTCGAGGTGTTGGATACCAGTGTCCAGCGTTGGGTCACTCAAAGCACGCCAGGCACCCATGAACCCATGCGATGGCCAGTGCCGTACGTCGGGTTGGAGCCAGGACCTGACACCATAGTCTGGCAGGGGGAAGACTTGCCTCAGGCGTTTCAAAGCGCCCATTTGTTCCAAGCATGGAGAATCCAGTGCGAGGCAATCAGCCTCAGTCTCAGCCTCGACACAGATGACTCGGCGGAGATTGGGGAGGCGTTGAAAAATCTGACGAAAGAATGCATGGAGGACATGTTGGTTTTGGGAGTGCGCAATATCGGCGTACATGCCTCTGACTGCAGATATCATGTCTCGGATGTCGTCGTCACTGGGCCTTTGCTCCGCCTCGGCTAATGCGGTATCGCTTTCGTCCAGATCTGACGCCTCCGAGTCTTCTCCCCTGTAGTCGATGGCCAGTTTCTTGGGTTTGGCAACGAACTCGGCAATCATGCTGGCCATGCCCTCGTCCCTGTGCAGTCTAAATGCTAGAGGGCGGTCTCGATCGTTCCACGTCTCGTTATCGACATTGATGTCGAAGTCGAACTCCTGGTACCGAAGCTCCTCGACGGCCTGACAAAGTGTAGGGTGATTACCGATGTCGACGAGTCGGTTTAGTGTGAGATACGAGACATGGATGGTTCGAAACAAGAAAGGCCCAACTCTGCTGGCCAGGACCCTGTTGACGAGGCGGACAGCCTGAAGATGGTCCCGGTCCAAGAAGCAGAGGACGTGCACCAAGACCTCGAGTGGGAACTGATTCAACATGTTTTCTGGACCCACAAATACGTACACACACACACAGAGAGAGAGAGAGAGAGAGAGAGCACACGAATATAGAAGGGGAAAAAAGGAAAGAAATTAAAGATCCCAAATTCCACCAATTTATATGAAGTTGGACCAGGCTGAGATAGGCTAGATCTCCGACAGTGACAGGTAGGCAGCAATCACCTCACGCGACCAAGAAAGTCGGCCGAGCTTCAATCAGCTGCCTTTTTGTTGTCTAGTTCGGACCTGTCACCCAAAGGGCCCCTGGGGCCTTTGATGCCAATGGCTGGAATAGTTTCATGATAGTTCAATTGTGGTTGGAACGACATTGGGGGACAGCCAATCATGGACTCGGGTTACAAAGTCTGGAGAGAAAAGTGGAGGAAGTCACCCACATGAATGACAATCGTTCCATCGATGGAAAGAGAGACTCACCCTCACCAACCCTACAATTTCTTTGTTACAAAGGAAAGGAGAGTTCATGTCAGTATTCTCGGGGTGGAATCTCCTTTTATTATCACCGAGAACTGGACACTAAATATGCTTTTTCCACGGCCAAACTCTCGGACAAACTCAGAAATTCAAACAACCATCGCGCAGATTGTACATATCACGGGTTGCGATGGATGGTTGTATCCACACAGCCTAGAACACCAGCGCATATACTTCCCGTTGCAACGCTTTGATACCTTTCTGGCAGAGTTTCGCCGAATGCTACGCTCATCACCATCTCATTTTGCCCTCAGATGAACCTCACCTAAAACTGATCTAGAAGGCGGTCCGTTATTCTTGATGGCCTTGTTGCCCAGGTGGAAACCTCCTTAAATAAGGTACTTGCTGTGTGATCTCCCGGACACGGACACGCACACTAACAACTCACCTTCACTTTTCCAGAAGCCTGTACCGTCTCTCATTAAACCGCTCGGATCATAACAATGTCGGCGTCAAAGCCCAACTGGTGGAAAGCCAGCACCTGTTACCAAATCTGGCCGGCTTCATACAAGGACAGCAATGGTGATGGAATCGGTGATATCCCCGGGATCATCAGTACATTGCCATACCTGCAAGATCTCGGGGTGGAGACAATATGGCTCTCGCCCATGTACGACTCACCCCAAAAGGACATGGGTTACGACATCTCCAACTACGAGGACGTTTATCCCGCCTACGGGACACTGGCCGACATGGACCGGTTGATCAAGGAGTGCCACGACCGCGGGATGAAGTTGATCCTCGACCTGGTCATCAACCACACCAGCGACCAGCATGCCTGGTTCCAGGAGTCGCGCAAGAGCAGGACCAACAGGTACGCCGATTGGTATGTCTGGCGGGATCCGAAAATCGTCAACGGCAAGAGACAGCCCCCGAGCAACTGGCGGTCCATCTTCGGCGGCAGCGCATGGGAGTACTGTGAAGAGCGGGACCAGTATTACCTGCACCTGTTTGTCAAGGAGCAACCGGATCTGAACTGGGAGAACGAGGAGACGCGCAAGGCCATCTACAAATCCGCCATCGAGTTCTGGCTCGACAGGGGCATCGACGGGTTCCGCGTGGACGCCTGCAACCTGTACTCCAAGGACACGTCGTTCCCGGACGCAGTGACGAAGCTGCACGGGGAAGAATTCCAGCCGGCCGAAGAATTTTACATCAACGGCCCACGCATGCACGAATGGTTCAGGGAACAACGCCAACAGGTCCTCGACAAGTACGGCGACATCTTGATCGTCGGCGAACTCCCCGGCACCGAGGCGGCAGAGGTGTTGAAATACGTGTCGGCTGAGGCGCGTGAGCTGAGCTGTGTCTTTGATTTCGACGTGGTCAACCTGGGCACGCCAAATGGAGGAGGTGGCAAGAAGCACCACACTGTCCGGCACACGTTGCCCCAGTTCAAAGAGGCCATCCGCAAGATGCAGCGGCTGACCGAGGGCACCGACGCTTGGACGACGGTTTTCCTAGAAAACCACGACCAGGGTCGCAGCCTGACGCGGTTCGCCACGGACAAGCCACAGTGGCGGGAGAAGGCGGCCAAGATGCTGGCGGTGCTGATGTGCACGCTGACGGGTACGCTGTTCATCTACCAGGGCCAGGAGATCGGCATGTACAACCACCCGGAGCACTGGGGCGTCGAGGAGCTGCGGGACATTGACTCGCTCAACGCTTACAACGACGTCAAGACCCGGCACCACGACGACCCGCTCTGGCTGAAGAAGGCCATGAAGGGCCTGCAGCTGGTCGGCCGCGACAACGCCCGCCTGCCCGTACAGTGGGACGCGACGGCCAACGCGGGCTTCACCACAGCCAAGAAACCCTGGATCCGCGTGCACGACGACTACGAGGCCGTCAACGTCGCCGCGCAGCGCCGCGACCCCAGCTCGGTCCTCTCCTTCTGGAAGGCCATGATCAAGCTGCGCCGCCGCCACGCCGACCTCACCATCTTCGGTCGCGACTTTCACGTCTGGGACCCCTACGACCAGGACGTCTTCACCTTCACCAAGACTCACCCGGACGGCGACCGCAAGCTGCTCGTCTTCCTGAACTTTTCCGACGATACCCAGCCTTTGCACTATCCGCCCGGTTTGGGTCTGGATGGCGCCGCCGTCACCAAGGAGCTGTTGGTCAGCAATCTCGCACAGGGCGATGAGGTCGGCAAGTACCTGACTCCCTGGGAGGCGAGGGTGTATCTGGTCCGGGAGGGGGTGGTTAATGGCCATTAGAGAGATCGTGACCCTGTCTGTTCTGTACATAGGGAGAGAGCACTAACACAATCCGTCCTGGGTGTGCTAGAGCGATAAGAAAGACATATGCTGGCGTTGGAGATTCCACAGGGTGCTTGATTCAGTGCGTTGGCCGGGACAAAATATCATTGGAGCGGTAGAGACATGGACTTCACAAATTAATGATATTATCACTTTTGAACGGACATCTATCATACCCCAAAAAATGTTGTACATGGTTTCGCGAGACAGTCTTGGCTGATGACGAGGTTCCTCCAGGCGAAAAGAGATCTCCAAATGCAACAAGAACTGCTCAATATATAGTACAATGCCACGTCAGCTGGAATGGCCCTAGCACATCCCGAATGGTAATAGAGTGACAGGGTTCGAGTTCGGCCGGCAAGCTCGCTTGGAAACTTGATGAGCCGGATGGCTGAACGGCAGAGCGGAGTTGGCTGCGATCGGTGTTTCCTGATCTCGATAAGAATATTGCTATCGCCTCCGATTCTGGTGAGAACAGGATTGGACGCAACAGAGCCTGATGTTCTGACGAGTTGAAGTTGAGGCCACGGATCCTTGAGCTGAGTGTAAAAGGCTGCTATCACAGCTAAACCTCGACACCGGAAATTTGATCGTGTTTCGCGAACTTGTAGATACGGTAGGGCACAGAGATCATCCAGGTGCGTTCCGTGGCTGTTTGTGTGGCTGTTTGTGTCGATTTCAGTCTCAACCCTGTTGGCCTCCCTGCTTTTCCTCGATCGGTGTGTGCACAGACTCAGTCCCATCCTCCCAAAACTCAAGATCCTCCTCGCCCTCGTTGCCCACCAGTTCACCCGGCCGGATGCCTAGTCTCCCTTTCTTCAACAGTTTGCTGAAATCTTCGCCAGCGGCCGCTTTCTTTCTCAATATGTCTTCAAGTGTCGAGCTCTTGTCCAAGAATATTTTGAGGTGGTCGGCAATAACGTGCCGCCCTTTGCACGAGGGGCACGTAACCAGGACCGTTCCGCGGTGGTAGCCATGTTTAGTGATGCGGTGCGTGGATCTGTAGAGACAAGGCTTGCAGGTAAAGCTCAGTTCGTAGGAAGGCTCATCTCGCCCTTCGGCCGGCTGTTCTTTGCCTCCGGGCACAGCTAATGACGAGTTGTGTCGATTGATCGGTGGAAAAAGGCGACGAGATGGAGTTGGCTGTTGCCATGCTAGTGGACTTCTCGACGCGAGCGATGGAAGCCGCGCGGAATTTCTGATCGACTGAAACGCGAAGAGGCTGCCTGCCGCCCTCGGCACAGCATGAGATATCGATCGCATGCTGCTTCAAACCTGAGAAATGTGAATTGAGATTGTGAGTGAAAGAAAATGGCACTTGAGTACCTCGTAGTAAAGGCAATTCTCCGATGACGAAGGTTTTCTCCGAGAAAAGGTCTTTTGATTTTCCGATCCGTCTCCGGCCATTTTAGGCCGGCGTGCCACCTCGCAAGGCGTTGCTCCAGCACAGTGGCGTCCAGGCGGCTGAAGGAACACAGCGACTACAAGTACCAGCGAAAGGTCCCTTCCCCCGCCTCATTCTCTTGGTCTATGCATCGGCCTGGCAAGGTGTTTGAGAGCAAGACTAGACAGCCATCTTCTGAGCCTGTCAACTTCCTTGACCGTCGCGAGGACTTCACTTCTCCAAAAGCCCTCTCCACCACCTGCTCCTCAACTCAACATCAGCTCAGCCTTTTGGAAACAACGCAACCTTAAGGGCTGCCTTAGTGCAGGCAATGTGTCCTGCCCATCATGTTGGCTAAGAAAGGCGGCTCAAAGATCAAAGCCCCGAGAAGAGTACGTGCCTTGCCTCTGAGACTATCTCGCAGACTGCGGTTTCGGTGAAGTTTGCAACCGCCTTTGTTCGTTCCCTGAGCCTACGACATATCACTTCAATCTGCCTCGATTTTCCGCAGCATATCGACTGTCGCGATTCTGCACAATGCCAGTCTACCTTTTTTTTCCTGTCACGTGCTAACATGTCTTCTTGTCAGGGTCTGGCGAAAGACGATGTCGACTTCGACTCAACATGGAACACTTTATCTACCGCTTTCCACGAGATTTTCGCCAAAAACGCCTCCAAACTCTCGTTCGAAGAACTCTTCCGCAATGCATACAAACTAGTCTTGAAGAAAAAGCAGGATATGCTGTACGACAGGGTCGCGGAGTTGATATCGTTATGGCTGTGGAACAATGTGCGAACGAAGATACACAGTCTGGTAACACCTGCGCTCCTAGCAGATCGCATGGACAAACACGCCGCCATATCGGAAGAGAGCAGAGTCGCTGGTGAGAGGTATATTAGAGCTCTCAAGGATGCCTTTGCCGACCATCAACTTTGCATGGGGATGATCACCGACGTTCTGATGTACATGGTAAGTGTCTTGAATATTTCTCCGATGCGCTGATACGATGCTTATAGCCGACGCAGGACCGCATGTATGCCCAAGATAAGAAGAGACCACCAATTTTTTCCGCCTCAATGACGCTGTTTCGAATGAGGGTTCTGGAGAGTACTTTGGAAACTGAACCGCCACTGACTGTCCTCGGTCTATTGAACACTGTTCTACTTGATATGATCAAGTCTGAACGCAAAGGTGAAATCATTGATCGACCGTTGGTTCGTGCTTGTTGCTACATGTTGGAGGGCGTCTACGACTCGTACAGGGATGAAGAATCCAGCAAACTATACCTCACGTCATTCGAGCCTCTGTTCCTGCAAGCGAGTCGAGAGTTCTATACGACCGAAGGCCAAACTTTGTTGGTCGAGGCCGACGCAAGTTCGTTTTGCACCCACGCAAGGAAACGTTTGGCCGAAGAACAAGAGCGTTGCCAGCAGACCATCTCCCAACTTACAGAACATAAAATCAAAGCTGTCGTGGAAACGGAGCTCATTTCTGCTCATATTCGCGAAGTCATCAACATGGAGGGCACTGGGGTGCAGAGCATGCTGGACAATGACAAAATTCAAGATCTTGCCAATGTGTACGAACTCGTTAGCAGAGTGGACCCGCGGAAGACTGCGCTGAAGGATGTGGTCAAGAAGCGAGTGATAGAGCTCGGCACGGACATCAACAAGGTTGCAAATGTCATTGGTGAAGCCGCACCCGCAGCGAAGGCCACACAGAAAGCCGGTGCTGACAGCAAAGGCATCCAACAGGAGAAGGCGCTGAATCAACAGACCCATGCCGCCATCATGTGGGTAGATCAGGTTCTCATGCTGCAGGCAAAGTTTGACAAAATCTGGAAAGAAGCATTCCAGAAAGATACAATCCTAGAGAAAGCCCTACAGAACTCATTCCAGGATTTCATCAATATCAACGACCGAAGCGCAGAACATCTATCTCTTTTCCTTGATGAATATCTGAAACGGGGTGGAAAGGACAAGAGTGACAAGGAGGTGGACATAGTCCTCGAAGACGGCATTTTACTTTTGCAATATCTTGCGAACAAGGACACTTTCGAGACATACTATAAGAGGCACATGGCGAAGCGTCTCCTGATGAAGAAATCAGTCAGTCGAGAAATGGAACGCGAGATGCTCTCGAAGATGAAGATGAAAATTGGGAACCAGTTCACCCAGAAGCTGGAAGGTCTCATTAGAGATACGGAGACGTCAGATGATCTCAACATCAAATACAAGAAATATGTTGACAAGCTCGGCGACCGCGATCCCAAACGTGTGGAGCTGGAATGCAGAGTCTTGACCACGACTATTTGGCCCTTCGAAACGCTCAGCAAGCCCGATGAAAACGCTGCCAAGACCGAATGCAAGTTTCCAGCTCCGGTTGAACAGGTGCGACAGAGATTTGAGAGATTCTACCTTGATAGGCATACAGGGAGAAAGTTGACCTGGATGCCCGGTCTCGGTGATGCCGACATGAGAGCTACATTCACGAACGGTGGGAAAACGCGGCGATACGAACTCAATGTTTCGACCTATGCAATGATTATTCTCATGCTCTTCAACGATCTCGCACCAGGGGAATGTTATACCTTTGAGCAAATTATGGCTGAAACCAATATTCCCAAGCCTGAGCTCGTCCGGAACCTCCAGTCACTATCGTTGGTGAGTAAATGGAGGGTTCTTCGCAAAGAGCCCATGACGAAAGACATCAAGCCATCAGACAAATTTTACTTCAATGAAGATTTCACCAGCCAGTTTCTCAAGATCAAAGTGAGCGTGGTCGCGGGAGGCGGCGCTAACCGGGTCGAGAGCTCGGAAGAACGTCGTGCGACTCAGAAGCGGACAGAAGAGGAGCGCGGGATTGTCATCGACGCTGCGATTGTTCGGATCATGAAGTCGCGCAAGACTGTGACGCATGCACAGCTGATGACGGAGACTCTGGCACAGGTCTCGTCTCGTTTCCAGCCCGATGTCAATATGATTAAGAAGAAGATTGAATCGCTGATAGAGAAGGAGTACATGGAGAGGGGTCCTGACCCAGCAAAACCTTCCTACATCTACCTGGCTTGAGAGGCACGAATTTCCGAAGCGTTCACGTTCAGCATGTCGGCTTTTGAAGATGGCGCTTACAGGGGCAGGATCATGTTTGGAGGAAGTATGACTTTTTATGATGGCATGATAGCAAACGACTTACGCAGGGAGCATCCAAAGATGGAATGGGACAAACACCGGCATGGCGTATGGTCGACCAGGTATCGTCCATCTCTTCGACCTCAAGTGGGGAGCGGACAGGAGCTTTTCTGGCGGAGTTTTGGAAGAGCTCGACATGTTGTCGCCCCTGAGCATCGTACAGCGAACTCACGGCAAACATTACAATACAGTGCCATGAACCACATGAAATTCCTCCCAGGACCAGTGAGTGGATTCTGATGGAGATAGACCCATTTTCCGTGTTGTTAATCTTGATTGTTCTAGCGTGACTGACGTGGCGTTATTCCCCAGGTCACTATTGCGAAGAGTGAATGTCTAGAACAAAGAACAAAGAACACCTACTTGGTCTCACAGGCACTTCACCTCTTTCCTTCACACCGCCTTTTATCTTTCACTTCCAAGCTTCCAACCTCAGTCAGATCCCATCGATGCGCCCATCTCTCTCTCTCTTCTTCGGCTCGAATCGGCTTGTCAACCTCGTTGCTACAGACGATGTCAGCGACGTCTCCAGACTCCAACTCTTCCTACCCTTCTCGCTGGTCTTGGTATCTTCCAGGGAGCCAGAAACCCAGTTACGACTCCCTTGGCGATGTTCTTTTGATCCTGAACCGACGAATCACTCCATCTGCACTCGGCCATGACGCGGGAACAGAACCCAACAAGAAGGATGAACATGATGAAGGCATGCGGCCTGAAGGTCTTGATGGGCCGTCCAGTGAAACATCACTCATAGAGGCGCCGGTGCCCTGTGGGACTCAAGAGATCGAAGCCAAAGTGTCGTCCAAACATCTCTCGATGGCTTCACGGGTTTTTCGCGCCATGTTCGATGGTAAATTTCAGGAAAGCGTCGTGCCAGGATGCAACCAATTGTCCAGAGTACCACTGCCCGAAGACGATGCTGACGCTATGATGGTCTTGCTGGGAATCATACATGGACTGAACAGGAGCGTCCCTCGTACAATCGACTATGCGTTGTTCTTTTCGATCGTGGTTCTGATTGACAAGTACGAGCTTCAAGAGGTTACAGGGGTGTACACAGATCTCTGGTTTCCAAGTCAATGGGCGCATCGTGACACTTCGACTCCACTTATTGCCGACTGGATTTACATCTGCTGGGTTCTCAAGAGACTGCCGGAGTACAATGAACTGACCAGGGAAGCCATATTTGAGTGTTGTTCTCGCTTTGACGACAACGGACTTCCATTGCCACCGGCAATTTCGAGTAAGGATAACCTCCGTCGATCGTCGTTTCAAACAATCTAACCATGCTTGCATAAAGGAGAGATCGAATCCTGTCGACTTTCGGCCATGGAAGACATGCTCACCTACGCGAACGAGACGCTTGAAACATATCAGGGCGAAAAACGGCAATGCACACAAGACAAAAATTGTGACGCCCTTGTCCTCGGTGACCTCGTCAAGAAGCTGAAGGCCAAGGGTCTTTATCCTGTTCCCCAAGCTGCTGCCCTGGACGTGTCTCTCCGCGAGCTTCTCTTGCGACTGCGGGCGTTGAAAATCTCCTCATTGTGTGAGATACAATTGCCGCCATTTACACCACCATCCTACAGAATCGCCCAGCCTGTTTGCGGTATCAAGAAAAGTCTTGACGAGAAAATATGTCGGCTCGAGTGCGGAGTGGCAGGTCTGACATTGCCTCTCTTCACTCCTTTCACTCATTGGATAGAGAACAAAACAAGGGCACTGGACCGTCTCAGGGTCCTCCAGACAACTACGACCCGCTAGAATTCGGCATGTGGGTGCCTCGAGTAAGAGGAATGCAGCCTGGGAACGGTACGCGGGATGACTTGGTGCTCATCTCCAGGTATTCGTGTGGAGCAACTCGACACACTTGATCCATTCGCTGTGGCATGTGGGGTTGATGGTATTGTCTCATTTCCTCCATCCGAAAGATCGCCCACAACACAAGTGATGTTCTTTCAGTGGCGTCGTCGCTCGAGAAGTTACCTAGGTACCCAGCTTCCCCAATGAAACCGGAATACCATCTCAAAGGATCTAAGTATCAGGTGCCCTACGAGCGAGCATACCCGGCAATCCTTGAGGGAAAACCAAGACGCCGTCCACGATCCGGGCGCTTCAGAAGAGGCACGGCAGGAGCGAAAAGGGAGGGAAAGGTCAGGTTCTGGAATATCACACCTGACAAGACAAGGAGGAATGCTGGGCCTGGCTGCACGGTCATTATGTCTTCTCAGAAGGGCCACCATGCGCGGACTGCAGATCGTGTGGTAGACAGCAGTAGTATGTTGTGTTGGCTACGAACATCAACCTCCTACACATGTGTGGCTGTGAATGTGAAGTCCCCATCTGTACCTTGAGAGCGTATTTCAGCAGCATAAAATCCAGACACCGCTTAAGTCTGCCTGTATGTATGTACACACGGGAGGGAAAGCAGCTCATATTACGAGCCTTTTGCTGGCTGCTTGCCCTCCCGCAACTCTCTAGATGCAAAAGATATCTATCGAACTCCAACAAGCCGTGAGTCTGGTGATGAATGTGACAAACTACACACTGCATCGTATTCCTCATCTCGTCTCGTCTTCGCTAGACCCAAACTTCTCCTGCAATATCGGTCGGCCATTAACTTCATTAAATTGGTCTAGGTCCGTCAGTTACTCAGTCTATGGCGCCACTCCATCCCCCGGGTTATATTGAAGTAGAATCTGTCAATTCGCAAGGCGCAGGAGCGTTGATAGAATTTGGTGTCGTTGCACGCAGCTGGAAGTGTGAAATCTTGTTCTGGGCATCGATGAAGATAGTGGGCGGAAGTCTGTATCTGGCAAGGGAGCTGTCGAAGTTGCACGTGGCGTGCGCGTGTTGTATTCGCAACCTCCATCCGCATGTTCCAGATAGCGCGTTGGTGATACTCGCAAGGTGTGTAGTCTTGCTCTGAGTACCTTCGAGCAAATTCCTGCTCCCTCCCCTGCTGCGGAAAGTTGCTTAACCTGGGTTAAAATGGCGCAAGCATGGAAAGCCTAGAACAGTCCTAGACACTCACAATATCGCCTGCAAGTGAAGTTGCAGCACCTTTATATCGTCGACCAGCCTTTGACTATAGTCTTGGATGTCTTGAGCCTCGGCCTGCCACTGCACCTGCTTCAGTATGCCTCTCAGCCCTCCTCTTGGATTGTGTTGCCTCAGATAGTTGTGAAACTTCCGGAGGCTTTTATTGAATGCCCCCCAAACTCTTCTTGCAGTGGCCAAGTGCCCTTTTAAGGGCTTTGCGATCTTCCCGAGGGAGGCCCCGACTTCGATCCGCAATGAGGTTCAATATCGACTGCAGGATGTCAGGGCGTCCGATCAGGTGCTGATATCCCGCACGAGAACCCCTCAGCCTCACGAAAGGCTTTTGTAACCTTTTTTGCTCCATTTAACGGCCGTGTCAATGTCTCGGAGACCGAAACTGAGTGACATCTCCCTGATATGATTTGAGGGTCAAAAAGCATGAGCAAAATAGTCTTGACTTCTGAGAATAAAGAGGATGAGACACATTGCTCGGTTCCGCTGTCAGGCTGAATTGTCAGTGATCATGGGCGCAACTTGGCTTCGAATTGAAATTCGTCGCCTTATTGGCCCCAGGCCACCGCAACCATCTGATGATTCGCCAATGGGCATGACGCGACAAGAAAAATTGAATGAGCCGGGCTGTTGAAGGCTCCATGCATTACCCAACATTTGAATGGCAGATGCAAACAAGGTCGTCCATATACCTGCCTTTCGGAGACCTTCCGGTTCCCCCTTTTTACCCCACCTGACATCTTACCATTGTTCACCCCGCACGCCCACCTCGAACGATCTGCCTGTGAATTATCAACCCCACGTGACTTATACCAAACAAAAGGAAACTACCCGCCAACACGACTGAA